>NC_064627.1:991494851-992119851 GCF_023864275.1 Schistocerca cancellata | reverse complement strand
ACACATTCCTGGGGTCAGATACATCACATGATCACACTGACAGAACCACAGGCACATAGACACAGGCAACAGAGCATGCACAATGTCGGCACTAGTACAGTGTATATCCACCTTTCGCAGCAATGCAGGCTGCTATTCTCCCATGGAGACGATCGTAGAGATACTGGATGTAGTCCTGTGGAACGGCTTGCCATGCCATTTCCACCTGGCGCCTCAGTTGGACCAGCGTTCGTGCTGGACTTGCAGACCGCGTGAGACGACGCTTCATCCAGTCCCAAACATGCTCAATGGGGGACAGATCCGGAGATCTTGCTGGCCAGGGTAGTTGACTCACACCTTCTAGAGCACGTTCGGTGGCACGGGATACATGCGGACGTGCATTGTCCTGTTGGAACAGCAAGTTCCCTTGCCGGTCTAGGAATGGTAGAACGATGGGTTCGATGACGGTTTGGATGTACCGTGCACTATTCAGTGTCCCCTCGACGATCACCAGTGGTGTACGGCCAGTGTAGGAGATCGCTCCCCACACCATGATGCCGGGTGTTGGCCCTGTGTGCCTCGGTCGTATGCAGTCCTGATTGTGGCGCTCACCTACACGGCGCCAAACACGCATACGACCATCATTGGCACCAAGGCAGAAGCGACTCTCATCACTGAAGACGACACTTCTCCATTCGTCCCTCCATTCACGCCTGTCGCGACACCACTGGAGGCGGGCTGCACGATGTTGGGGCGTGAGCGGAAGACGGCCTAACGGTGTGCGGGACCGTAGCCCAGCTTCATGGAGACGGTTGCGAATGGTCCTCGCCGATACCCCAGGAGCAACAGTGTCCCTAATTTGCTGGGAAGTGGCGGTGCGGTCACCTACGGCACTGCGTAGGATCCTACGGTCTTGGCGTGCATCCGTGCGTCGCTGCGGTCCGGTCCCAGGTCGACGGGCACGTGCACCTTCCGCCGACCACTGGCGACAACATCGATATACTGTGGAGACCTCACGCCCCACGTGTTGAGCAATTCGGCGGTACGTCCACCCGGCCTCCCGCATGCCCACTATACGCCCTCGCTCAAAGTCCGTCAACTGCACATACGGTTCACGTCCACGCTGTCGCGGCATGCTACCAGTGTTAAAGACTGCGATGGAGCTCAGTATGCCACGGCAAACTGGCTGACACTGACGGCGGCGGTGCACAAATGCTGCGCAGCTAGCGCCATTCGACGGCCAACACCGCGGTTCCTGGTGTGTCCGCTGTGCCGTGCGTGTGATCATTGCTTGTACAGCCCTCTCGCAGTGTCCGGATCAAGTATGGTGGGTCTGACACACCGGTGTCAATGTGTTCTTTTTTCCATTTCCAGGAGTGTATACTCCGCTAGCCACCACGCGGTGTGTGGTGGAGGACCCAATTCGCGCCACAGTCATATTTCCCCTCCTCTTTTCCACACGCTGATCGTGCGAGGGAAAAACGACTGTCTGAACGCCTCAGAACGAGCTGTAATTTCCCTTATCTCTGAATGGTGATCACTGAGTGATTTCAAAGTTTGTGGTAATAATATATGCTCTACACCCTCGGCGAAGATCGGATTTCGGAATTTAGTGAACAGCCCGTTCCGTTTAGAACGCCGTCTATCTGCAAGTGTGTCCCACTTCAAACTTTCTATAACATTTGTAACGCTCTCGCCGATCCTCTTTGGACCTTCTCAATCTCTTGAATCAGTCCCAACTGGTAAGGGTCCGCACAGACGAACAATACTCTAAGACTGGACGAACAAACGTATTGTAAGCTATTTCCTTTGTTGAAGGACTGCATCGCTTCAGGGTTCTACCAATAAACCGCAATCTAGAGTTCGCCTTGCCCGTTATTTGTGTAATCTGATCATTAAAAAAAAATGTTCAAATGTGTGTGAAATCTTATGGGACTTAACTGCTATGGTCAGCAGTCCCTCAGCTTACACACTACTTAACCTAAATTATCCTAAGGACAAACACACACACCCATGCCCGAGGGAGGACTCGAACATCCGCCGGGACCAGCCGCACAGTCTGATCATTCCATTTGAGATCATTTCGAATAGTCACACCCAGATACTTGACGGATGTTACCGCTTCCAAAGACTGGGCATTTATTTCGTACTCGTACATTAATGGGGTGTTTCGCCTTGTTATACGCAGTAGGTTACACTTACTAATATTGAGGGATAACTGCCAGTCTTACACCACGCATTTATTTTCTGCAAATCCTCATCGATTTCTTCACAACTTTCGTGTGACACTACTTTCCTGTACATTACAGCATCATCGGCAAACAGTCCGATGCCGCTGTCAATACCATCAACCAAATCGTTTATGTAAATCGTAAAAAGCAGCGGACCTATTACGGTGCCCTGAGGCACACCTGAAGTTACGCTTGTTTTTGTTGAAGTCACCCCGTTCAGAACGACATACTGCTCCATGTCTGTTAGAAAACTTTCTATCCAACCGCATATGTCATCGGATAGAACGTAAGCGCGCACTTTTTGGAGCAAGCCACAGTGCGGAACTGAGTCGAACGCCATTCGAAAGTCGAGAAATATGGCATCAACCTGGGAGCCGACGGTATCTAGAGCCTGTTGTACATCATGCACAAAGGGGGCCAGCTGTGTCTCGCATGACCGCTGTTTCCTAAAACCGTGCTGGTTTCTGTAGATGAGCTTCTCAGTCTAGAAAGGTCATTATGTCTGAACACAAAATATGTTCCATGATTCTACAACAAATTGAGGTCAGTGAAATTGGCCGGTAATTATGTGCATGCGATTTTCTACGCTTTTTATAGATTACTATGACCTGGACCTTCTTCCAGTCCGGTGGAACTTTCAGCTGTTCCAATGATCTCTGACAGATGCTGGATGAGAATGGTGCTATATTTGTAGCACAGTCAACATATAATCTTACGGGGATACTGTCTGGGCCAGATGACTTCCTGGCGTCTAAGGATCTTAACTGCTTTACAATCCCAGATACACTAAACACTATGTCACTTGCGTTTGTTCTCTACCGTCAACGAGACCTGGGGAGAGGTCCCCTTCTCGCAATGTTTTGGAGATACACAGCGTGTCACCACCGGCATCATGGTGGTGGCAGACATCGAGTTTCACTTCAGTTCACGGCTCTTAATTATTGAGGGAACTATGCGGCAGAACGGTGCGCCACGACATCCTGTGTCCTCATATTTTACCTCTCATATGAAAGGATCGCGGTCTCTTTTTTCTACAGGACAATGTCTGTCCCCATACGGTATGCTTCTCTACGAGCTATCTGAGTAATGTTGAGCTACTCCCGTCGCAAGTAAGGTCACAAAATATTTCCCCATAAAACATATATGTGGAATGTGTCGGATGTCAGTTGCGTTCCAGTACAAAGCAGGATTTCAAGTACCATCTACGACAGTTGTGGACCAGCTTGCTCAGGGTAGGGTACAACGGCTGCATGACATATTTTCAACCGAATCACTGCATGCATCCAGGCCTGAGGGCGTGCAACGTCGCACTGATAACTGGGCTCATACTGCCAAGTCGTTGGTAAATATGACTGGACTTTGTAATCATTGAAATAACATAACATACCGTCTCAATCCGTGAAGTTTCATTTCCTGTCCTCCTCCCCTTCTGGATACCTAACTTCTTCTCTCAGGCAGTATATTTAAGCACCCCTACCACCCACAGACTCACTGACGTCGTTCACAGGGATGAGTTTAATCGATGATTGTTGTAGTCAATTGTGAGCAAACCTCCATTTCATGCCCTTAAATTTTTCATTGATTCCACCTGTTACCCTGGAGATTAGACAATCAATAGTCAATATGATTAGTTAGAAACATGTAAGCACCAGTTCCACAGATGTACAAGACGCCCAGTTAGGATTTGTTGTGAACATAGTATTGTGAGTGATCATTATTTGATAGTTGTGATTCTTATTCCACCCAGTATAAATATATTGCTGAAGTGCTACGACTTGATGCTTTTGATTGATACATCTGAGCTTCACACAATGGGTACCCAGCTCGCTTTGTATACGATATTCATGTCTGTATTAGGCGGCATTACCCTGATAGCTGATCAGAAATATACTCTCCTGTTTCTTTTCGCCAGGGCCTTAGCACGATAGGAGCTCGATTGTATACGAGATACCTGAAGGTGTACACCTGCCGTCGATAACAGTTGCTGCCTATGATCGTGTCCAAATCTCGGGATTGTCAGATAAGAACAAGATAACAGAAATATTGTGAAAACAGAAAGTTACTTTCCAAGTTGTCATCGCAAACACATGAAGAGGAGGTTAATGGTTCAGGAAAACAGGTAAATGATTTAGGAAAACAGCAAACGACCGATCAGTGCTAACAACGGGACTAAAATGACTGTAACTACAGAGAGTGAATCTGAAATTGTTCATTTACTTTGTTACTCGTATCTTCAAATCGCGTTCAGAGAAAATAATATCTCCATCGAAGACTGGAGAACGTAATATCATTAAGCATTGCAGAAGTAATATGTGCTTACTTGTGGAAGAAAAAAAAATGTTCAAATGTGTGTGAAATCCTAGGGGACTTAATTGCTAAGGTCATCAGTCCCTAAGCTTACACATACCTAACCGAAATTATCCTAAGGACAAACAAACACACCCATGCCCAAGGGAGGACTCGAACCTCCGCCGGAACCAACCGCACAGACATGTGGAAGAAACGAAAGATTCTGGTGACATTCAAACCTTTTGCATCTTGCCTAGTGTGCGACACAACCTTGCGAAATCGGTAAGGCTTCGATCATTCAGATCCGTTTTCTAATGGCTAAAAGAATGTATCCTGATCGATAGCATAACTACCGACCTCCCGTGTTGCTATTTATTGCTTGATGTTTCTTCGTACCATAGGAATGATGCTACTCATTAAAGAAGTAAGTATCAGACACACACACACACACACAAGAAACGGTACAAGAGCTGATTCTCCAATAGTCACCTACAGAGCATGATATGTCTGTAAAAATATAGTATTTTCTGTTTCAGTTTTTATCCTGTTTCATAACATGCAGCAATAAGGAAGTTGAGAGATCAGTAGTGTAGGCACTTGTGTATTTCTTTGTCATCCACGACAAAGAGCAAAGGCCACGTCTTATCCTCATCCACGAGGAAAGTGTCCGTTTTACATCGTTACTGGGCTGACTTATCCTGAGCCATCTAAAATAAAATACGTGCAATCCTGAAATAACGCATAAAACCACATCGAGTGAGAGTAATTCATGTGTTCTTTCCTGGATTTGCACGAAGTAAACCACTTTTCTGTATTAATCATGAGAAAGGAGAGCGCCAGGTATCAGATTTATTACATTTTTAATTTTCAGACGATGGTACGGGAACTGTATTATGAACTATCAGACTAATTTTAGTTGATGTTATTTGTTATTTGGCGAGGAAAATAACTTGCAATGACCGAGTTAGAGAGAATGAAAAATGCAGACTTGCAATAGTAAGAAAAGTGTTCCTGAGCATGAGAAATCTGGTACCATCGGATACAATTTAAGTATTAGGAAGTCTTTTCTTTGAACGAAAGTGAAACGTGGACGTCAGAAAGTTTAGACAATAGCAAAAGGGAACCTTTCGAAATGTTGTGCTAGAGAAGAAAGCTGATGATGCTGATTAGCTGATAGATCGGATAATTAATGAAGAGGTACTATATCCAAATGAGGAGAATGCCAAGGAACTGGCAGTATGGTTACAGAGGGAAGTGTGTGGGGTAAAAAATGGTAGATGCGGACTAAGGTTCGGCTACTGTTGAAATGGATGTAGGTTGCAGTGGTTTTGCACACATGAAGAGGCCTACACAGGATAGACTAGCGTCGAGAACTGCAGCAAACCAGTATCTGGACTGAAGACCACAACATTATCAACAGTTTTCCTTTTTCCGCTTCCAAAACCTTAATGGGTATCGAGCGAGGCGACGCTGAGCTTACAGAAATGGAAACGCATTCCGGAGGGCCGAAATACCTGCCTAACAATCCATACTTAGGTATTAGGTGATATTGGTAAATTGCTCAAAGAAACTGGGAAACGGAAGATTGAAAGAAACGTTTCTTTTGAATGTTGGTGAAAAGAGATATCTTGCATCGCTTGTTCCGTGCTTGTTTGGCTATCTGTAATGAATTCGACACAAATATACCACGCAGGGCGGGTTCAGTTCCCGGCAGGGGACTGGGTGTTGTGCGTCCGTCATCATCATTTTCATGATCATTCAATCGCAAGTCGCCGATGTGGCGTCACCTAAAAAGGACTTGCAATAAGGCGGCCGTACTCCACCGAAAGGGGCCTCCCGGCCAACAATGCCATACGATTATTTCATTTGATTCTTCATATTCGAAATGTTCTTGTAGTTCTCAAACTATCATAACGAAACTTGACATAACCTTCGAGAATTTCATCAGAACAAAATATTTTGCTAATATCGTATTTAACCATAGCTTTCACAACATTAGTTAACACGGTGACTTATTGTAGAAAACAGCAAAAGTTCAAGTCTCTTACACAAACTATGAAAGCACTGAACATAGTTTCAACTCATATACAGCATCCAAATCCAATCGGTAGCTTAGTGCATATCGCAATTTTGATACAAAAGAAATCAAAATATGTAGTTCATAAGAGTTGGTAATGTTTCAACCCAGTTAGATAGTGAATATGCGTGCATGACTACATGTGACGCTGACAGCAAATTGCGAAACGAGTCTGCTTTGAAACATTACCTCACTGTTGTTTTGTCTTCTACATCTACATCTACATCTACATCCATACTCCGCAAGCCACCTGACGGTGTGTGGCGGAGGGTACCTTCAGTACCTCTATCGGTTCTCCCTTCTATTCCAGTCTCGTATTGTTTGTGGAAAGAAGGATTGTCGGTATGCCTCTGTGTGGGCTCTAATCTCTCTGATTTTATCCTCATGGTCTCTTCGCGAGATATACGTAGGAGGGAGCAATATACTGCTTGACTCTTCGGTGAAGGTATGTTCTCGAAATTTTGACAAAAGCCCGTACCGAGCTACTGAGCGTCTCTCCTGCAGGGTCTTCCACTGGAGTTTATCTATCATCTCCGTAACGCTTTCGCGATTACTAAATGATCCTGTAACGAAGCGCGCTGCTCTCCGTTGGATCTTCTCTATGTTTTGTATCAACCCTGTTTGGTACGGATCCCACACTGCTGAGCAGTATTCAAGCAGTGGGCGAACAAGCGTACTGTAACCTACTTCCTTTGTTTTCGGATTGCATTTCCTTAGGATTCTTCCAATGAATCTCAGTCTGGCATCTGCTTTACCGACGATCAACATTATATGATCATTCCATTTTAAATCACTCCTAATGCGTACTCCCAGATAATTTATGGTATTAACTGCTTCCAGTTGCTGACCTGCTATTTTGTAGCTAAATGATAAAGGATCTATCTTTCTGTGTATTCGCAGCACATTACACTTGTCTACATTGAGATTCAATTGCCATTCCCTGCACCATGCGTCAATTCGCTGCAGATCCTCCTGCATTTCAGTACAATT
The DNA here is from genome assembly GCF_023864275.1 of Schistocerca cancellata. NCBI lineage: Eukaryota > Metazoa > Arthropoda > Insecta > Orthoptera > Acrididae > Schistocerca > Schistocerca cancellata. Next base: position 992,112,285 of record NC_064627.1, on the reverse strand, counting down.
TTCCATTGTTACAACCTCTCGATACACCACAGCATCATCTGCAAAAAGCCTCAGTGAACTTCCGATGTCATCCACCAGGTCATTTATGTATATTGTGAATAGCAACGGTCCTATGCCACTCCCCTGCGGCACACCTGAAATCACTCTTACTTCGGAAGACTTCTCTCCATTGAGAATAACATGCTGCGTCCTGTTATCTAGGAACTCCTCAATCCAATCACACAATTGGTCTGATAGTCCATATGCTCTTACTTTGTTCATTAAACGACTGTGGGGAACTGTATCGAACGCCTTTCGGAAGTCAAGAAACACGGCATCTACCTGTGAACCCGTGTCTATGGCCCTCTGAGTCTCGTGGACGAATAGCGCGAGCTGGGTTTCACATGACCGTCTTTTTCGAAACCCATGCTGATTCCTACAGAGTAGATTTCTAGTCTCCAGAAAAGTCATTATACTCGAACACAATACGTGTTCCAAAATTCTACAACTGATCGACGTTAGAGATATAGGTCTATAGTTCTGCACATCTGTTCGACGTCTCTTCTTGAAAACAGGGATGACCTGTGCCCTTTTCCAATCCTTTGGAACGCTACGCTCTTCTAGAGACCTACGGTACACCGCTGCAAGAAGGGGGGCAAGTTCCTTCGCGTACTCTGTGTAAAATTGATCTGGTATCCCATCAGGTCCAGAGGCCTTTCCTCTTTTGAGCGATTTTAATTGTTTCTCTATCCCTCTGTCGTCTATTTCGATATCTACCATTTTGTCATCCGTGCGACAATCTAGAGAAGGAACTACAGTGCAATCTTCCTCTGTGAAACAACTTTGGAAAAAGACATTTAGTATTTCGGCCTTTAGTCTGTCATCCTCTGTTTCAGTACCATTTTGGTCACAGAGTGTCTGGACATTTTGTTTTGATCCACCTACCGCTTTGACATAAGATCAAAATTTCTTAGGATTTTCTGCCAAGTCAGTACATAGAACTTTACTTTCGAATTCATTGAACGCCTCTCGCATAGCCCTCCTCACACTACATTTCGCTTCGCGTAATTTTTGTTTGTCTGCAAGGCTTTGGCTATGCTTATGTTTGCTGTGAAGTTCCCTTTGCTTCCGCAGCAATTTTCTAAGTCGGTTGTTGTACCACGGTGGCTCTTTTCCATCTCTTACGATCTTGCTTGGCACATACTCATCTAACGCATTATGTACGACGGTTTTGAACTTTGTCCACTGATCCTCAACACTATCTGTACTTGAGACAAAACTTTTGTGTTGAGCCAACAGGTACTCTGAAATCTGCTTTTTGTCACTTTTTCTAAACAGAAAAATCTTCCTACCCTTTTTAATATTCCTATTTACGGCTGAAATCATCGATGCCGTAACCGCTTTATGATCGCTGATTCCCTGTTCTGCGTTAACTTTTTCAAATAGTTCGGGTCTGTTTGTCACCAGAAGGTCTAATATGTTATCGCCACGAGTCGGTTCTCTGTTTAACTGCTCAAGGTAGTTTTCAGATAAAGCACTTAAAAAAATGTCACTGGATTCTTTGTCCCTGCCACCCGTTATGAACGTCTGAGTCTCCCAGTCTATATCCGGCAAATTAAAATCTCCACCCAGAACTATAACATGGTGGGGAAATCTACTCGAAATATTTTCCAAATTATCCTTCAGGTGCTCAGCCACAACAGCTGCTGAGCCAGGGGGCCTATAGAGACATCCAATTACCATGTCTGAGCCTGCTTTAACCGTGACCTTCACCCAAATCATTTCACATTTCGGATCTCCGTCAATTTCCTTCGATACTATTGCACTTCTTATCGCTATAAACACGCCTCCCCCTTCACTGTTCAGCCTGTCTCTGCGGTATACATTCCAATCTGAGTTTAGGATTTCATTACTGTTTACGTCTGATTTCAGCCAACTTTCTGTCCCTAGTACTATATGGGCGTTGTGACCGTTTATTAATGAGAGCAGTTCTGGGACCTTTCTATAGACGCTCCTGCAGTTTACTATTAGCACATTAATATTGTTATTCCCTGTTGCATTTTGCCTACTCCTACCTTGCCGCGTCTCAGGAGGCGTCTTGTCGGGCCTAGGGAGGGGATTCTCTAACCTAAAAAACCTCCATGTGCACTCCACACGTACTCCGCTACCCTTGTAGCCGCTTCCGGCGTGTAGTGCACGCCTGACCTATTCAGGGGGACCCTACATTTCTCCACCCGATAGCGGAGGTCGTGAAACACTGACGTTATCATCACATCTCTTATCGAAGATTCATTCCTTGGAGCGTGTTTTGCCTTGTATTTGATGGCGAACACTTTTCGAACGAATGGTATTTCATTTCCTTAATTATGAAATTTTTGAGATGTTTACGTATGAGAAGTTAACTTCCGCAATTCACAATGTATCTACTCTCTAGCACAAAACTTCAACCGGTACTTTGTTTTCTGTTATTCTTCAGTTTATCTCCTTACCTTTTTTTCCTTGTACTCCCGCTGTAATCTTTGTAACACATTTCATTGTTCGTGTAATTTATTAGTCTGTGTTTTTATGTAACTGTATTTGAATTTACGTTTTTTCGACAAGACATTTCGTTGCCCAACAGTAAAAAGAGAAAACAAATAATTAAAATACCTAGATCACGTGATTAGTGGACATCGATACTGTCTACTTCAGTAGATTATTCAGGAGTACATGAAACGCAAGTGAATTATAGGACAAAGAATGCGACATGCACACAGTACTTTATAGTTGAAACCCACTTGATGACATCCTACTTCGAAAGTACAAGGTGGAGAAAAAGATGATGCCGATTTTAACCCGTCGGATATTACGTGCTTACCACGAAATATTTTCCATATTAACATGTTGCATTTATATATCACTTTTTTTCTCATCTATCTTCTTACTTTCTAGTATTAGAGTCTCCCTATGTCAATATGTAAACTATCTAATCCTTCTAGGGACCGATGACCTCAGCAGTTTGGTCCCTTATGAGTTCCCACACATCTGAACATCTAATCCTTCGACTTCTCATCCTATATTTCCCAATAGAATTTCAATAACTACGTTCTGTTAATTATGTGCTGCTTCCTTGTCTTTGGGGACAGCTATATTTGTTTTATATTTCCACAGCACTGTTAGAAAAAAATATTTTTTTCTGACCATGAGACAATATCAACGGAAAACAAGCGAAAACTATCAGCGTTGTAATTTGTCAATGTGCTAAGAAACATTATCCAAAGTCAACGTATAGTAAAAGCATTAGCGATAGTAGTAATCAATTATAGTGCGACTGCTTTAGTATTCAAATGCAGTAACAGTCACGAGGAAATAATAAAATCTTAGGTAGAAATATATTTGTTAAGTTTTACTAGTATTGAGCACCCAGTTGCAGTTATTAATGCGATCTCTTGCTGTCAACACTGCACCCCGCCGTCAAGCTTACTTTTAATACAGCTAGTATTTATATGAACTACAACGTTACTATTGTTCTTCGATGTACTGTACACATGTGTTGAATGAGAGTATTGATACCGAATGTATGAAATATATTCAGCATTCCTGTCTACTGCCATGTCGTGTTATTCCTAACAGCATCAGATAAACTCTTCGTTTCCCTCGTGTGGAAATCGTACTTCAATTAGTAATTATTTTAACATCAGTTTACTTCTGGAGTGCATAACAGAACGAAACTTTCATCTAGGTTTAATTTCATAGGTTAAACATATCTATATTTAATACACAAACTAATGTAAGCCAGAAAATTAAGGACCAGATTTAATTTCATATTGTATCAAAAATGGACACAGCCACGAAACTACTTCAACCAAAGCTTTATTATTTGTAAAGCGTTCAATTGTCACCGGCGTTTCTAGAACACTATTTCAGATCTGAAAGTGGTGTTCTGCCAAAGATGATAATAATACATGTGTGTCAGAGAGATCGAGAACCGACTTTACAGAGGCACATTAAAGAACCCACAGCGTTGTCCTGTCTGTACGAGTGTGTCGCTGCTAATCTCAGGCACTAAAGTAGGGATTTGGATACGGTTGACACTAACAGACTCATTCACGAGGCAGGTTTGTGTGTATTACTGCACATTACAAAACAATTCGATCGGCCGTAGATACCCAACGCTACCATTGGGAAGCCGGCGCGTGTCGCTAGAGAACATATACATGTCCTGAGCCGTGAGTGGGCCGTCTTATGCACACAAAGAAATGCTGAAATGTGTTTAAATTTCGAGTTACTAGTATATGACTTCTTTCACCTCTTTTTATTTTCAACTTTTCTTGTTCCTTTTTACAATTGTTCTGCGTCTGTTTCATAATGTACTTGTACAGTGTATGTCAGGATGAAAAGTATATGATTTTAGGAGTGATATCGTTGGTGACCCCACCCTGAAATACCTTGGCCTCACCCTCGACCGACACCTCACCTGGACCCCTCATCTCCAGACTGTCCAGCAGAAAGCCCATTCCCGCCTCCGCCTTCTGAAACTCCTGTCTGGCCGGACATGGGGATTGCATCCTTCTACCATCCTCCACACCTACAAATCCCTCATCCGTCCTATCCTCTGTTATGCCAGCGTTGCCTGGATCTCCGCCCCGACCCGCTTTTACAAGGCCCTCCAAATCCTTGAACGCCATGCACTCCGCCTTGCCTTCCGTATCCGCCTTCCTTCCCCCACACAGCTCCTGTATGAATTGATCCCCTTCCCCCACCTCCTCCTGTTCCTCCAACATCTCCGCATCCTTTACATTGTCCGCAGGCTTGATCCCCCCCACCCGTTGGTTTCCTCCTTCCTCTCCACCCCACGCCCGTTGCCGCGCCTCTATCGCTGTATCCCTACCTCTCTTCACCTCCACACCCTCCATCTCCTTCATCAGGGCAATTTCCAACGCCTCCCCCTCCCGGATGACGAACTTCGCCGTGACATCTACCCTTCCTTCCAACTATAACCTCGCCTTGTTCCCCTCCCCCCTCCCCAGGGCCCCCTTTTTCCTCTTCCTTCCTTCTCCCAGAGCGGATTTTCCTCCATCCCCCCTCCCGTGAGACCCTGCACCCCATACTTGCCTCTTTCCTTCCCACATCCCTCCCTACCTGGCCCTCTTCAGCGCGCCCCCCGCTCATCTCCCCCATCTCTTCCCCTCCCTCCCTTCTTCAGGTCTCCCTCATCTCCTAGCACCTGGCAGATCCTCTGTATTGATCGTCATCAGTGTGCCACATCAGTGTTGTGTTTAGTGCTGTTTCTCCTGTGCGTCAAGAGGTGTGATTTTAATTGTGTACTGCCTGAGGTTCGCCGTCAGTGTTACGTTATGTGCTATGCCATCCATCGATACCTTTATGCTCCAGTCATACTGTGCCTTGTGTTATTTTAATCGTCGCAGTGTGTGGCTTTTTGTGTGTGCTACTTTTTACTTTTAAACAGTTTTTTTATCTCCTTTTCACAGTCACCCAGTTTTTTTGTCTATTGCCTTCCATGATGTTCCTCCTTTTTTATATCTATGTTCACCTTATTCTCTCCTTTGCTATCTTTAAATGTCTTCTACTGTTTTGTTCTATGTCTTTTGGCTGAAGAGCAGCGCATATGCTGCTGCCAGCCCGCCCCGATGGGGAATTGAAATACAATAAAGAAAAAAAAAATCGTTGGTGATTCTCAACAAAAAACTTCGTATAGCCTTATTCCCTACCCTGAATGATCTCCGAGATAGAATCCGTACTCAAGAGGTAGTGGTCTTGATTAGTAATCAAAACGAGTTCGGTCCCAGGTTCGAACCCCGTCATCCCTTAAATTCTGAACAAAAATCATCAGCAATAGCGGCCAAGCATAAGAAGTCACCCTCATTGTGCCAACGAGGACGGAGGAGCGGGTACAGATTTAGGACATTGTTTGCCCCTAGGGACGGAAACGGAAACTGCTCCTAAAGGCCGAAGAATCAGAAATGATCAACGGTATGAGGATGCAGAAGTCAATGGAACCACTGCATTAAAGACACATAATGTACAGTCACGGGGCAGGTGGCCTGTAATTTAAAAGTGTCATTATGATCTTTCTATTGGCAAAAGGTTCTGGAATAGTCCCCATTCGGATCTCCGGGAGGGGACTGCCAAGAGGGAGATGACCATGAGAAACAGACTGAATAACCATCGAAAGGATAACGTCCTACGTGTCGGGGCGAGTACTGTCAGAAGTATGGACGTAGTAGGGAGCTAGAAAATCTGAAAAGGGAATGCTAAGGTCTAAGGTCTAGATATCGTGGACATCAGTGAAGTGGAATGGAAGGAAGGCAAGGATTTCTGGTCAGATTAGTACAGGGTAATATCAACCGCAGCAGAAAATGTTATAATGGGAGGAGAATTCCTTGTGAATTCGAAGATAGGGCAGAGAGTGAGTTACTGTGAAAAGTTCATTGATAGTGATATTCTCATCAGAGTCGACAGCAAACCAACACCGACAACGATATTTCAAATGTCGCAAGCTGAAGATGAAGAGATAGATAAAGCTTATGAGGATATTCAACGGCTAGTTCGGTACGTAAAGGGGAGATGAAAATGTAATGGTCGTGGGCAATGGAATGCGGTTGTAGGGGAAGAGTAGAATAAGGACTTGGTAGCAGAATCAGATAGGAGAAAGAGTAACTGAGTTCTGTAATAAATTTCAGTAAATAATACCGAATAATCTGGCAAGAATCACAAGAGGAGGACGTATACTTGGAAAAGGCCGGGAGATACGGAAAGATTTCAGTTAGATTACATCATGGACAAAGGTTCCGAAATCAGATGCTGGATTGTAAGGCGTACCCAGGAGCAAACATAGATTGAGATCACAATTTAGTAGTGTTGAAGAGTAGGCTGCAGCTTAAGAGACTAGACTGGATGAATCAATACGCAAAGAAGTAGAATACGGAGTTAGTAAGAAATGAAGAGGTACGGTCGAAGCTCTCTAAGGCTATAGATACTGCGATAAGGAATAGCTCAGTAGGCAGTTCAGTTGAAGAGCAATGGACATTCCTAAAAAGGGCAATCACACAAGTTGGAATGAAAAAAAAGTACAAAGAAGGCACCTACCAAGACACCATGGGCAACAGATGAAATACTTCATTTGGTCGACGGAAGAAGAAAGTACAAAAATGTCCTGGGTAATTCAGGAGTACAGAAATACAAGTCACTTAGAAATGAAATAAATCGAATTTTTGGGGAAGCTAAGGTGAGGTGGGTGCGTGAAAAGTGTGAAGAAATCGGAAAAGTGATGATTGTCGGAAGGACTGAGTCGGCATAAGTCAAAACAACCTTCGATGAAATTAAAAGCAACAATGGTAACATTAAGAGTGCAGTAGGAATTCTACTTTTAAATAAGAGGAGAGAGAGGATAGGTGGAAAGAGTCTGTTAAAGGCCTCAATGGGGGGGGGGGGGGGGGACTAATCTGATGACGTGGTAGAACAAGAAACCGGAGTTGACAGCGAAGAGATAGAGGATTCAGCATTAGAATTAGAATTCAGAAGGGCTTTCCATCGGAATTTCTAAAATTGTTGGGAAAAGTGACAGCAAAACGATCCACATGACTGTGTAGAATGTATGAAATTGACGATATACCATCAGACTTCCGGAAAAACATCATCCTCATAGTTCCGAAGATATCAAGAGCCGACAAGTGCGACAACTAACGTATATTCAGCTTAACAGCTCACGCATCTAAGTGTCTTTCAACAGTTATGTACAGAAGAATGGAAAAGAAAACTGAGGATGTGTTACATGACAAACAGTTTGCCGTTAGGAACGTTAAGAGAGCTAGGGAGGCAGTTATTGCATTGCGATTGATAATGGAGTAAGACTGAAGAAAAGTCAAGTCGGTCCAGACGATTTATGGACCCGGAAAAAGCGTTCGACATTGTAAAATGATGCAAGCTGTTCGAAATTCTGATGATAATAGGGGAAAGCTATGGAGAGAGACGGGTAATATACAACATTTATAAGAGCCGAGGGAGAATAACAAGAGTGGAAGACCAAGAACGAAGTGCTCTAATTAAAAGGCGTGTAAGTCAAGGATGCAGTCATTCTTCCCCTATTGTTCAATTTATACTTCGTAGAAGCAATGATGGAAATAAAAGCAAGGTTCAGGAGTGGAATTAAAATTTAGTGTGAAAGGATATCAATGATGAGATTCGATTATGTCATTGCTATCGTCAGTGAATGTGAAGAAGAATTACACGATATGCTGAATGAAATGAACAGTCTAATGAATACAGAATATGGATTGAGAATAAATCGAAAAAGACGACAATAATGAGAAGTAATAGAAATGAGAACAGCGAGAAATTTAACATCAGTATTAATGGTCTCGAAGTAGATGAACTTAAGGGATTCGATTATCTAGGCAGCAAAACAACACATGACGGATGGAGCAAGGGGAACATCAAAAAAAGAAAAAACACTGGGAAAAAGGGAATTTCTGGCCAATAAAAGTCTGCCAGTATCAAACATAGGTCTTAATTTGAGGAAGAAACTTCTGAGAATGTACGTTTGGGGGGCAGCATAATATGGGAGTGAAACATGGACCTGGGAAAAACGAACCAAAAGAGAATCGAAGCATTTGAGTTGTTGTGTTACAGACGAATGTTGAAAATTGGGTGGACTGATAACGTAAGGAACCAGGAGGTTCTGGGCAGAATCGTAGAGGAAAACAGTAGGTGGAAAACGCTGACAAGAAGAGACACGATGATAGGACATCTGTTAAGACATGAGGGAAGGCAACGGCCTTGTCGCAGTGGATACAGTGAGATCACCGACGTTAAGCGCTGTCGGGCGTGGTCGGCACTTGGATGGGTGACCATCCAGGCCGCAATTCGCTGTTGCCATTTTTCGGGGTGCACTCAGCCTCGTGATGCCAATTGAAGAGCTACTCCACCGAATAGTAGCGACTTCGGTCAAGAATACCATCTTACGACCGGGAGAGCGGTGTGCTGACCCCACGTCCCTCCTATCCGCATCCTCCACCGGGGATGGTCCCGATAGGCCTGACGACGGAGTGCTTTTTTTTAGACATCAGGGAATATCTTCCATGGCACTAGAGGGAGCTGTAGAGAGTAAAAGGTGTAGAAGAAGACAGATACTGGGATGCATCCAGCAAGTAACTGAGGACGGATATTGAAGTGTTACTCTGAAATGAAAAGGTTGGCACAGGAGAGGAGTTCATGGCGGGTCGCATCAAACCTGTCAGAAGACCTATGAAAAAGAAATCACTTTTGTATATTTTTCTTGATTAACTCGAAAACTGTACCTCCAGCGAAATCATGTCCTAGCGCAAAAGTAACCTACACTAAATTTCCTACAAAAGAGGTACAATTTTTTTTTTCTCGAGGACTAAACACGAGAGCGCGAGAATATTACGAATCTCGCGCGACGCGCATCTGTTGTAGCTTAGGTAGTTTCTGTAAGCCAATGTGAGGTAGTTTCCCGACTTGATAGACCACGAGCGTCCTGAATCATTCCACCATTTGCCTCAGCTTCCTCTCCATTTCTGTGACACATATAAACTATGACAAGTGTTTGAATCATACAGCAAATAAAAAGCAATGTATATTACATGTGTTCTATCGCGGAAACCGTTCGGATAGGGCAAGTGTCCGTGAGAAGCTTTTTGTGCATAATACCTAACACTGTCACCTTTCCTCCTGACTTATCCTGTATTTACGTACATACAGCTCTGAACTCTGACATGAACGAATTAATAGTTTACTCGTAAAACCTGTCTGTGTGTGCGGCGGGAAGGGGGGTGACAACGGGTTCATTTTGGCCTCTTATCGGCAATCGAATGCCGATATCTCAAATGTGTAGTGCGCAGCTTCTGGCGCACACTCGAATTGATATCGTCTCAGTCCTAGCAGTAACAAGGGAATGATAATAACATGCAACACAATGTAAGTTTGTTTGCGTCAAAGGACGTGTGTGTGTGTGTGTGTGCCGGTGTGTGTGTGTGTGTGTGTGTGTGTGTGTGTGTGTGTGTGTGAATCGTAACTTGCGATTTGGAGTGTTCGCAAGAATATATAACATTCTTCGGTTCATTCTCTCATAGTTAGAGATCGCTAACCCTAAAACAGTAAAGGGGGAAAATGTTACGTTATTGGTAAATCATCATAAGTTTTTGCTGCCCCAAAAGAAGTCATAATTTATAGTTTATGGCCTAGTTAATTGAAATTACAATGGTACATCACATATAAAAAAGTACGAAATGTCTTTTTTTATGCCCTATACTGTCGATACCCGATAGCCGAGAGCCGCGAGTTGGTACCAACTGCAATCGTAATTTCACTATGGTTTAGAAATGTAGGGTTAAGGAAGATAGTGTCTAGGCACTGGATTCGTACGCTAATCGTTCTGATGATAAATGCAGGCTTGAAAACAAGTCATCTTCGGATGTTGTACCGGCAATACGCAAGATGACCAGAGCACGTTAGAAAAATGTGTCAGTAGTTAATTACAGGAACAAAATAAAGAATTAGCAAAATACAATTGTTGGGCTGACTTGCCGTTGTTTAGAACCGCCCGAAATACAAAGAAGAGTAACAGGAAGGACCGAAACCCTCGTTTTCAAGATATCCATATGCAGAACAGGTTGCTTGAAAAACTCTATGCTCTCCCAAGTAAAATCAGTTGCCGCTCACATTCTCTTGCGCTGACCTTCTCATAATACATCCACACTAATGCGACGAGGGTAAGCATCGCTGTCTAGCAGATCGCAGAATTTTGAGTTGTTGGCTTAACGGACGACGTAGCAGGCCGCGTGCGGCTCTCTATTAGCAAAAGTTGCAACTACCGGCCCTTGAATCGATATCAGCGCCCGAATCGATAACTTTTGGCTCGACTCCACTGCAGATAGCCGGTTCGCGCAGCAGCAGCAGCAGCTGCGAACGAGGCTGCCACCGCGGGAAACTTGAGTTATCGTCTGCACGGCGCGGAATGTTGTAGGAATTACATTCGCCGTCCGCTCTCTCCCAAGACGTCGCGTGTAGCTTCACAATATATTGGTTTCTCCAGTGCGTAGTCAACAGTCAACAGGGATGATACTTTCCCTGATTTCTCTGCGTTGTAGAAAACCACTGGAACTGTAAGAACCGAAAATGTCTGATTCAGTTCTCCCTCTTCATCCAAGCGATCCAGAAGGCAGAAGACGATGGCGCTCAAGTTTGTGACTAGTTCTCTGAGTTCTAGAAGATATTCGGTACAGCTTTGTACTATTGCCTAGTGAAGAAAATAGAATCTTACTGAATATCAGATTATTTTTGGGGCTGGGGGGGGATGTGAGCTTCCTAGCAAATAGAACACAACATTTCTCTTGTAAAGGGGAGACATTACCAGATGTAAACATACCTTCTGGCATTCTCCCACGGAGTATAGTATGGCCGTCATTGCCCACAATATACAGAATGAATTAGAACAATACTGACAAAAATTTGGGAGGTTGTTAAGGAACATTTTGGTGCAAGGGACTCGTGGTCTCCGATGTTTCATAGCAGAGTAATAATGTAATTATGATTTATTCGTTTTGTTGCCTTCGTTTCTGTGAAATTAACTTTACATCAGGGTGAAGACGTCTGTAATATACAATCACGAAAACTTACAAATGCACCAAGTACTATGATGTGGTTGGCGTCGTTAAGGGAACAGCTCAGCAGAACAATTTGTGACGCTTTTCCGTAACATTCGCTGCAACCATACACGAGGTGCGTCTCGTCTCTGACCAGTAAACCTGTAGCCCTGTGTACAACTAACACAATCTAAAGAACAAATCCGAGGCTTGAACAGGCACTACTGAATGCAAGCTTTAGAGCGAAGAGTACAGTAGGCTTTACTGTTTTAAACAACAAACATGGCTGAGTGAATGAAAACAAGTTTGTTTCCAAACAAGGCGTACAGCGTATATCGTCGACGTTTGCACTGTTCTCATCTACATCTACATGACTACTCTGCAATTCACATTTAAGTGACTGGCATAGGATTCTTCGAACCACCTTCAGACTATTTCATTACCGTTCCATTCTCTAACGGCGCGTGGAAAAAATCAACACTTAAATCTTATTGTACAATCTCTGATTTCTCTTATTTCATTATGATGATCATTTCTCCCTATGTAGTTGGAAACAATAAAATATTTTCACGTTTAGGGGAGAAAATTGGTGATCGACATTTCGTGAAAAGATCTCAGCGCAAGGAAAAACGTATTTGTTTTAATGAATGGCATCCAAACTCGTTTATCATAACGGTGACTCTCTCTCCCCTATTTAGCGATAATACAAAATGAGCTGCCCTTCTTTGAAATTTGTCGATGTCCTCCGTCAATTCTATCTGGTAAGAATCCCATGCAGCACAACAATACTCTAGCAAAGGACGAACAAGTGTAGTGTAGCCAGTCTCTCAAGAAGTCCTGCTGCATTTTCTAAGTGTTTTGCCAGTAGAACTTAGTTTTTGGTTTGCCTTCCCCACAACACTACAGTACCAAGTTAAGTTGCTCCTAATTGTAATTCCTTGGTATTTAGTCGAATTGATAGCCTTTAGATTTGTGTGATCTACCACCGTGTTACCGAAATTTAACGGATTTCTTTTTACACTCATGTGGATGACGTCACGGTTTTCCTTACTGAAAGAAATTTCCACTTTTCACACCATACAGATTTCGTATCTAAGTCATTTTGAAATTTGTTTTGATCTTCTAGTGACTCTACTATTCAGAAAACAACATCATCATCTGCAAACAACTTAAAGAGAGCTGTCATATTGTCTTCGAAATATTTTATGTCAATTAGGAACAGCTAAGGACCTACAACGCTTTCTTGAGGAATGCTGGATATTATTTCTGTTTTAAGCAACGATTTTACATCGATTACTACGTACTGTAACTTTTCTGAGAGGAAATCACAGATCCAGTCGCACAACTGTACAGGTATTTTCAGGGTAATACAGAAAGAAGAATTAAAACGAAATGCAATTACTGTGTAATGAGTCACTGGAAACTATAGGAACCTTGTACTAAAAGACGCAGTAAATATCCATGAACTACCTCCAAAATGTTTACTGTGGAGGTCGGGTTCACCATGTGTAAAAATCGCTGGGAACACCGAGAAGGTGTTCACTGATGATGCTGTTGTATAGGGAAAAGTTGCAAAGCTGTGATCTCTTGCAAAGGTTTGAAACTTTGTGCACAGACTGGCAGTTGACCATAGACATAAGCAGAAGTATAGGATGGCGCAAAAATTGATCGAAAGATCCGTTATTGTGCGGGAAACCAATTGGAGACGGAACACAAGAAAAATTAGGAATCGTAAAATACACTCGGAACAAAAAAAAAAAAAATACACACCACAAAGAAATTATCCGAATGGGGTGGGAATCGGTAGATGTACGAACAGGTACAGAGAAACAAGTGAATTCAATTTCAGAAAAATTGGGTGATTTGTTCAAGAGAAAGAGCTTCACAAAATGAGCCACTCAGTAATGCGTAGGTCCACCTCTGGTCTTTATGCAAGCAGTTATCTGACCTGGCATGTTACTGAATGTTTTCCTGAGGCATAACGTGCCAAATTCCGTCACATTGGCGTGTTAGATCGTCAAAACCCCTAGCTGTTTGAAGGGCCCTGCCATAATGCTCCAGACGTTTTCAATTGCGGAGAGATCCGGTTAGAAAAAAAAGTAGCTCTGAGCACTATGTGACTTAACATCTGAGGTCATCAGTCCCCTGGAACTTAGAATTACCTAAACCTAACTAACCTAACGACATCACACACATCCATGCCCGAGGCAGGATTCTAACCTGGGACCATAGCGGTCGCGTGGTTCCCGACTGAAGCACCTAGAACCGCTCGGCCACTCCAGCCAGGTGATCCAGTTAGCTTGCTGGTCAAAGAAGCAGCCATGAAGACAAGCAGTAGAAACACGCACCTTGTACTAGTGACCGTTATCTTACTAATCATCTAAGCTCAGGATGCTTTGCCGTAAAGGGGCAAAAAACGGTGCTTAGTGTATCATCAACATACCACTATGCTGTAATGAAGCCACAGATGACAACCAACAAGGTCCTGCTATGAAAAGAAATGGCAACCCAGACCATCACTCCTGTTGTTAGTATCCATCTGCTCATACCAAGGGAAAGGAGTGACTAACAGTGGTATTGCATACCCTCCATTATGCACTGCACAGTAACTTACAGAAAATGTAAGCAGATGTTGGTGTAGATTCCAGACATGTGCAGCGCATTTCATCACCTATTCATTTAATACATGCAAAAGCATTGCGACGATCTTCCTCCAAATCGAGTATGTGACTTTACAACAATATCGTCCTACATAACGAACAGATTAACTATAAAAATTCCCAGAGTGTGCTTACAACAAGAATAAGGCAACATATTACTCATGCCACCTATATCTCGCGAGATGAGCATGGCTAGAAAATATGAGATTGGGTTACTTAACACTAGATTTCATTTACCGTTCCTGACGAAATTTCCAAAAAAAATAAATCTAATATTCGTTGTTTTTTCATCATAAACAACGGTAATTTCTAGATACAAACAATCATTTAGATATTAAATATTTAACCAAAGAAAATATTTACTTAGAAATTCATTATTTAATGGGAAAATATCCAGTAAAAAATTCATTATTTACCAAAGACATATTAAGTTAAAAATTAGATATTTAGCAAAAAAATTATTCAGTGCAAAACTAAATAGTTAACTGAAGAAATATTCAATTACAAATTAAATATTCCATTGAACACATTTATACAGTTAAAAACTATTTATGAAACCAAATTTTTAAAACAATTAATTTCTACAGTTAAAATTCAAAATTTTACCAAATATATTTATTCAGTTAAAAATTATTTAACAGACCAAATTTTTTTAAAAAATTTATTCAGTTAAAAATTAGATAGTTGACAAGATATTAATTTGGTTTAAATTTTAAAAACATATAAAAACTTTCAAAATCAATCTCAAGAACGGAATAATCATTAATTTCATTTTTACCATGACATTTAAAGTTATAATTAATCATTTGTTTTAACTTTTTTTTCCAAAAAATTTCAGTATAATGTTTGAGAATAACGACTTTATATTTATTGTTTAAAACTAATAAAACCTTTTTACCAACTTTAGTTCAGCTTGTGAAATACAATATGATTTGCTTATGTTTAATTCTGATAATTTAATATATGTAACTGCACATCCTTTACTATAACTTTTAAGCTCATTAAACAGATCATTATTATTAATATGCATGATTGCTTTCTCACTTTTATTTGCATAAAATATCTAGTTTTTATTTTTTGTCAAAGTTTACATTTGAAATGTGTTTTGAGCTTTTTCAGCTTTGATTTATATGAAAAAATAGATTTTTTATTTTTTGAAAAAATGCTTTCAAGTACATGTAAGGAAGAAAACTGACTTACATTTTAACTGTAAATGTTTTAAAAAACAAAAATTTAAATTTTTTGTATGTAAATGAAAGTGAAAAAACTCAAAATACTTTTCAAATGCAAAAGTTTTCAAAAATAAAAATCTAAATTATTATATAAATAAAATGAAGAGACATTTAGGTATATTTTAACCATAAATGTTTCAGAAAATAGAAGTCTAACATTTTTACATATAAATAAAACTGAAAAAAATGAACAAACCAACAGACACTGTTTGATTACAAGACTTGCACAATTGTTGTACAGCTAATAACCAGAAAGGTTATTCAGAATTAAATTTGACTCGACTCAGAACGTTTATTAATAATTATAACCATAAAGATTCAGAGCATAAAACTATACAACAACTTCTAGAAATGTGTGAAGCAAAAAATCACAGAATTATTCTAAACTTAATAAACAACAATTAATCGATCTTACTGAACATGTTAAGACACAATATTGACAATGAATTTTAAATTAAACGGTAAAACAACTTCAAGAAATTTGTAACGCAAAAAATTTAGAGATTTATTCTAAACCTAATAAACAAAAGTTAGGGAATCCCATTGAAAATCCAAATGTTGATATTAATTACAATGATAACAAACTGAAAAATAAAAATTAAAACAAATTCATGAAGTTCATAGAACAAGAAATTTAAACAACATTTCTGTAATGGCTGTGACTGAGTGACCACAGTCTTTTAGATGTATTACAAAAACCAACAAATACCACACTCTGTGAACAAAGGAAAGAAAATGAATCTGCTTGTAGACTTAGAAATTTATATCCACAACTCTAACTCACCAGATCTTATCCTCAACGAACAAGTGGAGCTTGCAAACAAATCCTATCTTCACATATTTCATGAAATATTCAAAAACAGACACTAATTATCCTTTGATATAATAACAAAGTAATATTCTATGGAAATTCGATATAGCAGTCATACAACAGTCCAAGACTCATTATCATAATTTGTAACAGTCATATTGTAAACACAAGCTGTAACTGTAATTGTATAACATGTAATAGCTTTCAAAATTTCATGTATGTAACATTATTGTAACTCCTAGATCTGAGGTTTGTGACAACAGTGTAGCTCAAAACAGCTCTAGCTGTCATTTTTTAATTTGTAATAGCTTTTAGTAATTTCATATATATAACATTTCATAATGTGCATCAAAAACTTCGCAGTCTATAATAGCTTTTTAAGTTTTTATATATGCAACACTCTTGCACTTTCTATAGCTGAGTTGTTTTACCATAACCAACATGTTTCTGTATGAGCAACATCTTTACATCTCCTACGTCTAAGTTCTTTGACCACAGCCCACATGTTTGTATTTAAACATAGTGTATTTCATGAGTGCACAGCGTAATAGTGAAATATGAAGCTATACTTGATAAAACTGAAATATGGACGTGAAAATGATAAAATAAGCATGTAACTAAGTGGCAAACCTGTCAACACAGTGTAACTGTAATAATGGTGCTTCATCTTTATGTAAGTACAGATATATTTTCGTCAAATACTGCCTTGCCACTTACAATTGTCCCGCTTGTATCTGTTTAGTGACCAGCAAATAATTTTTTTTTGTATTTATACCGTGATCTCCAACAGTATAAACCTGTATATGAATGTATAAATACCTGAGCATGGGCGCAAGCCGGAAACTGGTCGTGTGACAAATAAATAACTTTTTATTGTGACTAATTGTGGATATTTTTCTACACCCTATAAAGAAAGTTATGTTTTATAATACAGAAATCTTCAACTGCATTTTAAATTTGCATTAAAATTAACTACAATTCACAGGGACGTGTCATTTGACAAACAGATTGGTTCGAAAAGTTCATTGATTTTTATACAGAAATGAGAAAAAAATGCAGCTAAAGCTGAGTTTTAAAAAGGTTTTTATAATCTAAAGTACAGTACAGTTTTTAGTAAAGCGAAGAAAAATATTAGTAAAAGACAAAATATTAAAATAATAACGACCAAAAGACATAGGAAACAAGTTTCAAAACGGAATTATGACCATACTATTGTATTTTCAGAATATGTAGCTGCAGTTCACATGAAGAAAAAATAAATTTCAATAAACCAAGTTGTGTTGGATTGAGTTTATTAGATATTTCGAAAGCAAAGTTGATTTCCATTATAATGTATTGGAGCAAAAATATGGTAAAAATATTGATTTATGTTATATCAATACAGATTCGTTTATTTATGATAAAAGAATTGATGGTTTTTATAAATATTTGAAATCTATGATAAACCAATTTGACACATGCTATTATCATAAATATAATATTTATGAAATTCCACAATTAAACAAAAAAGTTTAAGGAAAAGTGGAAATGAAAATATTGGCAAAATTATGATGGAACATATCAGTTTACAATCGAAAATATATGCTTATGAAGTAGTAGGTCCAAATGGGCATATAAAGAATATAAAAGCGTTAAAAAAACTGTTGTAGAAAATGAAACTGCTTTTGATGATTATAAAAAATGTTAGATTACAAAATAAAACAATATAGAAAAACGAATTTAATTAGACCATTTAAACATGAATTGTATACAGTTGAATGTAATAAAACTGTTTTAAGCTCTCATGATGCTAAATGATTTATATTACAAGATGGAGCAAATACTATTCCATATGGTCATTATAAATTAAACTCAAATTAAATGAGCATGGATCATGATGACGATGATGATGATGATGATGATATTGATTATGATGACGATTTCCTACAAGAATTAAACAATTCTGGTAAAGTTTTTTAAAACAATAATACATAATGATAAAGATGATGATTTATTAAAACTACCGATTGAGGTGGCACAATGGCTAGCACACTGGACTCGCATTTTGGAAGGTGACGATTCAATTCTGTGTCTGGCCACCCTGATTTAGGTTTTCTGTGATTTCCCTAAATCGCTCCAGAGATATGGTTCCTTTGAAAGGGAATGGCCGACTCCCTTCCCCATCCTTCCCTAATCTCATGAGACAGATGACTTTGCTGTCTGTTCTCCTTCCCCAAACTACCCAACCCATTTATTAAAACAGTTGTAGTAAAGACAGTAAAAAGTAAAATTGGTAATGTTGGTGATGAAAAGATGATGATTTATTACAAGATTTAAAAGATACAGATAACATTAAGAAATTATAAATTTAAAATTAATTAAACATCTATATTTGAGTCTCCCAATTGTTTTGGTGCATTACCTCCAAATGTATCAAAAACAAATTCTCTATTTCTTGAAGTAAAATAATAAATCCAGTGAGTTACAGCATGAGCATATGTATCTAAATTAACTATTTCACATTCAATTTTTTTAATATTTAGTAGGCAATTCGCTAATCATGAAACCACCACACAGATATTTAATTTTTAATAGTTTAACTATTTTATGTCAAAATTTGATAATGGATTATTATACTTTTCATAATTACTTTTTTCAGTCCCATACCAGCTTTTTTTCCATTGCTAGATAGGGTCTTTTTTGTTATTCTAATACTTTATCATTTTTTTAAATAATGAATTGATTTTGTGACTGCTTCTGCACTACTGAATAAAGAACCAACTGCATCCAATTTTATAAGTATAAATGGTAAAAATCCACCTTCATGTTTTGTTCCCTTCTTTTTTATTAAATATTCAGCAATTTGATCTATATCAGGAGTACCTAATGTAATAATTAAATTTCAACCAGTCTTTATCGGTTCGACACACTTTCATATTTGTGCAGAAGTTTAAAATTATCAATACTATTCAATTATTTAATGTACATTTAATTGAGTTTTGTTCTATTTTAGTATTTGGAAGATTAGTATAATCAATACTAAAACTGTTAATTTATGTTGATTAAAAATTAATGAAGAATTTCTTATAAGCCACAGTCCTTAACACCCAGTCCTAATTTTCGTTTTCCATACATTATTCCTCTAACTGCTGAAATTCCTAATTTTGGGCCTAATGAAGCATCATTAGAACACATTCTTTTGTTTCCCAAATAAATGAAGTTCCGTAGCCACTTCTTGTCATTTTTTCCAAATTTTTATTAAAACTATATGCAGTATCACATTTTTCACAAGCTTCATCAAATGGATTAACTCCTTAGTGTCCTGTAGCTAATCTTCCTCCTAATTTTGTTTCGGGGCTACAACAATTCTTTTCCATATTTTTCACTTTTCGAAAACATTATATTATTCAAAACCTAATTAAATAAGGAATTCCTTTTGATTATTAATAATCACAAAACTAAATTTATTTGTTATATTTCTATTCCAACTTTTTCATAATGGAATTTTTATTTGCAGCTATATCTTCTGCACAAATAACTCAAATTACTGCTCATCTATCAATTAAATCTCTAGTACCACTCATTCAATTATATCTCACTGTTTTTTGTGTATTTCTTAATTAAACCTTAACCAACTTGCCGAAATTATTTATTTAGATTTCTTTCTGAAAAAATAATCTTCAACAATTGTTTTCATCAAACTATTATATTTATTTTCTTTATTTGTTTTTATTTAATTTGGATTACTCTCATTATATAAAGCATTTGAGTTGAATAAATTGTAGCATAATTTTGTAAATCAAGAGAATCAAATTTTTCACATAACTCATATATAGTAGTTTGTTTTTTAGTTAAAAAATTTATTAATCCATCTGTACCTTCATATTCTGTTACACCAATTCTTATTTTATTAGCACTGAATTCCACTGGATATTTACCACTACATTTAAAACTACAAACCAGTCTTAATCCAAAAATTGTATTTTCAGGATGATCAAGGAATTCTTGCATTCTTTCATTCATATTTAGTTTTTAGGTTCTTTGCTTTTTAATTTTTTCTTTCACTTTTGTAATTCTTCAACAAATTATATATTTCTAATTCACTTGACATATAATCACATTCTGAAATTTCTTGTTGTTTGGTGGAATATAATTTGATTATTCTAAGTAATTTTGATTATAAGGAATCATCTGTTTTTCAACTTCTCTATTTTCTTCAATCACTTGTAACACATTAACATCTAATCCTTCGATTCACTGTTTTGCTTGCTTGATAGCGTCGATAACTGGTTCATCTTCTTTTTTATTTTTTCATATTGCATTCTTGGTTGCCTTTTCTATTTTTAAATTCTTCTCTCAAATTTTCTTTAATTTTTTTATTTTGCTGGCTGTTTTAGCAACCTCTGTGTTCTATTTTCTAAACACTTATTAAGAACAAAGACCAATAATCAAATACGTTTTTAACATTCAACATTTATGTTCAAAAAGAAGAGAGCTTCTGTAAAGTTTGGAAGGTAGGAGACGAGGTACTGGCAGAAGTAAAGCTGTGAGTACCGGGCGTGAGTCGTGCTTCGGTAGCTCAGTTGGTAGAGCACTTGCCCGCGAAAGGCAAGGGTCCCGAGTTCGAGTCTCGGTCGGGCGCACAGTTTTAATCTGCCAGGAAGTTTCATATCAGCGCACACTCCGCTGCAGAGTGAAAATCTCATTCTGGATTTATGTTCAACTTTTAAAAGGTTCTTAATCTTTTCTCTATGTTTACCACTTTTAATTTCTCTTGTCTTAACTATTGTAATAAAACCGAATTCATCTTTATTCCAATATTTACTACAGATTTCTCTTAAATCGTCAAAATTTTAAGTCACAGCCAACAAATTCGTGATAAATATGATTTAGATTTTTTCATTTTATCTGAAAATATTTTTAAAAAATGAAGTTTATCTCCAGCTAATTGTTTTGGTATTTCTAAATATATTTGAGTTAAATACAATCTATTCCTTTGTTTCTACCTCTAGTAAAATAATCTTGAACTACAGTATATCTTGAATTTCAAGAATGAATTTATCAAAATCTACTAGTGAATTATTTTCAGACTTATCTAACAGAATAACTACATAATTATTTTCAATAAAAGTAGTAATTTTCTAATTAATTGTACCTTCAATTATTTCACATCTTTTAATAATTCTAGATATTTTGGTTGACCTAAACTTTTAGAATAAATGTATAAATAATTACTTTCATTCTATTTAACTACCCCAGAGCAAGAATACAATTATCAAACAACAACATTCTTTTTCCCCAACTATTTGGGCCAATTGCTGAACATCAAATATAGTGTGGTAAATGTTTACCATTTTTATTTTTTTATTTTTTCTGTAATTCTTATTTTGGATCCCAATCATTCATTTACAAACATAAATTTTATTAATAATAAATGACTCACTTATCTATAGATCATCTGTTCTTTAAAAAAAGGTTAACTGTTCCAATAAGAAAAACTTGTAAAAATGGTATACCTATTAGTTGATTTTTATGCAACTTTTTTATTTCCAAATATTACATCAAACAATAAGAAATTGTGTTGTGTGTCAGAAAGAACAGAAATTTGTTGACAGTCAGTTTAGTTTAAAAAATTCAGGAAAAATTTATTCATTCAAGAGAACCCAGTATACACATTAAAGAAGATAAAATTTTAAACAGGTTTACTATTGAAACTGATTATAATTATATATGAATAAGGAAAACAAAATTTGGTCAAATTTTGGAATTTAATAATCAAATTATTGAAAATTGTAAAAAATTATTGCTAATGAAGTTCACAAAATTTTTCAATTTGAATTAATTATTATTAATTTTAATTTGGCTGATGGAATGTTTGTTAAATATTCTGATCATTTTCATACTGCAAATATTCTGATTTTTGATACTATTCAAAATTTAATAATTACTGTAACCGATTAAAATGACTTCAATTGTTCTTGTGTAGCAGTAATTTTAAAAATGACTAAATGAAAATTTTTCTTAAGAAATGATGGAAAAAATCTAGAGTAATCAGTTTTACCTATTTCCTATTAATGAGAAAACTTCATCCAGTCCCAAACATGCTCAATGGGGGACAGATCCGGAGATCTTGCTGGCCAGGGTAGTTGACTTACACCTTCTAGAGCACGTTGGGTGGCACGGGATACATGCGGACGTGCATTGTCCTGTTGGAACAGCAAGTTCCCTTGCCGGTCTAGGAATGGTAGAACGATGGGTTCGATGACGGTTTGGATGTACCGTGCACTATTCAGTGTCCCCTTGACGATCACCAGTGGTGTACGGCCAGTGTAGGAGATCGCTCCCCACACCATGATGCCGGGTGTTGGCCCTGTGTGCCTCGGTCGTATGCAGTCCTGATTGTGGCGCTCACCTGCACGGCGCCAAACATGCATACGACCATCATTGGCACCAAGGCAGAAGCGACTCTCATCGCTGAAGACGACACGTCTCCATTCGTCCCTCCATTCACGCCTGTCGCGACACCACTGGAGGCGGGCTGCACGATGTTGGGGCGTGAGCGGAAGACGGCCTAACGGTGTGCGGGACCGTAGCCTAACTTCATGGAGACGGTTGCGAATGGTCCTCGCCGATACCCCAGGAGCAACAGTGTCCCTAATTTGCTGGGAAGTGGCGGTGCGGTCCCCTACGGCACTGCGTAGGATCCTACGGTCTTGGCGTGCATCCGTGCGTCGCTGCGGTCCGGTCCCAGGTCGACGGGCACGTGCACCTTCCGCCGACCACTGGCGACAACATCGATGTACTGTGGAGACCTCACGCCCCACGTGTTGAGCGATTCGGCGGTACGTCCACCCGGCCTCCCGCATGCCCACTATATGCCCTCGCTCAAAGTCCGTCAACTGCACATACGGTTCACGTCCACGCTGTCGCGGCATGCTACCAGTGTTAAAGACTGCGATGGAGCTCCGTATGCCACGGCAAACTGGCTGACACTGACGGCGGCGGTGCACAAATGCTGCGCAGCTAGCGCCATTCGACGGCCAACACCGCGGTTCCTGGTGTGTCCGCTGTGCCGTTCGTGTGATCATTGCTTGTACAGCCCTCTCGCAGTGTCCGGAGCAAGTATGGTGGGTCTGACACACCGGTGTCAATGTGTTCTTTTTTCCATTTCCAGGAGTGTATAATGCTAAATTAAAATTTTCAACTAATTGATAATTACATGTTAAAATTGACTGATGTAATCACAATTAAGAAAGGAAACTATATTTTGACTGGCATAGAACCTCCCTTTATTTCTTCATCAGTTCTTATTTGATTAACTTTGTCTGTATCATGTGTGGTCATATTCTTAACATTGGTAAAATTAAAAACAAGCAAAGCGAAGTACTTTATCCTAGAGAATTACATGATGGATTTTTCATAGATTACAAAGAACTAATGTGGGAAGGAGTTTTGAGTGTAATTTTCACTTGGGTTCAAGTGCTGAAGATTCTGTTCTTAGATGATTTAGTAAAAATAATAATGGTGGTGATATTCCAGAATCATATCCAAAAGAAAGCAAATATGTTGTAACAAGTATGGAAATTTGTGTTCCAGTCATTAAATATGAATAAGAATAGTCACTTGCACTAGAAAAAGGAAGACTGAAAAATTGAAAAGTCCAATTTCGTTCTTTGAACTACAAATCACTTATTGCTGGATTAAATGGAAAAAGAAATTTGAACTATATATACTAATTATTATAATTCTGTTGAATTTGATAAGCCTTTATTTACTTTCGCTATTTTTCAGACTAAACTAAAAATTATCAGTTAATTGATTCTTCTTTATTTGATCATGTTGAATTACAAAATGAACTTTTTTCTCAAGAATTATGGCATCTTTATCCACTGAATAATTTTTTAAAAGCTTGTAATGCTTTTAGTGATCTTAAAATAACAAAACAAATAATGACATAAACGCAGGTCTATTCCATTTTATTCAAAATTATGATAATAAATATGTATAGAAGAATTACATTTATGCACAAAAAACAATAATAAAATTGTATACCTTTTTAAATGAAAACATACCAAATGATACACTTGCAAATATAATTAGGTATTGTAGGAAGAATGCCGGCGACTGTTGGCTGAGCGGTTCTAGGTGCTTCAGTTTAGAACCGTGCGACCGCTACGGTTGCAGGTTCGAATCCTGCCTCAGGCATGGATGTGTGTGATGTCCTTAGGTTGGTTAGGTTTAAGTAGTTCTAAGTTCTAGGGGACTTATGACCTCAGATGTTAAGTCCCATAGTGCTCGGAGCCATTTGAACAATTTTACTTGCAGGAAGAATTTAACATATGATTCACAACATATAATACTAACTGAAAAGTTTTAAACTTGGAAATTTAGTATCTAACATGTTAAATGATTTTATTCAAGGGGAAACTGCACTAGTGATGGCTCACAGACAAATCGTCTTTTAGCAGTAGTGTGGCTGTCATTCCACAATGTTACAATTGTAACCAGTCATCAGACCTTCATCACTCTAGGAGCTTACTTCATTATGGGATATTTGATCTCATTATAAAACATCACTGTAGACAAAAGATTTGTGAGTCTTTACTGTCATCCCTAACGCTGGTCAGCATTTTTTTTATCTGTGGGGCTGCATGGGGGTGGTCAGCCTCTTGAGAACCATGGCTATCTTATATCCTTGAGCTGCGATGCTGGTTTATGGAAGCCAACATTAGCAGCCATGGTAGCGACTGCACAGGCAGAAAGCCATTTCCGCAGGGTGATACAGCAGTTGAACGTTCGCGTCTCTCCATGAGGCATGATCGCAGCATTATTGTTTTATTTCAAGTGTGCAGTTCTTTATTTCATAATAATATGATGATTAGTTGAGTGCTGAAAATAAAGGCTGAACAGCTTGTGATAATGGTACTTAGTATGTCTCTGGAATTCAGAAACACTTAGTTGTCTCTGTGAAACCTGATTCCCAACAGAAATCTCTGCCACTGGCAAAGCTTAATCGTATTTAATTTGCATTTAAATGCAAATTATGGAATGTAACAGAATATAATTACAAGGAAAATCAAATACCTGCGCTACTGACGATTGGGTGATCGAAATCAGTGACAGTCACATCAGTCCAAAGCAATTAACTGACTAAGTTTGTACACAGATCTAACTTTCAGTTCTCTGACAGAACTGCATCATCAACAAACGTTAAAGGTTTTAGTTCTTTTCTTTGAATTTCAATTATTTCCCGATTTCTGCATAGTTCCTTATAATAATTACTATATAGAAAGATTTAAAACACTCTATTCTCAGTTAGTGCCTGTCCTTTATGTCCTCAGCCTCTTATAACTGCAGTATCGTTTGTGTACTAGTTGCAAATAATCTTTCGCTTCCTCTATTTTATCACACATAACTTCAGACCTCCAAACAGTGTATTTAGTCAACATTGTCAAAAGCTGCTGTACGTTGTTCTACAGTATAAGATCGTCAAAAAAATACACCAATATCCTCTACAAGGAAGTACATACATTTTGGGCTCACCAGGGTTGCCAGGGCATATGTACATTTATGTGGATCCCAGGGCTTTTACTTAAAGGAGGGCTCCGTCCTCTTCCTATATTTCTACTCCCAGGTCAACAAAACATCGCTCACAAATCGTCTCTCTCAGCCAGCCACCCCTTCTCTCCCCTAAAACACACACATGCACACACACACACACACACACACACACACACACACACACACACACACACACACTACATTCTACCATTCTGTGGTCATTCTATTCCCAGTTGAGTCAAGAAGTAAAGTAGGACTGACTTAAAAAGACAGTTTTATTTTATTTTAAATACTTTACGAAGCGAAATGTAATTTTAACTATTTTACCCTGACCTAATCATACTGGAAACAGCAATTCGTCCCAGCATCATTTCAAATAACGAATGTGACAGACTGCTCAAATTACTTGTTAATTAAATACAAAACCAAACTTTTTTATGAGAACCTGTATTTAACTAGTAGGACATGCAGAGAATAGACAGTTGGTGCAGGGAAAGACCGTTGACCCTGAACGTTAATAAGTGGAATGTATTTTGCATAAATAGGCGAGGAGCTCTATATCCACATATATTCTCTGCAAGCCAGCCTACAGTGCATGCCAGAAGGTATCCTGTACCACTAATAGTCATTTCCTTTCCTGTTCCACTCGCAAATAGAGTGAGGCAAAAACGACTATCTATATATCTCCATTTGACCCCTAATTTCTCGTTTCTTGTCTTCGTAGTCCTTACGTGAGGTGTATGTTGGCGGCAGTAGAACCATTCTGCAGTCAGCTTCAGATAAGGATTCTCTAAATAATAAGAATCCTCGTGAAGAACTTCGCCTCTTCTCCAGAGATTCCCATTTGAGTTCACTAAATATCTCCATAACACTTGCGTGCTGATCGCACCTTCCGGTAATAAATCTAGCAACACGCCTGTGAACTGCTTCGATGTGTTCGTTCAGTCTGACCTGGTGGAAATCCCGCACACTCAAACAGTACTCAAGAACAGGTCGCACTAGTGTTCTATATGCTGTCTCCAATACAGATGAGCTACACTTTCCTAATAAAACAAAGTCGACCATTGCTTGCTGCATTTCATATCGCCTTGCAAATATTTCATCGACATGATTGTGTCAAGCAGCACACTATTAATGTCGTATTCGAACATCACAGGTTTGTTTTTCCTACTCATCTGCATTAAGTTGCATTTTTCTACATTCAAAGCTAGCTGCCATTCACCATACTAACTGCAAATTTTGTCTAAGTCATCTTGTATCCCCCTGCAGTCACTCGACGACGATACCTACCCATACACCACAGCATCATAAGCAAAGAGCCGCAGACTGTTGCTCCCCTTGTCCGTCTAAACATTTATGTATAAAGAGATTAAGAGTAGACCCATCACACTTCCCTGTGGCACTCCTGATGATACCCTTGTCTCTGATAAACACCCGCCGTCGACGACAACGTACTGGGTTCTATTATTTAAGAAGTCTTCGAGCCAGTAACATATCTTTAATCCTTATCCGTATGCTCGGTCCTTCGTTACCAGTCTGCAATATGGCATGGTGCCATACACTTTCCGGAAATCTAGAGCTATGATATTTCCCGTTGCCCTTCATCCAAGGTTCGCAGGACGTCATCCAATAAAACGGCAAGCTGAATTTCACATTAGCGATGCTTTCTAAATCAGTGCTGCTTTGTGGACAGACGCTTTTCTGTCCCAAGGAAATTTATTATATTCTGGTTCAAAATATGTTGAAGAACTCTGCAGCAAACTGATGTTAAGGATATTGGTCTATAATTATGCGGGTCCGTTCTTTTACCATTCTTTTATGCGTGAGCCAACTGCGCTTTTCTCCAGTCGCTTGCGACTTTGCGCTGAACGAGGGATTCAAGATAAATGAAAGCTAAGCAGTGGGCTAATACTTCAGTGTTCCCTCTGAAAAACCCAATGGGTATCCCACCCAGACCTGGAGACTAACTTGTTTCCAACTCTTTCAGTTGATTCTCTGTGCCAGTGGTACCTATTGGTATTTCCTCCATACAGAAGTCTGTGCGACTGTTGTACTGTGGCGGCGTGTAAACATGAGTCCTATTTACGCTTAAGATGCTGCAATACAGCGAGCCATTGTACAATAAGTCTCACTGTATTCAACTCGCTTCCTGTTGCGATACTACTCAGGTATACCTGCCGTCCGGCACACCAGAAATCATACAGTGATTGTAATAGAAGATATTGTTAATCTTTACGCCTGACTTTTGAAGTTAGATTCCAGGGTTGTTGAGAGTGCTGACAATTTCCAAATAAAAGTTCTAAAGTAAGGATAACCATAAGACGCGATCCTACTCTCTTATAATGAATACATGTATATTGTTACTTTAAAGGAAGGGATATCTAGGCCCGAAATATATATATATATATATATATATATATATATATATATATATATATATATACAAATACGCTGTACTTTACAATATGCAGCAGCAACACAGGCTTCTACGACTTACGTCAACAACTTAACTATCACAAGTCCTACTCGAGACAAATGAACAGTTAACAAATCGGCTCAACTCAGACTAACATCAATAGGTACCACCTTCATAGCAGAACATTTACTTACGCACAAATCTTTGGAAAAACTCTTCCTAATGAAATGTGTAAAAATTGCTCTCTGTTGTTTACTGCAATAAATTCAATTGTGGCAAACAATGTGTAACTGAAGCGGTACGTGGGCACCAGCCCAGTATTCACCTAGCAGGATGTGGAAAACCGCCTAAAAACTACATCTAGGCTGCGCGGCACACCGGCTCTCGTCGTCAATCTGCTGGGCGGATTCGATCTGGGGCCGGCGCGCCTACCCGAGTCCAGGAAGCAGTGCGTTAGCGCTCTCGGGTACCCTGGCGGGTACGTGTGTAGCGGTCGCTAAACTGAGAATTCGTTAGTTGGGCTGACGTATCACAGTGATAGTACAACCACTGATTATCTGCGATCACTTTCAGTAACTACGGAAAAGAACCACTTAACAAATGTTCGCTTTCTTAACAAAACTCAAATCCCAATTATTAAAGTTCTTTTAACTATTTGTCTTTTTTATTTAGTTGTTAAGTACATAATTATCATTTTTTCTCTCCTTTAAGTACGACGACAGTAAATATATGACTAACTGACTTTTAACAGACCAAAACTATGAATAGTCTTTACTTGGCATTAACCAGTTCTAGTCAGTTACCTTTCCTATGGGGTTTCTCCACCGTTAAAGAAATTAACACATCAATAATGATGACTTAAGCTTTCCTAAGCAAAGGACAGTGTGGTGTCACCGCCAGACACCACACTTGCTAGGTGGTATCCTTTAAATCGGCCGCGGTCCGTTAGTATACGTCGGACCCGCGTGTCGCCACTATCAATGATTGCAGACCGAGCGCCGCCACACGGCAGGTCTAGAGAGACTTCCTAGCACTCGTCCCAGTTGTACAACCGACTTTGCTAGCGATGGTTCACTGACAAAATACGCTCTCATTTGCCGAGACGACAGTTTAGCATAGCCTTCAGCTACGTCATTTGCTACGACCTAGCAAGGCGCCATGTTCAGTTACTATTGATATTGTGAATAATGTACAGTCAAGAGTGACGTTCACTGTTTATGGATTAAAGTTAAGTATTCCACCAGCTACGTCCGTTTTTTCTAAAGGCTAATTTCCTTGTCCTCTTCCAGACCTCACGCCAGCCTGCGTGAGCTAAAACGCGTGCCTTTCGGCTTCCTCTAGTAACCCGGTGTTGGCTCTCCTGCCAACCCACAACAGACAGATTTGTATATGCCTTCTTCTTATAGTAAAATTAAGTTTACCTTATACGTAGTATCAAAATATTTCGATCAGTCACCAGAAATGTTACTATCTATTGAAATGAACAATACACACAAAGTGTTTATATTTGAACTTTAGATATTTCAATATAGTTAAACGTAGCTTGTGTGTGATTGATAGTAGCAGAACTAGTTATTTCCCCGAGAACAGTAAGGAAACACAAAAACAAATAAACAAAAATCCTATTTCCCGCCCCCTCTTTGGTCCCTGAAAATTTTTCAATTCAACGAAGCTACGCCTCTTCAGGCGTTGGCGATTCGCGAGCCACTACAGTTCCTGAAACGAAATTTGACCACTCATCTTTCATAGTCAATCTAGTATCAGTTTTGCTACATGCTGTTCGTTCGATGGTTCTTCTTTACTGGGTTTTACTTTAAAAACGGCCAGGGATAGGATCAACTCCAATTATTGTGGACAAAGTCAATATTAACAGGCCAAGTAATTCCAATCGCAATCTGCTAGTGCCTATACGCTCTCGAGTCAGTCAGGCACAACAAGACCACCCAGTTCTCACCGAAATAAGAGCAACTACACAGTTTCTCTTCTGTGAGCGCATTAAGATAACCAGCTGGACGATACGGGCAAAATTCGGATCATTTACTATACAATTACACTAATGACTACCACCAAAACGAAGTCTTGCCTACTACAGTCCCTTTCACGTTACACGTAAACGATTAATCGTTATTTCTTCCCACAAAATACTGTTAATTAATAAAGATCTCCCTTGCTAGCACTAAACAATTCGTAGGAGCGAATACTACCAGCGCAACCCATTCGAACAAAGTCAACCGCAAACCGAGGTTGGAAGAAAAAATGACGCAGCCACGCCAGTTAACGGTAGTCTCTTCAGAATTTTTTACTTATCGAACCCGTAAGTCTGGCCCCACCAGAGCGGTCGTCTTTTGACGAACTGACTGCTAAGAAGCTCGTATGTTGACTACCTGATCTTCTGAAGTAAAAGTCATTTGGAACGATCACTGCGAACAAACACTTAACGTCGTTTTCGCCAATGATTTCATTATCATCGTTGGCCTTCGACGAGCACGAGCGGTGGTCAGTGGCTGCCTCTCTACTTCGTGCATTAATCTCTTTTTGACTTCCAATGAACCTTGTGTCTAGAACATTGTTACAACAACACGTACACAATATACGATATAATACACATATTTTTACATAAACATACCTTCTTTCCAGACCCATATGCACTTGGACGTCGAACAAGAGTAAAGGCGAACTCAACACCGTGCCGACGACACAGCACACTGTCAAAAGACGGTATGTTTGTACCCGCCTCCTGCGTGAAGTATGTCTGAGGCGCGAAATTTAAAACTTCAGTTTTCCTTTTGGTGTCTGATATTGACACGCCAGGCTGATCGACCTGTGACTGGACAGCAGCCTTCGACCTGCTTAGTGATTTTACATGGGACCAGAGTTTTCTCGGGTTCTCGGCAATATCTTTCGCTAATGTATGATGGTAAATGGAAATGAGCGTTTGGTGTCATTGGCCGGGAGGCCCCTTGTGGGGCAGGTCCGGCCGCGTTGGTTCAGGTCTTATTACATTCGACGCCACATTTGGTGACCTGCGCGCCGGATGGGGATGAAATGATGATAAAGACAACGCCACACAAGGTCCCCGAGCGCAGAAAATCCCCGACCCAGCCGGGAATCGAACCCGGGCCCCTAGGACGGCAATCTGTCACGTTGACCACTCAGCTGTCGGGGCGGACATGTGGAATGGTGAGAGCTGTACGCTTAGCGCATCGATCTTCTAACAGACGAACGAATTTCTGCTCACTATTTTTGTCGTCATTTGCGCTTTCTTTTTTAAACTGGGACTGCACCAATATCTTCTTCTTCAGCATTTTCCCAATTTTATTATTAAACCATGGTGGAAGCTCCCTGTCCTTAATCAATTTACTCGGCACAAATTTATCCACAGCGGGATTTACAATCAGATAACTTGCCGATAAGTTCTCTACGTTCATCATCTTGGAACTAGATGTCAATCAAATAATCAACTGTCTAAGTGTGATACTAACAACTGCTGATCTGCATTTCTAGCATAAATATTCTCCTAGCGTTGTTGATGGATTTTTAACTTTAGTGACCATCGTCACTGTGGTGATGTAATGACCACTAATCTATATCTACATCTACATCCATACTCCGCAAGCCACCTGACGGTGTGTGGCGGAGGGTACCTTGAGTACCTCTATCGGTTCTCCCTTCTATTCCAGCCTCGTATTGTTCGTGGAAAAAAAAAGATTGTCGGTATGCCTCTGTGTGGGCTCTGATTTTATTCAGATGGTCTCTTCACGAGATATACGTAGGAGGGAGCAATATACTGCTTGACTCCTCGGTGAAGGTATGTTCTCGAAACTTCAACAAAAGCCGGTACCGAGCTACTGAGCGTCTCTCTTGCAGAGTCTTCCACTGGAGTTTATCTATCATCTCCGTAACGCTTTCGCGATGACTAAATGATCCTGCAACGAAGCGCGCTGCTATCCGTTGGATCTTCTCTATCTCTTCTATCAACCCTATCTGTTACGTATCCCACACCAGTGAGCAGTATTCAAGCAGTGGGCGAACAAGTGTACTTTAACCTACTTCCTTTGTTTTCGGATTGAATTTCCTTAGGATTCTTCTAATGAATATCAGTCTGGCATCTGCTTTACCGACATTAACTTTATATGGTCATTCCATTTTAAATCACTCCTAATGCCTACTCCCAGATAATTTATGGAATTAAGTGCTTCCAGTTGTTGACCTGATATATTGTAGCTAAATGATAAAGGATCTTTCTTTCTATGTATTCGCAGCACATTACACTTGTCTACACTCAGATTCAATTGACATTCCCTGCACCATGCATCAATTCGTTGCAGATCCTCCTCCAGTTCAGTACAATTTTCCATTGTTACAACTTCTCGATATACCACAGCATCATCCGCAAAAAGCCTCAGTGAACTTCCGATGTTATCCACAAGGTCATTTATATATATTGTGAATAGCAATCCCCTGCGGCACACCTGAAATCACCCTTACTTCGGAAGACTTCTCTCCATTGAGGATGACATGCTGCGTTCTGTTATCTACGAACTCTTCAATCCCTGACGTCGTATATAGTGCCAGGCCTGTTTGCAGTTACAAAGACTAAAATATTTCCATTGTGTATGGGTTGTCTGACTAGCTTTTCAAGACAGTTTTCTGGAAACTCTTTCAAAAATTCTTCACAAAACTATCTGTCCATACCCCCTGCAATGATTCCATAGGCGTCCACACTCGCTAGATTAAAGTCGCGACCAACTAATATTACATTAAACGGTTATTTCTGCGCTACTAAGTGTGGACTTTCTTTGAATGATTTACAGCTGCTACGGCGAAATCGGGAGCCGGCAGAAAGTGCGATAATTAACTTAACTTCACCTAGGCCTGCCACTCGCGTCCAGATAACTTCACAGTCAAATTCAATTTCGACCTCGATAGAGACAATATTTTGGTGACAGCAATGAACATTCGAGGCATTCACAGTCATTGTTTGCGTCCTTATTGATTTTCGTTTCATGTGCATTATATCGTGGTCCAAAAGATGTTTCTTATTCTGCGAATGCTGGAGATATCATCAGAAACTATAAGGACGCAGTAGCTTCAAAGTTAAACAAGCTCAGCAAACCGACTTGTTTGTAAGTATTCATGCAACGCTAAGGCCGTGACGTCGTCAGAACGCAGAGTCCCGCCTACGTTTGCTACGGAGTGTATAATGGGGAAGAACTGGTGCTGTTTGTTTTATTTAGTACTAAAATGGTTCAAATGGCTCTGAGCACTATGCGACTTAACTTCTGAGGTCATTAGTCGCCTAGAACTTAGAACTAATTAAACCTAACTAACCTAAGGACATCACACACATCCATATCCGAGGCAGGATTCGAACCTGCGACCGTAGCAGTCCCGCAGTTCCGGACTGCGCGCCTAGAACCACTAGACCACCGCGGCCGGCTTTAGTACTAAGGTCCACCACTTGTCTCATTTCGTTCCTTCCCATTTTCGTTAAAGTCATTTTTGTACTTTTGATAGATTCCCTTTTGTTAAATGATTTTTGTGCAGCTGAGGGATTAAAGTTAGGCAAGTTGTGGACCTCAGTACTAAATAAAGTAACAGCGCTAACTATTCCGTACTGTAATCTATAAAATAGCTCATCTTGCTAAGTTTGTTTAACTTTGAAACTGTTAGGTAAGTTTTATACCCTCTGATGATGTCTCCAGCACTACGAGATGAAACGTTAGTCACAGAAACATGCTTCTAATCCCCATAAAACAAAAATTATTTAAACGAACTTTTTCCTGTACTAGTATATGCAAAACGGTCCATTGTTTTATAAATATATTTCGTGATCTTTAGTTTACTACGTAACTTTCTTCTGCGTATCACTATAAATCTCGTGGGAGAGGGCACCTTTTACTGAACCATAAGTTGAGCTCTGCTCCTGTTCCATTTGCGGATGGAGCGTATGAAGAGTAAATGCTTCTATGATTCTGTGTGAACTTCATTTCGACTGTGCGATCTGTACGGGACAATTTGGTAGGTACGATATTGCAGTGCCCGTGTTATTTCGAATTACGATGCATGCATGCATGGCCGAAGGAACACTGCATCGTAATTCGGAATAATACAGGCACTGCAATATCGTATTTATCTGTCGACACCGGGCAAGCGACTTTCAAATAAACCATCTCCCCTGTACGGGAACACGCATAATGGATGTACGAGTACAGGTTGTAGACAAATGGTTGACGACATATGAAAGTTTGGGTGTGGCCGTGCGTCCTGCGCGGATAGCCAAATGGTAAGGCGGCTCGCGATAAGCGGGAAAACCGGGTTCGAGTCTGGCACATATTTTCACTGTCGTCATTCCATCATACAGATGATGGTTGTCCATATTTGCAAATGCGAATACATTCCTTGTAATTACGTAGGTGGTTGAACATTCGTGGTTTCTGGACAACATGGTTGTGAAGATGAAGCAGCGATTAGTATTATTAATCAATTATTCAAAAACAGTCTTAATCGCATTTATTATTATTATACCGCCAACCGGTTTCAACCCGACGTAGTGGTCATCTTCTCGGCGTTTACACCATTGTTCAAAAAATAGTTCAAATGGCTCTGAGCACTATGGGACTCAACTGCTGAGGTCATAAGTCCCCTAGAACTTAGAACTACTTAAACCTAACTAACCTAAGGACATCACACACATCCATGCCTGGGGCAGGATTCGAACCTGCGACCGTAGCGGTCGCGCGGTTCCAGACTGCAGCGCCTAGAACCGCTCGGCCACTCAAGCCGGCACACCATTGTTGGT
Source organism: Schistocerca cancellata (assembly GCF_023864275.1). Lineage (NCBI taxonomy): Eukaryota > Metazoa > Arthropoda > Insecta > Orthoptera > Acrididae > Schistocerca > Schistocerca cancellata. The sequence goes on along the minus strand of NC_064627.1, from coordinate 992,077,239 downwards.
GGTGTCACTCCTGTCTACATAACGGCACGAAACTAGTTTCCTGCCGTTATGTAGACAGGAGTGACACCACCAGCAGTCGACCAATGGTGTAAACGCCCAGAAGATGACCCCTACGTCGGGTTGAAACCGGTTGGCGGTATAATAATAATAAATGCGATTAAGACTGTTTTTGAATAATTGATTCGTGGTTTCGATATTGAAATATGGGTCTTGGAGTTTTCCAAGAATGCTCTTGAGAATTGTACTGCGCTTTGCTTAGAGGTCTGCCAGTTAATACTTTTCAACCTTTCTGTTAGAATGTCTCGCTGATCAAACGAGTCTATGATCATTCGCGCCACCCTTCTCCTATTGACAGTAGTGCTAAGTCGGATACCCATGTGTGACTTATTTTGGGATGTAAGTACTTTTTTTAAATATATGTTTAGCTTGGAAAACGAAAGCTCAGTTTTTCCAACAGCTGTAACTGTTGTTAGATACATTAGGACAGCTGTGAATACGTCAGGATAACTCGACACTTTTTTTTCTTTTTTGCGTTTGTTCTTTCATTAAAGTTATGATCTTCATTAGCTGTGCATGGAACAGAAGAGACATGTCACGAGAAAATGTCATGTGCAAGATCTTCGTCACTGGCGGTAGATACACTTTTACAAGTGTGTATCCCTGCTATGTATGTATCTATGACACATATCATTCCTGGAAACCAGATATTTAGTTTTGAGTAAATATCGTCAGTCGCTGCGTAAAAAAGTGTTACTTAAGTCCAGGTGCGAGCTCTGTTAGCCTCTCTCCTCGCTAAGATCATCGAAATGCTTCTCTACTGCATTAATTCGTTTGTTAGACAATTTACGCTCAGTAGCCCATTGTTTCACAGATGTTGAAAGTTCCGCCAAGTAGCCTGACGATTGCTATTTCTGGTAGCAACCGAGTGGTATGTCGCAGTGATGAGACATTCAAATCCCCATCCACCCAGCTATATGTGTTCTACGATTTCCAGCCGAATTCTTTGCCCATCCTTGCCCTCCCAGAGTCTGTGTTTCGTGTAATCCTCTTGTAATGACCTCGATGTGGACGGGATGGTAAACCCAAATCTTACGTCATTATTTCTGACAGCTCAGTTCCCAAGACGTCATATGCAGCTGGAACGTCCCTGGTCTTAAGTGCTGTATCAGTTCTTTCAAGTGGTTTATACTGAATCTGAAAAGGATAAGACCATGATTTTAAGACCAACACTCCTTTTGTTACGTTCCTTACTCTTACAGATTACATTTTTCATAGTCTTAAGAAATGTAGAGACTATGGTTTCTTATCTGCCATACCTAATGACTTACATTTGGTGTCTTTTGTGTTGCCTTGAAAGGACTCACTGAACAAATTTTTGATCTGTACCACCGCAGCAGGCTGTGACCAAAAAACTGTAGATATTATCAACTATTTTGAAATACGGGGCTGTTTCTTGATTAAGCTGTTAGTCTCTACGGTGCCTTTAAGGACTAAATTTATGTTGTAGTTTTATTCTTTTTGCACAGCATTGTAGACGCCATTCATGACAGATGCTCCGTCACAGACTTGACAGAAACAGTTGCTCACGTCCAGTCTCTTTCGTTCTACATATTCAGTGAACTAATGTACGTATCCCAATGCAAATTGATCTTCGACTGGGTAAAGGAGCTAAACGATATGGATATCTTTATATCAGAAAGATTTACAAAACAGTCTTCTATTATTTTAACATACACTACTGGAAATTGAAATAAGAACACCGTGAATTCATTGTCCCAGGAAGGGGAAACTTTATTGACACATTCCTGAGGTCAGATACATCACATGATCACACTGACAGAACCACAGGCACATAGACACAGGCAACAGAGCATGCACAATGTCGGCACTAGTAAAGTGTATATCCACCTTTCGCAGCAATGCAGGCTGCTATTCTCCCATGGAGACGATCGTAGAGATGCTGGAGGTAGTCCTGTGGAACGGCTTGCCATGCCATTTCCACCTGGCGCCTCAGTTGGACCAGCGTTCGTGCTGGACGTGCAGACCGCGTGAGACGACGCTTCATCCAGTCCCAAACATGCTCAATGGGGGACAGATCCGGAGATCTTGCTGGCCAGGGTAGTTGACTTACACCTTCTAGAGCACGTTGGGTGGCACGGGATACATGCGGACGTGCATTGTCCTGTTGGAACAGCAAGTTCCCTAGCCGGTCTAGGAATGGTAGAACGATGGGTTCGATGACGGTTTGGATGTACCGTGCACTATTCAGTGTTCCCTCGACGATCACCAGTGGTGTACGGCCAGTGTAGGAGATCGCTCCCCACACCATGATGCCGGGTGTTGGCCCTGTGTGCCTCGGTCGTATGCAGTCCTGATTGTGGCGCTCACCTGCACGGCGCCAAACACGCATACGACCATCATTGGCACCAAGGCAGAAGCGACTCTCATCCCTGAAGACGACACGTCTCCATTCGTCCCTCCATTCACGCCTGTCGCGACACCACTGGAGGCGGGCTGCGCGATGTTGGGGCGTGAGCGGAAGACGGCCTAACGGTGTGCGGGACCGTAGCCCAGCTTCATGGAGACGGTTGCGAATGGTCCTCGCCGATACCCCAGGAGCAACAGTGTCCCTAATTTGCTGGGAAGTGGCGGTGCGGTCCCCTACGGCACTGCGTAGGATCCTACGGTCTTGGCGTGCATCCGTGCGTCGCTGCGGTCCGGTCCCAGGTCGACGGGCACGTGCACCTTCCACCGACCACTGGCGACAACATCGATGTACTGTGGAGTCCTCACGCCCCACGTGTTGAGCAATTCGGCGGTACGTCCACCCGGCCTCCCGCATGCCCACTATACGCCCTCGCTCAAAGTCCGTCAACTGCACATACGGTTCACGTCCACGCTGTCGCGGCATGCTACCAGTGTTAAAGACTGCGATGGAGCTCCGTATGCCACGGCAAACTGGCTGACACTGACGGCGGCGGTGCACAAATGCTGCGCAGCTAGCGCCATTCGACGGCCAACACCGCGGTTCCTGGTGTGTCCGCTGTGCCGTGCGTGTGATCATTGCTTGTACAGCCCTCTTGCAATGTCCGGAGCAAGTATGGTGGGTCTGACACACCGGTGTCAATGTGTTCTTTTTTCCATTTCCGGGAGTGTAGTTAAAGAATTCTCTTAACTAATCTGGTTTTACTAGTTTTTCGCTGCTCCTTCCTATTTTAATTTTTCCTCATTTATTCCTATGTTCTACGTTCCAGAGACACATCATCGCCGGGAGCATTACCCCGACCAATTCATCCTAGTTAGTCGCCTGCTATTACCGCTGAGTAGTGGCCTTAAATGGGTAGATATTATTTTCTGCATATGCCTCTTAGGATAAAAAGCGTATCGCGACTTGACGCAGATCCAACAATACTGGGGCCAACGCCGTTGCTTAGCATCAGTCTGAGGCGAGGCTACTGGCGAGCTACATGGATGTGTCCGTCCACAGTCAGCAAAATCTTACGAAAAACGCGAAACGCAGTAAAAACACGGGCTAACGATAGCAGTCAGGAGGTAAGCCACCAACAAACGTTTGAGTTCAACCAACCCGCGGCGTCCAAAAAACCGCACCTTTCTGTGTAAACATAATGAAAGGGTCCTGTAGCCACCTTTCATTAGTCCGGTAGCCCATTTTCATTACCATTTCTGTTTCCTTCCTTGTTTCTCTTTTCCCATAATTATCATTGTGGTGTGATTGAATGAATGTGGTTGTGTGTGACGTTGCTATACGGTGGCGTAGTCTGCTGCAGAAAGTCTGCGATAGTCGTACAGATTCAGCAGCAGTGGTACAGAATAGCCAACTCTCGTAGTGGTCAAGTCGGCAAAGAGGTTTTCGCTACTTGTGAGAAATCCACCTGCGTTAGGTTGGTGTCGGAAATGGCATCTTTGGGTTTTCCGAGCCACGCGGAGAGTGGAAGACGCTGGAGAAGCGGGAAGCAGTCTGCCGCCGGTACGGGAAGCGTCCACAGCTGTGCTCCAGTCGAAGAAGGGTGAGTTAGACTGACCGCGTGGCGCGCTGTTACTTGGCGAGGGGAGAGCTGTTAGCTTTTGGTCTCGCTTTTCAAATCTGGAAGATTGCTTTGCCTTGTCGCAGCAAGGAATGCAAAACTTTGGCAGATTTTTCTTTTAGCAAATTTCTGTAGCAGACTTGGATCCACCGGAAGAGCGCCATACAAAGGTGTCGATAAGAAGTGAGCATTCGCTTCTGTATGAATGTCTGTTTGCCTTCAGCTGTGCCTGCATAAGCTTTCACCTTTCTAAATATTTAGAGCTTTGCCTTCTCGTAAATTTTCCTTGCTTTATGTGTCTTTCGTCCGTGGGGAGCCAACCACGTGGTAGAACATTATAGTTGTTGGGCTACCGGCATCACTAACTGTCCGATCGCATGTTTGTTTTCGATAATGTTAACATGATTGTGTGATGTGATATTGTTGGAATTTGGCACTATACCTAGAAATTGTGTCTCCACAAACCACGTGTTATCAGGAATCGTGTACATGCCTCACACCCTTATCTTAGGAATAAATGATTTTATCTACAATTTTCTCTTGTTTTCCGAGATTACGTTTTTGCACCTAAGCCACTCACCTCGTAGCTTTCCCGTTAGCACATCCAATGCATTTCCTTATGCACAGGTCCAGTGATTAGTCTCCCCTTGTATTTTATAACAAATGCTTTAGATTAAGTCTTATTTTCAGGTGTGTTGCTGGGAGCTGATCTTCTGCACAGTGTTCTTGCATGTGCTATTTTATTTTAAATGTTTGATTGTCGTAACGGTGCACGGGGAACACTATTAATTACATCATATCCCCTATGAGCGACTCACAACGTATGCATTTTTTTGAGTTTTGGTCTGTGATCAAATTAATTTATTTTCCGACTCGACCAAATCTTTGATTAGTTGTACGGTTAGAGTCGGTGGCGACCCTACTCTTCTCACGTTAATTTCATAAGCAATAAGTATTTCCATTCCCAATAATAAGGAATAACCCGTAGTAACAGGTTTGTTACAATAACACATTCTCACGCTTTAATGAACATGACGATCGGATAATTTGATTTTTCAAATCATTCATCTGGACTGTTTATCAAGGTTTGTCTGAGGCAGTTTGTGTTGGGAGAGCATTAGTTGTATGTTGTTGTTGTTGTTGTCTTCAGTCCGGAGACTGATTTGATACAGCTCTCCATGCTACTCTATCCTGTGCAAGCCTCTTCACCTCCGAATAACTACTGTAACCTACCTCCCTCTGAATCTCCTAACTGTATTCATCTCTCCGTCTCCCTCTACGACTTTTACTCCTCTGGCTTCCTTTCAGTGCTAAATTTGTGATCCGTTGATGCTGTAACGTTGCAAGTTATTACGAGATGACATTCGTTGCAGTAAGGCACTCAGCTGTTTGGTACGGTGGATGCAGGATGGCTACGTTTTTTTTTCCCCTTTATTCAGAGCGCAGCTGACGCTGCCTGCAGTAAGAACTGCGTAGCGTAACGGTCAGTCAATGCGAGGATTCATACCCTCCACGAATCTAAATAACCCATATTAGTTATTGTCCGATTTTGTTCAAATTTGGTACACAGCCTTTTGTTATTAATGGAATGATGCTGTCAAAATTTCAGATTTTTATTTATAATAGTTCCGGAGATGGAGAAAATTACCTAAAAAGTTCTAAAACCGAAGCTTGTTTTTTAAAACCACGTCAGGAATAAATACAGATTGACTTTCATTATCATTTGAAGCCATTACAAAGTCACCAGTGCATAAAAATCAATTAATTAGAATTTTCTTTTTTAACACTTTAGTCACTATGCATTAAATATAAAAATCGGTCAAAATTATTATTTGGTTATATTTTGTTCTGTGAGTGCGTCAGAATGACTGAGAGTGAGTATGTGGGACATACGTCAAAACTTAATATGTCATTTTTCATAAGACCTTGTACAAATAGACCGTCGGAAAGTTATAGTGCAACGATGATTCAGGTGACGTATGTCATTGTGTGCTTGCTTTTCTATAACAGCAGTCAGAATCAAAGTTAGAGACGGAATAAGTTTATTTATCAATTTGGAGAATAAGTCGTACTTCGCTTATTTAGATTAAACAGTATACTAGAAATTGAAGTTTTAATGACGTTAATTACTATCAGCTTATTGATTGTATACGGCAAGTTTTGCCACGAGAATGATCTGGAAGGAAAATTCTGATTAGTCGTTTAGATCAACAGCCAATCAGAATTAAGCTGTTCCTGCGCAAACATAATGGAGTGGGCAGTGAGTAGAATAGTTCGAGATAGTCGCTTGCTAACCGGCCTAAGGATAACACCATGTTAGATAGCTCCGTAAAAATACTCTGAAAAATGAAGAAATAGTGAGTTAACTGCTGTTCGAATACCTCGTGACTGTAGCGACTGGAGTTACGAACATTTTCATGAAAGTTTGGCCTTTCTAAATTAAATAGTTTGAAAGTTATGAGCGTGTGAACTGTCTGGTCGTAGTAACAATTCCGCGTGGCATGTTTCATGCTCTTTACGGAATACTTTGGCGAGCACTTCTTTCCAAGAAGACCACTGAAACGACCGAATGTTTAACTCGCGAATAGTTTTTGGTTGGTACCTGGTAGAACGTGAAAATTAGTTGGGTCGGACTTGCAAAAATTCTGGCTGCTTTTCGAGTGAAACTATGTCGTAAAGACAGTGAACTTTGAATGATAGAGCATTACCGTATTAATTACGGACTTGATAGCCATTTCATGTATTTCCATATGAATAAAAAGCAGATTCAATCTAATATTAAATGCATTCTGCAAGTAGACTGCATCCTCTGAACGCTCGATTTCTTAAATATGAACTTTCAGGAACTGACTTTTAACTGGAGTTACGCGGCCTCTGTGTGGTAAGTATTAAGTGGTGGTTTCATCAACGCTGCTTTACACTGCCTAGCACGTATCTGCTCCTACAGCGTGAAGGGACGTCGGAAAGAAGCATATGGAGGTAAGCGGACAATCGACAAGTGGAAGAGAGAATGCACACGACCGACCCCACCCCGCCGCAATGCCTCAAAATGTGTCCTATCAACCGATCCCTTCTTTCGTCACGATGCACCACAAATTTCTCTTCTTCCCAGTTCTATTCAGTACCTCATTAGTTACGTGATCTACCCATCTCAGCTTCAACATTCTTTAGAAGCACCACATTTCGAAAGCTTCTATTCTCTTCTCGTCTGAACTGTTTATCGTCCATGTTTCACTTCCATACATGGCTAAACTCCATACAAATGCTTTCAGAAACGACTTCCTCATACTTAAATCTATACTCGATGTTAACAAATTACTTTTCTTCACAAACGCTTTTCTTGCCATTGCCAGTCTAAATATTATTGCCTCCCTACTTCGACTATCGTCAGTTATTTTTCTTCCCAAATAGCAAAACTCATTTACTGCTTTAAGTGTCTCATTTCCTAATCTAATTCCCTCAGCATTACCTGATTTAATTCGACTACATTCCATTATCCTCGTTTTGCTTTTGTTGATGTTCGCCCGCATCTCGTGGTCGTGCGGTAGCGTTCTCGCTTCCCACGTCCGGGTTCCCGGGTTCGATTCCCGGCGGGGTCAGGGATTTTCTCTGCCTCGTGATGGCTGGGTGTTGTGTGCTGTCCTTAGGTTAGTTAGGTTTAAGTAGTTCAAAGTTCTAGGGGACTGATGACCATAGATGTTAAGTCCCATAGTGCTCAGAGCCATTTGCACCATTTGTTGATGTTCATCTTATATCCTCCTTTGAAGATACTAAGATACTGTCCAGTCCGAACAACTGCTCTTCAAGTCCTTTGCTGTCTAACAAAATTGCAATGCCATCAGTATATCTGAACTTTAATTCCTATCCTCTGTCTTACCATTATAGAATCGTGCCTTCAGGCCTCTTCCACATATACAACCTTCTTTCATGATTCAACTTTGATTAAGTTATTCTCTGTGCAAAATTCTAGCAGCCGGCTTCCTCTTTCATTTCTTACCCCCATTCCATATTCACCTACTACTTTTCCTTCTCTTCCTTTTCCTACTATCGTATTCCAGTCACCCATGACTATTAAATTTTCGTCTCCCTTCACTATCTGAATAATTTCCTTTATCTGATCATACATTTGTTCAATCTCTTTGTCATCTGCGGAGATAGTACTTGTACTATTGAGGTAGGCGTGGGCTTCGTATCTATCTTGGCCACAATAATGCGTTCACTATGCTGTTCGTAGTAGCTTACCCGAACTCCTATTCTTTTTATTCGTTATTAAACCTACGCCTGCATTACCCCTATTTGATTTTGTATTTATAACCCTGTATTCCCCCCCCCCCCCCCCCACAAGAACCATTGACTTTGCCGTTGGTGGGGAGGCTTGCGTGCCTCAGCAACACAGATAGCCGTACCGTAGGTGCAACCACAACGGAGGGGTATCTGTTGAGAGGCCAGACAAACGTGTGGTTCCTGAAGAGGGGCACCAGGCTTTTCAGTAGTTGCAGGGGCAACAGTCTGGATGATTGACTGATCTGGCCTTGTAACACTAACCAAAACGACCTTGCTGTGCTGGTACTGCGAACGGCTGAAAGCAAGGGGAAACTACGGCTGTAATTTTTCCCGAGAGCATGCAGCTTTACTGTATGGTTAAATGATGATGGCATCCTCTTGGGTAAAACATTCCGGAGGTAAAATAGTCCCCCATTTGGATCTCCGGGCGGGGACTACTCGAGAGGATGTCGTTATCAGGAGAAAGAAAACTGGCGTTCTACGGATCGGAGTGTGGAATGTCAGATCCCTTAATCGGGCAGGTAGGTTAGAAAATTTAAAAAGGGAAATGGATAGGTTAAAGTTAGATATAGTGGGAATTAGTGAAGTTCGGTGGCAGGAGGAACACGACTTTTGGTCAGGTGACTACAGGGTTAGAAATACAAAATCAAATAGGGGTAATGCAGGAGTCGGTTTCTTAATGAATAGAAAAATAGGAGTGCGGGTAAGCTACTACAAACAGCATAGTAAACGCATTATTGTGGCCAAGATAGACACGAAGCCCACACCTACTACAGTAGTACAAGTTTATATGCCAACTAGCTCTGCAGATGATGAAGAAGTTGAAGAAATGTATGATGAAATATAAGAAATTATTCAGATAGAGAAAGGAGACGAAAATTTAATAGTCATGGGTGACTGGAATTCGGTAGTAGGAAAAGGGAGAGAAATGGTTCAAATGGCTCTGAACACTATGCGACTTAACTTCTGAGGTCATCAGTCGCCTAGAACTTAGAACTAATTAAACCTAACTAACCTAAGGACATCACACACATCCATGGCCCGAGGCAGGATTCGAACCTGCGACCGTAGCGTTCACGCGGTTCCAGACTGAAGCGCCTTTAACCGCACGGCCACACCGGCCGGCAAAAAGGGAGAGAAGGAAACGTAGTAGGTGAATATGGATTGGGGGTAAGAAATGAAAGAGGAAGCCGCCTGATAGAATTCTGCACAGAGCACAATTTAATCATAGCTAACACTTGGATCAAGAATCATAAAAGAAGGTTGTATACATGGAAGGAGACTGGAGATACTGACACGTTTCAGATAGATTATATAATGGTAAGACGGAGATTTAGGAACCAGGTTTTAAATTGTAAGACATTTCCAGGGGCAGATGTGGACTCTGACCACAATCTATTGGTTATGAACTGTAGATTAAAACTGAAGAAACTGCAAAAAGTGGGAATTTAAGGAGATGGGACCTGGATAAACTGACTAAACCAGAGGTTTTACAGAGTTTCAGGGAGAGCATAAGGCAACAATTGACAGGAATGGGGGAAAGAAATACAGTAGAAGAAGAATGGGTAGCTTTGAGAGATGAAGTAGTGAAGGCAGCAGAAGATCTAGTAGGTAAAAAGACGAGGGCTAGTAGAAATCCTTGGGTAACAGAAGAAATATTGAATTTAATTGATGAAAGGAGAAAATATAAAAATGCAGTAAATGAAGCAGGCAAAAAGGAAAATAAACGTCTCGAAATTGAGATCGACAAAAAAGTGCAAAATGGCTAAGCAGGATTGGCTAGAGGACAAATGTAAGAATGTGGAGACTTTTCTCACTAGTGGTAAGATAGATACTGCCTACAGGAAAATTAAAGAGACCTTTGGAGAAAAAAGAACCACTTGTATGAATATCAAGAGCTCAGATGGAAACCCAGTTCTAAGCAACGAAGGGAAAGCAGAAAGGTGGAAGGAGTATATAGAGGGTCTATACAAGGGCGATGTACTTGAACACAGTGTTATGGAAATGGAAGAGGATGTAGATGAAGATGAAATGGGAGATACGATAGTGCGTGAAGAGTTTGACAGAGCACTGAGAGACCTGAGCCGAAACAAGGCCCCGGGAGTAGACAACATTACATTAGAACTACTGACAGCCTTGGGAGAGCCAGTCCTGACAAAACTCTGCCATCTGGTGAGTAAGGTGTATGAGACAGGCGAAATACCCTCAGACTTCAAGAAGAATATAATAATTCCAATCCCAAAGAAAGCAGGTGCTGACATATGTGAAAATGACCGAACTGTTAGTTTAATAAGTCACGGATGCAAAATACTAATTCTCTACAAGCGAATGGAAAAACTGGTAGAAGCCGACCTCGGGGAAGATCAGTTTGGGTTCCGTAGAAATATTGGAACACGTGAGGCAATACTGACTCTACGACTTATCTTAGAAGCTAGATTAAGGAAAGGCAAACCTGCATTTCTAGCATTTGTAGTCATAGAGAAAGCTTTTGGCAATGTTGACTGGAATATTCTTTTTCAAATTCTGAAGGTGGCAGGGGTAAAATACAGGGAGCGAAAGGCTATGTGCAATTTGTACAGAAACCAGATGGCAGTTATAAGAGTCGAGGGGCATGAAAGGGAAGCAGTGGTTGGGAAGGGAGTGAGACAGGGTTGTAGCCTATCCCCGATGTTGTTCAATCTGTATATTGAGCAAGCAGTAAAGGAAACAAAAGAAAAACTTGGAGTAGGTATTAAAATGCACGGAGAAGATATAAAAACTTTAAGGTTCGCCGATGACATTGTAATTCTGTCGGAGACAGCAAAGGACTTGGAAAAGCAGTTGAACGGAATGGATAGTGTCTTGAATGGAGGATTTAAGATGAACATCAACAAAAGCAAAACGAGGATAATGGAATGTAGTCGAATTAAGTCGGGTGATGCTGAGGGAATTAGATTATGAAATGAGACACTTAAAGTAGTAAAGGAGTTTTGCTATTTGGGGAGCAAAATAACTGATGATGGTCGATGTAGAGAGGATATCAAATCTAGACTGGCAATGGCAAGGAAAGCGTTTCTGAAGAAGAGACGTCTGTTAACATCGAGTATAGATTTAAGTGTGAGGAAGTCGTTTCTGAAAGTATTTGTATGGAGCGTAGCCATGTATGGAAGTGAAACATGGACGATAACTAGTTTGTACAAGAAGAGAATAGAAGCTTTCGAAATGTGGTGCTACAGAAGAATGCTGAACATTAGAAGGGTAGATCACATAACTAATGAGGAGGTATTGAATAGTATTGGGGAGAAGAGAAGTTTGTGGCACAGCTTGACTAGAAGAAGGGATCGATTGGTAGGACATGTTCTGAGACATCAAGGGATCACCAATTTAATATTGTAGGGCAGCGTGGAGGGTAAAAAAATGGTTCAAATGGCTCTGAGCACTATCGGACTTAACATCTGTGGTCATCAGTCCCCTAGAACTTAGAACTACTTAAACCTAACTAACCTAAGGACATCACACACATCCATGCCCGAGGCAGGATTCGAACCTGCGACCGTAGCAGTCGCGCGGTTCCGGACTGAGCGCCTAGAACCGTTAGACCACCGCCGCCGGCGGAGGGTAAAAATCGTAGAGGGAGACCAAGAGATGAACACACGAAACAGATTCAGAAGAATGTAGGTTGCAGTAGGTACTGGGAGATGAAGAAGCTTGCACAGGATAGAGTAGCATGGAGAGCTGCATCAAACCAGTCTTAGGACTGAAGACCACAACAACAAGAACCCTGTATTCACCAGACCAGAAGTCTTGCACCTCCTGCCCACCGAACTTCACTAATTCCCACTATATCTAACTTTAACCTATCCATTTCTGTTTAAATTTTCTAACCGACCTACCCGGTTAAGGGATCTGACATTCCACGCTCCGATCCGTAGAACGCCAGTTTTCTTTCTCCTGGTAACGATGTCCTCCTGAGTATTTCCCGCCCGGAGATCCGAATTGGGGATAATTTTACCTCCAGAATATTTTATCCAAGAGCATTCCATCATCATTTAACCAGACAGTAGAACTGCATGCCCTCTGGAAAAATTGCGGCTGTAGTTTCCCCTTGCTTTCAGCCGTTCGCAGTACCAGCACAGCATGGCCATTTTGGTTGACCCAGACTATTGCCCCTGTAACTACTGAAAAGGCTGCTGCCCCCCTTGAGGAACCACACGTCTGTCTAGCCTCTCAACATATACCCCTCCGTCGTTGTTGCACCTACGATACGGCTATCTGTATCGCTCAGGCACACCGACGACAAGGTCCATGGTTAATGGAAGCGATCAATTTATAAATAAAATTATAAATATTCTAATTACCGGAAAATCGGAGTACTACGATATATTCTTCTACGAAGTTTCCGTGTCTAGGTATCACTCTATTCGGTTGTACACACAGTGCTCGAGAAGTCGAGTGTGTCGCCGTGGTGTCTTGGAATACGTGTTTTCCTTTCGCATATCATAAGAAACAGTACAGTTTTATATCCACTGACAGTTATAGACAAATTTCTAACACTCAGCTATGTTTTATCAGAAAATTAATTTACCTTTTACATAATAGGTATCTTATAAATAGAATGAAAAACGATTTGAAATGAAATTGTAGGTCAGCTTGCGTCTTTGTGTCAGTGCAGTCGTATACTCAGTCTTAATTCATTGCGTCCAGATTCTCTTAGCTTCTCGCCTCCCTAGAACTGAATAGGTAGAGGTCGCTCGAATTCGAGTTGCTAATATATTGATTCTTCTCGCAGCCAAATTTGGCGATCAAATGACACTGGGCCGAATAGGCCTGGCAGTATGGTCATCACTGAAATCCGTGTTTAATTTATGTGATACGCAGTTTGCAGCAGTGTCATTTGCACATGACCTCTTGCGCCATTGTGTACCGAACCCCTTAATATGGCACAAGTATTGATCGTTCGCTATGAGAGGACTCAAGGGAGCTGTGGCTGATGGGTGTAGCTGTTCCGATAGTCTCGTTTATGGTCTCTATTCCGCGTAATTCTCAGTACTGTGCGCGAAGATTATCTTCATCGAATGTGTCAGTAAGTTTAAACCAATTGAAATTTAGTTACGTATAACAATTGCGACGTTCTCTGACTCGGCGTGTTACGTCTCATTTCGTTTACGAGTACATAGACGCACTGAAAACAGCATTGTCTGCTAGCTAAATTAGACTGAATGATTGTCATATACTTACTTCTAGATGACTTCCCAAACCTGATTTGATCGTGTTAATATAGGGAATGACTTCAGTTGACTGACTGGTTACTGTTTCTTCCGTTTTAATTTTTCCTTTTTTTTTGTTCTTTCTTCAGGGCGCCGGGGGGCCCTCCTCATGCACGGGGTTTCGGGGCTGCGCTCCAGTGCCGACAGCCTAGGTAGGCACCTGCTGGACTGTGGCGTGTTACAGCCGTCACTGTCGTCTTTCGCATCATTAACGGTCTGTTTCCAATATACGGACGAGTGCAATGCGAAACCGAGCACTGCATCTTAGCTTATAGTCGCCTAAGAAATACGAGAGGAGGAAAAAAGATAGGACATAACATCAAATGGCTCTGAGCACTATGGGACTTAACTTCTAAGGTCATTAGTCCCCTAGAACTTAGAACTACGTAAACCTAACTAACGTAAGGACATCACACACATCTATGCCCGAGGCAGGATTCGAACCTGCGAACATAGCGGTCGCCGGTTCCACTGACGCGCCTAGAACCGTTCGGCCACCCGGCCGGATGACATAACATCCTGTCGACAACGAGCCAGAGTCCAGGAACGTGTTGCGAAAGGATGTAGTCGTCAGTATCCTTTTCAAACGAACCATCTCAATATTCCCCTGAAGTGATTTCAGCAAATCACGGAAACCTAAATCTGGATCGCCAGATGCGGTATTAAATACTGCGTCTCCGTTTCATCTAGGCGTCATCAGCCATCATTTGTGTGAAACTCCTACCCAGTCCGAATCTACACCCAGTCTCTAATAACATCGCCACCGACGGAACGTCAAAGGCCTTAGGACCGTCCTCGAGACAGTCGTCATTTTAAAACCTCATAGTTTCAGTTCATGTGAATACCACTAAACAATAGAAACTATCATTCACTGTTTTTTTCATTACTAGTTCCTGAACCAGAGAACTCACAGTAATCTCACTGCATTACTTGACATCTGGTAAAGGTAGTTACGCAAGACCTGACATATACTGAGGTGAAAAAAGTCATGGGATACCAGTGGCGTAGCGTTGTAAAGGTTGGGGAGACTACATTTGTTATAGGTAGACAAAATAGTACAATAAACAATAATTTAAACAAATGAAACAAAATGCATCATATAAAACAACAACTACTACTACTACTACTACCACCACTACCGCCGCCACAAATAATAATAATAATAATAATAATCATAACTAACTTGTACAAGAAATTATGACAAATTTGTAGAACTCCGGCAGCAAGAGAAGAAGCACTTATATTTTCTTGTATACAAGTGCAATGCGCCTTTCTTTTCTTTCCACGAATGAGTCTATAACTCGGTCTACAAAGATCTGATCACTGGATAGCTCTCCAAGTAGTGCCTTTTCTATTGCTAACGTGCTCAAACATGACAACCGCGAGTTGCACATTCAATTCTTTAAATAATTATTCACTCGTTTAACAGTAATCATGCTACGTTCATTGCCTGCTGTAGTTGCAGGTAGGGTCAAAACCAAACGCAGGAACTTCGTTGTTTCTTCATAAATCATTGTTTGCAATGTACTTTAAGAGTATTCTTGGAGATAAATGTTTTTTCACATCAGCGAATATGTTACACAGTGCATTTTCAAGTTGTTCTTGTTTGAAAAATGGGTACTGTTCTAATAATACAGTAGAAGCAGTTTC
The DNA here is from genome assembly GCF_023864275.1 of Schistocerca cancellata. Lineage (NCBI taxonomy): Eukaryota > Metazoa > Arthropoda > Insecta > Orthoptera > Acrididae > Schistocerca > Schistocerca cancellata. The sequence continues at coordinate 992,062,013 of NC_064627.1, read as the reverse complement.
AACATTGGAAATTCTTTTTAATAGTTCGGGAAACACTTTTCGTTCAAAAGTTCACAAAATGAATTTGGGGAAACTCTTGAAACCTTCTTTCCATCTGAACAATTTGCAAATCCAGTATCTCGTAAGTTAGTGCCCTGAGAGATGTCTTTTGACTGTCACAGAATGATAAGTTGCCATTCAAACACAAACTGCATTTAATGCATTCATCAACGAATGTTTCCGTTCTTAATTGCCGTAAGTTTCTGAAAACAGTTCTTATTTCGTCGTGGCAAGCAGTTATACTGACAGATTTTGACTGAAGAACATAAAAGAATTGAACAACATAAACAAAGCAGCCTCGGTAGAAACAAAACAAGTAGACAAACGTAGGATCATCCATCCGTCGTTTCATTCTCACAGCACAGCTCAAAGATTCTGGGTCCCACTGAGAGTCTATATCATCAATTGTATAATTAAAAACACTATATAGCTCTGAGAAATGACTAGATATTGCTCAAACTGCCCTGGAATAAAAGTTCCAGTGAGTGTTTCTTGCATGTGGCAGTTTAAATCCTTTCTCTTAGCAATACAGTTTATTTTGATGATTTGCTGAAAAACGAATGGAATGCAGTAAAATCACATACAAACATGCGTACTTGTCGTATGATTTTGGAGGCATGTAACAGTACCAAAATCAGTTGGTGCGCGTAACAATGAATAAACAGCGCATAGGGACAGAACTGCTTCACCAATTGTTGTAATCCTCTTTTTCTCTGCCCGCCATTACGGAAGCGCCATCATATGTTTGACTAACCACTTGTCTTTCCACATTCCATTCTTTCAATACTGCATGAATAATGTTTGACAAACCTTCAGCAGTTTTATCTCCAGAAACATCGTAATATCCAACGAATCTTTCGTCAATTTTGTCTGCAATACAGTATCTGAATATTATACTCATTGGACTCTTGCATGACGATGACACGCCTAATATTTCATCAGCTTGAATCGAAATGAGATTGCAGTTCTGAATTTCAGATCTTATTTTCTCATTAAGTACCAGAGTTATCATTTCTATTACATCATTCTGTATGTCTGGAGATGTTCCTTTAAAGGTTGAAGATGATAACAGATGGTCTTTGATTAACTGCTCTCCTTGAACTAGTAAATCCAGCAATTCCAGATAGTTATCTTTGTAGCTGGAGGATTCATCCTCTCAATGCCCGCAAAAGGCTAGTTCTTGTTTACAAAGAATTACAATTGCCTGAATAATACAAGCCAATACTCTCCTGTTGTATGCAACTTGTTCGTTGTATTTTATTGCTGTCAGACGAGCGGCTTCAGAAAGGGCGTGCTCATTTCTACTTTTGCCCAATAACTGAAATAATTCTCTGTTCTGCATGTGACGTTTTGATATCTGATGCTTTGGTGCTTTCCGGTCAAAGTTCTTTATTGTACAAATGCCCTCATTGCACCATTCCTTTTCACCACCAAACAGAAAACATATATAACAATATAATCTGTTATTAACTGCATTCGCAGTCAGCCAAGTATACTTTTCGTACCAGGCGGTCTGAAAAGCGAGTTTTTGTTTGGCTTCACTTAAAACTACAGTGAGTATAGGAGTAGGTCGTTTGTCCTTCAATTCGCACTTTTTTTCGTACTGTATGTTAATGTAGAAAAGGGCGTTTTTAATAAAAAATTCTATAAGGTGTTCAGTTCCTCGCTCACTCATGTTGGCGGCACTAAAATCTCACAAGAATGACTATGAACACAAACCGCGAGACTGTTCACTTCCATGGTAAAAGCCAGCACAGAAGCGGCAGAGACTTATCTCGACACCTGCTAGCAAGTGCAGCGCACCGGCCTTCGTGGAAGAGGGGAAGTGGAGGGGGCGCAAGCGCACGCAGCATGGTAAGGGAAGGGAGGCAGAGACTGAGAGCAGTCGAGTCTCAAACTCTCTAAGCCACATGTCTGTTGAACAAAGTTAGATATTAACAAGCTCAGCTCTACAATTATACTACTGGCCATTAAAATTGCTACACCAAAAAGAAATGCAGATGATAAACGCGTATTCATTGGACAAATATGTTATACTAGAACTGACATGTGATTACATTTTCACTCAATTTGGGTGCATAGATCCTGAGAAATCAGTATCCAGAACAACCACCTCTGGCCGTAATGACGGCCTTGATACGCCTGGGCATTGAGTCAAACAGAGATGGGATGGCGTGTACAGGTACAGCTGCCCACGCAGAGTAGAGACTGGCGTATTGTGACGAGCCAGTTGCTCGGCCACCATTGACCAGACGTTTTGAATTGGTGAGAGATCTGTAGAATGTGCTGGCCAGGGCAGCAGTCCAACATTTTGTTTATCCAGAAAGGCCCGTACACGGCCTGCAACATACGGTCGTGCGTTATCCTGCTAAAACTTAGGGTTTCGCAGGGCTCGAATGAAGGGTACAGCCACGGGTCGTAACACATCTTAAATGTAACGTCCACTGTTCAACCCCATACCATCATGCCGGGTGATGGCGATGACGAATACACGCTTCCAATGTGCGTTCTCCGCGATGTCGCCCAACAAGGATGCGACCATCATGATGCTGTAAACAGAACCTGGATTCACCCGAAAAAATGACGTTTTGCCATTCGTGCACCCAGGTTCGTCGTTGAGTACACCATCGCAGGCGTTCCTGTCTGTGATGCAGCGTCAGGGGTAATTGCAGCCATGGTCTCCGAGCTGATAGTCCATGCTGCTGCAAATGTCGTCGAACTGTTCGTGCAGATGTTTGTTGTCTTGCAAAAGTCCCCATCTATTGACTCGGGAATCGAGATGTGGCTGCACGATCCGTTACAGCCATGCGGATAAGATGCCTGTCATCTCGAATGCTAGTGATACGAGGCCGTTGGGATTCGGCACAGCGTTCCGTATTCCCCTCCTGAACCCACCGATTCCATATTCTGCTAACAGTCATTGGAATTCGACCAACGCGAGCAGCAATGTCGCGATACGATAAACGGCAATCGCGGTAGGCTACAATCCGCCCTTTATCAAAGTCGGAAACATGATGGTACGCATCACAACAACGTTTCACCAGGCAACGCCGGTCAACTGCTGTTTGTGTATGAGAAATCGGTTGGAAACTTTCCTCATGCCAGCACGTTGCAGGTGTCGCCACCGGCGCCAACCTTCAGTGAATGCTCTGAAAAGCTAATCATTTGCATATCACAGCATCTTCTTCCTGTCGGTTAAATTTCGCGTCTGTAGCACGTCATCGTCGTGGTGTAGCAGTTTTAATGGCCAGTAGTCTAAGAAGCTGAAGTGTTTATCTCTGAGACTGGAGTAACGTTTACTATGAGTGATGGCACATCAGACACTTCTTCCTCCCTTCCACACAACTGTTACCTCTGGCTGACACCCTGGTTACTGTGCTGGCGTCCTTGTAAGCCAGGAATAAATTCAATCTCGAAACGTTTTGCGCCGGCAGTGTACATATACATAGTCCACAACCCACTGTAAATTGTACCCTTGGAGCCTTTCGCTGTGGCATGCTACAATAAAACCTCAATTTAAAAGCCACGTCATTCCGAATAAAACACTCGAGTTTTTCGATAGCTGTCCTCGCTGTCATCATCAGGAGTTCAGATCGCTCACTGCCGGGACTGGCAGGTGTTTCCGCTTACATAGATGTAATAGCAGCGTCTGGAACCTTCCAGTGTTTGGCGGAGCGTAGCTCGTACCAATATTAGCTATTTTCTGTCCAATTATAATCGCTTGCTGAGCAGTATAAAATAAATACGCCTCGGTATGTGATCTCTCATCTTATTCCAATGACCTCTAAGCGAGATTTGCGAAGATAGAAGCGAAATTGTCTTTTTCAAATACAGGTTCTCTAAATTTAACAACCAAAGTTTAACGAGAGCAACGTGTTCTTTCTTCCCGTGATTCCCATGTAAGTCCAACGAATAGCTCTGTTAGACTTTCGTACGGGCTACAACGACATGTTTACGAACCTACTAGCGTCGCTGCTTTTAATTCGTTCGATCTTTGCTATCGTTGAGAACTCCAACCGCTGGAGCAGTACTCTAGAATTCAACGCACTATCGTCTTGTTTGATATTACTTTGCGGAGGCGCCCTCTTAAGTACAATCCTTCCAACAAAATTAAGTCTTTCATTTACCTTCCTTACTACTGGTTTCACGTATTCATTCCTTAGTATTACCATCCTCCCCCCCTCCCCCTCTCTAATCTACCCCGCCCACCAAACATCTGTACGCTGTGACGTGTTCCAGAAGTTCACCACTAATCCTGCAATCGGACACAGCCGATTCCTTTCTCTTTGTTGTAAGCAGCATCTTATATTTGCCAATATGTAGCTCCAAATTAAGGAGAAAATATAAAAATGCAGCAAATGAAGCAAACAAAAATAGAATACAGACGTCTGAAAATGAGAGTTAGGGAGTCCAAAATGGCGAGGCAGGAATGGTTAGATGACAAATGCAAGACTGTAGAGGCATGTATAACTAAGGGAAAGCTAAATATCTATATTATGTACATCAAGAGGTCCGATGGCAAGTCAGTAAAGAAGGGCAATGAACTTGAAGACAGTATTAAGGAAAGAACAGAGGAATAAGATGAAGATGAAGTGGCAGATAACTTCGAGAAGAATTTCAGAGAATCGAAACAAGACGACTGGGACGGACGATGTTCCTTCAGAGTTATCGAGGCACCTGATCTGCAAGACAGACGAGACAGACGAAATACTATCAGACATCAAGCAGAATACGGCAGTTCCAATTTCAACGAAACCAGTGGATGACAAGTGTGGATATTATCGAACTATCAGTTTAATAAGTGACGAATGCAAAATACTGGCACGAATTATTTACAGAAGAGGGGAAGAACTAATAGAAGGCGACTTCGGGGAAGATCCGTTTGGGTTCCGAAGAAATACAGAAACACACGAGGCAATACTGACCATGACTTACCTTATAAGGTAGGTTAAAGAAAGTTTAATCTACACTTACAGAATTTGTAAAATTGGAGAAAGCTTTTAATTTTGACTGGAATACGCTATTTGAAATTCTGAAGGTAGCAGGGGTAAAATATAGGGAGCAAAAGGCTTAATTTCGTTCATCATGTTAGATGTTTCAGGAAAGTCTGCAGTTGAGTCATTCATGATTTAAATAATGAAAACTGCACCAGTTACTCATGTTTTAATGCCTAGCACAACGCGTTTCGAGAATTAATTCTCAATTTCAAGTGCATTTGTGCATTTGTTTACATGAATATGTTTGGTGATGTTCGCACATATGATTTTCTGCCTCTCTTGCGTCGTTTTGCGGTTAGACTGCAACCGCAAAAAGACGCAAGTGAGGCAGAAAAATATTCAAGTAAACAAATGCACAAATGCACTTGAAAATGAGAAAAATTCTCGAAACGCGTTGTGCTAAGCATCAAAACATATGTAATTGGTGCAGTTTTCCTAGTTTAAATCATGAGCGAAAGGCTATTTATAACTTGTACAGAAACAAGACGCCAGTTATAAGAGTCAACAGACATGAAAAAAAGCAGTGATTGAGTAGGGAGTGAGACAGGGTTTTATCCTATTCCCGATGTTATTCAACCTGTACATTGAGCAAGCAGCAGTAAAAGAAACAAAGGAAAAAGTTGGAGAAGGAATTAAAGCTCAGGGAGAAGAAATAAAAACTTTTTGAGACTTGCCGATGACACTGTAATTCGGTCAAAGACAGCAAAGGACTTGGAAGAGCAGTTGAATGGATTGGACAGTATCTTGAAAGACTAATATAAGACGAACATCAACAACAACAAAAAACAAATATAATGGAATCTAGTCGAATTACGTCAGATGATGGTGAGGGAATCAGATTAGGAAACGAGGCACATAAAGTAGCAGAGAAGTTTTGCTGTTTGGGCAGTAAAATAACTGATGATAGCCGAAATAGAGGGGATACAAAATGTAGACTGGCAATGGCAAGAAAAGCATTTCTGAAGAAAAGAAATTTGTTAACGTCGAATGTAGATTTAAGTGTTACGAAGTTTTCTCTGAAAGTATTTGTACGGAGTGTAGCCATCGTATGGAAGTGAAACATGGTCGATAAACAGTTTAGATAAGAAGATAATAGAAGCTTTTGCAATGTGTTGCTATAGAAGAATGCTGAAGATTAGATGAGAAGGTACTGAATAAAATCGGCGAGAAAAGAAATTTGTGGCACAACCTAGATATAAGAAGGCATCGATTGGTAGGACACATTCTGAGACATCACGAATCACCAGTTTAGTATTGGAGGGAAGTGTGGGGGATAAAAATCGTAGAGGGAGACCAAGAGATGAATACAGTAAGCAGTTCCAGAAGGAGTTATTCGGAGATGTACAGACTTGCACATGATACACGCATTGATAGCTGCACCAAACTAGTCTCCGGACAGCAGACAAGAACAAGAACAACAGGAAAGGAAAGATATTGTCAGGAAACAGACTGCACTGGAAGAGAGAGAGTGTTCTCTGCTGAATTTCAAGAGATAGAAAGCCGAGGTGAGAACGTAATGGAAGGTGGGTAGACGACGGAAGTAGACACGTGGGAGCAACGTGGCCCCTTTTACCAGAATACCATAAGAGTTGGAAAAGTGTGTAGGAGACAAAGATCAAGTCTCAAATGGCTGAGAGTGTGGCAATGACCCCTGCGTCATGAGAACGCTGAAGATCACTGAATGCAATCTTTGCAAAATTAACCATCATCTCTAGCGATAACACGCAAGATGTTTGATGGGGCCCGCCACGAATTCCTCTACTGTGCCAACCTTTCATCTCAGAGTGGCACTTGCAACGTACATCCGCAATTATTTGCTGGATGTATTCCAATCTCTGTCTTCCTCTACAGTTTTCACGCTCTGCATCTCCCTCTAGTAGCATGTAAGTAATTCGCTGATGTCTTCACAGATGTCTTCTCTTCCTGTCCCTTCTCCTTACCAGTGTTTTCACATTTTCCTTTCCTCTCCGATTCTGCGCAGAACTTCCTCATTCCTTACCTTATCAGTCCACCTAATTTTCAACATTCGCCTGCAGCACAACATTTCAAATGCTTCGATTATCTTCTGTTCCAGATTGCCCACAGTCCGTGTTTCACTATCATACAATGCTCTGCTACATAGGTACATTCTCAGAAATTTCTTCCTCAAATTAAGTCACTTGTTTCATACTAGTAGACTTATCTTGACCAGGAATCAACTTTTTGCTATTGCTAGTGTGCTTTTGATGTCCTCCTTGCTCCATCCGTCACTGGTTATTTTGCTGCCTAGGTAGCAGAATTCCTTAACTTCATCTACTTCGTAACCATCAATCCTGATGTTAAGGTTCTCACTGTTCTCATTTCTGCCACTTCTAGTTACTTTCGTTTTCTTTTCGATTTACTCTCAATCCATATTCTGTACTGATTAGATTGTTCATTCCATTCAGCATATCATGTAATTGCCGGCCTTGGTGGCCGAGCGGTTCTAGGCGCTTCAGTTCGGAACCGCAAGACTGCTATGGTCGCAGGTTCGAATCCTGCCTCGGGCATGGATGCGTGTGGTGTCTTTAGGTTAGTTAGGTTTAAGTCTAGGGAACTGATGACCTCAGATGTTAAGTCCCATTGTGCTCACAGCCATTTGAACCATTTATCATGTAATTCTTCTTCACTTTCACTCAGAATAGCAATGTCATCAGGGAATCGCATCATTGATATCCTTTCACCTTGAATTTTAATTTCACTCCTGGACCTTTCTTTTATTTCCATCATTGCTTCTTCGATGTACATACTGAACAGTAGGGGGGAAAGACTATATCCCTGACTTACACCCTTTTTAATTCGGGCGCCTCGTTCTTGAACGTCCACTCTTATTTTTCCATCTTGGTTCTTGTACATACTGTATATTATCCGTCTCTCCCTGTAGCCTACCTCTATTTTTCTCAGAATTTCGAACCTCTTGCTCCATTTTACATTGTAGAACGCTTTTTCCAGGTCGACAAATCCTAAAACGCGTCTTGATTTTTCTTTAGTCTTACTTCCATTATCAAATGCAACGTCAGAATTGCCTTTCTGGTGCCTTTACCTTTTCTAAAGGCAAACTGATCGTCATCTAGCACGTTCTCAATTTTCTTCTCCATTCTTCTGTACATTATTCAAGTCAACAACTTGGATGTATAAGCTGTTAACCTGATTGCGCGATAATTCCCATACTTGTCAGCTCTTGCAGTCTTCAGAATTGTGTGGTGTAAGATGGCAAGAACTATGCCCCTTACATGAAGTCATTAAAGATCACCTAACTCACGTTGAGCGAACAGCAGGGCTGAACAAAAAATGACTGACAAGGCACAATGCATCTTGTAGAGGGTATAGTATGGACGTATTGGAATAATTAATGTCGGGTGATGGTTTTAAAGTAATTCACACGACATGAAAACTTTGTGGAAACGAGTCGATTTACTGGACGCTGGTTTACCCCAGGGAAGCATTTAGAGTGACCGTGGCCAGCTGGGGAACGGCGAAGGGAAGCGACAATAGGCAGCTTAGGGCGGCTCAAGCTCTGAGAAAGCGGTAACGCGGCGCGGCCTCCAGCCACCTTAAGATGAGTGACAGTGAGTGGGTGGTTGACCCTGATTCCATGCTGGTGTACCGAGAAACAGATGGAGAACTTGTACACCTGTTGATAAATGTCCATCGTCCTGTTTTCTGTGAAACATGTGACAAAGCCGCACAAAGCTACGGTGGAGCGGTCAACAGAGGTCAAAATATATGTGTTCATGACTACAGCAACTTCACGCTGAATTCATGGTCCACAGAGCCTGAAGTAAATCAGGTGAAGAGCAACAGCGTGAAATACGCCGGCCTCCGATGGGAACATAGGACCAAGGAATTTGAAGTACTCTCCTGGGAGTCAGAATTCCGGAAAACTTGGTGTTTGTGCAGACGCTAACTTTGATGGGTGGCCTGGGGGGAGCTAAATAGAAGAAGCTGAGAGGAAGGGGAAATTTTGTGTGAATTTGTTCACTTCCCAGAGCAGGCATTGGTCGGCCCTGGGAAGCAACGCATAATTAACATGACTTGCGCTGCAATTGGCGTAAGTGATTTTGCTGGAGGGGAAACCGAGGCGAAGAGCGGACTGGCAGAAGTCTCAGTAGAGGTCTTCCATTCCTAGCTTGCCTAGAGTGCGGACGTGGCATTCTTGACTGAGCTTTCCTGAGAAAGAGTGAGCATCTCTGCAGTTTAAGACTTAGCAAAGGGAACGATTGAGCTTGGAGATAGGAAGTTTTGGTTCAGCAATGTACTGAGCAAGATAGCTAGGAGTGAATAGACGAGCGCAGTCTTGCAGCACCATGAAGTCGGCCGACGGCCACACAACGACGCCGCTCTGCCACGCTGTATTCGGTGATATTGCGCCCGCTCTGGCCACTGATTAATTTGTTGGATCACGTCGGCAAAGTTACCACGAGCGTTTCATGGGCTGTGTATTGTAGAATTCATCTTGCACTTCTCATTACGCCTGGGTCAGTCGATAGGAATTACTTTTGAGTATCGCGCTTTACTCCACGCAAACGCAATTTATTACCACTGCCTGATAGGAGAGTCTTGTAATGTCATGATTGAAGGTCGTGAGTTAAAATAAATGTGTGCTAATCGACTGCATCTGTTTTCAATCAAGTAGTTGAAATCCCAAGTCACTTTCTTAATTAATTTTATGTTCCACATTTGCATCTGGTGTTCAATAGCTGAATAAAACATCAATGTACACCCCTTTTTAATTAAAAGTGATCCATTCTTAATAAATTAATGTCAACACTGCCTGCCACTGCAGTTCAATCAGGAGTCTCTGGGCCATATTACTTTTTTGCGTTATCCGATATTGCGGCAGTTTGCACTCTCTGTTGATCTGTTACTCAATTAGTTGGGGTGAACACACGCCAAAACCAGCTAAGTGACGGGTGGGGTGTTACAGTCGATGATGTTTTTCCGAAAGTCAGATGGTATGTCGCCAGATTCATACATTCTACACACCAACATGAATAATAGTTTCGTTGCCACTTCTCCCAATGACTTTAAAAATTCTGATGAAATGTTATGCATCCCTTGCATCTTATTTGACCTTAAGTCCTCCAGAGACCTCCTGAAACGTCCCCTTAGAAAAATTATACGTGACTGTGCTTAAACTGACACACGATATTTTTAGCGCAACGCAATCTGACTTTCAAAAATCCCTACAAAAGAATGGCCCTGACTAACATTAACCTATACCTTTCACAAATCACTTACCTCACAAAAATCTTCATTACTCGAACTACTGCAATACCGATGTGTAAAGTTGTATAAGCAAATAGCATATTAGCTAGAGCTCCTTGTGCTTGCCAAACACATGGTACACAAAGTAAGCATGTACCCCCCTGAGGATTAATGTAATTATACCCTCAGGTGTTACAGATTACAACAATGGAATGAAATGTATTACGGGAAACCTATGTATCATTGTACTTCAAACATCTTTAAAAATAAATGATTTAAGTACAAAATTAATCACTCAAATACGTGTACTGTAGCACTAAACTGTGCGTCTTGTTGTAAGATAATCTCTGTGGAAGTGTCGTAGTTATCGTCCTCCGAAAGCTAAGTTCTGCAGAAGCCAATGTACTTACCTCATGATAAACAAAAGTGAAATGCTTTGCATATAGATATCTTAGTTATTATGCTTATTGCCGTGATGAAGAAAGTACTGTGCTGTAACGTATTGTTGTGCTACGGAAAAGGCTGTCTCATTGTAGCTATACCACAAAAGTTACTACTAAAACATGTTTTACTTTCCAGAATAATTCAGAAAAACTGTGCGGATATAAAACAGAAACACCGCAAAAGCAACATTGTAAATTGTCACTCATTAGTAGTGTCGTGATAAAATCGTGTAGCTGTCACATAAACTAACCACTGTGTCATCTGGTATCTCACAGAAACTACTTTAAATCCAGAATGTATTTTCAAGTAAACCAAAATGTTGCATTAAAATCTCATTAGCAGTACTGGTAAATGTTCTAAGTCTGTGAAACTTATAGTCGTTATGTAATCGTGCAACTAACAAGCAAGAATGTACACACACAATTACACTGTGTTGTCTGTTCGCAATAACAATGCATCTGTAATTTCTGTTTAAATAAGTTCTCTTGGTTATTGACTGGATATTTAACTTCAAACATTGTTGCATGTTAACAGATTCTAAGTCTGACAAAGCATTCAAGAAATGTGAAGTGTGGTGCAATCCTTTACTCTTCCTAGTACGCAGAGTTTCAACTTCAAAGCAATTATCATGTTGTATACGTCGGTAAGGAATGCTAAAATTTGCTCAAGGTTAGTGTCTATGTTATTTTTCTCTGACCCAGCCGGCGCACATGGCTGCCTGCAGTGCGAGTCATTGTCTGTTTCTTTGTTGGCGCGCGTCGTTATTGGGATTAGGAGACCTAACTTCTACAAATTCACCTTGCCCAGAGGGCCCAGCCCTGTTTAAATCCCGCCAGTTCTGATGAAATTCAGGTCTGTCGTTATGATTATATCGTCTGTCGTCATGTCGGTAGTTCCTGTAGTTTCTTTCTTGTCGCTTAAGTGGTGGAGAATTTCTCCCTGAATTATCACTGCACGGTGGACCGTTGCATCTGAAGTTATTCTGTCTCCCGTGATAATAATAGTTCTGGTTGCCAAATTGTCTGTTTCTATGATTGTCTCTGTCATATTCATTACTACGGAAATGTGATCTTTCTCTGTAACTATTACTCTGCCAGTGGTTGTCATACGGGTGGTGTCTGTTTTGGTCACGATTTGTGTTGTGAGAATAGTCTTGCCGTGTCCAGTTATTATTTATTTCATCGCGGAATTGCGATGGATGTGACCTGTAATTGTTGTGTTCCTGTTTTCACGTTCCGTGATTGTGAGTGTCAATTTCTAATTCTTGTAAGAGCCCCTGAAAAGCTTCAATGTCGTCTTTGCATCGTCCTGCCAAAATAATATGTCGTAAATGTTCAGGCAATTTCATTAAACAAATGCGGATGAGTTCTGAAGGGCTGTATGGGTTTGAAAGATATTGATTCTTTTGCAACATGTCTTCAAAATATTTGACAAGACTGGAAAATTCAGATTGTTCAAAGTGTTTCATCATCATGATGCTATGTTTTACTCGGTCTTGTGTAGCTTGAGACCAATATGCTGAGAGGAAGGCATGATAAAAATCACCTTCACTGTGACAATCGTGAATGACCGATCGCATTATTACAGCTGGTTCATTCTCTAAATAGCCACACATAAATTCTAATCTGTGCTCTAATGACCAGTTGGGAGGAAAACAATGAGAGAATTGATGGAGCCACGCTTGTGGATGAATGTCGTTGCCAGAATTCTTAAATGTTTTAAATTTACATGTAGTAATGAACAGCTTATAGTCAAAATCATCATGACAGCGAGTCGCATATTGGTCACTGTTACGTCGTCTCGGCGGTTCCATTTCAGAATTCGGTGCACCTTGCCAATTTCTTTCATAATTTCCGAAATGCCCTGTGTTATTATTTTGTGGCTTTTCCGTATTTCTATGTCCCTCTTCCCATATTGGGGCGCGAGTGTCCTCTGAAATACGTAATTCTTGTATTACCTGTGTCAGCTGATCTTGTACTTCCCGGATTTCTCTTTGGTGTTGCGTATTTATTTGATTCTGATTTTGTTTGAATTTCCTAATTTGTTCGCACTCTTCTGTGTCATTAAAGACTACCGGTTTTGTGTCATTCAGATTATCATCTACCTTCGTAGATAAATTATTTAGCTGATCCGAAAGTTCAACTAATTTCTCTGATAATGAACTAATTTCCTCCATGTGTCTTTCTGAACCAATTTTCAGAGTATCTACTGTGTCCTTTAAGTTTTCCTGAGTTTTTGCAAGTTGCGTAACCAAATCGGTACATGCAACTGAGTCAATTTTAGTTTGCAAGGTCTCATGATTTTCATGAACAATAGTTTGCAGTTCTTTTATGGCTGCTTCGTGATTCTGTAATGCATTTTCATGACGCGAAAAAATAGGTTGGGAATGCTCACAAATTTGTGTTTTTACGTCATTACAGACTTTTTGACATTTCGATTCAATGTTATGTAACTCAGCAGTTAAATCTTCACGTGTTTGTTCGAGAGTTTGTTCCAATGAGTCTAACTTTTGAAGCTTTTGCTGTGTTTGTCTCTGATTTTGTTCCATTGTGTCTAACTGTTGCTGTGTTTGTCTCTGATTTTGTTCCATTGTGTCTAACTTTTGAAGCCTTTGCTGTGTTTGTCTCTCATTTTGTTCCATTTGTTGCATTAATTGCAATAATAATGTATTAGTGTCTGGAATCTGTTTCTCTATGCTTTTTGGCAGTGCATTTTCATTGGCAACATTCACATTTTGACAAGCAGAAAATGTGTCTTGACTCATTTGAGAAAACGGTGAGGACCCAAAACCTAAGTCTACAGTATTTGCAATATTGTGTTCTGTCATTTCGGATTCCTGAGGCGAGCTGTTGCCGACCGATCGATCGATAATGCTTCCTTGTTCACTACCTGTTTCACTGTCTACACCATTATTTGCCGCCCGCTCCATTTCCCTATGCACAATTACCAAATTACTACTTCGAATGTCTGTTAATTCACTACACAGTGGTGCTGACAAGCTACGCTCGTCGTCACTATTATTTCTCAGTTTACTTGGAAGCCTAGTGTTACGTTTTTCACACGCCATTATTGTCACAATATTTCACACGATAACACAGAAAAGCACAATTTGAAGAGCAAAAATAAGAGATCACATTAACATAGCACTGAAAATAATATCTCGTTAATTGCAAGCGCAGCTGCGAAATACTTGGTGCAAATCTACATGCATGCCACAACTGTTTTACTGTACAACAATGAAAGACTGCAACTACAAAGGAGATTCTCTCTAGAATTACGCGCAAGCAATAAACAATAGTTACACTAATTACGTAAACTACAAGAAAAAAATCAGAAGATTCCAGTGAGGTATCCTTGGCTAAGGGTCGACATATGAAACGTTCCCTTTGTACAATTATGCAGGATTGTGCTTAAACTGACACACAATATTTTTAGCGCAACGCAATCTGACTTTCAAAAATCCCTACAAAAGAATGGCCCTGACTAATATTAACCTATACCTTTCACAAATCACTTACCTCACAAAAATCTTCATTACTCGAACTACTGCAATACAGCGAGCGCCACTACTGCCAGCTAAATAAAAGAGTCAAACTACGGAAGGCACTAACTACTGATAGGCATAGTTAGCAATTGAAAGATTTTAATATAGAACAAACAATGTATTTACCTTAATAGTGTTCAAAAGTCATAATGTATATAGCAGTTCATGATATCCAGTATTACAAATTTCAAAACTCCGCCATTTCTCTCCTCACATCTACCACTGCTGGCAGCTCACCTCCAACTGCGCAACGCTACGCGCTGTTCACATCCAGCTGCCCAACACTACAATGGCAGACAACAATGCAAACTAGCCACAGCACAGCCAGTGATTTTCATACAGAGCGCTACGTGGCGTTACCAATAAGAAAACCTAAACAGCCTACTTAAACTCCTAAATTCTGATTCTAATACTGGATACCTTATCTCTTCTAAATCGACTCCTGTTTCAGCTTCTATCACATCAGAAAAATCTTCCACCTCATAGAGGCCTACAATCTACTGTTTCCACCTGCCCGCTCTCTCCTTTGTATTTAACAGTGGAATTCACACAGCACACTGAATGTTACCACCATTGCTTTTAATGTCATCGAAGTTTGTTTTGACTTTCCTGAGCGCTGAGTCAGTCCTTCCGACAATGATCTCTTTTTCTATTTCTTCGCATTTTTCATGCATCAATTTCGTCTTAGCTTCCCTGCATTTCCTATTTACTACGTTCCTCAGCGATTTGTATTTCTGTATTCCTGAATTTCCCTGAACATTTTTCTACTTCGTTCTTTCATCAATCAACTGAAGTATTTCTTCTGTTATCCATGGTTTCTTGGCAGTTACCTTCTTTGTACCGTTTTTTTTCCTTTCCAACTTCTGTGACTGCCGTTTTTAGAAATGTCCATTGCTCTTCAACTGAACTGCCTAATGAGCTATTCCTTACTGCTGTATCTATAGTCTTAGAGAACTTCAAGCGTATGTTGTCATCCCTTAGTACTTCTGTATCCCGTTACTTTTTGTATTGATTCTTCCTGACTAATCTCCTAAACTTAAGCCTACTACCCCATTGTGATATGAGTCTATATCTGCTCCTGGGTACGCCTTAAAATCCAGTATCTGATTTCTGAATCTCTGTCTGACCATGATGTAATCTAACTTCCCGTATCACCCGGTCTTTTCCAATTATACCTCTTCCTCTTGTGATTCTTGAACAGAGTATTCTCTGTTACTAGCTGAAATTTATTACAGGAGTCAATTGGTCTTTCTCCTCTCTCTTTACTTGTCCAAAGCCCATATTATCCTGTAACCTTTTCTTCTACCCGTTCCCATACAACTGCATTCCAGTCCCCTATAACTAGTAGATTTTCATCTCGCTTTATGTACTGTATTACCCTTTCAATATCCTCCTATAATTTATCTACCTCTTCATCTTCAGCTTGCGACGTCGGCATTTATACCAGAACTATCGTTGTCGGTGTTGGTTTGCTGTCGATTCTGACAAGAACAACCCTATCACTGAACAGTTCACTGTAACACACGCTTTGTCCTACCTTTTTGTTCATAACAAATCCTACTCCCGTTATACCATTTTCTGCTGCTTTTGATATTACCTTATATTCATCTGACAAGAAACTCTTTTCTTCTTTCCATTTCATTCTACTGGCCCCTACTACATGTAGATTGGACATTTGCAATTCCCTTTTCAGATTTTCTAGCTTCTGTACCACATTCAAACTTCTGACATTCCACGCCCCAGCTCGTAGAACGTTATCATTTATTTGATTATTGGATCTTTTTCTCGTGGTCACCTCCCTCTTGGCAGTTCCCTTCCGGAGATCCGGATGGGGGACTAATCCGAAGTCTTTTGCCAATGGTGATCACCATGACACTTTTCCGGTTATAAGCCCCATGTCCTGTGGAGACATGTTATGTGTGTTTAATGCATTAGTCTCCATTGCCTTCTGCAGCCTCGTGCCGTTGACCACTTCGGGTTCTTTCGGCTTTAGAAGCAGTTTGCCACCTCAAGGACAAGGGAGTGCCCTGAACCTCTGTCCGCTTCTCCGCCCTCCTTGACAAAACCGTTGGCAGAATAAGGGTGACTTCTGATGCCGAAAGTCTTCGGCCTCCAATGCAGATCATTAATCAAAATTCAAGCGGTGGCGGGTTTGAACCAGGGTCCAAAGACGTTTTGAGTACTAATTAAAGACGTAACCCCTATACCACGGGTTGCAATGACATAATTAGCGCGTCTTCCCTTTCTTCAGTGATCATGGTGCGCGACGAATTTAATGAAGGACGAGGAGAGTCAGAAATGTAAGTGATGTAGATTTGCAATCTGTACGTTCCCGGTCAATTCCGTGTAGTTTTAAATTACTTTTATCTACAAGCGCCTGAGAGTTTAGCGCTTCAGAATTTCCATAGGAATTATTTTAGATCAATTATCTACATCTACATCTACATCTACATTTATATTCCGCAAGCCACCCAACGGTGTGTGGCGGAGGGCACTTTACGTGCCACTGTCATTACCTCCCTTTCCTGTTCCAGTCGCGTATGGTTCGCGGGAAGAACGACTGTCTGAAAGCCTCTGTGCGCTCTCTAATCTCTCTGATTTTACATTCGTGATCTCTTCGGGAGGTATAAGTAGGGGGAAGCAATATATTCGATACCTCATCCAGAAACGCACCCTCTCGAAACCAGGACAGCAAGCTACACCGCGATGCAGAGCGCCTCTCTTGCAGAGTCTGCCACTTGAGTTTGCTATACATCTCCGTAACGCTATCACGATTACCAAATAACCCTGTGACGAAACGCGCCGCTCTTCTTTGGATCTTCTCTATCTCCTCCGTCAACCCGATCTGGTACGGATCTCACACTGATGAGCAATACTCAAGTATAGGTCGAACGAGTGTTTTGTAAGCCACCTCCTTTGTTGATGGACTACATTTTCTGAGGACTCTCCCAATGAATCTCAACCTGGTACCCGCCTTACCAACGATTAATTTTACATGATCATTCCACTTCAAATCGTTCCGCACGCATTACTCCCAGATATTTTACAGAAGTAACTGCTACCAGTGTTTGTTCCGCTATCATATAATCATGCAATAAAGGATCCTTCTTTCTACGCATTCGCAATACATTACATTTGCCTATGTTAAGGGTCAGTTGCCACTCCCTGCACCAAGTGCCTATCTGCTGCAGATCTTCCTGCATTTCGCTACAATTTTCTAATGCTGCAACTTCTCTGTATACTACAGCATCATCGGCGAAGAGCCGCATGGAACTTCCGACACTATCTACTAGGTCATTTATATATATTGTGAAAATCAATGGTCCCATAACACTCCCCTGTGGCACGCCAGAGGTTACTTTAACGTCTGTAGACGTCTCTCCATTGATAACAATATGCTGTGTTCTGTTTGCTAAAAACTCTTCAATCCAGCCACACAGCTGGTCTGATATTCCGTAGGCTCTTACTTTGTTTATCAGGCGACAGTGCGGAACTGTATCGAACGCCTTCCGGAATTCAAGGAAAATGGCATCTACCTGGGAGCCTGTATCTAATATTTTCTGGGTCTCATGAACAAATAAAGCGAGTTGGGTCTCACAAGATCGCTGGTTCCGGAATCCATGTTGATTTCTACAGAGTAGATTCTGGGTTTTCAAAACGACATGATACGGGAGCAAAAAACATGTTCTAAAATTCTACAACAGATCGACGTCAGAGATATAGGTTTATAGTTTTGCGCATCTACTCGACGACCCTTCTTGAAGACTGGGACTGTCTGTGCTCTTTTCCAATCATTTGGAACCTTCCGTTCCTCTAGAGACTTGCGGTTCACGGCTGTTAGAAGGGGGGCAAGTTCTTTCGCGTACTCTGTGTAGAATCGAATTGGTATCCCGTCAGGTCCAGTGGACATTCCTCTGTTGAGTGATTCCAGTTGCTGACGTCCTTAGATACCACGGAGATCAATTCTTCAGGTTTCAGTTCACGCTGTTGATCGACAGTTGTCCTCCAGACGTGCAAAGCCCCATAGATCTAGCTGAAGGTCGACACGGCGGTCTGGGGACACAACGCGCATAATGTACGCAAGCGGACAGCAGTCATTCCAATTGTACTGTGAGTGCCTCCTGCAGTTCTGTATTTTGCTGTTTTTGTCAGAAATACATTTATGTCTTGTTTGTGGGTCATTGGAGTTCATACTTCTTAGAGCTAAGCTGTGAAATTTCTTAGAATATGCGTACATTTACCATAAAGTAATTTGTTTTTAATCTTTTGCATCATTTTACTGATGATGAGGTTGAGCAATTTCAGATGCAGAGAACGGGAGTGAACAATTCACTAAAATATCGTCCTCAGGCTTATTGACAAATCAGTGACATACCCGTCTCCCCTTCCGACAACTTTGTCTGAACTGCGCACTTGCAGCGGCAGTGAATGCATCAACTCCAGACAGTTCGCAAGAATGTGGGACGACTTTTGACTATTGACTGTATGTTTGTCACGCGAACGGCATAAGCCACATTGAATACTTGTGCGAGGTAAATGAAAACTTCCGTAGTAAACGTAATTGTAAAAATCGGATGGTTCTTTAGGGATTAAAAACTTTGTAGTACTATGTGTAAATTACAATTAACGCCCAGTTTCTACCGCCATTCATGTAGAATATACGTGAGGAACCGCCAGGATCCATAGATATGACAGGAACGCTTATATGAAGCAACACATTTAATGTAGAATGAGATTTTCCCTCTGCAGCGGAGTATGCGCTGATATGAAACTTCCTGGCAGATTAAAACTGTGTGCCCGACCGAGACTCGAGCTCGGGAACTTTGCCTTTCGCGGGCAAGTGCTCTACCATCGGGGTACCGAAGCACGACTCACGCCCGGTACTCACAGCTTTACTTCTGCCAGTACCTCGTCTCCTACCTTCCAAACTTTACAGAAGCTCTCCTGCGAACCATGCAGAACTAGCACTCCTGAAAGAAAGGATATTGCGGAGACACGGCTTAGCCACAGCCTGGGGGATGTTTCCAGAATGAGATTTTACTCTGCAGCGGTGTGTGCGCTGATATGAAACTTCCTGGCAGATTAAAACTGTGTGCCCGACCGAGACTCGAACTCGGGACCTTTGCATTTCGCGGGCAAGTGCTCTACCATCTGAACTACCGAAGCACGACTCACGCCCGGTACTCACAGCTTTACTTCTGCTAGTATCTCGTCTCCTACCTTCCAAAGGTCCCGAGTTCGAGTCTCGGTCGGGCACACAGTTTTAATCTGCCAGGAAGTTTCACATTTAATGCACATTTGTTTTAGGGTACCGCATGAATGTCTCCTACCCACCCATCCTCTTTGATGTTTCCAGCCGATACTACCTCGTTGCTTTGAACTCCTTTATCCAGGATGTCTTTCTGCTATTCAACTAGCTAGTAGAACTCGCAGTTGTCCAACGTATCATGTGAGTGAATTAGTGCGCGTGATTGAGAGTGTATCAGACAGAAGCATCAGTTAACTGTGATTGTACACGCGGTGGATAAAATGCCACACACCTGCACTAATGAAACATATACAGATGTGGTGTATGTTTACGGCTCTTGCGATCCAATTGCTCCTCTTGCATCGGCGCTTTCGCACACGTCAAATTCCCGCTCGTAGAGTGGTTACCAGACCTTTCAGCATACTGTGCGAATCAGGTATTCTTCCAAGTTCCCATTTTTCTTCTGAACTTGTAATTCAACTAGCTGTGCGGGAACAGCAACACTTCGCTGAAGTAGTGCAGCGCAGACCTACAACGAGGACACGGCTACTTCCTCCTTGTATCAGAGTGCCGCGAACACGTATGCGTCGAAAATTACTTCGGGAACACTTGTACCCATTTCGCATACAGCGTGTCCGCGATCTTCACATTGACGACATTGCTACACAACTTGAATTTGGTCACTGGTTAAAGGACGATCGTCATTTGCTTCCATCAATACTATCCACTGCTGAAGCCGAGTAGAGTACAATATTTGAGAAGGGAGTGAGACAGTGTTGTACACTATCCCTGAAGAAGTTCCGTCCGTACACTGAGAGGGCATTATAGGAAAGCAAAGGAAAATTCTGCGAAGGAACTAAATTTCAGTAAGAATAAAAACTTTTGAGGACATTGTAATGCTTGAAAGAACATTTGAAAGGAATGGATAGTATTTTGAAAAAATATTGTGATATTAGAACCTAAAAGTCGTAGATAAGTTTTGCTATTTGGACAGCAACATAATTAATGGTGGCAGAATTAGGGAATGTAAAATACAGACGCTGACATTTAAATATAAAACACATAGTTTCTATTGTACCACAAAATTACCAGACTGACGTAGAAGGCTGAAACTAGCGTTGAACAAATAAAATTAATACAGCAAAAGTGGAAGATGACACTGTTAGTAATTAAATTCATTGCTGGAAGGAAAGTGTGGACGATAAGCAGTTCAGACAAGAAGAGAATAGAAGACTTTTAAATGTGATGCTATTCAAGAATGGTGAAGATTAGATGGGTTTATCGCGTAACTAATGAGGAGGTACTGAATAGCAGTTGGACATTTATGGCGCAGCTTGTCTAAAAGGAGGATTCGGTTGATAGAAGACGTTCTGAGGCATCAAGGAATTGTCCATTTCGTATTAGAGGGCAGTACGGGGGATAAATACTGTAGATGGATACATGGCATGAATACAGTAAGCAGATTCAAATGGAAATAGATTGAAGTAGTTATTCGGAGATGAAGAAGCTTGTACACTATGAACTAGCATATAGAGCTAAATCAAACTAGTCTTCGAACTGAATACCAAAACAATAACAACATCCTCCAATAGGATTACGCTAAGACATTACTGTGGCGTTCAGACTAACGTTCGGGTTGTGAGCTGTTATATTTTACCTCAGCCTCATGACCGTATTTTTGCAGATTAAAATACTAAATGTCAAGTACTTCGCTGAGAATCAGTTCTTATGAGTTGAAAAAATGTTGTGGAGCATCCATAACATTTATCTGATCTCGTAGAAAAGTATAGTTCGTTTTTTCACGCGTTGCATCAACTGGAACACTTCAGTCATCTTTAAGTATAGATTATATTAACTGTATATGTTGCAATGTTTCCGTCATAAATGTACTGAAATTTAAGTTACGTTTTCAGAACTCGTAAAGCAACAGCAAGGACAAGAAAACATAGACTAGTTATAATTTGAATATAATTTTAATTCCTCTACAATTATGACTCGAAAGACACATTGTAACAAGTTTTAAATTTGAAATGCTAGATTGGGGGGATTTCTTTTCCAATAAAAGTAATCGTGAGTTAGCAAGACGTATATCATTACAATCCTCTTTTTCATAGTGACAAACGCTGGAAATAGTACGTCGTTACAGTTAACAGAAAAAACCAAATATGTTTCGCCTTGCACTTTAATAATAACGTCACAAATGTTAACGGAAGGTACCACTTTTTGTGAATAACGGCCTTTTAAGTCTTTAGTCATTCATAGTTACGAGGTTTTTAACAACGCAGACATCCATTTCACGGTCCTTTCACCTATTGCATTTTGGACTAAATGGCATCACACAATATCTATCGCGCCAGAATTGACATCCCCCTTATGAATGTAAATGAAGTTAAACTCATCTTTTCTTCGACTACTCGAAAATTAGTAATAATCGTTCAACAGCACTTTCAAGTAAGCCAACTGCTGACAGAAACCACTTCTCTTTTTGTATCTTTATGTCTCCAGCAGTACTGTGTGTATTTCCCGTGGTCTGTAACCATTAATATTTTACGTTGTTGTCGTCTCTAAATACTGTATCAACATTCTTCAGTTACAGGCCCAGACGCTTATGTTGAAGGACCTGTCAGCAAAGAGAGGTGCGTCATCTTGTTCTTGGATTGCCCGCTTTTCTTACGTGACCTCAAACGAGTGCTCACAAGTTTCCTTGAACTGTGCTAAAAACCTAGTGTTTATTGTTTTGTTCTTTTGTGAGTATGCTGTCGACAGAAGTTAATTATTAACAGAAACAACAGGTCTTTCATAAAATGTTTGGGGAGGTGCACGGTCTGATGAGACCTGCACCACGCAGTGAGAGTTAACAACCGTGAGCCAACAAGCCGCGAGCCCATTGACGGATGTGATGTGATGTGTGGACGGTGTGTGTTGCAACAGGAAACATATGGCGCGGCGTCTGGCAGTATTTAAGGCACGCAGCGATATGCCACACGCTGCGCCGGAAGCGGCTTCCACGCCACACGCAAACACTCGCTCTCTTCCACGAGAGGCAATGTTTTATTACCTCTGCACGCTGAGCGGTGGTCTAAAGTGTGGACGCCAGTTAAAATCGCTATTATACACCCAGGGCCGGTTTAACACTAGAACCGCCGGAACTAGTACTATACTTAGAACCGCCTATGTGGTCAAAGTGACCACTTTCTTTATAAGTACATGCTGTGCTGTTTAATGTAAATATGAATGACCTTGATAACAATTTATCACTTGAATTACGTTTAATAACAGTATCATTGTATTTTAGAACAACAATGGGAACATAATATTACTAATATTAAAGAACATAGTTCACAGTATTTATCTGCAACCATACTAATTGTATTGCAGTAGTTTTAAAATTAATAGAAATTAATCTTACTGGAGAAACTAAGCACCCATGAATATGTTAAGAGAAAGACCAATCATAAAATATGACCATGTATAGTACCTAATCCTACTTACAAGCATTACAAACTACTGTCTTTATTACTTTATACGTAAACGGCCCACAAACATATCTCTTGCATTTACTGCACACTTCATTTGTCTTGTTTCTGCATTTCCTCGTTTGGCATAGTTTTCTTACTTTCTCAGGAATTTCCGCTTCTTCTCTTTCTTCATCACCAGCGTCCTTTTCTTCCTTTTCTTTTCCATCCCTTGGCATCCTTTCCTGATTTCTACGTAATTCTTCTGCTAGATTTAGGATGAAATTCCTCATACTTATTTTGATCCATGTCACTAGCTTGAAAATGATCCATGCGTTGATGGCTGCTAAATCAAGGATATTGTAAAATACGTGAGCAGGCCCTCGACGAGTACCAGAGCGGACAGAATATTTCCTCGTCATCTGGTCCAAGACATCTACAGCAAATTTTTTGCTATTGTGGAAGCTCACTGTTTCGGGAAGGTGTTTCGAATTATTTTGTATTTCAACATCTGTGTGCATGGTGCTATACAGAAGAACATATTTGTTCTTTCTCCCTTGGTAAACAGTCAGAGTACCACCTTCCCTTTTCAAGAGAACAGACGTATAAGGAGGAGTTTTCATTTTTTTTATAGTGTTCGGAATTTCTTTTCTTGCACGGTTGATAGTGCCGACAAGACTAGTTTTCTCTTTCTCCAGTCTCTCCCCAAGTGTGACCGTAGTGAAAAAATTATCAGTAGTCACATTTCGCCCCTTATTGCGATATGGAGCTACTAACTTCATTACCTCTTGTTCTGGAAGTTTCCCATTAGGTGCCCTCTGTTCGTTCTTTGCTACATAAGGAAACCCATTACAAAGATATTTTGTTTCTACATCCGCTAGAAGCCAGAATTTGATTCCGAATTTATCAGGCTTATTCGGCATATATTGCAAATACGGACACCTGGTTCTATTGGGGAAAAGTTGTTCGTCCACTGTGACATTTGATCCAGGTATGTAATTCAACTGACAGTATTCTATAAAATGGTTCAAAGTAGTTGATATAAGTGCAAGTTTGTCACTTTTCAAACGTTTTCATCAAAACGCAGATATTTCAAAATTTCTCGAAACCTGTTTCTGTTCATTGTCTCAGTGAAAAATGGGGCTCCCCACTTTTTCGACCACAACTCATCTACTTCAATACATCTGGCACCTAGTGCACCACGAACATATAATAAAGCAACAAATTCATCTAATTCTTCTAAATGCAAACTCCAGGAATCATTTCCAAGAAGCCGTTGTGCCTCTGCTTCTGTGCATTTCTTTATGTGTTTCAACATTGATTGATCAACTAAAAGGCGCCAGGCACTCGAAACATCATTTGAGACGTGCCGCTTTGCGTGTGGAGTATGTTCCCGTGTTTCTTTCAGTATATTCTGTTGACCTATCCTACCTGGAGTAGTAACACCGAAGTCTGCTTCAGTCCACTCCGTGATCCCGTCCTTCCCCAGGAGTTTTGAGCCAGGTTCTGGCAGTGAAGCCTCACTTCGTTCTCCTCTTCTACGTCGATTCTGTATTGGTTCACTTACAGGAGGTGCATTTCTTTTTTTACCCAGGGTAGGTCCTTCTGTAGCTTTGTTTATATTACTGCTTGGTCCTGGTTCAGCAACTGCGTGAGGAAAGAGACAATTAGAAAGCTACAACCCATCATAAAGATAATATACCACACAATAAAATAGCAGTAACAGAAGTAGCAGTAGAAATGTCAGCTCTATTATAATAGTGATCATTATTCATATAGTAACAATAATAATAATAACAATAATAATAATATAAGTGAATGTAAATTGCCTTCATCTTCAGTCTCGGAGCTGTCACTCTCCACATTAGCGACAGGTTGGTAATCTTCATCTGTAGAATCTTCCACAATGTCCTCAACTTCTGTATCTTTTCAGCATCCGATTTCTTCATCTGAAAGTGGCCGTGGCCGTGGTTTGTATCGATGTGACATCTGAGCCCTGTCTACTGCTCTGAAACCAGTACTCAAATAATCAGTCTTGCTTATGCGAAACCCAATAGCAAACAATAAATGACATATTGAATTGTTGAGCTTTTAAATTCAAACAATGCGAATAAACTTCAGTAACCGACATATTTAGTACATTGTTGACGAGTGCTAAGAATAAATCCGGGGAGTGACGCACAACAATCTTTAAATAATCTGTTATCAAATATACATGTAATGTGGTCAAAGCGACCACTCGGTGGCTTGAAGTATAAGTGGTCCTTCAAAGAAAACTAATGAAGATAAAATAAATATTGGACTATTTATATCATCGACATAAAGATTTAGGAAAAGTCGTTAACTCGCAACAGCATAGATTAGAAATATACCAAATAATAACATGTTAAAATGTTCAAATTAACCACTCGGCGGTCCTAGTGTTAAGGCCCAAACGACGCGAGCTGCCGCTTGTAGCGAAAAGATGAGAGGAGTTCCAGAGGCGGCCAAGTGCAACATTTGTATACCATGGTAGCGAAGACTCACAAAAATATACGATAATAGAAACGAAGTAAACGTGGATTCGCAAATGTAAAACGCCGTTTGCGAAATATTTGCCAATCTGTGGTTGTGAACCGTCACCGAATTCAGTACGATGTATTGTCTTTGATTATATAAATATACTTGAAATACAAGCTTTTCGATCGAGTGTCCTAACTGGATTCAAATTTCACCCAAGGTCTAACTTAAAAGAGAACTGCAACACTGCCTCAACACGTTAACATGTTACAATTTGCTGTACACTGAAGTCATGGGTTAGAGGAGTGCACATATAGAGATGGCGGTAGTATCGGGTACACAAGGTATAAAGGGCATTGTAGTGGCTGAGCTGTCATTTTGTACTCAATAGATTTATGTGAAAAGTCTTCCGACCTGATTAGGGCCGCACGAGGGAAATAGCAGACTTTGAACAAGGAATGGTAGTTGGAGCTAGACGCATGGCACAGTCCGTCTCGGAAATCGTTATGGAATTCAATATTTCGAAATCCGCAGTGTCAAGAGTGTTCGGAGAATACCAAATTTCAGACATCATCTCTAGCTATGGACAACGAAGTGGCATGACGGCGTTCTCTTAACGACGAAGAGCAGCGGCGCTTGTGTAGTGCTAGTAGACAAACGACACTGAGTGAAATAACCGCAGAAATCAATGTGGGACGAACGTGTCCGTTACGACAGTATGGTGAAATTTAGAGTTAATAGGCTATGACAGCAGCGAGAGCCCTTGCTAAAAGCATAACATCGCCTGCAGTGCTTCTCTTAGGTTCGCGACCATGTCGGTTGGATCCTAGACGAAAGGAAAACCATGACCCGGTCAGATGAGTTCCGATTTCAGTTGGTAAGAGCTGATGGTAGGGATCGAGTGGGACTCAAAGCCATGGAGCCATGCTGTCAACAAGGCACTGTGCAAGGTAGTGGTGGCTCCATAATGGTGTGGGCTGCGTCCTCTGGTCCAATTGAACCGATCATTGACTGGAAATTGTTACGTTCGGCTACTCGGAGACCATTTGCAGCCATTCATGGACTTCATGTTCCCAAACAATGGCGTCATGTCACATGGCGATAACTGTTCGCGATTGGTTGATAGAACGTTCTGCACAATGATTTGGACACGCAGATCGCCCGGCATGAAGCCCATCGAACGTTTATGGGACATAATCTAGAGAACATATCGTGAGCAACATGCTGCAAATACAGTACTTTCGCAACTGTGGACGGTTATGTATGGAAATGAGCGTTCAGCGTCAATGGCCGGGAGGCCCGTTGCGGGGCAGGTCCGGCCACCTTGGTGCAGGTCTTACTACATTCGACGCCACATTGGGCGACCTGCACGCCGGATGGGGATGAAATGATGACCAAGACAGCACGACACCTGCCCCTGAGCGGAGAAAATCCCCGACCCAGCCGGGAATCGAACCAGGCAATGCGTCACGTTCACCACTCAGCTATCGGAGCGGACGACGGTTACATAGGCAGCATGGCTCTGTATCTCCGCAGGGGACTTGCAACGACTTGTTGAGTCCATACCACGTGTAGGTGCTGCACTATGTAGGGCAAAAGAAGGTCTGACACGATACTAGGAGGTATCGCAAGACTTCTGCCACCTCAGTGTACATTCGTACCCGTTAAATGAGGTGACCCACGTGTCGTCCACGTATTTGGATCTGGTACTCCACTAGTATGTGCAGTGAGGTACGACTTTTTTAAACATCCCTCAATCATATGTAGAATCTTGACTAGACCGTACGACACGCTGCTACTGTTCCCCAAACGTATGAAGAGGAGTTTGATACCTTTCACTTTCAGGACGACTGCAGACGGAAAAATTTAGAGTATTTAGATCACGTGACCTTGGAGGCCACTCCTCAGGTCCTATTCGATCTATTCATCTTACATCATACTGGCGCGTTAGAGGTCTTCTTACGTCAGCATAAGAGTGTGCCTGCTTGTATCACATTCCACAAGGTTGCGAAAGGTATGACTGCCTTAGGCGAAATTTGAGACGAATTTGAAGGGGATTAAATCGAGAAGTGCACAAATCATGTATATTTATAGTAACCAGGACAATATTACGTAATGAAGTCAGTGGCAGCTCGCAACCAAACATCCGCTATTATCTCGCAAAAGGTTCGTTCGCGGGCCCTTGTGTACTGCGTTGTTTTCGTTTCTGCTATCACATATTTTCACACGTGTCAGTTTCCCCTATTAATTGTGATCCACCTCGTAAATAACAAACATTTGATTATAATGTTTATACTTCAGTAAATAACAAACCTCGTATGAGTCACATCTTGATACAATTGTTTCCATCTGAAGCCATGTCATTGACGGACGTTTGAGTTTAAACTGGTGCTGTCCCTAGTAATCGGAACCCAGCTCCACATGAAAATCGTGTACGCCATCTTTCAGCTACGGAGGAGGCAAGCATATTCATGACATTAGTAAAATGAGTAGGGCATGCATACACCTAGCTTCAATTTTAATCTGAGTTATTATTTCATTTAGTTATTTACACTGACGGAGATGGAAAGTACTACATTATGAGCCACCAGTTTGATATTTATTAAACTTTGTAAAGTTCTTCATCAGATAACGAGTATTAAGTGATTAAACTTTCATTGCATTCCGAAGTGAAGTTTATTATCAACGTCCGAATGAGTTTATACCCCCACAGACACGAATACACTCTTACATTCGTTGCAGCACGAAACTAAACGACTACCGAATGACATCCTGAGAAATTACTTGCCAAGTATGAAACACCTGTATCGTATCGTTTAGTTTGCTTGCCGGTATAGAGGTATACGTTTATACCAGTGCGTCTCAAAACACTTCATGGGTGACAAAAATTAAGAGCTCAGACATGCTCGTCTGTAATCCGTATGTTCCTCATTGACTGCGTCGTTCACCAACTTGTCACTAATGGCCGCAGAGTTCACAAGATCCACCTTGAATAAAATAAAATTCCTCAAGGCATTTATGATGTAAACTGCATTTGTTTGGCATTATCCTGCTGGAATATGTCACTTGGTGCCCTAGTCATGACAATAGAGTTTACCATTCTGGTACATACTGGCGAGTATTTAGCCCCCCATCGCTAATTACCAAATGAGTACTGTTGTGATATCGAATAGCTCTCAGTACCATCATCCCAGGAAGTGAAGACGTGTGGATCTCGAGAATCGCTGCTTGCTGTGGCTTCTCACTTGTCGTCTACAAACACGTTGATGTCGATCTGAGCACCATAGGCCACTAACAGAAGCGATGCTGGTCGCTGGGCATCACTCAGTGTCCCAGCTGACACTAGCCTTACATTATGCTAGTCTCTATTGCATCAGCGGTAGACGACGCAGCTCTGTAGCAAGAACAGCTGCTAACGTAAGTAACTTAGCAGCTTAAAACACTTAAGGAAGGCAAGGCTTCCGGTCCAGATTGTATATCAGTCAGGTTCCTTTCAGAGTATGCCGATACAATAGCTCCATATAGCAATCATATGCAACCGCT
The DNA here is from genome assembly GCF_023864275.1 of Schistocerca cancellata. Lineage (NCBI taxonomy): Eukaryota > Metazoa > Arthropoda > Insecta > Orthoptera > Acrididae > Schistocerca > Schistocerca cancellata. Next base: position 992,033,018 of record NC_064627.1, on the reverse strand, counting down.
TGCGCGTAGAAAGATCCATACACAAAGACTGGAAAGCTACATAAGGTTTAAGTAGTTCTAAGTTCTAGGGGACTGATGACCTCAGAAGTTAAGTTCCATAGTGCTCAGAGCCATTTGAACCATTTTCTTTTATTTATCTACATTTTTTCACGTTTACATTTAGGAAACATGTACAAATGATAATTCTAGAAACTGAATGTTACAACAACAAAGGTGGCATTCAAATAGTAAACAAAAAAAATAAAAAATGTAAATCACTAATGCAATTCCAGCTAAAGAAAGTTCTTCGGTAAACGTAACTAGTTCCATTTCGTACTTCGCCATCATTATCTGATATCTCCAACAGCGCCTTTGAAGGGTATCTGCAACGCAGGTATTCTGCTTCACTAGTGCCTCAAGGAGAAAGCAATCCTTGAAGTAGCCTGTCTCTTCCTTCTCTCATCGCTGACAAGGCAGGACGGTCAGCCGTAAGTGTGATGCAGCACAGAACATTAATCGCAGCTTCGCTCTCCCCAACTGAGTGTGGTATTAACGAAAACACTGCGTAAATAATTTGAGAAGAGCGTACGGTATCTCGGCGTGCGTTCGAGGGCATTGTGAGCATTTTGTAGGAAGCCATCTGAGCTACCCAAGCACGACTCACGAGCCGTCCTCACAGCCTCAATTCCGCCAGTACCTAGTCCCCTAACTTCCAAACTTCACGAAAGCTCTCCTGCATACCTTGCAGAATTAGCACTCCTGGAAGAAAGGAGACGAGGTACTGGCGGAGTTGAAGCTGTGAGGACGGGTCGTGAGTCGTGCTTAGGTAGCTCAGATGGTAGAGCATTGCCCGCGAAAGGCAAAGGTCCCGAGTTCGATTCTCGGTCCGGGACGCGAAAAAACTTGCTCCCCTTCTAACAGCCGTGTACCGCAAGTCTCTAGAGGAACCGAAGGTTCCAAATGATTGGAAAAAGGCACAGGTAGCTCCAGCTTTCAAGAAGGGTCATCGAGCAGATGCGCAAAACCATAGGCCTATATCTCTGACATCGATCTTGTGTAGTATTTTAGAACATGGTTTTTGCTCGCGTATCATGTCATTTCTGGAAACCCAGAATCTACTCTGTAGGAATCAACATGGATTCCGGAAACAGCGATCGTGTGAGACCCAACTCGCTTTGTTTGCTCATGAGACCCAGAAAATGTTTGATACAGGCTCCCAGATAGATGCCACTTTCCTTGACTTCCGGAAGGCGTTCGATACAGTTCCGCACTATCCCCTGATAAAAAACAGTAAGAGCCTACGGAATATCAGACCAGCTGTATGGCTGGATTAAAAAGTTGTTAGCAAACAGAACACAGCATGTTGTTCTCAATGGAGAGACGTCTACAGACGTTAAAGTAACCTCTGACGTGCCACAGGGGAGTGTTATGGGACCATTGCTTTTCACAATATATATAAATGACCTAGTAGATGGTGTCGGAAGTTCCATGCGGCTCTTCGCGGATGATGCTGTAGTATACTGAGAAGTTGCAGCATTAGAAAATTGCAGTGAAATGCAGTATGATCTGCAGCGGATAGGCACTTGGTACAGGGAGTGGCAACTGACCCTTAACATAGACAAATGTAATGTATTGCGAATACATAGAAAGAAGGATCCTTTATTGTTTGATATATGATAGCGGAACAAACATTGGTAGCAGTTACTTCTGTAAAATATCTGGGAGTATGAGTACAGAGCGATTTGAAGCGGAATGATCATATGAAATTAACTGTTGGTAAGGCGGGTGCCAGGTTGAGATTCATTGGAAGAGTCCTCAGAAAATGTAGTCCATCAACAAAGAAGGTGGCTTACAAAACACTCGTTCGACCTACACTTGAGTATTGCTCGTCAGTGTGGGATCCGTACCAGGTCGGGTTGACAGAGGAGATAGAGAAGATCCAAAGAAGAGCGGCGCGTTTCGTCACAGGGTTATTTGGTAAGCGTGATAGCGTTACGGAGATGTTTAGCAAACTCAAGTGGCAGACTCTGCAAGAGAGGCGCTCCGCATCGCGGTGTAGCTTGCTGTCCTGGTTTCGAGAGGGTGCGCTTCTGGATGAGGTATCGAATATATTGCTTCCCCTACTTATACCTCCCGAGGAGATCACGAATGTAGAATTAGACAGATTCGAGCGGGCACGGAGGCTTTCCGGCAGTCGTTCTTCCCGCGAACCATACGCGACTGGAACAGGAAAGGGAGGTAATGACAGTTGCACGTAAAGTGCCCTCCGCCACACATCGTTGGGCGGCTTGCGGAGTATATATGTAGATGTAGATGTAGATGTAGACACAGCTTAAAGGTGAGTCGATGAGCCCTCTGCCAGGCACTTAATTGTGAACTGCAGAGTAATCATATTGTAGTAGATGTAGATATAGCGGCAGGTGAAGATGTAGAGCTTCCAGTAATCCTGCGACGAAGCTTCGAGATGACATTTTGATTGTAGCCTCTGCACGTATTTCAACAGTTTACATCCTTCTATCCGTCAGAGTCAATGGAACAATCGTCTGGTACTCATTGTCCCTAATAATGTTCTCCTCTTTTACTGTTATGCTCTATTAGCTAAGTTGAATACCTTAAGCATTCCCCACGCCCGTGCCTAAGCATTGTTATAATGACAGCTAACTGTATATAATGTACTCCAAATCATTTATGTAGTCAACAGAACATTATTGCAAGACATGAAAATGAAAATGATGTGTCTAACATTCTTTGTTGTTGTTGTTGTTGTGGTCTTCAGTCCTGAGACTGGTTTGATGCAGCTCTCCATGCTACTCTATCCTGTGCAAACTTCTTCGTCTCCCAGTACTTACTGCAACCTACATCCTTCTGGATGTGCTTAATGTATTCATCTCTTGGTCTCCCTCTACGATTTTTACCCTCCACGCTTCCTTCCAATGCTAATTTTGTGATCCCTTGATGCCTCAGAACATGTCCTACCAACCGGTCCCTTCTTCTGGTCAAATTGTGCCACAAACTCCTCTTCTCCCCAATTCTGTTCAATACCCCCTCATTAGTATGTGATCTAACCATCTTATCTTTAGCATTCTTCTGTAACACCACATTTCGAAAGCTTCTATTCTCTTCTTCCCAAACTATACTCGATGTTAACAAATTTCTCTTCTTCAGAAACGCTTTCCTTGCCATTGCCAGTCTACATTTTATATCCTCTCTACTTCGACCATCATCAGTTATATTGCTCCCCAAATAGCAAAACTCCTTTACTACTTTAAGTGTCTCATTTCCTAATCTAATTCCCTCAGCATCACCCGATTTAATTCGACTACATTCCTTTTTCTTCGTTTTGCTTTTGTTGATGTACAGTCGTGCTCAAAAGTATCCGAACGATCTGAATTGCATTTCTCCTGATTCGCATGCAACCCACATAACGCAGCTGTCTAGCAGGTCCTCTAATCGCTCCTTGGTACAGTCGTTTGACTATTGAAAATGGCTCCAACAAGTCAACCCTAGAAAACTCGGCTCTGTAACTCAATAACTCAAAATGTAAAGTAATACCACGATACTACAAATATCAGGGAACACCTTATCACAGATATGACTGTCCTTAAGGCTTGTAAGCTCACATTTATTGCAATAAATGACATACCTTAAATGTTACAACTCTCATTATTACGTCAGATAGGTAATGCACGTAGTAAGTTGGTCGTATTCATGATTTCTTCTTCAAAGTAACATACCGTACTTGTCATTTAACACAAAATGACATTAAAAACCGGCCGCGGTGGCCGTGCGGTTCTAGGCGCTACAGTCCGGAACCGCGGGACTACTACGGTCGCAGGTTCGAATCCTGCCTCGTGCATGGATGTGTGTGATGTCCTTAGGTTAGTTAGGTTTAAGTAGTTCTAAGTTCTAGGGGACTGATGACCTAAGATCTTAAGTCCCATAATGCTCAGAGCCATTTGGACCATTTTGACATTAAAAATATAAGTTATTCACGAGAAGCTAGTTGAGAATATGTATGAACTTCAAATGACACGACGAACCGTCTCGTTCTGCATATGGATTCAAACCCAGGTCATGCAGACTAATATTTCGTGACTGACGGAATCTAACAGTCATTCCTCACTAGGCATACAGAGAGTGATATACCTCGATTTTAGACAGTATCAGTTAGCAAATATCAACTTTAAATTACATAACGTAAACATTTTTAACGGACGCGAATTCCTACCCAGCATCTATTGTCCCTGTTAACGAACAACGAGAGATGTTAAATATTGCTTCTTTACAGGTAACTTACTTGAAATGCCGTGAGGTAAAGCTTTGTGTTGGAAAGGGATTCTAACCCTGAACCTAATCGGATTGTTATCGAAGCACAATCAAGTATGACATATCGGATTTTCTCGGCAGTAGCTAGATGTTTTAACTGAAATGACGAGACGAAACATTAATTTTTTGCTTCCCAGGACTCCTGGCTGTTATATTCTAGAGGGAACGAACGTTAAATATGGGTTTGTTACATCAGCAGCGACATGTGAGCATGTTTGAACTAGAAATAATATGACGAAGAGTTCAGTGCTGACTGGGAATCGAACCCCACACATACCGTTGTTGACTACACACAAAGAGACGTCAGCTACCGACTTTTTCTCCACCAGCAGCTCGGAAAAACATCCTTGAACTTACAGTGATCTTTCAAATAGTCCTTTGTCTCACTGGGAGTCAAAACCGTCAGATATCGTTAGTGTTGACAACGAATGAAAATGCATTAAAAATCAAAATTATTATCCACAAGCAGACAGGTGTTCTCATGCTAGAGCTTGATAATACATAATGAAAACTTTAATGCCAGGCCAGCATTCGAACCCATTCACGCGCAATATGTGGAGATGTTGAGCAATCTGAAGTTTTGAACAAAGAACAAATTGTAGTCGAGCTGTATTGTCACGAAGGGATCAAATTCCGCGTTAAGGGCGGTCTCAATTGCATTCCAAGTTCAGAACCAATTTTATCGACATACAGAAGCTCAAATAAAAGATGGAATAAGGGTCCTGTGACCCTACATACCGTTTGTTGCGTCACTAGAAATAAATAACTAGTATAAGAAAGGTTAATGGTGATAGAGTTCCCACATTTCGCCACTCCTGCCTTTATTGTATTTCAACCTTACGTCTACTTGGTAGAGAAGGAATATCATGTTTAATGTGAATTTCAGACCACAATGCCATTATACCTTCTTCACTTGGCGTATCCAGAAGAGATTAGAGTCTGTCTCTCCCTATTAAAAGTCATCGACAGAAGTTGGAATAGAACCCAGACCATCATCATAGGAACCTATCACCAATCCAACAGACCACCAACGCCTCTTCTGTATGACTCATTTTCTATCATAACACCGTTGCGCCACACTCGATAAGAATTCTGACACACAGGCTCCCTGTTGTGGTTTGTAGCATGTTCAGTACATTCACTTACTTGGTTGACCGAATCGCCATAAACTAGCTGCCTCGGCTACCCAGTGCATACATTCGACTCTATTTTGTAATCACCGAAATAAAATCACGTAACTGCCACCTACACAGAACTTCCAACAGTGTAGGATGCAGAAATTTAAATAGGAAGTGTTCCTTTCCAGTTAAGTTACTCTATTGCGCTATCTGTTTGTTGAAAACGTCATGTAGGGCAAAAGAAAAGCTGTAATGCGAAAGTTCTGGAGGAACTGTTGTCGACATCTGGAGACGCTTTAGCTAGACGACAGCTAGTAGCGTCACGGTAAGTACCGCGCACTGTTGATAAACGGTGAGAGTTCTATAACTTTCGCAGCAACATTTTTTAAAACGCAATTCTGCTGTCTGCTGAAGTTACCAATTTAATGGAACTTTGTACATAATTCCCTTCACTTCTCAACCCAAAATAGTCGCATGTGGAAAAAGGGCTAACTTCTGCGACATTTTGTTCTTTTCAGGTTTAATAGACGGCCTGGCAGCAGATGCATCTCGAAGCTTTTGTATTATGTATGGGGAGAGCGCATCGTGCCAAAATACTCAGAAACGTATTTTCTACATTAGCTGTCGTGTGGCAGTGGCATTTTATTCTTCATCAAACCTTGTTTGACAGCTTTAACTCAGAACAAGTTTTCTACATGCATGTAATCAATAAACTGCATCTGCATTGTCAGACTGTCAAAGATAGCATCAGGGAATTCCCATATATCGTTGATGATTAGTTTCTCTCTCATGTTTAGTATTGCTTTAACAACACTAAAAGAAATCTTACGAAAATTGTGCACTGCATTATAAGAAATGAAATAAAACTACCCACGATAACCTTACATAACCTTACGACGGAAGTCTCTCTGATAAAACTGAGCATCTGTACACAAGCGTGCATGTATCAGCACGAATTAGTAAAATACTACTCACTTAGATTTCGATTGGGTCTGTGTTTAATTGGTATGCTGTGTCATACTCGACAGGTATACAAATGTGGCATTTCAGAAATAAAGTTATGTATTCCTAGGGACCCAAACTTTGCTTGTCAGCAGCAGAACGAGGCGTTACCTGTTGTGCAGCATTGTAAGTTTTTCACCATTGCACTATGAGCTGCAAGTATTTTCTTGCGTTTTCCTTATCGATGTTTGATCTGACTGCTTGTCGCTCTTTCACTGAATGGATAAAAATGTTATATTCAGTGAGAATGGAACCAAGAACCATAACAGACGCTTTATCAGAGGTCAGCACGTCACCACAGAGCTAGCAAAGAGGTATATGTCGTGCGTTCCTCTTACGAGGCCAATAGTGGCTAAAACTCGTAAATCGCTATTTAAAGGACGAGTTTAGTTGCGATTTCCCCATGCAACGACTTTTCTGGGCTGAAAACCGTAAATTTACAATCTTTTGTTACAGCTCAAGCGATAATAACTCAGATTATTCAATGAAAATGACAGGAAAAATCAAGTGAACTTTGAGGCTTAATTCCGTGCACACCAGGAAGTAACTCGTCGATCACAGAGTTGCCAAATACACTTTGCCTTGTTGCCAAATTACAGTTACAGAACTAGCAGGAAGAAGACGAACAAATGTGATCCAACAGCGGGCTGGGAAGATGCAGCTGGGATGTCGGTGATGCAGGTAATAACATCTATCTATTTCTGTCGATTTAATACCATGACGACAGACAAATTGGCGTCTCACTGTATATTGATTGTAATTCGTTAGCCTTCTTGCGACCTCGTTTTAATACCTCGTGGGAGCAGGCATAATATTTTGGTTTTTGAACATCGAACAATAACACACAAAGATAGTAAATGGAAGGATACAAAGAAACAATGAGACTCATGGGTGTGGATCCACTTCATCACTAGAAGACTAAACAAATGGGAAACATTAAGAAAGCAACGAATACCCTGGTAAGTGTACATTATTTGTTTAGATCTGGAGATGAAAAACCGCAGATCTGCACAGTACCCGAATCTGCATTTTAGTTTCTGTCTTAAAGGGCATAATTTTTAGTTTTTTCTCTTCTGAATTTTCAAATGTATTGATTATTACGTGGTACAGAATAATTAGTTAACTGTGTTTCTTACAGCTTCCATTCGCACCAACATTTTTCTCCATTCTCGTGCAATTCATGAAATTCTACTTATATGATCACAAGACTGCACATAGATGCAATCGATTTCGAAGTGCAAAGTGTTTGTTATCTTACTTTTCGTGACAGATGGGCAAAGTTGATTTCCAAAGACTTTTTATTGTACTGAAATAATCTTTTGTCACAAAGTAACAAGGTAAGTGTTTTATTCGTATATATTTTTTGGGCAACTGTAATCGTGATGGAAGACTGCACATCTGAATGTAGGAGGTTCAAAATGGTTCAAATGGCTCTGAGCACTATGGGACTCAACATCTTAGGTCATAAGTCCCCTAGAACTTAGAACTACTTAAACCTAACTAACCTAAGGACATCACACACACCCATGCCCGAGGCAGGATTCGAACCTGCGACCGTAGCTGTCCCGTGGTTCCTAACTGCAGCGCCAGAACCGCTAGACCACCGCGGCCGGCCTAATGTAGGAGGAAACGCTGCATATTAACCAAACCCCGCGCCTCCTCTCCGTATCCTCCTATGACACGTGCACGGGATTCTCCTCCTATAACGCTACAGAGCTGTTCCTAGCACAGCTGAGAATTGGTAACTTCGTCACAAAATTTGGCAACACTGTGACATTGCAATCACTTCCGTGTATGGTAATGAATTGACTCGCTAAATTTACTTGATATTCCCTTTCCATTTGAATGACTCGTGCTATATAATCCTCATGTAATATAAGACACTAGACAGAAAATCCCATTTTTTGGCTAAATAAATGCTATTCTTCACATAAGTTACAACTTTTATCATCTTACACGATGCATTACGAGGCTGAGTGACCAACACCATGATAAGAGTGGCGTGCTGGCAGCAGTGTGTCTGTAGCCCCTTGCTACCGCCCATGTCTCGTGTCGCAACGGCTCAATGAGTCGTCAGTTCTAACCGTGGTCGGGGCCAGCGTGTGTGAGTTTTTTTTCTGATTTATTTTATGGGGCTGCGAATTTGCAGAAAAATTCTGTAACGAAATCAGGAGAAAACCTTTACATATCAAATCCTCTTGGTAGCTCGGCACAGTAAGTTGTATTACAGCATATTGATAATTTTTACTTATGGACCGTCTGACAGCAACTGAATAAAACACAATTTTAGTGCCATACGCGTTTCGCCTTTATTTTCTGCAGGGCATCATCAGTGGCCTGGAATGTGTACATATATTTGCTATTTAGTTTACATTTTTGTCACTGTACCTTTAGGTTATAAACAGTCCTGGTGGTTGGTATTTCCTATTAAGTAATAATGTTTTGAACTGCACTTACAGGTTGCGTGGACAATTTCTCACATATTACGCTCCTGTTGCATTTTTGGTGTTGTTCTTCTTCTTATGAATGCCAATTTGCGTTTTTTCCCCACATTCCACAGCACTATGAACTGAACGCTTGTTTCAATGCAATGCTTTGGTTTCTGTTGCCGACTGTCAAATGTTTTTGCCAAAGATCGAATGATATTGCCAAACTTTCGAGTGTGAAGTATCTGTGATCTGTTGTGTATGCATTTGTGTGTGTGTGTGTGTTTAGGTGTGATATAACTTTTTGTGCTGTGTGTGTGTGTGTGTGTGTATGTGTGCGTGTGTGTGTGTGTGTGTGTGTGTGTGTGTGTATGTTTTGGTGTGGTATATATATAATTTTTTGTGGGCTCTGTTTATGTTTATGTGTATGTGTATGTGTGTGTGTGTGTTTTGGTGTGATACAATTTTTTTTTGGCTGTGTGTGTGTGTGTGTGTGTGTGTGTGTGTGTGTGTGTGTGTGTGTACAGAAGGTGTGTGTCCAGAAGGTGAAGGGGGAAGAGTTTTTTTGTTTTATCTTATCATTTCCTTTATTAAGTGTAGTAGGGAGCCTGTGCTGATGTGTGTTTGTTCATTTATCACACGTTTGTTTTCTGCTATGGCTTTCTGGATGTGGAAGTTTTCTTGTATTTGTATAAGATGTTTGTCATGGTTGCTTATTCTCATTATTTTCATTTCTTGTTCCATGTTTGTAGGGTAAAGGTTATGGTGGTTAAAATGTTCTGCAAATGTGGAATGGTTTGTTTCATACTTCCAACATCTGATATTTTCTCTGTATCAGACGGTCCATAAGTAAAAATTATCAATATGCCGTAATATTACACACAACAGAGGAAAACAGGACTACAAAAGTTGAAGATGACAGTAAGTTGTGTTAATGATCATAGATCTCGCCTTTCTGACTGCCCCTTTGCTTCACAATACAAGCGTCTCTGAAGAAATTCGAATCGACTGTCAACGATTAGAAATTCAATATTGTTCTTCACTTAAGACTCACATGACAGGGCGATAAGTACGAAGGAAATGAACCTCTTGATTACTATGGGGCCTCTATGCTAAATTTCCACAGTAGAAATTAGGAACCCTCTGCAGACATTTGCTAACAGGCGGCTCTAGCAACTTACTTTTTCTCTGGGAAGCTTCAAATATGGGCAATTTTGTCGTCCTAAATCCAATTGAATATTTTAAATATCACTTTTGAACATCGTTCACTTCTCCATTATTTAATGTATGGACCTCAAAACAAGCAATTTGCCTTATTAGCTATAGAGCAGGTTCTGAAAGGTATTGACACAATGTTTCGCATCCATTTACCATAGGGAATCAAAGAAAGAAACCAAACACATTACATTACACTTACTCTCTGTGCCTTGACTAACACATATGAATCAATGGCAAAAATAAATTATTTGAAGAATCTCCTGTGAAAGATAAAAGAACAGGATGTGACGCTTTAATTATAGTGCATAGTATCAGACACAATGAAAATAATTCCATGCCACATTGATGTATTGCATACTAGTGTAATAAAATATTCATCAAATAAAAACGGTTTTGTGCCTCCAATGCTATCGAGTGTGAAACACAAATCGTAGACAAATTTTATGGGTCACCACTCAACAAACATTAAAACATTTTACCCCATCGAGAGTGAGGAGTGGAACAGATGTTGTCAGCAGAAGGCTAGCCAGTGCAGTGTCTCAGCCCCCGCCGGTAGGCAGCAAACGGGTCCCAGAGAACTCAGACGCATGCGGTGTTCAGAGGCAGATGGTTGGCCAAGAAATCTCTCGCTAAAATATTGCTGAACCAAACTGTTATTACCAATGTGACAGAAAGCGAAATATATTGTAGATTCGCTTGAATTTTACTCATAGCTTCAGCATTGAGAGAAAGGGGCGATAAAAATTTTGTCAACGTGTGCTTTTGGTTACCAGACGTCGTATTAGCTAGTCTCGCGTTTTACTTCAAGACTACAGTCGTAGACAAGAGTGATGAACTCTGACTGCAGTCAAGAGTTCCTTCGGGAAGTGTAGCAGTCTACAATGTTGCCAGGTCGAGAATATTGCAGAACATAGATTTCAGAGGGGAGAACGACTGTATTGTCCACCTTACGTGAACGACTCGGTTGTCAATTTTTTTGTCTAAGACTGTATCTACAACACATATTGCACGTATAAGAACCATAAGAATTGAAAAACAAAATTAGTTTATGAGAGCAACGTTAACGATAGCCTTCGAAGTATTCATTGTATTGTATACGTGTGAGTCAACACCTTCCAATGCCCACTCAGGGAAGACAAGGATACACAGTCTAGCTTCAATATTATAAATACGCCTCAGTGTGTGAATGAACTCAGTCTTAGGTTGACAATCATTTTGAATATTTAGCAGTGCTGTACTCACTGGTATTAAACTCGTTTTCAACCAATGATTCCCACAGCTACAGGAACACTACTTGTGATACCTCTTAGACAAAATACTTATGCAGTGCTATCAGATGAAAAGATCAACCTGATTCATTTGTTTTACAACCTTCGTACCTGGATAAAGAGCTTTTCCTATTTGAGATATCTGTGAACGTTGCTGCATAAGGCGATTTAAAAAGAAACTAAATTCCTTCAGCTACACCAATGTTTAAAGAAATCGTCTTAACGGCGCTAAATCGTGGTTTGTGAATCGATTACCGGCCGTAGTCTGCCGCATTTCACTGGTTGGAAGGAAAAAGGCTTATTGGCAAATTTCACACGAGGAAAAGGGGGACGAAATGTCTCCCACTGGAAGGTCATGTTGTTTCATTTAAATGATTACAAAGTCGGGTAAAACGAACAGTGAGGTTGTCAGTATAAGCACATTCCTCTTGTCAGTATGATGTTCCACCGCCCAGAGCCTATAATGATAAAGGGCCCGTTTAGGTCAAGCATGTTGTATACAGAACTGGAAGAGAGAGCACCAGTGAATTCTACAATCCATATGCATTGCATACACATGAAATTACTGTTACAGTATACTAATGGAGCCCAATGAGTGAATTGCGTATTTCCCGGTGAGAAAGAGCACTGGGAAACAGTTTTCGCTACATTAGGTTACTTAAACTGGTGTCACTCTGGGCTAGAATTTATGGTCAGCGACTAAGTGTAAGGACAATGAGTCGGATGTGGGTTTTCCAATTGTGAAATAATTTCCTATATTGTTGTTGTTGTTATGGTCTTCAGTCCTGAGACTGGTTTGATGCAGCTCTCCATGCTACTCTATCCTGTGCAAGATTCTTCATCTCCCAGTACCTACTGCAACCTACATCCTTCTGAATCTGCTTAGTGTATTCATCTCTAGGTCTCCCCCTACGATTTTTACCCTCCACACTGCCCTCCAATACTAAATTGGTGATCCCTTGATGCCTCAGAACATGTCCTACCAACCGATCTCTTCTTCTGGTCAAGTTGTCCCACAAACTTCTCTTCTCCCCAATCCTATTCAATACTTCCTCATTAGCTATGTGATCTACCCATCTAATCTTCAGCATTCTTCTGTAGCACCACATTTCGAAAGCTTCTATTCTCTTCTTATCCAAACTACTTACCGTCCATGTTTCACTTCCATACACGGCTACACTCCATACAAATACTTTCAGAAATGACTTCCTGACACTTAAATCTATACTCGATGTTAACAAATTTCTCTTCTTCAGAAACGCTTTCCTTGCCATTGCCAGTCTACATTTTATATCCTCTCTACTTCGACCATCATCAGTTATTTTGCTCCCCAAATAGCAAAACTCCTTTACTACTTTAAGTGTCTCATTTCCTAATCTAATACCCTCAACATCACCCGACTTAATTCGACTACATTCCATTATCCTCGTTTTGTTTTTGTTGATGTTCATCTTATATCCTCCCTTCAAGACACCATCCATTCCGTTCAACTGCTCTTCCAAGTCCTTTGCTGACTCTGACAGAATTACAATGTCATCGGCGAACCTCAACGTTTTTATTTCTTCTCCATGGATTTTAATACCTACTCCGAATTTTTCTTTTGTTTCCTTTACTGCTTGCTCAATATACAGATTGAATAACATCGGGGAGAGGCTACAAACCTGTCTTACTCCCTTCTTAACCACTGCTTCCCTTTCATGTCCCTCGACTCTTATAACTGCCATCTGGTTTCTGTACAAATTGTAAATAGCCTTTCGCTCCCTGTATTTTACCCCTGCCACCTTTAGAATTTGAAAGAGAGTATTCCAGTCAACATTGTCAAAAGCTTTCTCTAAGTCTACAAATGCTAGAAACGTAGGTTTGCCTTTCCTTAATCTTTCTTCTAAGATAAGTCGTAAGGTCAGTATTGCCTCACGTGTTCCAGTATTTCTACGGAATCCAAACTGATCTTCCCCGAGGTCGGCTTCTACTAGTTTTTCCATTCGTCTGTAAAGAATTCGTGTTAGTATTTTGCAGCTGTGGCTTATTAAACTGATTGTTCGGTAATTCTCACATCTGTCAACACCTGCTTTCTTTGGGATTGGAATTATTATATTCTTCTTGAAGTTTGAGGGTATTTCGGCTGTTTCATACATCTTGCTCACCAGATGGTAGAGTTTTGTCAGGACTGGGTCTCCCAAGGCCGCCAGTAGTTCCAATGGAATGTTGTCTACTCCGGGGGCCTTGTTTCGACTCAGGTCTTTCAGTGCTCTGTCAAACTCTTCACGCAGTATCGCATCTCCCATTTCATCTTCCTCTACATCCTCTTCCATTTCCATAATATTGTCCTCAAGTACATCGCCCTTGTATAGACCCTCTATATACTCCTTCCACCTTTCTGCTTTCCCTTCTTTGCTTAGAACTGGGTTTCCATCTGAGCTCTTGATGTTCATGCAAGTGGTTCTCTTTTCTCCAAAGGTGTCTTTAATTTTCCTGTAGGCGGTATCTATCTTACCCCTAGTGAGATAAGCCTCTACATCCTTACATTTGTCCTCTAGCCATCCCTGCTTAGCCATTTTGCACTTCCTGTAGATCTCATTCTTGAGACGTTTGTATTCCTTTTTGCCTGCTTCACTTACTGCATTTTTATATTTTCTCCTTTCATCAATTAAATTCAATATTTCTTCTGTTACCCAAGGATTTCTACTAGCCCTCGTCTTTTTACCTACTTGATCCTCTGCTGCCTTCACTACTTCATCCCTCAAAGCTACCCATTCTTCTTCTACTGTATTTCTTTCCCCCATTCCTGTCAATTGTTCCCTTATGCTCTCCCTGAGACTCTGTACAACCTCTGGTTGTTTCAGTTTATCCAGGTCCCATCTCCTTAAATTCCCACCTTTTTGCAGTTTCTTCAGTTTTAATCTACAGGTCATAACCAATAGATTGTGGTCAGAGTCCACATCTGCCCCTGGAAATGTCTTACAATTTAAAACCTGGTTCCTAAATCTCTGTCTTACCATTATATAATCTATCTGATACCTTTTAGTATCTCCAGGGTTCTTCCATGTATACTGCCTTCTTTTATGATTCTTGAACCAAGTGTTAGCTATGACGAAGTTGTGCTCTGTGCAAAATTCTACCAGGCGGCTCCCTCTTTCATTTCTTAGCCCCAATCCATATTCACCTACTACGTTTCCTTCTCTCCCTTTTCCTACACTCGAATTCCAGTCACCCATGACTATTAAATTTTCGTCTCTCTTCACTATCTGAATAATTTCTTTTATTTCATCATACATTTCTTCAATTTCTTCGTCATCTGCAGAGCTAGTTGGCATATAAACTTGTACTACTGTAGTAGGTGTGGGCTTCGTATCTATCTTGGCCACAATAATACGTTCACTATGCTGTTTGTAGTAGCTTACCCGCACTCCTATTTTTTTATTCATTATTAAACCCACTCCTGCATTACTCCTATTTGACTTTGTGTTTATAACCCTGTAGTCACCTGACCAGAAGTCTTGTTCCTCCTGCCACCGAACTTCACTAATTCCCACTGTATCTAACTTTAACCTATCCATTTCCCTTTTTAAATTTTCTAACCTACCTGCCCGATTAAGGGATCTGACATTCCACGCTCCGATCCGTAGAACGCCAGTTTTCTTTCTCCTGATAACGACATCCTCTTGAGTAGTCCCCGCCCGGAGATCCGAATGGGGGACTATTTTACCTCCGGAATATTTTACCCAAGAGGACGCCATCATCATTTAATCATACAGTAAAGCTGCATGCCCTCGGGAAAAATTACGGCCGTAGTTTCCCCTTGCTTTCAGCCGTTCGCAGTACCAGCACAGCAAGGCTGTTTTGGTTATTGTTACAAGGCCAGATCAGTCAATCATCCAGACTGTTGCCCTTGTAACTACTGAAAAGGCTGCTGCCCCTCTTCAGGAACCACACGTTTGTCTGGCCTCTCAACAGATACCCCTCCGTTGTGGTTGTACCTACGGTACAGCTGTCTGTATCGCTGAGGCACGCAAGTCTCCCCACCAACGGCAAGGTCCATGGTCCATGGGGGGGGGGGATTCTATATTATAGAAGCGAATATTAAATTTGAACTATAATGCGAAAATTTTGAACTTGGATAGCTTAGAATGAAAATCTTTCTGTTTATTGCAAAGGAAAACAATTGATTTTCTAAAACATACTCTGCCATACACAACTTTAAACAGGTCACGTCGACCAAATCATATGGAAGAACTGACAGCGACGTATATCGGAAGGCAGTAAAATCCCTTGGCTTTTGGTATGGCAGTATTCGACTGCGATTTCTAGGCGCAAGTAAATGAAGAAAGGCTTAGCGTTTTTGTTATCAAGTAACGTCTTCATCAATTATTTCAGTTTTAATGTAATCTACGAGTAATTGCTGATGTTTGATATTAACATGAAAAGGATTCAGTAGACAGGGAAAGAACCTGTTCTTGGGCAATTACCTCTATAATGACCAAAAGGCCTTAAATGATATTCAAGCACATGTGTTCCAGCAACGGAATGAAGAAAATCATAATAATAATGACGGTAATAATCGATTTATCCGGTAACTTCACACTTCACAGTGGATTTTCTCGAACTAAGAAATTTCCTGAAGTAGTGAAAATTTCCAAATGGCTTCACATCCAGGTTATGAGGCCTAGAAGAGTCTTTACATCCTGCTGGCATGAGAATAGCATAATCTCCACGTCAGAAGCTTGCTTCTACTTAACCATTTAATAGAGTCGCGTTTTTTTCCACCGTGACTAGTTTTGTAAGCTTAGAACATCATCCGTTGCAGCACACTCCTTGGGCTGGGAAATGTGGCCACAATGGTCTGGTGGAACGAACTATCACAAGTGCAATGCGTGGGTTCAGGCATTTACTTTTAAGAGGCACAAACAGGTTTACTATACCTCTGGTAACCTCGAGAAAGACGTTATAATCCAGAATCCGCATTAAACATCACGTTCCTTCATTCCCAACTGGACAGAGCCAGTTTGCTATAGGAAATGACATAAGCGGAGGTCATTGTAAACAGAAATACTGTCGCCAGTAAACTTACTTACATTACAAATTCTTATTTTATTTGATGAACCGATAGCCATTTAAAGGAACAGGGCTCTTATTTTACTGGTACTTGATTGAACTAGAAACGTTGAAAAATTTGGTACTGGACTGAGATTCGAATTCGTATCTCCCCCTTCGAGGATCTGATTCTCTCGGAACAGTATAGTTCAATCATTTCGTTCCTTTTTCCAAGACCGCAACCAACTCTTGGTCTCCTCCAAAGGTAAGTATGTAGTTCCGATTCCTGATCCAGTACAAAAATATTCATAATTTCATTTCAAGCCCTATCACGTGCACACCTGCCTGCTAGTGAAAATTAACGTGTATTTTTAATGTCTGTTCATGTGTTGCCAACAATTTCTGGTCAAACACGCACACACCTTACTGTTGGTGAGTAAGCAATGGATACTTAAGCTATATTCGTGGACGATAAAGAAGGAGTGCGGTTCGATTGTCGCTCAGGCACAAAAATTTGTATCCTCATTTTAGATTCAAACACCTAGCAGCTGGTAAGAAAAACCGATGCTTAACAATGGATTTTCTTAGTTAACGATCCGATAACGTGTTGGGTTCGTACCTCCGTCACAGAACTTCACATCATGCACTTCATCTTTACATGCATACACACTTTGTTACTTCTGAATGGAGCTATATCAGATATCTTTCGTGGTTAGTAAACAGGGATGAAAGGGTCTTGATAGGAGTCCCGGGTTATTACAAAAACTGTCGTCTTTTATTTTCAAGTTTAGATTTGGTTACTGATATTGGCGAAAATTTCGGCAATTCATTCAGCAATATGATATGATTAGATTAGATGAGATTAATAATTGTTCCATAGATCATGAATACGACATTTCGTAATGATGTGGATTGTGTTACTTTAACGAAAGATTTCTTTCCATACTGGTATTCAATTTCTTTACAAAATTATTTTACTGTCACTCTCATTTTTTTTTATCTTTATTTCTGTCTGTCCCTTTCCCTCTCTCTCTCTCTCTCTCTCTCTCTCTCTCTCTCTCTCTCTCACACACACACACACACACACACACACACACACACACACACATACTTCTTTTTTTATTTATTTGGTGTGCTCGACTATCGGCGAGGAACGAAAACGTCCGTGAATGTGTTTCTTAGTTTTGAGTACAGTTACGAAAGAAATATAAAAACAACTATGAGAGTTATTTATGACGCTTAGTTTGCAGTCAGTTCTGAGTATTATTAGCAACTACGCTCCAGTCCCTAAACCTGGCTACAGAAATGCGAATCAGACCCATTATGTATTCCAGGCTGTAGCAGCCGCGTGTTTGAGAGGCCAGCTATGGTCACTTCCCAGCCCACTATAGGATCACGTCGGTTCGTCTTCTTCCTGCTAGTACTGTAACTGAGATTTGGCAACAAGGCAAGGTATATCTGGCAACTTTGTGATCGACGAGTTACTTCCTGGTGTGCACGGAATTAAGTCTCAAAGTTCACTTGATATTTCCTGTCATTTCCATTGAATAGTCTGAGTTATTATCACTTGAGGTGCAACAAAAGATTGTAAATTTACGGTTTTCAGCCCAGGAAAGTCGTCGCATGTGGAATTCGGAACTAAACTCGTCCTTTAAATAGCGATTTACGAGTTTTAGCCACTATTGGCATCGTAAGAGGAACGCACAACATATACCTCTTAGCTAGCTACATGTAATGTTTTTATCCCTTCTGTGAAAGAGCTACAAGCAGTCAGATCAAACATCGATAAGGAAATCGCAAGAAAATACTTTCAGCTCATAGTGCAATGGTGAAAAACTTACAAGCTGCACAGCAGGTAACGCCTCGTTCTGCTGCTGACAAGCAAAGTTTGGGTCCCTAGGAATACATAACTTTATTTCTGAAATGCCACATTTGCATACCTGTTGAGTATGACACAGCATACCAATTAAACACAGGCCCAATCGAAATCTAAGTGAGTAGTATTTTACTAATTCGTGCTGATACATGCACGCTTGTGTACAGATGCTCAGTTTTATCAAAGAGACTTCCGTCGTAAGGTTATGTAAGGTTATCGTGGGTAGATTTATTTCATTTCCTATAATGCAGTGCACAATTTTCGTAAGATTTCTTTTAGTGTTGTTAAAACAATACTAAACATGAGAGAGAAACTAATCATCAACGATATATGCGAATTCCCTGATGTTATCTTTGACAGTCTGACAATGCAGATGCAGTTTATTGAGTACATGCATGTAGAAAACATGTTCTGAGTTAAAGCTGTCAAACAAGGTTTGATGAAGAATAAAATGCCACTGCCACACGACAGCTAATGTAGAAAATACTTTTCTGAGTATTTTGGCACGATGCGCTCTCCCCATACATAATACAAAAGCTTCGAGATGCATCTGCTGCCTGGCCGTCTATTAAACCTGAAAAGAACAAAATGTCGCAGAAGTTAGCCCTTTTTCCACATGCGACTATTTTGGGTTGAGAAGTGAAGGGAATTATGTACAAAGTTCCGTTAAATTGGTAACTTCAGCAGACAGCAGAATTGCGTTTTAAAAAATGTAGCTGCGAAAGCAATAGAACTATCACCGTTTCATCTACAGTGCGCGGTACTTACCGCGACGCTACTAGCTGTCGTCTAGCTAAAGCGTCTCCAGAAGTCGACAACAATTCCTCCAGAACTTCCGCATTACAGCTTTTCTTTTGCCCTACATGACGTTTTCAACAAACAGATAGCGCAATAGAGTAGCTCAACTGGAAAGGAACACTTCCTATTTAAATTTCTGCATCCTACACTGTTGGAAGTTCTGTGTAGGTGGCACTTACGTGATTTTATTTCGGTGATTACAAAATAGAGTCGAATGTATGCACTGGGTAGCCGAGGCAGCTAGTTCATGGCGATTCGGTCAACCAAGTAAGTGAATGTACTGAACATGCTGCAAACCACTACAGGGAGCCTGTGTGTCAGAATTCTTATCGAGTGTGGCGCAACGGTGTTATGATAGAAAATGAGTCATACAGAAGAGGCGTTGGTGGTCTGTTGGATTGGTGATAGGTTCCTATGATGATGGTCTGGGTTCTATTCCAATTTCTGTCGATGACTTTTAATAGGGAGAGACAGACCCCTATTTCTTCTGGCTACGACAAGTGAAGAA
Organism: Schistocerca cancellata; assembly: GCF_023864275.1. Lineage (NCBI taxonomy): Eukaryota > Metazoa > Arthropoda > Insecta > Orthoptera > Acrididae > Schistocerca > Schistocerca cancellata. The sequence goes on along the minus strand of NC_064627.1, from coordinate 992,013,468 downwards.
GGTATAATGGCATTGTGGTCTGAAATTCACATTAAACATGATATTCCTTCTCTACCAAGTAGACGTAAGGTTGAAACACAATAAAGTCAGGAGTGGCGAAATGTGGGAACTCTATCACCATTAACCTTTCTTATACTAGTTATTTATTGCTAGTGACGCAACAAACGGTATGTAGGGTCACAGGACCCTTATTCCATCTTTTATTTGAGCTTCTGTATGTCGATAAAATTGGTTCTGAACTTGGAATGCAACTGAGACCGCCCTTAACGCGGAATTTGATCCCTTCGTGACAATACAGCTCGACTACAATTTGTTCTTTGTTCAAAACTGTAGATTCCTCAACATCTCCACATATTGCGCGTGAATGGGTTCGAATGCTGGCCTGGCACTAATGTTTTCATTATGTATTATCAAGCTCTAGCATGAGAACACCTGTCTGCTGGTGGATAATAATTTTGATTTTTAATGCATTTTCATTCGTTGTCAACACTAACGATATCTGACGGTTTTGACTCCCAGTGAGACACAGGACTATTTGAAAGATCACTGTAAGTTCAAGGATGTTTTTCCGAGCTGCTGGTGGAGAAAAAGTCGGTAGCTGACGTCTCTTTGTGTGTAGTCAACAACGGTATGTGTGGGGTTCGATTCCCAGTCAGCACTGAACTCTTCGTCATATTATTTCTAGTTCAAACATGCTCACATGTCGCTGCAGATGTAACAAACCCATATTTAACGTTCGTTTCCTCTAGAATATAACAGCCAGGAGTCCTGGGAAGCAAAAAATTAATGTTTCGTCTCGTCATTTCAGTTAAAACATCTAGCTACTGCCGAGAAAATCCGATATGTCATGCTTGATTGTGCTTCGATAACAATCCGATTAGGTTCAGGGTTAGAATCCCTTTCCAGCACAAAGCTTTACCTCACGGCATTTCAAGTAAGTTACCTGTAAAGAAGCAATATTTAACATCTCTCGTAGTTCGTTAACAGGGACAATAGATGCTGGGTAGGAATTCGCGTCCGTTAAAAATGTTTACGTTATGTAATTTAAAGTTGATATTTGCTAACTGATACTGTCTAAAACCGAGGTATATCACTCTCTGTATGCCTAGTCAGGAATGACTGTTAGATTCCGTCAGTCACGAAATATTAGTCTGCATGACCTGGGTTTGAATCCATATGCAGAACGAGACGGTTCGTCGTGTCATTTGAAGTTCATACGTATTCTCAACTAGCTGCTCGTGAATAACTTATATTTTTAATGTCAAAATAACGCAACGTAACGTATGTTACGTTGAAGAAGAAATCATGAATACGACCAACTTACTAGGTGCATTACCTATCTGACGTAATAATGAGAGTGGTAACACTTAAAGTATGTCATTTATTGCAATAAATGTGAGCTTACAAGCCTTAAGGACAGTTATATCTGTGATAAGGTGTTCCCTGATATTTGTAGTATCGTGGTATCAGTTTACATTTTGAGCTATTGAGTTACAGAGCCGAGTTTTCTAGGGTTGACTTGTTGGAACCATCTTCAATAGTCAAACGACTGTACCAAGGAGCGATTAGAGGACCTGCTAGACAGCTGCGTTATGTGGGTTGCATGCGAATCAGGCGAAATGCAATTCAGATCGTTCGGATACTTTTGAACACGACTGTAAATCTTATATCCTCCTTTCAAGACACTATCCATTCCGTTCAACTGCTCTTCCAAGTCCTTTGCTGTCTCTGACAGAATTACAATGTCATTGGCGAACCTCAAAATTTTTATTTCTTCTCCATGGATTTTTAAAACCTACTCGGAATTTTTCTTTTGTTTCCTTCACTGCTTGCTCAATATACAGATTGAATAAGATCGGGAGAGACTACAACCCTGTCTCACTCCCTTCCAAAGCACTGCTTTACTTTCATGCCCCTCGACTCTTATAACTGCCGTCTGGTTTCTGTACAAATTGTAAATAGCCTTTCGCTCCCTGTATTTTACCCCTGCCACCTTCAGAATTTGAAAGAGAGTATTCCAGCCAACATTGTCGAAAGCTTTCTCTAAGCCTACAAATGCTAGAAACGTAGGTCTGCCTTTCCTTAATCTAGCTTCTAAGATAAGCCGTAAGGTCAGTATTGCCTCACGTGTTCCGATATTTCTACGGAATCCAAATTGATCTTCCCCGGACCCGGCTTCTAGTAGTTTTTCCATTCGTCTGTAAAGAATTCGCGTTTATATTTTGCAGCCGTGGCTTATTACACTGATAGCTCGGTAATTTTCACATCTGTCAACACCAGCTGTCTTTGGGATTGGAACATTGTTATTGATCTTCAATTTTATGGCTTACTGTGTTTCCCCCTCGATACAGAATATTTCCAGATGGGAGAAACTTCAAACCGTCCGAATCAGTTTTTCTTTGGAGTACAAATCCAGGCGCCAACCGGACGCGTGGTGGCCGCGACAGGTGGTGACATTGCGCCGCTGTTATCTGGCAGGGGGCGGCTGCCAGATAAGCCCGACACAGCAGGCCACCGCCGCTGCGGGCATTTTTCCGCCGGCGGATCGAGGCCGCCGAAAGTGCAAAGGGTAGTGAGCGTCAAAGCCGCCAAGGCCCGATTACGTAGTGGCCAAGCTTCTGCTGTACGGGCACGGTCAACGAGAATGGCGGGCACGATATTTACTCCAGTATTAAGTCCGGAACATTTTGCTCCTTTCAGACACACTAAAAAGGAGCATAAGAAAAATACCCTCTCTTACCATGGTTCAAATGTGTGTGAAATCTTATGGGACTTAACTGCTAAGGTCATCAGTCCCTAAGCTTACACACTACTTAACCTAAATTATCCTAAGGAAAAACACACACACCCATGCCCGAGGAAGGACTTGAACCTCCGCCGGGACCAGCCGCACAGTCCATGACTGCAGCACCTTAGACCGCTCGGCTAATCCCGCGCGGTTTACCATGGTTACATGAATCACTTGTGATTAGCACTCTTGGATGAAACGACCTCGTCTGTAGGCCAGTCTGACGTCGACTTTGACCCTGTGCAGGAATTTTTGTACGCCAGAGTTGTACCCAATGGATTTTGATCGATTTAACTGTACAGATTGTCAAAGGAGCACCGACTAGCATTGCACCGACAAACATTATTTCCTAGCTGATCACTCACCTTCGGATCTTCTGTTCCAGGCATTGGACTTCGTTCTTTACAGCAGGTGTTTCACCGCCTAATAAGAAATTTATTTGCCGCGCGGCATTAGCCGAGCGGTTTCAGGCGCTTCAGTCATGGACTGTGTGGCTGGTCCCGGCGGAGGTTCGAGTCCTCCCTCGGGCATGGGTGTGTGTGTTACTCCTTAGGATAATTTAGGTAAGTATTGTGTAAGCTTAGGGACTGATGACCTTATCAGTTAAGTCCCATAAGATTTCACACACATTTTTTGAACAAATAATTTATTTACATAAGGAGCAGTAGGGAAGCTATAGGCAGTGAAAGTGGGGATAAGCTGCAGAACCATGTACCCAAAAATGAACACACAAATGAGAGGTAACCCTGTTACAAATTTCAATAAATTATCCCCCACAGAGCGCAATAGGCTTGTTGTTTTAAAGCCAACTTGAAAGTACACAAGTTCACACAACAAAACCTTCGTCAAAATACAGACAAGTCCCCAGCGAGAGAACCGAAATGAAATGACAGATATCACTATAACAGAGGAAACTAACCATGAGTACGCTCACGATACCAGTAACAGGGGTCGGCCAAAACAGCTTACCACGCTACATGTCGATCTTCAGCGCCAGTATGTTACGGCGCAGATGTAGCGCTAGTACAGTCGCAACTACTGTAATTGCGATGTGCTTAGTAACTGCACTAGCTGCTTAATGGAGGTAACTGCCATAGGCTGAACCTCGCAATGTTGACACCTCTAGAAACGCCGGCCGGTGTGGCCGAGCGGTTCTAGGCGCTTCAGTCGGGAACCGCGCGACCGCTCCGGTCGCAGGTTCGAATCCTGCCTCGGGCATTGATGTGTGTGCTGTCCTTAGGTTAGTTAGGGTTAAGTAGTTCTAAGTGCTAGGGGACTGATGACCTTAGATGTTAAGTCCCATAGTGCTCAGAGCCATTTGAACCATTTTTGAACCTCTAGAAACAGCAACGGAATGCGGCGGAGGGCTGTTCCCCAGGTTCTTTAACGTCTCGGTCGATGAGCTATGGTGCCCCTTGGCACTGCTCAAGAAGCTCCTTGTAATCAACCTAACAGGGGTGAGAGCTGGGACCGTTCCTGCTGTCCCGGCCGCCTGGAGTGGCCGAGTACCGGCCCTCATGTTGGATGACCTGAACTGGTGCGAATTCTCAGAGCGCGGGAGAACTGTGGGTGCCTCCGGCACCGCGTGGCTTCAACGAAGATTCGAAATAACGGCCAGAAAAACAAGCTAGATTTCGCCATCCTGGGAGTTTTCTATGTAAATTAAACGTAGATTCTCAAATTTGTCCTGCCCCTTCCAGCCGACGGTCCTCTATGTAGACAATACCTCGGTAGCGTCTGGGGACTTGGGAAAATTAATTTAGTTGTATCAATTCAGCAATTAAGTTTGATGAATTGTTAATTAATTAATGAATCGACTGTTCTGAGTTAAGTATCAATTTACACGGAATTTTATTTGGAGTTCAAATCTGTGACTAAAATTAAAGGATTAATTTTATTACTACCTCTTCCTTTGGGGCGAGGACTGGTGTGGACAGATGCTATGGCCTTGCCACGTGCGTTTTGTGTTTCTCAAAGGCACTGCGTTACAGAATGTATACGGTACCTTCCTGAGCAAGATAGTGCATTGTTTTATGCATTCAACTTGGGGTTAGTGCCCAGATCTTTCTCTGGTTTTTATTACTTTTCTCAGAACATTTCAGATGAATGCTAATACAGTCCCTTTAAAGAGACCATAGTCACTTTCCTGCTCCATGCCTTCTCCAGTCTCTAATGACTTGAAACTGATCTAACGTTACAAAGATGATCTTTCTCCCTTGCTTCGGGTAGTCTTTCAAGGGCTGTTCTCTACCATTTAAGTCAGCCGACCACGTCTCATGTACAGACCTATGAACGCTACAAATAATTCAGTTACCTTCTCTTGCTGACAGTACGGGTAATGTAACTGCAACACCATTCCCCCTTTCATTTATCGAACAAACGCAAGGATGGCTGACATACTGTTTAGTGTCTCTGGGATTGTAAGACAGTTAAGATCCTTAGACGCCAGGAAGACATCTGGCCCAGACGGTATCCCCGTAAGATTATATGTTGACTATGCTACAAATATAGCACCATTCTTATCCATCATCTATCAGAGACCATTGGAACAACGGAAAGTTCCACGGGACTGGAAGAAGGTCCACGTTATAACAATCTATAAAAAGGGTAGTAAATCGGATGCACATAATTACCGGCCAATTTCACTGACACCGATTTGTTGTAGAATAATGAAACATATTTTGTGTTCAGACATAATGACCTTTCTAGACTCTGAGAAGCTCATCTGCAGAAACCAGCACGGTTTTAGGACTCAGCGGTCATGTGAGACACAGCTGGCCCTCTTTGTGCATGATATATAATAGGCTCTAGATACCGGCTCCCAGGTTGACGCCATATTTCTCGACTTTCTAAAAGCGTTCGACTCAGTTCCGCACTGTCGCTTGCTCCAAAAAGTGGACGCTTCCGGTCTATCCGATGACATATGCGGTTGGATAGAAAGTTTTCTAACAGACAGAGAGCAGTATGTCGTCCTGAATGGCACGACTTCAACAGAAACAAGCATAACTTCAGGTGTGCCCCAGGGCAGCGTAAAACGTCCGCTGCTTTTTACGATTTACATACGCGATCAGGTTGATGATATTGACAGCGGCATTAGACTGTTTGCCGATGATGCGTAAATCCCCATTAATGTACGAGTATAAAATAAATGCCCAGTCTTTGAAAGCGGTAACATCCTTAAGTATCTGGGTGTGACTATTCGAAATGATCTAAAATGGAATGATCACATTACACAAGTAACGGGCAAGGCGAACTCTAGATTGCGGTTTATTGGTAGAATCTAGAGGCGATGCAGTCCTTCAACAAAGGACATTGCTTACAATAAGTTAGTTCTTCCAGTCTTAGAGTATTGTTCGTCTGCATGGGACCCTTACCAGTTGGGTCTGATTCAAGAGATTGAGAAGGTCCAAAGGAGAGCGGCCAGATTCGTGACTGGTACACTTAGCCACGACTAGAGCGTTACAGATTTCATAGAAAGTATGAAGTGGGACACACTTGCAGGTAGACGGCGCTCTAAACGGAAGGGGCTGCTCACTAAATTCCGAAATTCGATCTTCACCGAGGATGTAGAGCATATATTATTACCACAAACTTTCCAATCGCGCAATGATCACCATTCAAAGATAAGGGAAATTAGAGCTCGTACTGAGGCGTTCAGACAGTCGTTTTTCTCTCGCGCGATCCGCGAGTGGAACAGAGGGTGGGAAATATGACTTTGGCGCGAATTGTGCTTAGTGGCTAGCGGAGTATATACGTAGATGTAGACCTTACGACGAACCTTTGTGAGCTTGGAAATCTCTAGAAAATTATTCCATTCTTTTCTGATTAGTGATAAACTTCTTCAATTATGAATTCCAGTTTTCCTAATATCCTCTATTACACCTTCCTCCCACTTTAGCTTTGATGTTTGAAACTTACTGGTTCTTTCAGGCGGAGCGTTTAATATCTTCCTGATAATACTGGCATCAGCGCTTACTAAATTTCCTGCCCATTCCAGCCTTTTATCTTACTGCAGCTGACTATTTCTGGATCTTTATATCATTCATATTGGAATCTCTTCCTCCAAATGCCATTTTCTTCCACTGGCCCAAGAATTTGTTTCAACAGCTTTCTTTCAGATAAACTAAGTTCCTTTTCATCGAATTTCGGCACTGTTCAGGTTTCAACAAAGTATGTCAACACCGGTGTCGCCAAAACTTTGTACATCATAGCCTTACGTTTCCTGAACAGTATCTTAGATTTCAAATGTATTCTGAGGCTATAGTTGCGCTTGTTCGCGCTCAGTGTCAGGACTGGTGTTGTTCTCGTTCAGCAGTTCGTTAAAGTTTGAGCCCATCTTTCACATAAGGCTTCATCACTGTTCACAACTGAGACGTATGTGTTTCTACACGAAGTCGTCCCAGGCTGAAAGGCGTTCCGGCTCTTATTAAACTGTTGACAAAAAGCTTTCACCTCTTTCTCCCTTTTAGCCGTTCCATTTCTTCACGTAGCTACTGATGTCTTCAGATTACCCACTGATTTCTCTCCATCTCTTGTCAACTCCACAGGTAATCTCCCACGATTCTGTGGGACTAGCAAGGCTGGAGTAACGCAGTTGACACTGCGCCACAGCTTTGACAATACAACAGTGAACTCTGTCAAGAGTGTAATACTCGCTCCACCATGAATGTCACAACAGATAACCTTTGCACCCAGATATCCGAAAGCCAGTACACGGTGCGTTTAAGAAGGTACTTTGGGACTGATGTTAACTGTTTTCGTTCCTATTCCGTTTTGGTTTGCTGTAAAAGAAATTGTGTTTGCCTCTGTACGCACTCCAGCCACGATAATCTGAAACTCGCATTTCCGAATCATCATAAACTATGGATACAGCAGAATGTTGAATATGGCCGCTCCTCCAGCATTTCTCATTCAACTTCTCTGAGCTCATGCGTTATAGTTTTTTACGCGTTATACCATATCTTACGATCGCTGCAAAGCGTCTCTGGATTCCTATGAATTGTGCTGTCAAACCATCTTGGTAAAGGCCTCTACTGTCGCAGTAATCTAGCACATGTCACCGTATCGCTTGTATGTGATTTCATCAGCGCATGCTCTTTCCTAGAATTTTCAAAAATGCCTCCCATTTGCCATCCATAGGCCTACACTCAATTTCATATTTTCGTTCCATTACATACATATTTGTACCATTACTCATCGTTCTTTAAAGGATGAGACTTGTCCAACTGTTCAGCACTGATTTCTAAGTAAAAGCTATCAGGGTCCATTTTTATGTTTACAGACATTTTTTTGTCTCTCTCCACATCGAAATAAGGCTCCCAGCCAGTTCACGAAGTAGATACCGCCCAAATCATTTTCTGTTTCTTCAGAATTATTCTTGTAAAGCACAACATCGTCAGCAAACAATCCAAATGTGCAGTTGATGTTAATTTCACTTAAATATTCACTATCCAATACCACCTACTTCGATCCGCCAGTCAAAAATTCATCAACCGAATCATAATAAATCTGAGGAATTAGTCGATACGATTGTATCTTGGTTATCCCTCGATACTGCAGTCTTCTTTTTTTTCCTTTGTTTGCGCCTTTCTCTAACATCAGTGCGCAGTCGGCATGGTTGTTAACGAGCTTGGGCGTGGTTAGTTTGAGGATGCCCGGATGCACTTCCTGTCGCCACCCTTTTACCTCCAGGACGGAAAATGTACATCCCAACTGTCAGCTATAATGTTATTCATGTGAAAGTGGGCAAACGTTTTCTAAATGTTTGCGAACCGTGTAACTAGGCGCGATCTGGATTGCAGCCCGGTATTCACCTTGCGGGGGAAAAAATCCAGGTTGGCCAGCACACCGACCTTCGTCGTTTATCCGCCGAACGGATTCGATCCGAGGCCAGCCTACCTCTTCGTCCCGAAAGCGGAGCTTTTAACACGCACTACTAATCGGGCGGGTATCGCTGAATATTGTAGGAAATGAAAAATGCCTTTTGAAAAGCTAGTTAGCCGGAATGAACATCGTCACCTGTGACTAATATCAGCATAACGTCGGAAGTGAAACATGTGCAGTGTTACGTGGCTTTATGCTTAATTACAGACTTACTATTTTATCAGTTGTTTTGTTTTCACCACTCAACGCCCGCTGTTTACGTCCTTCTTCGTTGCTGACCGATGTATCACTTTTCGTTCTAACGCCGCAACTCTTCCTTTCCTATATCTTTATTACTTTTTATCTATATAAATAATGAACTTTTGGTTTTGCCGTTTAACAACTTTTTAATAACTGTGGAAGTGTTCCAGGCATCGGGTCCCACCTAATGTGACACCCACCTATACGTTTTACATGAACCTTTCAAGACTCGATCGATCTGTTTACGAAGAGAAAGCAGAATATCTCTTCCTTTGACGTCGTCCAACAACGACCTAGGAAGCTCGACGCCCTCGCGGCCCGGGCTCTTCCATGGCTCGCGGTAGTTTGCAGCATTCGTTTTATTCCTTGCCCACTTGCCGCTACGTCGAGCTTTCGTGGTGATCGTTGGGCAATGTCTTCCACGTTATCTGCAGCATAAATAAACTTTCTTCCCACAGTGCCGGCCGCGGTGGTCTAGCGGTTCTGGCGCTGCAGTCCGGAACCGCGGGACTGCTACGGTCGCAGGTTCGAATCCTGCCTCGGGCATGGGTGTGTGTGATGTCCTTAGGTTAGTTAGGTTTAAGTAGTTCTATGTTCTAGGGGACTTATGACCTAAGATGTTGAGTCCCATAGTGCTCAGAGCCATTTGAACCATTTTGAACTTCCCACAGTATTTCTGAAAACCCAAAAACAAACTTAAAGAACATAATAATAATAACTGTTCTTACAGTTGCCGGCCGCGGTGGTCTAGCGGTTCTAGGCGCGCAGTCCGTAACCGCGCAACTGCTACGGTCGCAGGTTCGAATCCTGCCTCGGGCATGGATGTGTGTGATGTCCTTAGGTTAGTTAGGTTTAAGTAGTTCTAAGTTCTAGGAACTGATGACCACAGATGTTAAGTCCCATAGTGCTCAGAGCTATTTGAACCATTTTATTTTGTTCTTACAGTTATTCGTATAAGTCTTGGTCGATTTAATGAGGGGTGGGACAGGCCTAAGCCTTGTGACATCACACATGCGAACTATATTTCACACTGTTTTGCTCGAGGAATGGTATGTGCGGACTTAGAATATGTCCTCTTATAAAAAAACTGCTCGTTAGACGAGAGACCCTCGATTGTTGTTGTTGTTGTTGTTGTGGTCGTCTTCAGTCCGAAGACTGCTTTGGTGCAGCTCTCCATGTTACTCTGTCCTGTGCAAGCCTCTACATCTCTGAATATCTACTGCAGCCTACATTCTGCTGAATCTGCTTGCTGTGTTCATCTCTTGGTCTCCCTCCATATTTTTACCCCCCCCCCCCCCACACACTTCCCTCCAGTACTAAACTGGTGATCCCTTGATGTCTCAGAATGTGTTCTATCAACCAGTTCCTTCTTTTGGTCAACTTCTGCCACAAATCTCTTGTTTCATCAGTTCTATTCAGTACCCCCTCATTACTTATGTGATCTATCCATATAATCTTCAACATTCTTCTGTAGCACCACGTTTCGAAAGCTTCTGTTCCCTTCATCTCTGAACAGTTTATCGTTCATGCCTCACTTCATTACAGTCCGCCCCCAGTAGCTGAGTGAACTACCCTCTGTAATAGAAAACTGAGTGAACGGATCAACAAAGAACCTGAACAGCTGTTATCGGACGTCCGCCACGAATAAATTCATCGACCAATATAGAGCAAAATGAGATTAAAAAAAAAAGTGGTCAGCGCGATAGAATGTCAATCCTAACGGCGCGGATTCGATTCCCGGCTGGGTCGGAGATGTTTCTTCGCTGAGGGACTGGGTGTTGTGTTGGCCTAATCATCATCATTTCATCCCCATCGACGCGCAAGTCGCCGAAGTGGCGTCAAATCGAAAAACTTGCACCCATCGAACGGTCTACCCGACGGGAGGCCATAGTCACATGACATTTTTTACTTCCATTACATAGCTTAACTCCAGACAAATACTACCAGAAAATACTTCCTAAAATTTAAATCTATATTCGATGTTAATAAACTTCTCTTCTTCAGAAATACTTTTCTTGCCATTGCCAGTCTACATTTTATATCATCTCTACTTCGGCCACTTATTTTGCTGCCGAAATAGCAAAACCCATCTACTACTTTAAGTGCCTCGTTTCCTAATCTAGTCCTCTTAGCTTCCCCTGATTTAATTCGACTACATTCCATTATCCTCGTTTTGCTTCTGTTGATGTTCACCTTATGTCTTCCTTTCAAGACACTGTCCATTCCATTCAAGTGCCCTTCCAAGTCCTTAGCTGTCTCTGATAGAATTACAATGTCATCCGCAAACCTTGCAGTTTTTATTTCTAATCCCGGAACTTTAACTCACTTTTTTCTTTGGTTTCCTTTAGTGCTTGTTCAATGTAAAGATTGAATAACATTGAGGATAGACTACAGCCCTGTCTCACTCCCTTCTCAACCACTGCTTCCTTTCATGCCACTCGACTGTCATTAGTACCAATGACGTTTCAGTACAGGGTTTGTATATTTCCATATTACTGATCCATGTGTTCGTGTAGCAGCCAAACGGTAGTACGCCGGTAGTAATCCCTTACTCGAATGCCTTTTTTCCTGTCTCTTGGTTTGTATTTTCACACCGGACTGGTTTACGAGAAACTGGTTGGAAGGTTTTAATCCTATCACGTTTGTCATACTGAGCTAGTGGCTCAATTTGATGTCGTCGAAGTCGACGAGATATCAGTCACAGCTAAAACCAATAATGTGTCAAAATAGTGTTTTTGGTTTTAGTCACGAAACCACGACTTTTCATTCAAACTGAGTCGTGGAAGCCTATGCACATACAAAGAAGCGTTCATTCCTTTCCAGTAACGATCGCACGTGGACGAAAATATTCCTTAAACGAGATGTTCTTCCACGTTCATTTTGTATACAGGGTGTTACAAAAAGGTACGGCCAAAATTTCAGGAAACATTCCTCACACACAAATAAAGAAAATATGTTATATGGACATGTGTCCGGAAACGCTTAATTTCCATGTTAGAGCTCATTTTAGTTTCGTCAGTATGTACTGTACTTCGTCGATTCACCGCCAGTTGGCCCAATTGAAGGAAGGTAATGTTGACTGTGGTGCTTGTGTTGACATGCGATTCATTGCTCTACAGTACTAGCATCAAGCACATCAGTACGTAGCATCAACAGGTTAGTGTTCATCACGAACGTGGTTTTGCAGTCAGTGCAATGTTTACAAATGCGGAGTTGGCAGATGCCCATTTGATGTACAGTATGGATTAGCACGGGGCAATAGCCGTGGCGCGGTACGTTTGTATGGAGACAGACTTCCAGAACGAAGGTGTCCCGACAGGAGGACGTTCGAAGCAATTGATCGGCGCCTTAGGGAGCACGGAACATTCCAGCCTATGACTCGCGACTGGGGAAGACCTAGAACGACGAGGACACCTGCAATGGACGAGGAAATTTTTCGTGCAGTTGACGATAACCCTAATGTCAGCGTCAGAGAAGTTGCTGCTGTACAAGGTAACGTTGACCACGTCACTGTATGGAGAGTACTACGGGAGAACCAGTTGTTTCCGTACCATGTACAGCGTGTGCAGGCACTATCTGCAGCTGATTGGCCTCCACGGGTACACTTCTGCGGATGGTTCGTCCAACAATGTGTCAATCCTCATTTCAGTGCAAATGTTCTCTTTACGGATGAGGCTTCATTCCAACGTGATCAAATTGTAAATTTTCACAATCAACATGTGTGGGCTGACGAGAATCCGCACGCAATTGTGCAATCACGTCATCAACACAGATTTTCCGTGAACGTTTGGGCAGGCATTGTTGGTAATGTCTTTATTGGGCCCCATGTTCTTCCACCTACGCTCACTGGAGCACGTTATCAAGATTTCATACGGGATACTCTACCTGTGCTGCTAGAACATGTGCCTTTACAAGTACGACACAACATGTGGTTCATGCACGATGGAGCTCCTGCATATTTCAGTGTTCGTACGCTTCTCAAAAACAGATTCGGTGACCGATGGGTTGGTAGAGGCGGACCAATTCCATGGCCTCCACGATCTCCTGACCTCAACCCTCTTGACTTTCATTTATGGGGGCATTTGAAAGCTCTTGTCTACGCAACCCCGGTACCAAATGTAGAGACTCTTCGTGCTCGTATTGTGGACGGCTATGATACAATACGCCATTCTCCAGGGCTGCATCAGCGCATCAGGGATTCCATGCGACGGAGGGTGGATGCTTGTATCCTCGCTAACGGAGGACATTTTGAACATTTCCTGTAACAAAGTGTTTGAAGTCACGCTGATACGTTCTGTTGCTGTGTGTTTCCATTCCATGATTAATGTGATTTGAAGAGAAGTAATAAAATGAGCTCTAACACGGAAAGTAAGCGTTTCCGGACACATGTCCACATAACATATTTTCTTTCTTTGTGTGTGAGGAATGTTTCCTGAAAGTTTGGCCGTGCCTTTTTGTAACACCCTGTATAGTTGCGCGATAGACATATTCATAAAACCACAATAAAATGTAACGATTGATGTTTGCCAGTCTGACTGTTCGAACATATAAGTGAGCGTCTCGCGAACATGTGATGTGCTATACACTAAAGGCACTGTTCTTATCCTTTGCGTTTACACTATGTAATATCCCAGAGAGCTACAGAGTAGCACATAAAGAAAACTCTCATCTATATCTCTCTAAGCACGTGTACATATGGCGCTCAATAATCTGTAAGACTCACTGACAGGATACAACAAAACAAACATAAAAGTCCACACGCCTCACGTATCATTATTCGTGCCCTCGGAGCTATCTCACTACGAGAATGATTCAAAAATTACGCAAAGAGGTGGTCTCAGGGTTCACATTCTTACTGCAGGCTGCTCAGTCGATCACTGTGGTACAGAATGCCACTGGTACACGTTACTCGCAGTGACGTCATACAGCGCAGTCTCCATCCATGTCCAAACGGTTGTTACATTGACATCAGTGTCTGCATAAGAGAAATTTGCGACAAGCGTTTGCGTCTACGTAAAATGTTACGTCATACTGCAGCTGAACAATGTATCGGTTGTGAATTGCGTACGACTTAAGTGTGTCTTACGGGCTCCGAGGGCTTTTTATCTTTGCCTGATACATCATCACCAGTCAGTACCACCAGGAGCCGGTCATATCCCACGTAATGCATGAGATATCTTGTATTTCAGGAGCAACAAAATGAGTTTCAGGTACGTGACAAATTGACGTGAAACTTGTTGTTCTTTAGATATCCTATTCAATGTGCACAGTTGCAGCACAGTAACAGGTGCACATCTCTGAGTAATTAGAATAACATTTTATTTTATTAAAAAGACCGTAGCTTCTTAGAGACGACCTAGAATAAGTCTGATGTTAGTAAGTGTAACGCCTTCCGATACTGTAAGTCACACGTGACAAGGAATGCAGTGACTTATGTGATTCCGAAATCAAACTGCCATTCTGATTTAGGTTTTGTGTGAATTCCAGACTTCCTGCACGCAGACGCCGAAGTGGTTGCTCCATCAAGGCCACAGTCGATTCCCCTCGCAATTAATGTGTAATTTGAGCATGCGCTCCGTATCTAATGAACTCGTTGACCTTTAGCGCCAAAGAAAGAGGCCAACTAGGCGGTAAAATCCGAGATTAAAAAAAGAATAAGCTAGCATTCAAAACAGTCGTTTGTTCTGCTCTGTGCCGATCTATTGAAAAGCTATTATCAGTTTAGGAGTGGCTGTTGCTCTGATAGACGCATCTGTGCTTGGGTGGACTGCGCCAGGTCCACTCTGCAGATAGCCGGCCGGAGTGGCCGAGCGGTTAAAGGCGCTACAGTCTGGAACCGCACGACCGCTACGGTCCAGGTTCGAACCCTGCCTCGGGCATGGATGTGTGTGATGTCCTTAGGTTAGTTAGGTTTAAGTAGTTCTAAGTTCTAGGGGACTTATGACCACAGCAGTTGAGTCCCATAGTGCTCAGAGCCAACCAACCAACCACTCTGCAGATACGTATGTACTGCGAGCGACAACTGTTTGCATGGAAGGTACGATAAGGGTTAACACTGCCTGTTCCAGACAGTGATAACATTTGCGCGCCACACTTAACAGCTATTGTGTGTTCATGTAACGAGGACACGTGGACGGCAGAATGCCGCTGACGATAACTCGCTGGAGTGGTGCCTTCTATGTAGTATGAGGGTTTGTCTAGGTTTCTGAACATACTTAGTTTGTTTCCAGTAAAATCATTAAAACCGCAAAAACACAAGGCAACAGAACATTATGATATTGTGCGCAAAGGATTTTTCATTACGTCACTGAAGTTTAGCTACATAATGTAAGGCGTATTTAAATGTTTTAGAATATTATATCAGTATCTAGCACGTTATCGAAAGATTGGTTAGTAAAGTTGGCAGAGGAATTAAATAAAATCATATGAGATACAATAAGGTTATCAGAAGAGTGCTGAAAAAACCTAGACCAATCAGAATTAAAATTAAGATATACCTCTTTTTTAGCAGAGTAAAAGAGCAGGCAGGAAACCCAAATGCAATGAAAACATGTAACAGGGATTGAAGGTATCTCAGACAAAAGAGCAAGGCTTTTTTTCCACGCCAGTCTGTCGAGGGCGAGTCTTTTCATCTCCGAATAACTACCGTAACTTACGACACTTCGAACTTCCTACTGTATTCATCCTTGGTCTCTCTCTACAATTTTTATTCTTTACATTCCCCCCCCCCCCACCCATTACTAAAATGATGATTCCTTGAAGCCTTATGGTTTGCCCCTTCAATCGATCTCATCTTTTTGTAATGTAGTGCCATAAATTTCTTTCTTTTTTTTTCCCTATTGCGATTTAGTACGTCCTCACTTGTTACTCGATCTACCAGTCTCATCTCCACATTCTTCTGTAATATCGCATTTGAAAAGCTTTTATTTTCTTGTTGTATGAACTGCTTTCGTTGTCCATATTTCACTTCCACACAAGGCTACATTCCAGATAAATGCCTTCACGAAAAACTTTCTAGCACTTACATTTATTTCAGATGTTAACAAACTCCACTTTTTCAGAAATGCCTTCTTTGCAATAGCCTGTTTTCATTTTATTTCCTCTCTGCTTCGGCCACCATCAGTTTTTTGCTACCCAAATAGCAAAATTCAGCTAGTAATTTTAGTATCTGACAATCCCTAAAAGGTGAAAATAGGTGATTTTAATGCTAAACTGGGGCGAAAGCTAAATAATGATTTTTCATTGGGAAATTTAGAAAATGACAAATGGCAGAAGTCATACATTAGTAGAAATTACCGAGAAGGACATGCTTGTCCTTAATGCTTTCTTCCTGAAGAAGATAAATAGAAAATGTATCTGCAAGTTCCAAGTAGAACTAAAAATGAAACTGACTATGCGATCGTAGACACGTAAGATGCTGAGTAAGAATGGATACAAAGGTAGAAGGAATCAAACTCATTACGCCAGATGTCAGAAATGCAGACACGACAAACTTATTTAAGATTTGGGTGGAACGTGAAATTCAGTTCAGCAACAAGGAATAGCATGTTAGAAAATAAACTTACACAAAACAGCAAACGTTTTTGTAGGTACAAAGAAAGTAAAAAACAAAAAAAACTGAAATTGAACAAGGTTAGTTTTACACACAAGGTGACAGTTTCAAGCAATCATCCACAGGTACATGAAGAAAACACTGGAATTGAACTAAACTGTTCGAAAATTTACTCGGCATTATGTGAGAATATCCACACGAACCTTCAGAAAGATGAACACTCGTAGTCGAGCATTTACATTTTGTTGTACTTGCAAGGCTCTCTGTGTATGCAAAACTGGGAGAGACTTCCAGAAAATACCTTGTACCACAAGTAGTCATACCCTTTCCTATTCCACTCGCAAATCGAGCGAGAGAAAACAACGGTCTGTATGCCTCCGTATGAGTCTTAGTATCTCTCATCTTGTCTTTGCAGTCCTTACACGAAATGTGCGTTTGCAGCAATAGGGTCGATCGGCAGTCATCTGCAGATGCAGATTCTCTAAATTTTCTAAACAGTGTTTCGCAAAAGGAACATCTTCCCTCTAGAGATTCTCATTTCATTTCTCCTTAGTACAAATTTAGCAACGCGCCATTGATTTGCTTCAGTGCCTTCCTTCACTCCGACTTGGGGGATCCCAGACAAGTCGAGTGGCTCCCTAGTATGGGTCGCATTAGTGTTTTATACGCGATCTCCTTTATAGACGAGCTACACTGCCCTAAAATTCTCCCCATAAAGAGAAGTCTACCATTGAGCTTCCCCACTAACGGCCTCACGTGCCCATTCCATTTCATATCGCTGTGCGTCGTTATACTCAGATATTTAATCGTCAAGCAGCACATCACTAACACTGTATTCGAACTGTAAGGGTTCTTTCCTTGTTTTTTCTTAATCACCCGCTTTAACTTTCTTTATTTACATTTAGAGCAAGCTGCCATTCGTTATACCAAGTAGAAATCCTGTATAAGTCATCTTGTGTCCTACACTCACCCAACGACGACACTTCCCGAACACTATTGCAACATCAACAAACAACCATAGAGCTCTACTCACTCTATACGTTACGCTAATTACGTACAAAGATCTCTGATCTAGGAGCGGCGTGTTTGATTAGTAACCAAAACGTTCTCGATCCCGGTTTCAAATCATGTCACCGCTTAAATTTGTAAGTAGGCTGTTTAGGTTTTTTTTTATTGGCAACGCCACGTAGCGCTCTGTATGAAAATCACTGGCTGTGCTGTGTGCAGTCTATGGCTGGTTTGCATTGTTGTTGGCTATTGTGGTGTTGGGCAGCTGGATGTTAACAGCGCGTAGCGATGCGTAGTTGGAGGTGAGCCCCCAGAAGTTGTGGATGTGGGGAGTGAGATGGCGGAGTTTTGGACAGAGATAGTAAATTTGTAAGAATGGATGTCATGAACTGCTATATATATTATGACTATTAAGGTAAATACATTGTTTGTTCTCTATTAAAATCTTTCATTTGCTAACTATGCCTATCAGTAGTTAGTGCCTTCCGTAGTTTGAATATTTTATTTAGCTGGCAGTATTGGCGCTCGCTGTATTGCAGTAGTTCGAATAACGAAGATTTTTGTGAGGTAAGTGATTTGTGAAAGGTATAGGTTAATGTTAGTCAGGGCCATTCTTTTGTAGGGATTATTGAAAGTCAGATTGCGTTGCGCTAAAAAAATATTTTGTGTCAGTTTAGACACAGTCATGTACAATTTTTCTAAGGGGACGTTTCAAATTTTGAACAAAAATCATCAGCCATGGCGCTCGAAGACTTCCGGCATAAGCAGTCACCCTCATTTTGCCAATGGCACTCTCGAAGGGGGTTGAGGAGTGGACAGAGGTTCAGGGCACTTTCTTGCCCTTGAGGTGGGAAACTGCCCCTAAAGGCAAAAGAATCAGCGATGATAAACGATGTGAGGAAGCAGAAGACAATGGAAACCACTACATCAAAGACACGCAACGTGTATCCACAGCATATGTGTCCTGTAACTGAAAAGTGTCATGACGATCTCTCCATTGGCAAAAGATTCTGGAAGTCGTCCATTTGCATCTCAGTGAGGGGACTGCCAAAGGGGAGGCGATCGTGAGAAACGGACTGTAGAGTCAAAGAAAGGATAATGTTCTACGAGTCGGGGCGTCGAATGTTAGATTTCTGAGTGTGATAGCGAAGCTAGAAAATTTGGAAAGGGAAATGCTAAGGCTCAATTTAGATATAGAGGAGGTCGATTAAGTGATATGGAAAGAAGACAAGGATTTCTGTTCAGACAAGTAGAGAGTAATATCTACAGCAGCAGCAATTGGTGTAACGCGAGTAGTATTCATTACGAACAGGAAAATAGGGCAGAAAGTGAGTTCAGTTATAGCGTTGTTCTCATCAGAATCGACAGCTAACCCACACCGACAATAACAGTTTAACTACGCCGACTTCTCAAGTTGAAGAGGAAGAGTTAGGGACGTGTTAGAGGATAAAGAGCGGATAATTCTGTACGTAAAGTGAGAGGAAAATCTAATAGTCATAGGGAATTGGAAAGTGACTGTAGGGGAAGGAGTAGAAGAAAGGGTCGCAAGAGAACATGGGCTTCTTGGTAAAAATGGGAGAGGAGAAATACTTACTGAGTTCTGCAATAAATTTCAACTAGTAATATAAAATATTGTCGAAGGATAGCAAGAGGGGGAGGTATACTTGGAAAAGGTCAGGCGATACGGGAAGATTTCAGTTAAATTACATCATAGTCAGGTAGAGAATCCGAAATCGGTTATTGGAGTGTAAGGCCACCAAAGAGCAGCTATAGATTCAGATCACAATTTAGTAATGATGACGAGTAGGCTGAAGCGTGAGAGACTAGTCAGGAAGAATCAGTGAACGAAGATGTGGGATACAGAAGTAGTAAGGAATGAAGAGATAAGCTTGAAGTTGTCTGAGGCTATATATACTTGACAAGGAACAGCTCAGTAGTCAATTCAGTTGAAGAGAGATAGATATCTCTAAAAAGGGCAATCGCAAAGGTTGGAGAGAAAAACACAAGTACAAGAAAAGTAACGGCGAAGAAACCATGGATAATAGAAGAAATACTTCAGTTGATTGACGAAAGAAGGAAGTGCTAAAATCTTCAGGGAAACTCAGGAATATAGATACGCAAGTCACTTAGGAATTAAATAAATAGGTAGTGCAGGGAAGCTAAGATGAAATGGCTGCACGAAAAATGTTAACAAATCGAAAAAGAAGAGTAAAAACAACCATCGGTGAAATTAAAGCAAGGGCGTCAACATTAAGAGTGCAATGGGAACTCAACTGTTAAATGTAGAACAGGCAGCGGATAGGTGGAAAGAAAACGATGAAGGGCTCTATGAGGAAGAAGAGCTCTGGAAGACTTAAGATCAAGTACGACAGAAAGGATAGGTAACATACCGTCGGAATTTCTAAAGTCATTGGGGGAAGTTGCATCAAAATGACTATTCGCTTTGGTGGATAAAAAGTATGAGTCTGGCGATATACCTTCTGACTTTCGGACAAATATCATCCACGCAATTCCGAAGACTGCAAGAGCTGACAAGTGCGAGAATTATCGCACAATCAACTTAACAGCTCATGCATCGAAGCTGCTGACAAGAATAATATACAGGAGAATGGAAAAAATTGAAGATGTGTTAGTTGACAACCAGTTTGGCTTTAGGAAAGGTATAAGCAGCAGAGAGGCAGTTCTCACGTTGCGCCTAAATATGTAAGCAAGTCTAAAGAAAAATCAAGGCACTTTTGTAGGATTTGTCGACCTGGAAAAAGAGTTGGACAGTATAAAATGGTGCATATACGCTCATATTGTCTAAAAATCGAAGACACTTTGAGTGTCTGAAAAACTGACAATTGTCTGTCGACCACTGGAATCTTAGCGTTTTTATGCTAACACTAATTGTATATATCTTAGCAATGTTCCGAAGTATTTTTCCTACTTTTAATAGAAACAGAAAAGCCTGCAACTAAAATTCATTGACAATAATAAAATTTGAAGCGTGAAGACTTTTTTCACGATTTTTCGTTTGTTTTTAGGATATTTTGTCGAACAGGTTTTATGTCAGCAACATGTGAGATGACTTGAGGACTATTCAGAAATAAAAATCAAAGTACAAGGATAGAATATTCATTATAGGAAATTATTTAGTCTTCCACTTACAGTTACCAAGTGGGCCAGTAGTTCTTACGTTTCTTTTTCGTTTGAACACGAAGCAGCAAAATTTTAGTCTTTTCTTCATAGTTTCTTCGAGTCGTATCTTTGATGAAACCCTGACTGGATCTCTAATTGTTTATCAGTTAACCTGTGGCTGCATGAACTTTTCATGCAGCACTTTGGCGTCGTAAGCTGTCATCTTTAAACACTATATTTACATTGCCTGTTATTAAAAATTTCCGTTTTTGCCAATTCATGTTTCACTAATTAAGCGTATCCGTTATGGATGCGAAATAAACCCGTGATTGTAGATTAAATGAAATGTAAATACATATAGCTGCGATTGATCACTTACGATATAATTTTTTTGTCATTATCAACCAGTTTTCGAGCCTTTTAGGCTCATCTTCCGAAGTTTAGATATTCAAGTGTTTAGCACATGCATTGTGCGATGAAGCGACCTCCAATACACATGATCGTGATAAAGAAAAAAAAAACATGAGTATCTAATGTTACTATGAAGATCAGACTGAAAAGGCTCAAAAAATAATTCTTGTAAATAAACAAATTCTGTATTTGCATGTCTTGTTTCATTGTGTAGTAAGGGAAAACATGAGTGTGCAAGTTTGAAATCCGGTCAAACAAAAACACGCGCCCCAGACAACACTCGAACCAGCGACCTACGCTTTACAACGCGGCAGCGCTGCCGCGAGATGACGTAGTTCGGCTCATTAGAGACTCCAGTCTGTGAGCGCCAAGTGGCGATTTCCCTGTTACTCTGAGGCTCTTCCAGTAGCTCCTACGTCTGATCGAGTAACTGACGGAACGGACTAATGCTACCATCTACCGGCGCCCTGCGTAACTTGCTAGCTGCCACAGCCATTGTCGGCACCGGATGGGGCGGTACAGCGGAAAGGGGTTGTACTCCGTGTACGGCAGTAGTCTTTGTCTGAAGAAACGGAAGAATGCAGGGAAAACAACGAACCATACGCGTCTTGTTCGCGCTCTTGTGGTCAACGGACAGAGCTATTTAGAGCTCACAAGTCTACCACAAATATCACCCGGCTCAGAATGCAAGATCTCACTAATGAAAAACATAAAATGCCCTAATTTCTTTTGCAACGTTGGTACGATAATCGGTTACCACTCCCTTACCAGACTCCTATTAAAACTTCTCGACAGTTTTCTTCAGGATCGCAGATTATACGTTCGCATTGATGACAAGAATTCAACAACACGGCCTGTCTTTGAAGGACCGCCGGCCGCGGTGGTCTAGCGGTTCTAGGCGCTCAGTCCGGAACCGCGCGACTGCTACGGTCGCAGGTTCGAATCCTGCCTCGGGCATGGATGTGTGTGATGTCCTTAGGTTAGTTAGGTTTAAGTAGTCCTAAGTTCTAGGGGACTGATGACCACAGATGTTAAGTCCCATAGTGCTCAGAGCCATTTTTGAACCTTGAAGGACTTCCACAAGGATCGGTCATATCTCCACTGCTGTTTAATTTATAAATTAACGACCTCCCGAAGGTGCCATATGTTACTGCTAGTTTCTATGCCGACGACACAGCGCTCCTGACTGCAGGCACCAGAATGGACCACCTCAAAAAAATGGTTCAAATGGCTCTGAACACTATGGGACTTAATATCTTAGGTCATCAGTCCCCTAGTAGAACTTCGAACTACTTAAACCTAACTAACCTAAGGACATCACACGCGTCCATGTCCGAGGCAGGATTCGAACCTGCGACCGTAGCAGTCCCGCGGTTCCGGACTGTAGCGCCTAAAACTGCACGGCCACCATGGCCACTTCATCACACGGATGCAGCGCCAACTACATTTAGTGGACCACAGGACCCACAGGAACAAAATAACGGTCAATGCAGAGAAAACCAAAGTTATTGTCTTCACACGTCGGAGACCCATCGTCAATGAACGCCTACGGATATCAGACTAGCCACTCCCCTGGGCAACAACTGTAAAATACCTCGGAGTGCATCTGGACGCCAAACTGGTGTATAGTCATCACATTATGGAGAAGAAGACGTCTGGCCTCAAAATGCTGGGAGCTCTCCTCCCATTTTCGAAGAGCTCGTACCGCATCCAACGCACGAAACTCCAGTTGTACCACGCCACAGTCGAACCATCTATTTTGTATGGATCGACCTCTTGGGGTACTACGTGTGCCACTAACTACAAGAAGTTACAGGTTGTACAAAGCAGATGCCTACGATGGATCACTGGAGCCCAGTGGTGGAACCGGAATCATGATATTCATCGAGCCTTAAGCGAATCTTACCTCTCAGACAAGGTCAAGGAGTAGGCACGAACCTTATTTCGGAAGTTGGACACGATACGCGACAGTACACCACAAGTCACCACAGTAGGTACGGCAGAACCCTTACGCAACCACTAATATAAAATACCGAAGGCGATAGTATGTGAGCCTCCGTAAATGTTATCGCTACGTAATTCTCCATAATTTAAGGACATAAAGTCCTTTAGCACTTCTACACACATGTTTTCAAACGCACACCAAAAGCAGTGAGTTAAAGGACCCTTCTGTGTGCCCAAACTAAAGCTGGAAGGAGAAGAAATAAATAAAGCGAAAATTTTTACCGTTTCCATTCCCTACAGAAGTAGAAATCAATGAAGTTGATCGGACTTCAGCACCACCACCACAAAAAAAAAAGAAAAAAAAGATAATCGGAAGCCCAGAATGTTTTCGGGGGCTGAAACGGTATGATTGGCGTAGCGGTATACCGTAGTTCTCTAGAAGAGCGTAGCGTTCCAAAGGATTGGAAAAGGGCACAGGTCATCCCCGTTTTCAAGAAGGGACGTCGAACAGATGTGCAGAACTATAGACCTATATCTCTAACGTCGATCAGCTGTAAAATTTTGGAACACGTATTATGTTCGAGTATAATGACTTTTCTGGAGACTAGAAATCTACTCTTTAGGAATTAGCACGGGTTTCCAAAAAGACGGTCGTGTGAAACCCAGCTCGCGCTATTCGTCCACGAGACTCAGAGGGCCATAGACACGGGTTCACAGGTAGATGCCGTGTTTCTTGACTTCCGCAAGGCGCTCGATACAGTTCCCCACTGTCGTTTAATGAACAAAGTAAGAGCATATGGACTATTAGACCAACTGTGTGATTGGATTGAAGAGTTCCTAGATAACAGAACGCAGCATGTCATTCTCAATGGAGAGAAGTCTTCCGAAGTAAGAGTGATTTCAGGTGTGCCGCAGGGGAGTGTCGTAGGACCGTTGCTATTCACAATATACATAAATGACCTTGTGGATGACATCGGAAGTTCACTGAGGCTTTTTGGGGGTGATGCTGTGGTATATCGAGAGGTTGTAACAATGGAAAATTGTACTGAAATGCAGGAGGATCTACAGCGAGTTGACGCATGGTGCAGGGAATGGCAATTGAATCTCAATGTAGACAAGTGTAATGTGCTGCGAATACATAGAAAGATACATCCCTTATCATTTAGCTACAATATAGTAGTTCAGGAACTGGGAGCAGTTAATGCCGTAAATGATCTCGGAATACGCATTAGGAGTGATTTAAAATGGAATGATCTTATAAAGTTGATCGTCGGTAAAGCAGATGCCAGACTGAGATTCATTGGAAGAATCCTAAGGAAATGCAGTCCGAAAACAAAGGAAGTAGGTTACAGTACGCTTGTTCGCCCGCTGCTTGAATACTGCTCAGCAGTGTGGGATCCGTACCAGATAGGGTTGATAGAAGAGATAGAGAAGATCCAACGGAGAGCAGCGCGCTTCGTTACAGGAACATTTAGTAATCGCGAAAGCGTTACGGAGTTGATAGATAAACTCCAGTGGAAGACTCTGCAGGAGAGACGCTCAGTAGCTCGGTACGGGCTTTTGTTGAAGTTTCGAGAACATACCTTCACCGAAGAGTTAAGCAGCATATTGGTCCGTCCTACGTATATCTCGCGAAGAGACCGTGAGGATAAAATCAGAGAGATTAGAACCCACACAGAGGCATACCGACAATCCTTCTTTCCACGAACAATACGAGACTGGAACAGAAGGGAGAACTGATAGACGTACTCAAGGTACCCTCCGCCACACACCGCCAGGTGGCTTGCGGAGTATGGATGTAGGTGTAGATGTAGAACTGATCGAGTGATCACAATAAGCGCTCCAGAATTTCGGAAAGAGTTTGTTACCCTCTTGCTGCACTTTGAGGCCGTGGAGGAGATTAACAGGAATGTTGTGAGACGTTTCACGTTCGAAGGGATCGCTGCTCTTACTAAAAGTGTGGAAGTGGTGCGGCGAGGGCGGCGCGGCGGCTCGGTCGCGGTGGCGGCGCGGCAGCAGCGCACCCCAGCGCGTGCCTCCGGCTCTGCTCGGAGGGCGGCCGGGCAGGGCGTTGACCCGGCAGGGGTTAGGGGGCGGTCAAGGACAGGGAGGCGGTGGCTGGCCACGCACAGCGGCCCACCAAACGCTGGACGGCGGGCGCGTCGCGCGCTACTGCACGGCCGCCGGCAGGCGCTCCGTACTCGCGGGAGGAGCGCCGTGGTCCTGTGGTTTTCGTGAGCAACTGGGGAACTAGAGGTCCTTGGTTCAAGTCTTCCCTCGACTGAAAAGTTTAATTTTTTATTTTCAGGCAATTATTATCCGTCCGTCCGTCCGTCCGATGCGATCACTTTTTTGGGAGTGATTGTCACATCCACAAGAAAACCTAAATCGGGCAAGGTAGAAGAATTTTTTTACCCATTCGCCAAGTGTACAAGTTCGGTGGGTCGACAACATATTCCTGTCATGTGACGCACATGCCGTCACCAGTGTCGTATAGAATACATCAGTCGTGTTTTCCTGTGGAGGAATCTGTTGACCTATGACCCTGCGATGAAATGTTTTCGGCTCCCATTGGAGAGCCACGCCATTTCGTCTACTAATCGCACGGTTTTGCGGTGCGGTCGCAAAACACAGACACTAAACTTATTACAGTGAACAGAGACGTCAATGAACGAACGCACACATCATAACTTTGCGAAAATAAAGAAAGAAAGATTTTTCACTGAGGGGAAGACTTGAACCAAGGACTTCTCGTATTGCAGTTGCTCACGCTATCCACGGGACCACGGCGCTTCTAAGCTCACACCTTCCTGTGATGTTACATATCTTGCAGATGGACTACTCAGCTTGTATATTTTGCTTATTTTTTTCATAGTTCCACACAACTTCTTCCTGTTTTCTCGATTGATCTGTGTTCAGTTTTTCAAGGCCTATCCACTGTGCCAACTTATAACTAAATCTGAGGGGGGTGCGAGGGGAGGTTCCCTTGTCAGTGTCAGACTGGCACCAAGCTATCCGCGTCACCTTAAAGCCTCTTTTGCTCGGTCTGACTACTCGAGACAAGTGAGTCTACTTGCAGCAGCCCTGGTGTTTTATTCCTTTATTGAGTCTGTTACAGAGGAATGCAATGAAGCTGGCCCTGAAGATGAACATTAAATGTGAGTACTTGGCGGTTAGAATGGGAAAAGTAAATAATGTGGCGACAGATGGTGTGGAAAAGGCAAAAATCTTCGGGTATTATGTAATAAACACGGCACAGACAATGACGAAATCACTAGTAGAATTAGTAAAGGACGAGCTGTAACAAGAGCAACGACCACTGTTCTGTGGAATAAAAAGGTGACAAGAACGACGAAGACGATAATTTATAAGACTATACAGGGTGATCCATTGATAGTGACAGGGCCAAATATCTCACGAAATAAGCATCAAACGAAAAAACTACAAAGAACGAAACTCGTCTAGCTTCAACGGGAAAACCAGATGGCGCTATGGTTGGCCCGCTAGATGGTGCTGCCATAGATCAAACGGATATCAACTGCGTTTTTTTTTAATAGGATCCCCCATCTTTTATTACATATTCGTGTAGCACGTAAAGAAATATTAGCTGGACCACTTTTTTTTCTTTGTGATAGATGGCGCTGTAATAGTCACAAACGTATAAGTACGTGGTATCACGTAACATTCCGCCAGTGCGGACGGTATTTGCATCGTGATACATTACCCGTGTTAAAATGGACCGTTTACCTATTGCGGAAAAGGTCGATATCGTGTTGACGTATAGCTATTGTGATGAGAATGCCCAACGGGCGTGTGCTATGTATGCTGCTCGATATCCTAGACGACATCATCCAAGTGTCCGGACCGTTCACCGGATAGTTACGTTATTTAAGGAAACAGGAAGTGTTCAGCCACATGTGAAATGTCAGCCACGACCTGCAATAAATGATGATGCCCAAGTAGGTGTTTTAGCTGCTGTCGCGGCTAATCTGCACATCAGTAGCAGACAAATTGCGCGAGAATCGGGAATCTCAAAAATGTCGGTGTTGAGAATGCTACATCGACATCGATTCCACCCGTACCGTATTTCCATGCACCAGGAATTGCATGGCGACGACTTTCAACGTCGTGTACAGTTCTGCCACTGGGCACAAGAGAAATTACTGGACGATGACAGATTTTTTGCACGCGTTGTATTTAGCGACTAAGCGTCATTCACCAACAGAGGTAACGTAAACCGGCATAATATGCACTATTGGACAACGGAATATCCACGATGGCTGCGACAAGTTGAACATCAGCGACCTTGGCGGGTTAATGTTTGGTGCGGCATTATGGGAGGAAGGATAATTGGCCTCCATTTTATCAATGGTAATCTAAATAGTGCAGTGTATGCTGATTTCCTGCGTAATGTTCTACCGATGTTACTACAAGACGTTTCACTGCATGACAGAATGGCGATGTACTTCCAACATGATGGAGTCCGGCACATAGTTCGCGTGCGGTTGAAGCGGTATTGATTAGCATATTTCATGACAGGTGGATTGGTCGTCGAAGCACCATACCGTGGCCCGCACGTTCACCGGATCTGAGGTCACCGGATTTCTTTCTGTGGGGAAAGTTGAAGGATATTTGCTATCGTGATCCACCAACAACGCCTGACAACATGCGTCAGCTCATTGTCATGCATGTGCGAACATTACGGAAGGCGAACTACTCGCTGTTGAAAGGAATGTCGTTACACGTATTCGCAAATGCATTTTGGTTGAAGGACATCATTTTGAGCATTTATTGCATTAATGTGGTATTTACAGGTAATCACGCTGTAACAGTATGCGTTCTCAGAAATGATAAGTTCACAAAGGTACATGTATCACATTGGAACAACCGAAATAAAATGTTCAAACGTACCTACGTTCTGTATTTTAATTTAAAAAACCTAGCTGTTGCCAACTGTTCGTCTAAAATTGTGAGCCATATGTTTGTGACTATTACAGAGCCATCTATAACAAAGCGAAAAAAGTGTTCCAGCTAAAACATTCATATTTATTTACGTACTACACGAATATGTAATAAAAAATTGGGGGTTCCTATTTTAAAAAACGCAGTTGATATCCGTTTGACCTATGGTAGCGCCATCTAGCGGGCCAACCATAGCGCCATCTGGTTTCCCCTTCAGGCTAGACAAGTTTCGTTCTTTGTAGTTTTATCGTTTGACGCTTATTTCGTGAGATATTTCACCCGGTCTCGATCAATGGACCACCCTGTATAGTCCAGAGTGCAGTTCTGTACGAAGCACAAGCTTCGGACCTTAGTAAAAAGAAAAAAAAGATACTGCTTGCCACTGAGATGGATTAAATAAGACGAAGCTCAAGCTGTACTAAGACGGATACCATAAGAGATGAGGTAATCCGACAAAGGATGAAAATGGATAGGGATATCTCTTTATCTCTGACGATATCCAACAAAAACAGCTGATGTAGTTTGGCCATATGAGTAGGATGAATGGAGACTGGATACGAAATAGGATACTACGATAATACCATCCCAGCGGAAGAAAATGTGTAGCGCATGATGCGACTGGCAAAATGATATGGAGGAAGTAATGCCATCAAGGAATATGAATGTTAAGGAAGTTAAGTCAGAAGAAGATTGCGACTAGCGGCGGAGAAGAGGTGCCAGCCGTAGACAACGCGCAAGAAAAGAAAAGGAAAAAAAAAACTGAGTCCTATCTGTTTCGAGTGGTCATTTTAGTTTTCACGTCAGCGCCAAAATTGCGTTTGTTGTGAGAGCTGTCTGCTCTGCAGTTTGGCATCTGAAAGTCCAGAGTGAGGTTATGAGAAAGTATCCTTTTTACAAAAAAGAAAAAAGTCGAAATATACCAGGTGGTTATAACTGAAGAGCAGTTATTCACGGAGCTCGATTGTGGGCTCTAATCATTGTCGGACAGCGGAATTTGGTAGATTTTCTATTGCACTAATGTGCAACGGATTTACTCTGGAAAAAAATTAATTCCAGTTTTGGCCACCAGGTGCAAATCTGACCCTGTTCACCACTGTATCGGCGTCTCCGACGCTCATATTGAACAAATTATGAAAGCGGCAGCTGTTAATAAAATCAACATCACACCTTTCTCACTTGTCTGATACTTCTGACACATGCATCCCATTCCTAATCCATTACATATGGAAATATTGCTATACGTATTTCTAGCATTCACAGTGCCAGATTTGCACCTAGTAGCCAAAACTGGAACTAAATTTTTTCAACGTAAATCGGTCGTGCATTAACGCATTAGAATGTGTACTAAATTTCGCTACCATACGATAATTACAGCTCTGAGAGTAGGTGCACTTTAAATGCAAACACCTGGTAGTAACAAAATGTAGGAACAACTAGTGATAACAGAGTTTACTAATAACCAAAGCAGAATTCACGGTAGAAGTTCTTGTTAAAGCTCGTGTGATAAATTCACCACACTCCTGAGAATTGAAAGAATAGGAAAAGTGTCATTCAAACATGTCGGAGCATGTACATTAATTTGCTCGAGAAAACATGTAGCGGTATTTGCAAATACGTCACACAATGTCTAGAACGCAAGAAACATCGCCTTTGTGCTATATCCCTTGAATCTTGTTTTCTTGCTGAATCCCAAGTAACAATGCAGATTATTTTTCTCGTCAAATAATTCTGACTTTTGCCAGTCGTTGGACCACTTTGATATCTTATCAGGATCTGAATATTAGAGTAGTTTTTTTTTTCAGACATTACTTGACATATAGACAACAGTATCATTTGAATAAGTCTAAGGTTAGTGTTAATATTGTCTGCGAGGTTACTAATGTTCGATGTGAACTTCAACAGGTCTGGAGTCCCTCTTCAGGGAGTCAAAATTATTAGATCGAGTAGGATACAGGAGCACTGAAGGCCCTTATTGACAAAAGAAGCAATAATGTTTTCATACATTATGTATCTTTGTGCCTCCTTCATGTTAAGGAAGACGTGGATTCCTTCAGCAAGAGGCATGAGATACACGATCACAACACCCACAACAAAGAGAAAATAAACGTACTAACCATCTGACTGTCCAAGACAAGAGACAGCTTTCCGACGATTGTCCTGATAATTTTCACATCACAGCCATGGAACTATAGGTCCTGCCACTATAGAGGGGAACATAGAAAAAAAAATTCAAGATACTTACAACTACGTTAGTTATACTCTTTCCAGAAATTTTGTTACAGTGAGGAAAGTTTCATTGCTTGGTTGAGGGGAGGGAGGGAACCAAACAGTGAAGTCATCGGTAAGGATGGGGAAGGAAATCGGCCGTGCACTTTCAAAGGAACCATCTTGGCATTTGCCTGAAGCGATTTAGGCAAATCACGGAAAACCTAAATCAGCATGACCGAACACGTGTTTGAACCATCGTCCTCCCGAATGCAAGTCCAGTGTGCTAACCACTGCGCCTCCTGTCTCGGTGAGGAAAGTTTACTGAATATCTTCAAAACTAGTAAATCTGTCAGAGAACTAAACTGCTTAAGCTGTTCTAATTTTTAGTAATATTACGTATAATTTATGTTGTAATATAGCATGTTTTTTTCATTTTTGATGCAGTGTATCCAGCCATGACCGCTGAGTGACACATACTTGGTAATAAAAGGTAATGCGCTTCCCTGGGGCATGCCTAGAGTTTCTTCTACTACAGTCGATGACGCTCCATCCAAGATGACATACTGCGTCCTTCTTACCCGGAACTCCTTAAAACCAGTCACAAACGTCTTATATTACCCCATATTTGCGTGCTTTCGTTAATACGCATTGTTGTTGTACTGAATTAAATGCTGTTGGGAAGAGACGAATGCTACATCAACCTGACTGCCTCGCTCCATGGATTTCAGCATGTGAGAAAAGCGCGAATTGGACTTCACACGACGGATGTCCTCGAGATCCATTCCACTTGTCATGTCACAGAGCAGAAAGTAATAGCTTAGCGGGTGAGAGTGGGTGCTTTTGTTTCAGTTCCATTGGGATTCCAGAATTTCGAAAAATGTTCAAAATTGCTTTAATAAATTCACGATTTGCGAAGACACGCGACTTGTACACAGTACATACGTGACATGTTGTAATCCAGAGGTTATGTAATATGTGCCGCAAAATAATGTCCTGGTTTTATTTGTGTTTATGCCTGTACATGTCGACGGACCTATAAGATTATCGTGTATGTAATACGAGGGGCGTTTGAAAAGTCCGTGCAAAGTCCGAAGAGGGCACCACCGGCGCGTATCGAGGTCATGTTTAGTTAGTAGCATCTTTGGAAAGAACGCACACCAAGTTTCAGCCATATTGGTCCATTTCTTTGTGTTTAGCATTCGTGTGAATCAAGGAGATCGAGTGATTGTCAAAAAGTGGACGAAAAAGAATTTCGTGTGGTGATTAAACATTACTTTATGAAAATCAAAACGCCTCAGGAGACTAAAGAGAAGCTTGATAAACATTACGGTGACCCTGCACCTCCGTTTAGAACAGTTTATAAGCGGTTTCAAAATTTTCGGAGTGGCCATATGGGCATAAGTGATGCTGAACGTTCTGGACGCCCTGTGGAGGTTCCGACTCTAGAAATCATTGATAAAATCCATGATATGGTGATGGATGGCAGAAGAGTTAAGGTGCATGAGATTGCTAGTGCTGTGGGCATCTCGAATGAATGGGCACATAATATTTTCCATAAAAATTTGGACATGAGGAGGCTATCCGCAAGATGGGTTCTGCGATTGCTCGCGCTTGATCAAAACCGGAATCGTGTGAAGTGTTGCAAGGATGGTTTGCAGCTGTTCAGGAAGAATCCGCAGGACTTTAAGCGTCGTTTCGTCACTGTGGATGAAACATGGAAACATTACTATACTCCTGAGACCAAACAACAATCTAAACAATGGGTTACCATGGGATAATCTGCACCAAAGAAGGCGAAGACCAGTCCTTCGGCCGGAAAGGTTACGGCGACTGTCTTTTGGGATTCGCAAGGGATAATCCTCATCGACTATTTGGAAAAGGGTAAAACTATTACAGGTGCATATTATTCATCGTTACTGGACCGTTTCAAAACCGAGCTAGAAGAAAACCGCCGGTGATTGGACCGCAAAAAAATCCTTTTCCATCACGACAATACACCAGCACACGCCTCAACAGTTGTAGTCGCAAAATTAATGGAAACAGTATTCCAAGTCGTTTCACATTTCCCCTGTTCTCCAGACTTGGACTACTATTTGTTCCCCAATTGAAAGAAATGGCTGGCGGGACAAAGATTTTATTCAAATGAGGTGGTGATTGCAGCATCTAATAGCTATTTTACAGACTTGGACAATTTCTATTATTCGGAAGGGATCAACAAATTAGAACAGCGTTGGACGAAGTGTATAAGTCTAAAAGGAGACTGTGTCGAAAAATAAAAAAGGTTTACCCCAAACACGTAAGTAGTTTTTATTTTTGCACGGACTTTTCAAACGCCCCTCGTAGGTTGTTTAACTCTTTCTAACTGCTGATGCTCTCCGTGGCCGAGGTCGTTAACGAAATCTGATGCGGTGCTGCTCGACCTGGCGGTGAGCCGGTTCGAGTGCTGGTACTGGAAAAAATTTTCACTTTCAGTATTTGGCCGGCAAGGGGAGGAGAGGTGGCGGCGTAAAGTTCCTGATCGCCAGATTTTGCTCCTTGTCCTGGTTTAAATACCAGACCTCTCCGCAGTGTCTGATGAAGTGAGGGCATGTGACGCTGTTGATCGTGATTCGTGCGTACAACGGTGACGTTAAGCTTGACAGCCCCATTTGTGCGATTCGCCGGGAGTAGGCTATGTGAGGGCACCGGGTTTCACCCTCTTTCTGTCACATCATCATCAGCAGCAGCATTATACAACACAAATTTTACATTATACAACACAAACCTTACACTACACTCCACACACAACATGCTCACACACACACATAATAAATACATGTAATATCACAAACACAATACGTATTGTAATGGAGCATGTTGCAAATAGATTAAAAAGCTGTTACGCTAGACAATGGAGTCTGTAAATTTCCTTCCCAGACGTGACCTGTCTGAGATTCTGCTTCATCTCTAGGACCTCGTCGTCGACAGGATAGCTAACCCCTGTCATTCTTGCTTCAGTACGCAGGTAACGGTGATTTACGAGAGGTGGATAAACGTACCAGACGTCTGCCTAATGGAAAACGGAAGAGAGAAAGATACATTAGCCATGCAATGTCGGGCAACCATCAATGGCTTTGTTGTAAGAACTGAGTTAACGCTAGCCAAAGTGATTTAGAAAAGTTGAATTCAGTGATTCGTTAAATAACTGAGTTCGCCTGATTTCGTAATATTTCTGGGGCTGTCGTTTTTCCATATCGCCCGCATCTCGTGGTCGTGCGGTAGCGTTCTCGCTTCCCACGCTCGGGTTCCCGGGTTCGATTCCCGGCGGGGTCAGGGATTTTCTCTGCCTCGTGATGGCTGGGTGTTGTGTGCTGTCCTTAGGTTAGTTAGGTTTAAGTAGTTCTAAGTTCTAGGGGACTTATGACCACAGCAGTTGAGTCCCATAGTGCTCAGAGCCATTTTTCCATATCGTACTTCTGTTTCATGTTGCTGAATATTCGATAATATATAGCGAGCGATATTAATTTCTTCAGCTACACTCCGCAAGTAGAGTGTAATTCTTATACTAGTATCTTTTCGACTCTTCTCTGTTTGATTCACGAAAGATACGTGGGAAAACAACTGTCGATAAACCTCCATATGAGTTCTAATTTCTCTGATTTTTCTCGCCGTGGTAATCTCAAGAGACATATGGTAGGAGGAAGTAATACATTGCACGAAACATCCTGGAACTTGAGCTGCAAACCTCCCTGTGATGTACAACATCTCTCTTGCAGTGTCTATACCAGCAGATTTTTGAGCACTTCTGTAACATTCTCGCGCCGAGAAAGGCGCGGCTCTTCGTTGGGTCTCTGCTACCTCTTCTACTAATTATACATGGAAAAAGTCGCAGACACATGAACAATACTCGAGATCCTGTAATTCCATCTTGTGTAAATGGAGTGGGACTGCGGCTGGTCGAAGACTTGAAGAAAGCTGCTACCAACAGATGTAATTTTGTTTAGTAATCTAATAATTTTATTTAGCGACCATGTTCGGTGCCTTATTAGCACCATCTTCAGGCCCCTATTCACGTAGCTTAGGTAAGTCATCCAAACCCTGTTTTTAGTTTCTTTTTATTTTATTGCCAACATTGGTCCACTTTATTCAGTATTATTAATAAGGTTCTTCTGTTTTTTGTTGGCGCAATATTTTTTCATTCTTTCAGATCGTGCCCTTCTCGCCTCATCAGAAATCTCCCTTCCCATTCTCTGTTTGTTAATTTTTATTGGCAGTGTAATTTGTTCGTCCTGAAGTATCTTGAGCGGGTCTGTCTTGCTTTTCAAAGCGTCCTTCATAATCTGTAATTTCATCATGTCCTCCTTGATCTCTTCGAGCCAACTTATGCCGCTCTTATTATTCCATGATTGTCAATTATTATTCTGAAAATTTTATTTTCTGTTGTCCTCAACGAATGTCCTAGGAAAGAGACCCGTATCTTTCTCATTGTACTTGTCACTGGTTCTACTTCTTAATAAATTGTTTCATTTGAAGCTATTCTACAAACTCCATCTTTTTGGTGTTTTTTATTTATGCATGTTCTGACTATCCTTCTTTCTATTTTGAGTAATCTGTCTATTGCTACAGTGTTGGTTATTTTAAACATAGTTTCGCTAGGTTATGTTATTTGCGGTTGTGTAACTATTTTGTGGTCTTTTAATTTTGTGGCTATTGAGAGGCATTTTTGTTATTCTTGTTCATGGTAACATAATGTGTTTTAATCAGTTCGCTTATTCTACTATGCCATAATGGCTTCTCATTCAGATTGTGTATTATTATTTCTCCAAAGTATTTACACTTTTCAAGAATTTTTATGTCGTGTTCTCCAATTCTAATTTTGTTTTCCAGTGACTGTTCTCTCTCTCTCTCTCTCTCTCTCTATTCGTTTAGTCGGTTCCGACTCTTCGTGACCCCATGAACCAAATCACGCCACTTTTTCCCGTCTTGCACTTTCTCCCGTAGACCTTCTAGGTTGGAACACATTGCTTCTGTGATGCCATCGATCCATCTCATCCTCTGACGTCCTCTTCTTCTAGTTCCTTCAATCTTCCCCAGCATTAATGTTTTTTTCCAGCGAGGCATGCCTTCGCATTGTGTGTCCAAAGTAGGTCAGCTTTTGTTTTAACATTAGACCTTCCAGGGAGAAATCTGGTTTAATTTGCTCCAATATTGATCTGTTGGTTCTCTTTGCAGTCCATGGAACTTTAGGAAGTTTCCTCCAACACAACAATTCGAAGGAGTCAATTCTTCGCCGTTCAGCCTTTCTAATGGTCCAGATCTCACAACCATACATCACAACTGGAAAGACCATAGCCCTCACAATACGGATCTTTGTTGTTAGTGTTGTATCTCTGGACCTTATAACCTTGTCAAGGTTTGACATCGCCTGTCTACCGAGCAACAGGCGTCTCCGGATTTCATGGCTGCAGTCGCCGTCAGCAGAGATCTGGGAACCGAGATAACTGAATGTGGTCACTACCTCCATGATTTCTCCTGCTATATCCCACGAATTGGTAGGTGTAGTTGCCATAATTTTCGTTTTCTTCACATTAAGCATAAGACCGGCCTTTTCACTTTCGTCTTTCACCTTCAGTAAGGGTGTTCTCAATTCTTCTTCACTTTCTGCCAACAGGATCGTATCATCCGCGTACCTGAGGTTGTTTACATTTAATCCAGCTATTTTAATTCCTGTTTCTCCTTCATCTAGCCTCGCATTCCTCATAACATGTTCTGCATACAGATTGAATAAGTACGGTAACAGTATGCAGCCTTGCCGGACCCCTTTCTGACTCATTATCCATTTCGTTGTTCCATACATAGTTCTCACCGTGGCTTCTTGGTCAAGGTATAAACTCCGTATCAGATGAATGAGGTGATCTGGTACACCCATGTTTTTCAGTACGTTCCATAATTTGCTGTGATCGACGCAGTCAAAGGCTTTGGCGTAGTCAAAAAAGCAGAGGTACACATCTTTCTGGAATTGTCTCGCTTTTTCCATAATCCACCGAATGTTAGCAATTTGATCTCTAGTTCCTCTTCCTTTCCTAAATCCAGCTTGTTCTTCTGGTAGCTCTCGATCTAGATATTGGCGAAGTCTATTTTGTAAGATTTTCAACATAACTTTGCTAGCATGTGAAATAAGTGCGATTGTTCGGTAATCTGAGCATTATTTAGAACTTTTCTTCTTTAGAATGGGGATGAATACTGATCTTTTCCAGTCTTCTGGCCACTGCTGCGTGATCCATATTTTTTGACATATTGAGTGCAGCACTTTCACTGCATCCTTTCCAGTGACTTTAAACAATTCTGCTGGTATTTCATCATGTCCACTAGTTTTGTTATCAGCCATATTTTCAAGGGCCCACTGGATTTCGCTCTCCAAAATATCTGGCTCTAGTTCTAAATTAACATTAACATCAGCAGTAGGAGCCCTGTCATGATGCAGATCGTTCTTGTATAGGTCTTCTACATATTCTGCCCATCTTTCCTTAACATCCTCTGCTTCACTCAGATCTTTCCCGTTTCTATCTTTTATCATTCCAATTTTTGCCTGGAATTTTCCTTTAATTTCTCTAATTTTCTTATAAAGATTTCTTGTCTTCCCCATTCCGTTACTATCTTCAACTTCCTTGCACTGTTCATTAAAGAATATATTTTTATCTCTTCTAGCTAATTTCTGAAAATCTTTATTTAATTCAAACATAGCTGATCTATCTCCCTTGATTTTGCTTTCCTTCGTTCTTCTGCAACTTGCAGTGCCTCAACTGATAGCCATCTAGCCTTCTTATTGTTCCTTTTCTTGGGAATGTGTTTCACTGCGGCCTCCTTGACAGTATTAGCTACTTCTGTCCACATCTCTTGCGAGCTTTTGTCCTCCAGCTGTAATACATTAAATCTGTTTTGTACCTCTACAGCATAGTCGGAGGGTATAGAGTTAAGGTCGTATCTGCAAGTTGGGATACTTTTTGCTACATTCTGAAGTTTCAGCCGAAATTTTGCAATCAGGAGCTCATGATCTGATCCGCAGTCAGCCCCAGGTCTTGTTGTAGCTAACTGAACCGCGCTCTTCCACCTCTGATTACAAAGTATGTAATCAATTTGGTTCCGGTGTTGGCAATCTGGCGAAGTCCAAGTATATAGGCGTCGTTTTGGTAGTTGAAACAGTGTATTAGTAATTATCAATGAATTTTCTTGGCAGAATTCTAGGAGTCTCTGTCTAGCTTCATTTGTTGTACCAAGAACATATTTCCCTGTTATACCTTCTACAGCTTTATTTCCCACTTTTACATTCCAATCTCCAACTATGAAGACGATATCCTTTTTTGGTGTTGACAGTAGTAATTCTTGTAAATCTCCATAGAACTGGTCAATAATTTCCTTTTCAGCATCGGTTGTTGGTGCATAAACTTGAATTACTGTGATGTTGAGGGGCTGACCTTGAAGTCTGATGGACATCATTCTATCATTTTTATATTTGCATCCCATTACAGCTTTTCTCACTTTATCACTAACTATGAAGGCTACTCCATTACTTCTGTTGTTATCGTGCCCAGAATAATACACCATATGGCCATCCGAAGCAAATTCTCCCATGCCAGTCCACCTCATTTCACTTATTCCCAATATGTCGATGTTAATTTTCTCCATTTCTCTTTTCACTATGTCTAGTTTTCCTTGATACATGGATCTTACATTCCATGTTTCTATGCAGTGCTTCTCTTTGCACCATCTTACTCTTCGTGAAGCTCCACTCAACCTGGTTCCCCCCGGAGATCCGATCGGGGAACTTGAAACTCCGGAACATTTTGAGCTGAGCGAAGCCATGGGGTTTTCTTGGGATAGTTCAGTGGTGGTTTCCCGTTGCCTTCCACTGTCCTCCAACTCCTATCCGCTCACCGACTCAGTTTCCCGCTGAGGTTGGTTACCCAACCTTCCGCTGAGTTGCTCGGCTTAACAGGGGCACCACGTGTAGGTAAGAAGTTGGAGAATTGAGGTGACAGAGGGTGTGAGAACTCTCTTGCTGAGTTCTTGTAATCGCGTATCACCCCCATTTTATGCCAGAGTCTCATGATGTCTGCAGAGACACCCCCCCCCCCCCCCAGGTCATTTCCTGGGCCCAGTGACTGTTACGTTAGCATTATTCCTGTTTTTTCAAAAGATATTTCAAGCCTCTGAGATCGACTGTATTTGTTGTTTGGTTCCTTGAACGTTGTTCGCGAGAAGATCAAGGTCATCAGCAAATCCTAAACAGTTCAACTTTATGTCATCTTTTTCTGTTCCAACCTTAATGTTCTTTGGATTGTCCTTGTACCATACCCTCATTATGTATTGAAGAGCGTAATTAAAAAGAAATGGTGACAGGCCGTCTCCCTGCCATAAACCAGTTTTTACCAAGAACGATTCAGAAAGTTCCCCACTGAACTTAATTTTCGAATTTGAATTTGTTAAGTTCTATCAGTTTAATTAATTTTCGGTGGAGTCCGAAGTGTCTCAAAATTTTTAACAGTGTGGATCTATGGATAAAATCATATGCTTTCTTAAAATCTATAAATGCAACTAAGAGAGACTTGTTTCGTTTGCAGTAACAAGCCATGGTTAATTGCAGAGCAATTATAAGTTCATCACAGTTTCTCCAACGTCTCACGCCTCCTGGTATTTCCCCAGTTCCTTATCCAGTTGTTCCTTGATCCTATTGTGTAAAATCTTGGAAAAACTCTTGTATGTACAGTGCAAGAGCGAGATTCCTCTGTAATTGTCTGGATCACTTTTGTCTCCGTTCTTATGAAGTGTGTTAATTATGGCTGTGAGCCATTCTTCTGTGAATTTTTCTGTTGCCTAAATTTTTGTTAAATAATGTGAGTTGTTTTACCAGCATACTTACACATTTCCGGAAACGCTTGATTTTTGCCACAAGCTTTGTAATTTCTTATTTCTTTAAGTGCAATTTCTACTTCTTGCACTGTAGGTGGCTTATATTTTCTGGGTTGTTTTTTACAGGGGTGCTTATGTCTATTGTTAACAGCTTTTCAGGTTCATCACTGTTCAAGAGCTTGTTGAATGCTTCTGCCATGATTTTTGCGTTTTCCATGTTATTTTGGGCTATTCTTACATCTCTATTTCTCATCAATAGCGTGAAAGCGTTGTAATTACGTACTTGTTTATCAAAGGCTTTTAAATAATCTCTGGAATTGGTTTTATAGTAGTTTACTTCAA
Organism: Schistocerca cancellata; assembly: GCF_023864275.1. Classification (NCBI taxonomy): domain Eukaryota; kingdom Metazoa; phylum Arthropoda; class Insecta; order Orthoptera; family Acrididae; genus Schistocerca; species Schistocerca cancellata. Next base: position 991,974,121 of record NC_064627.1, on the reverse strand, counting down.
TGGAACTAAGCAGAGCGTTTTGACATTCCCGCTTTGTTTTTCTGATAATTTGAGAGAATTTTTCTCTGATGTTTTTGAGCTTAGTTTCATTTTTTCTGTTTTGTGAGTTTCAAATTTTTTTCCAAGCTTGATATATTTCATCATGTATTTCATCACATTCCGTAGTCCACCATGCATGTTTTTTACGTCAATTTACTGGGCACTATTCTTCAGCATGTTGTTCTAAAATTGGTATTAGTTCCCCAAATTATCCGTTACTATCGTATTTTGTGTGTTTTTCTGATACTTGTCATTATTTATTATTTTATGTGGGTCATAACTTTCTTTTATATCCGATTGCTCTTTGTCTATTTTTCCTCAATGGGAGGAATTTGATTTTGATTTTGACCAAATAATGATGTGAGACTGTGTCTCTTCCGCTCAGTACTTTAACATTTCGAGTTTCTTTATAAACGAACTTGTCCATGCAGACATGGTCCAGCTGCCACTCTCCTGTTGTCCAATCAGGATCTTTCCATGTCATAAATTTGCTTGGTTTTCTTTTAAAATACGTAGATTTAGAGAGGAGCCCATGTGTTCTGCAAATTTCAACGAGTCTTTGTCAGTTTCTATTAGTTTGTGTGGAGCCCGTTTCCGAATTACATCTCTGTACTTCTTTTCCTGTCCCATTTGGGCATTACATCCCCTATTAAGATCTTTTGTATTTATATTGACATTATTTATTGTCTGATCTATTAAAAGATACCAGAATTTTTCTATTTCTACCACAGGTCTTGTTAGGCAATTTTTCTCATTGGTAGGGGGCAGGGCGTTTATGATAGTATAGATCTTGTTTGTGGTTTTCAGAGATAAATTTGCGATTCGTGGAGAAATAGCTTTAAAATCAGTTATCATTTCCAGATTTAGTATAAATTCTGATCCAAATTGTGGGCACTGTTTCATAACTCTTTGTCCCGGTTTTAGATTCTAAATTGTATAACCGTGAGAGTCAAATGGATCTTCTGTTGTGTTTCTCATTTGTTGGAGCCCTACTATTATGATGTTTTGTCTGTCCTATTCAACTGTGAAGTTTTTGAGCTTTCCAGAATTCAGTAAAGAGTTTATGTTATGTGTTGCAATGTAGTTAACGTGTGTATGTTTTATTTTGGCACTATGCGCTTGATGAGAGTTGAGTGATTTTACATGCTCCGATTCATTTGAGTCTTCCAGTTGGCTACCCAATGAATCCGATGTAGCATTTTCCTCCCCTACTGTATTGGACGGCGGAAATTTTTCTCTAGAAGATTTTTTTCATGTTTAACTGTTGGAGGCTATCAGCATCGAGTAGAGCCAGCTCCGTGTTACAACTGTGGTTGTTAACCACAGAGGATATTAATCAGTCGCTACTAACACGTGGAACAGACACTATTCGGGTACTGCCACTGACGTTTGGAACCGTCGTGCCCTTGGTACTAGTTTTGGTCCACCTCATGTATTTTATTTCCCCGGTACCCATCATATCTGGTGAGCATCCCCCTATCGGCCACCTGTGGAGGCGCTCGGTAGGATACTAGCAACTCCCCCGAGCATCTAAACGTTTGTGCTATTATAGTCGTCGTTAGAGTTGTGAAGGGTCCATGTCTACCGAGAAAAAGTATACGGAAACCAGTTATATATAATGGGTCCTATAATAGCACAAACATTTGGATGACTTATCTCAGAACCTGAAGATGGTGCCAATAAGGCACAGAAACTAGTCGCTAAATAAAATTATTAAATAAAGTTTCGGCTGTTGGTATGCACTTTCTTCAAATGCATTTGATATCAGTGGAACAAGCGTCTTGCAGGCCACCTCTACCGTGGATGAATTACAGGCTGGTTTGTATGCTCGAAAGCCCTTTAAATGCTTCCCCCTTCAACCAGGCCATCGTCGAGAGAGAGTTCGTTGGCGTAGGCAGAGGGTTGGTTGGAGTCAGCAACAGTGGTTCAGAGTAATGCTCACCGACCAATCCCGCTTCACTGAGCCAAGTGATTCCGGCCACCAGTTGGTGTGGGAGGAGAGGATAAGACGTTACACACCACAGAATGCTCATAAACGTCGTCGCTAAGGCCTAAGCGGTATGGTGTGAGCAGGCATTGTGCACAGTAGCTGAACACCGCTGCATATTTTTGCGCGAGGTACCGTTACAGCACAGCTATATCGCAGGAAGATTATTCTGGATCATATCCGTCTGTTCAGGAACACCCGCATAGGACCGCTGAGGCGTCATACACACTGGAAAGTGAAGAAATTCGACGTATGGAATGGCTTACATACACCACTGGACCTAAGCCTGTAGATTATGCCAGGGGTGCTCTTGGCAGTAGTGTTTCTCAACGAAAACCCCCTCCCAGACTGTGCAATAACATAAAACCGCCTGGAGAGAGGAATCTCCAACGAGTACTCAACAGTTTGGTAGCCAGCATGAATAACAGGTGCAAAATGTTTCTCAATGCCCGAGGAGGGCATATTAGTTACTGAGAGTCCGATATCGACCTTTACGTTGGAAGACTGACCTGCGTCAAACGTGAACGTTATAATCCTATTTTCCCATGTGGTGAAATTTGTACTACTTTTCGTTGTAAATATACCACTCCACCTTTTTACGCATGTACTGTGTTTCACGTCATCTATCATTCCCTGCGATTATTCTTGTCCAACAATATCTGTGTTCCTCAGCAACTGACAAGCAGTGTATTTGCTGTATGAGATTAGCATACTTGTAACGCAGCCAAAACCATGCAGATTTCCTTCTGCTCACTGCAGGAGTAGACATCAACCCAGGTCGATTGCTGAACATTTTAGTGAACAAAACACTAGCATCAGATCTGTAACTCGATTCAGGACCTCCTTGCAGACAGAAATCGCCGGCCGGTGTGGCCGTGCGGTTCTAGCCACTTCAGTCTGGAACCGCGTGACCGCTACGGTCGCAGGTTCGAATCCTGCCTCGGGCATGGATGTGTGTGATGTCCTTAGGTTATTTAGATTTAAGTAGTTCTAAGTTCTAGGGGACTGATGACCACAGATGTTAAGTCACATAGTGCTCAGAGCCATTTGAACCAGACAGAACCCTTAACGGAACAAAATCGACAGATGTGAATTTCAGGAGTAACCCAAGGGAATGTTATCAACCTACACTGAATTTATGTGAATCATCTAGTGCTTAACGTCGGAGACTCAGTGCGGTTGTTTAAGGACGAAGCTGTGGCGTTTAGGAAGGTAACACCAGGCTGCAGCGAAAGATAAGAAGACGAGCAGTGGATGCATCGTTCGTGCAGGGACTGGTGGTTGAAGCAGAACATAAATAAATGTAAAGCATTCCGCATAAATGGGTGACGAGATCCACTACTGCAAGATTGCACTGTTGGCGATAAATCACGCGACGAAGTAAAATGCCCGGGAGCATTCATTCGGAGCGACCTACAGCGGAATGATCACATAAAACCTCATGCAGAATGATCGCCGTGAAATGGTTGTGCCAGAGACACGTGTAACGGCCGAGCTTGCAAGATCTGTAGCGATCTTCTTAGGAGTGAGATATCTGTTCTTTTTCGCCACTAGGGGTACGTATCGATCCTCTTGCAGTGCGGTGGTCCATCTACAGCCACCGACATGCTTTCGCACAGCATTTCCACCTTCAGCGGTCTTTTTTTATCGCGAGATGACACTTTTTGACACACCCGTTACTGTGGCCACGTTAGTGACACATTGATCGGCTTCGAGGCGCCCATCTGCTAGACCACGATCGTAAGCACTCAAATGATGTCTTGCAGACATGTTGCCGTACCACACGGAATTTTGCGCTAATCGGTTCCACAACAGCCTGCGTCAGATATCATGCTGCATGACCTGTGGAATGCATGCAGGCTTTACTGCAGTTAATACGTCCCGCCCTCTACATTTCCTTTTACTACCGCCGGTAGGTTGTTCCGCAGCAAATGTCAGTTGCTCTTTAACAAGTGTCAGTCGTTCCTCGGCAATTGTCAGGCAGTGTGTTTAATGGTCGGTGGGAACGGCAGATGGCAGTGCTATAGCGTACGTCCCCGGCAGGCGCCAGCGTCTGCCTCTGCGGCTGGGAGCGGCGGCAGGCGGCTGGCGGAGGCGTTGACCCTGGGGACGCCATAAAAACGCGCCACCCGTGCCGGGGTGGAGCGGCGTGCGTCGACCCCACGCACCCAGCCGCCACTGCGCGCTTCCTATAGCGCCTCGCCGGCTCTGCGCTTCGAAGCCAGGTGCTCGGGAAGACACTGCTGCCGGTGACAAGCCTCTAATGCGAACAGGCAGACGGAAGCGACTCGGTGAAAAAAAAAGTTTCAGCTTACAATGTGGCCAAAGGTCAAATTTAACCCGCCTCGAATGTACTGGATATGTGAGCGGGCGTTCCACTGGCAACAAATGAATCACATCACCCCCATTAGAGGTGTTCATTTTATGACAGAGCATCCAATACCGGCACAGAAATGAAAAAGGTCCGCAGCTCGTGGTCTAGTGACTAGCGTTGCTGCCTCTGGATCACGGGCTCCCAGGTTCGATTCCCGGCCGGGTTGGCGATTTTCTCCGCCCGGGGACTGGGTGTTAGGATTGTCCTCACCATTTCATCATCATTCACGAAAGTGGCGAGATTGGACCGAGTAAAGTTTGGGAATTTGAACTGGCGCTGATAACCGCGCAGTAAACCAAACATCATCATCATCAGAAATGAAAAAAAAAATCACCATTGTGTGACCGTGCCGCTTTACTATCCCCGAAACATGTGGTGTTCACATTTACTCTTGAAGTGGAAGCTAGATGACACGAAACCCCTCGTGCTGAAAAGCTGCGAGACAGTTATATTTACGTTACTGATCCTTGTATCAAACAACATACCTGGGAACAACTGAGGATGATCTACACAAGTTACAAGCAGCCAACTGGATACGTATCATAATTAGCGGCTGCACCCACCAAGGGGTTTTCGTGCTTAAGTGTTCCGCTATTCCCACGTTCCTAATCTATTGGCGGCATGATCGGTGAGAAAACCAGGGAAGGCGCTGGGCATCGTTAGCAATGACTATCCTCACAAAGATCTAGAGATTCCAGAAGACAGAAAATGTATTTACAGCTGTGCTAAAAGTTTCTTTTAATTCTGATGAGAAACTCATAAGCAGCACTGTAACTTAACCGCCTGTCTGCCTCTATCTGAGTGAATTTTCCTAAAACTGTCCACCAAAGCTTCTCAAAAACGATTACCAAATAAGCTATTTCCTAAGTTGAACTTGTGTACTGTGCAAAGCTCTGACTATATTGAATTATACAATGACTTAATATGATTTGCTCAACGCTGTCTACAAACTGAAGCTATCTCTTTCTGTAAAAATGCAGCGCTATCCTGAATGTAACATGACTTCTGAAATAAATGCGCAACTGAACTTACAAAGAAATTCCTGGACCTAAACTGTATTTTGACTTACCTCGTGTCTTGACGAACATTTTTTTGCATATTTGTCGGAACAGCGCACAGCATACGGCACCAAACCAACATTAAAAACTACGGCTGAAAACTCCGTACCAAAAAGTGCAATGTGCACACGAAAATAATAAATTGAATGAGGGGAATTTTAAGTGGTAAGAAACGACCTCTGACGCTTTAAAAATCAGTTGAATGTTCAGAAAAGTATTTACATAACATGCGTTTAAGAAATAGCTTTAAGAAAGGGAAAACTCATCTTCCTGTCACAGCAATCTACATAACAACCCCCAACAATCTGAATTTCGTTCCTACCCTCTTAATAACATAAACCAATCCTACTCATTAACAATCTCCTTAGCTTCTCTCGTCATAATTGCATCAAACATATTCACACTCCAGTTTCATCAAACTCATACCACACTTATAAAGAAAATTTCCTTGGCGTTCTTCAAAACACATCTGCTACTCAACAATGTTCAACTTATAATGCGTGTAAGTTTGTTAGCGCTCTCAGGCACAGGCGGTGTAGCAATAATATTCAAAGATTACTCAGCTACATGGTTTTGCTCTGTGTGAGCTACACATATCTATATTTACGTAAGAAACAAAATTTACACAGTGACCAAAATAACATTTAACTGACGTCTGTGAAGTTAAAGGCAGTATACATCTCTTACTCATACAATCAGAAGTTACATTCGAGATACATTGTCCATTCTGGTACTTGCTGAACATTGCGTATACCATGTAAATACTGGATAATTCGCGCAAGAACGGCGGTTACATATGATGAAATTTCAGTTAGGGAGACTCTACAATGAAATTTGAAGCTTAAATACCTTTAACTGTACGAACAGCAATAAAACTTTTGCCTCTGCCCGTCGATGTGAACGGTGTAACATACCTTGAACAAACGCCAGAAAACATTTCTGTAATTTTATTATCTACGAAGTAAATTATGTACTTGTTATTGGAGAAATTCATGTTACCACCATAAACTGCTTTCAGTGTCAAGCTCCTTTATTGACGACTAGTTTCATTACGAAATATCATTTTCATGTCTACCATAAAAATACATTACAATAAAAACTGTTGGTAGAATAACATAACACGTAAAACCTGATATCCAAGTTGATAGTTGTCTTGCTCAAGAAAGTTTACGATAAAACTTTTCTGAACTTTTGATACGTTTGAGCTTCTTCCTGTGACATGCAAGTGTAGTACGTTGTGCCTGGCTTGGCTAAGTCCAAAAGATGTTTTTGTAAAACGTATTCCACATCTCTATCAGATTTGAAGCAATTTGTGGCACTACCCTAATTTCTTCAGACATACAAGTTTCATACACAATGTTTTGAACTTTGCTGTACTTACATACCAGAGAAAAATGCTGACACTCATCGAATGTACAGGAAGCGTCAGGTTTCATTGTAAATTTTCTCGAGCAGAGAACTGTTAACTTGAACATGACTTTTTACTTATTAACCTGACCTACCAAGTACTTGTTATTGACTTCTATCCAACTTGAGATAATATAGTTGGTTTCCCTCTAGGGAATGTCTTGAGGCCTGTGACGGAATTAATAAGCCACGGTACGTTCTAGAGTGATGGCCACTAGTATCTCGCTTCAGAGCATTAAAAATATATATTACACTCATGTTCAGAAAAAAAACAGAACACCTTGAAGGAATAGAGATAGAATGTTCGTATTCACAGGACATGTACATTAGTTTGTTCTGCAGAATGATTAGCATTTCTGTCATCTCAGTTCAGCATGTGTCCTGTTGCCTAGAAGGCACAGGGTCCGCAATGGGCCCTGATGACTTGTTCCGTGGGTGATGACATCGACGCGTATAAGGCGCGAATGGCGTCCTGTGGTATAGTCATCCATGCTGCATTCACCTGGTTCCAAACTTCATCTGTGGTGGATGGTACTGGGTCACAGCGCTGCACCCGTCGTTTCACCATATCCCACACATTTTCGAGTGGCGACAAGTCTGATGATCAGGCGGGTCACGAGCCAGGGTCTTCGTAGAGCAACATGTAGTCGTGCATTGTCTTGCTGAAATATGGCGTCTGGGGTGATGTTCAGAAAGGGTGCGGCTACGGGTCGCAGGATATCATTCACGTAGGTCACACTGGTCACAGTGCACTGGACACGCACCAGCTGTGATTTGTGGTTGTACCCAATAGCACCTCACACTATAAGGCCTTGAGTTGACGCTGCACGTCTTGTGCAAATGCAGTCACCGTGATGCCGCTCCCCCTGTCTGAAGAACAAAAATGTAGCCATCATTTTCAAACAAAGAGAACCTAGATTCTTCCGAAAGCACTATCTGAAACCATTCCTGTCCCTAGTGACTTCGTTCCGTACACCGTTGCCGTCCAGCATGTTTTTGCATATTCGTCAAAGCTAGGCGAAAAAGCGGACGACGCGCACATAATCCATGCCGTAATAAACGGCGATGTACTGTCGCCTCTGATAGTGTACGGTGTGTTAAACTGTTCCACTGTTGCGCCTTAACCGAGGAGGACGCAGATCTGTCCTCCAATGTCATTCGGATAAGGTGTCGAACTTCTCGGGGGGTGGTCTGGGCAGCGCGACCGACCCGTGTCACCATGTTCTACGGCCTTCCGTGAACCATTCTGCACACACTCGATGCACTACCGACATACTTCGTCCCACACGGGCAGCAATTTCCCGGATGGAAATTATTCAAGAGAATAATGCGCCCTCTTTCAAACCACTGATTTGACGGTGCCGTCCACTCATAAGTCTGCGAGGTATCCACCACGTCACACTGATCCGTTACCTCCGGTTTATAACGACAACGTCAGCCGCACACGCATTTTACCGGTAGGTGGTTTCGAGCCGCAATATCGATGTTGACCTTTAACCCGAGGGCCGACATGGTTAAAATGTTAATCATTTCTGCGAACATACTAATGTACATATCCTGTGAATATGAAAGTCCTATCTCTAGTTGTTCAAGCTCTTTTTTTCCGACCATGAGGGCACATGTGCACGTTCCTGGACTGTTGTTTCATAGCAAAATCTGCGGAGTCTATCGTACTTCCGTTCCACAGTCTTCCATGTCGATATGATTTTTAACGCGTCTCTCCGCTACGAAAGAAAGATCACATTGACTTCCTCGGCAGTTATGTGTGCTATCTTGCTTGCTTCCGGAAAGGAATTATCATTCTGCAACTTTGTAGGCGCCATGTGCATTCGCGGAAAAAAAAGACAGAAAACTACGTTCGAAAGGATACTAAGCAAAATTTGTGCACTGTTCATGATAGTGAATACGACTTGAAATAGAAACTCATTGGCTTGCCATCCAGGCCCGAATAAGTCACCTCGTTCGACTGCCCTACATAATTAGTGACGTCGGAATGGGTCTCAAAAATAAAAAAAAGCTGGTATATATATTGCTCAGCGTTAAATGGCGAGGAAATATCGCGTAAGACCAACTCAGATGCCGTTTAAAAAAAAACTGTCCAGATGCAAGTAGGACTGGCGCACTGAGATATCCGTAAATACTTATTTATGCACGTAGACAGTTCAATTCCGGGAATCGAGAATCTCGGAGATTTTGACCTGTTACCGACATTGATACTGGCAACATATCGGTCTCAGGGATTCCAGAACTTGTAAGATTTCTTTAATTCCAAGTCTGAAGTTGTAAAAGTAATAGTTTTTTGTGTGATATAATTACAAATTAACAATTTTCAGATTTTTTTTCCTTTGCTTGACCGTAAAACCCTACTTCTTGCCAAACTTCATGATTACACGTCTACGAGAAGTAACCCATAGGTTTTAATGAGTGAGTTTGCGAGTATCAAAATATGTGACATAAATGGGCGTACCGTTCGAGTGTATTGACCCAGAAGCTAACGTTTATTATACCGCCAAGGGACCATAGACCTTAGTATGTGACATAACATTTCAACTTGTTGCGTTTACCCGCTCCTGCGGTAAAGGAGACTTAACAGGCAACGGTGCAGACAGACAGTCAGGCAACAAATGACAAAAAGTTTTTCGTGTGGTGTAATAACACATGCACATTTTCGAATTTGTTCCGTTACTTTTACAGTAAAATCTTGCTGCTTGCCAAATTTTATGACTCTAGATCAACGACAAGTACTCTACAGGTTTTGATGAGTGAATTTGGGAGTTCAAAATGTGTGTCACAGTGGTCGTATCTTTTGATTACAATGACATAGAAACCTCAATGTTTACACCGCCACGGTATTGTAGACCGTAGCATGTGGCATAAATTTCAACCTGATACGTCTACTTGTTCCTGAGGAAAAAAGTTTTTAACAGTGAGACAGACAGACGGCAATAAAGTGATTTTATGGGGGTTTCGTTTTTACTGACAGAAGCACAGAACACTAAAAATTATGAAAATTTAAGTCATTAACTTCTAATCATAGATGAACTGTGCATACATCACATCCGCAGCCCCAAAAATTCTCTTCGTTTTCTTGGTGAACTGCTTTTGTCTAGGTAATGATTAAAACCCCACTCCAGCAGAACGAGATGAAGTAGCTACAGATAATGTGACTGTCGGTGCTCTCATATTGCACTGTACGTTTCCACAAGCTGACGTCAGTGTGCATCGTGAAGCAGCAGTACGCGCCTCAGCTTCCCAGGCCACAAGTAACGTCTTTAGTCGAGCCTGGATAGCCGACTGTTATTTCACTGATGAATAAGCAGATCAGTAGTTCTGCTTCAGATGATCTGCCACAGTCTCTGCTCCTTTAAATTATGCAAACCAGTAAAAAGTGGAAAGATCTTTGCTGCTGTTGAGCCACAAGATTAACACTTACTGGATGGCAGTGATACCGTAGTGAAGAAGAGAAAAAGAAGAGCGGCACGGTTCACCTCGGGATCGTACAAAAAGTGTGAGAGTCTTACGAAGATGTTCTGGGAACTAATTACATGTGGGGTCCCACAAGGTTCCATGTTGGGACCCTTACTTTTTCTTGTGTACATCAATGATCTTTCATCAGTAACATTACAAGATGCCAAGTTCGTTTTGTTTGCCGATGATACAAACATTACAATAAATAGCAAATCAAGTGTAGTCTTAGAAAGATCGGCTAGTAAAATATTTTTGGACATTAATCACTGGTTCCTAGCCAATTCTTTGTCACTAAACTTTGAAAAAACACACTACATGTAGTTCAGAATTTGTAAAGGGTGTCCTACGAGTATATGCCTAACATACGATGACAAGCAGATAGAAGAAGTGGACAGTGTTAAATTCTTGGGATTACAGCTTGATAAATTCAACTAGGAGGAGCACACCACAGAACTGCTGAAGAGTCTTAACAAATCTCTATTTGCAATGCGAATTGTGTCAGACATAGGGGATATAAAAATGAAAAAGCTGGTATACTATGCTTACTTTCATTCCATAATGTCATATGGGATTATTTTTTGGAGTAATTCATCAAGCCAAGCTAAAATTTTCCGGGCACAAAAACGTGCAGTAAGAGTTATATGTGGTGTGAACTCACGAACATCCTGCAGAAGTCTGTTTAGGGAACTAGGAATACTAACTACTGCTTCCCAATATATTTATTCATTAATGAAATTTGTCATTAAAAACATATCACTTTTTCAAACCAACAGCTCAATTCATGGAATCAATACTAGAAATAACAATAATCTTCACAAGGATTTAAAGTCACTTAGTCTTGTACAAAAAGGTGTACATTATTCAGGAACACACATTTTCAATAACTTGCCAGCAGCCATAAAAAACTCAACAACCAAAGAAATTCAGTTTAAGAGAATTTTAAAGGATTTATTGGTGGCCAACTCCTTCTACTCCATTGATGAACTTCTCAGTAAGTACAATATAACTTCTGCATAATTTCAGTGCAGTAATGTGTTCATTATATATATATATATATATATATATATATATATATATATGTGTGTGTGTGTGTGTGTGTGTGTGTGTGTAAGTATAATCTAACTTCTGCACTATCTCAGTACAGTAATGTGTACATTGTAAATAAGTATTATAGAAGTTGTATTACCTTATAAATAAATAAAAAACTTTTTTATTTCAAATTCAGTGCATTAGTATTTGTAAAATGACTCTTTCATATAGTGTTCATTAAAAAATGACGATCATTCCACTTGGGACCTGTGGAATGGTACATTAGCTTATTTGTTTTAGTTGTTAATATTTGTCATGTATTGTTGTTTTTCTGACATGTTCTACATCCTGGAGGACCTCCTCATAAGGGATCAATTGGAATGAAACTAAATCTAATCTATTCTAATCAAGAAACTCCAGTGGCACACGTTACAAGAGAGTGTTTGGAACATGGATTACTGTGATAATGAGAGTGTACATTCTCACAGGTCAAGCAACACGTTAATTCTCACGTATGGAGACAATTGTTATTTCTACGCATCACTCACATATGGAACGGTGAGGGAAGGGGAGAGGGGGAGGAATAATAGTGGTACCAGTAGTACCCTAAGGTGGCTTACGGAGATAAATGCAGGTGTAGAGGAAATGTAGCGTCCTCGCCCCCTAGCTGCCGCTGCACGAGGCGAGTTACAGCCACAGTTCCGCCCAGTCCCTGGGGTCCAGCAACGTTGTTTTGTGTCGCACACACACACACACAGACGCTTGCTGTTGCACATCATCACGTGGATCGCGCGTGCTGGTGAGCCTGGCCGGAAAGGGAGGGGGTGCGGCGTAGCAGGGGAGGGTGCTGGCGGGGTGGTGGGGGCAGCAGGCCATCCACCAATTAACAGCTGACACTCGCTCATAGAGGGCTCGCGTTGCAGGAAACGGCCGACTGGCGCAGCTCCAACCGCTCGCGCTGTGCCGCACTGTGGAACGGCTTTACGGTGGACCACCTACAACGCCGAAGCACATTTATCTCTTGTTATTTTGTCCAACATTTTACTTTAGAGACAGGGATTCCACAACTGTCTGCAATACTTTTAATGAAGCTCAGCGCCAGTTGCACTAAAATTTTACAATTGGACAAAATGCTCCTGTGTCAGTTGGAGTACACCACGCACAATTTCTTCCACACTATCAGCACGAATAGAATAATTTCCTCTCGCCAGCCTCACTTTCACAACTTGCTAAGCGCGAAGGGCCAGCGATCTAATTCACGAGACGTTCCCCGGCAGCACTCACTCCCGTTGTTGCATAGTCATGGCCGTAGTTAGCTACTACTTCCCACGCAAAAAGTCTCCAGAGTGCAAATACTGGTAACTAGTTGTACATTTACAGATACATGAATTAAGAGTGTATTAGTCTTTTACACTACTGGCCATTAAAATTGCTACACCAAGAAGAAATGCAGATGATAAACGGGTATTCCATGGATAAATATATTATACTAGAACTGATATGTGATTACATTTTCACGCAATTTGGGTGCATAGATCCTAAGAAATCAGTACCCAGAACAACCACCTCTGGCCGTAATAATGGCCTTGATATGCCTGGGCATTGAGTTAAACAGAGCTTGGATGGCGTGTACAGGTACAGCTGCCCATGCAGCTTCAACACGATACCACAGTTCATCAAGAGTAGTGACTGGCATCTTGTGACGAGCCAGTTGCTCGGCCACCATTGACCAGACGTTTTGAATTGGTGAGAGATCTGGAGAATGTACTGGCCAGGGCAGCAGTCGAACATTTTCTGTATCCAGAAAGGCCCGTACAGGACCAACAACATGCGGTCGTGTATTATCCTGCTGAAATGTAGGGTTTCGCAGGGATCGAATGTAGGGTAGAGCTACGGGTCGTAACACATCTGAAATGCAACGTTCACTGTTCAAAGTGCCGCCAATGCGAACAAGAGGTGACCGAGACGTGTAACCAATGGCACCCCATACCATCACGCCGGGTGATACGCCGGTATGACGATTACGAATACACACTTCCAATGTGCGTTCACAGCGATGTCGCTAAACACGGATGCGACCATCGTGATGCTGTAAACAGAACCTGGATTCATCCGAAAAAATGACGTTTTGCCATTTGTGCTCCCAGGTTCGTCGTTGAGTACACCATCGCAGGCGCTCCTGTCTGTGATTCAGCGTCAAGGGTAACCGCAGCCATGGTCTCCGAGCTGACAGTCCTTGCTGCTGCAAATGTCGTCGAACTGTTCGTGCAGATGGTTGTTGTCTTGCAAACGTCCCGATCTCTTGACTCAGGGATCGAGACGTGGCTGCACGATCCGTTACAGCCATGCGGATAAGATGGCTATCATCTCGACTGCTAGTGATACGAGGCCGTTGGGATCCAGCACGGCGTTCCGTATTACCCTCCTGAACCCACCGATTCCGTATTCTGCTAACAGTCATTGGATCTCGACAGACGAGAGCAGCAATGTCGCGATACGATAAACCGCAATCGCGATAGGCTACAATCCGACCTTTATCAAAGTCGGAAACGTGATGGTACGCATTTCTCCTCCTCTTACGAGGCATCACAGCAACGTTTCACCATGCAACGCCGGTCAACTGCTGTTTGTGTATGAGAAATTGGTTGGAAACTTTCCTCATGTCAGCACGTTGTAGGTGTCGCCACCGGCGCCAGCTTTGTGTGAATGCTTTGAAAAGCTAATCATTTGCATATCACAGCATCTTCTTCCTATAGGTTAAATTTCGCGTCTGTAGTACGTCGTCTTCGTGGTGTAGCAATTTTAATGGCCAGTAGTGTAACTTACGCTACTGATGAATCTTGAGTCAGTAATGACACACAGGTGAATGACAATGGCAATCGACATCTACTTATGTGTTGAGATCAAACAGAACGATGACATGCGTCCACTTGTAGGCAAATAAATGACAGTTAATCTATTTTTATAAGAAATTTCTTAATCTACACTGATGGCCATTAAAACTGCACCACCTTGAAGATCTACATCTACATCCATACAATAGAAACCAATGTGAAACGTATGGCAGACAGTACGCCCCATTGCACCAGTTAGTACGGTTTCTTCCCGTTCTATATGGAGCATAGGAAGAATTAATGTTTAAAGGCCTCTGTGCTCTCTGTAATTTGTCCAATGTATTCCTCGTGACCCCTACGGGAGGGATTTGTAGGGAGTTGTGTGGTCCTAGATTCGCCATTTAAAGCTGGTTCCTAAGACGTCGTACGCAGGATTTCTAGGATTCGTTTGCCTGTATCTTTAAGCGTTAACCAGTTCTTTTTCTTCAGCATCTCCGTGACGCTCTCCCACGGACCAAATAAACCTGTGACCATTCTTGCTGTCCTTCTCTGTACACGTTGAATATCCCCAGTTTGGTACGGATCCCACACACTTGAGCAGTATTCTAGAGTGGATGGTACGAGTGATTTCTAAGCAATCTTCTTTGCAAACTGATTGTATTTCCCCCGTATTCTGCCAATAAACTGAAGTCTATCATTTGGTTTACCCATGACTGAGCCTCTGTGATCATTCCATACGTACAAAGTGTTGCACCAAGGTATTTGTATGAGTTGGCCGATTCTAACTGTGATTCATTGGTATTGTAGTCACCGGACACTAGGTTTTTTCGTTTTGTGAAGTACCCAATTTTAGACTTCTGGACATTTAAAGCAAAAAAATGGTTCAAATGGCTCTGAGCACTATGGGACTTAACATCTATGGTCATCAGTCCCCTAGAACTTAGACCTGCTTAAACCTAACTTACCTAAGGACATCACACAACACCCAGTCATCACGAGGCAGAGAAAATCCCTGACCCGCCGGGAATCGAACGCGGGAACCCCGGCGTGGGGAGCGAGAACGCTACCGCATGACCACGAGCTGCGGACCCATTTAAAGCAAATTGCCACTCTTTGCACCACTTTGAAATCTTGGTAAGATCTGACTGAATATTATGCAGCTTCTTTCACACATAACTTCGTTATAGGTAACAGCATCATCAGCAAACAGTCTAAGCTTACTGTCAATATTGCTTGCCAGATCATAAATGTACAACATGAACACAAAGGTCCCATTACATTCCTCTGGGGCACACCAGAAATTAGTTCTACAGCCATCGATGAGTCTCCACATAAGAAAAATGCTGCGTTCTCCACGCCAAGACACTCTCAATCCAGTCACATTTTTCCTTTGATACGCCATACCACCGTTCTTTCGATAATAAGCGCACTCTGTTCGAGACACGTTAATGACGTCTGAGCTCAGAATATTTTCTAAGATTCTACAACAAATAGATGTTGAGGGTATTGGACAGTAGTTTCGTGGATCACTTCTGCTATCCTTCTTGTGGACGGCTGTGACCTGCACTTTCTTTCAACTACTGGACACGATTTTTTTCGAGGGATATATGGTAGGTTATGATTAAAACAGGGTCTGACTCATCCGCAAATGTATAAAGTGTATGATCAACTATTCTTGTAAACCTGAGCCACAGTTCTTCTACATCCTCCTTTTCAGAGCTCAAAGTTTCGCTACACTTAAGGAAATGCGGCACTGTTGTCTGTTCATCTATTTTACTGCACACATAAATCCTTCTACTTCTTTTAGTCGCTCTTTGTACGTTGGAAATCATTGTTGTTACACGTGGATCATGGTCACTGATACCAGTTTCATTGTGAATATCCTCAAAGAAAAAGGAATGAAGATTAGGGTTCAACATCCCGTCAACATAAAGACCATTAGAGACGCAGCAAAAACTCGGAATGTTTGAAAGATGAGGAAGGGAATCGTTCGTGTCCTTTCAAACGGGGTGGCCGAGAAGTTCTAGGCGTTACAGTCTGGAACCGCGCGACTGTTACACTCGCAGGTTCGAATCCTGCCTCGGGCCTGGATGTGTGTGATGTCCTTAGGTTAGTTAGGTTTAAGTAGTTCTAAGTTCTAGGGGACTGATGACCTCAGAAGTTAAGTCCCATAGTCCTCAGAGCCATTTGAACGTTTCAAACAAACCGTCACAGCATTTGCCCCGAGTGATTTAGGAAAATCTCGGAAAACCTAAACCTGGTTGATTGGACAGGGATTTTAACAGTCGTCCTGTGAGACGCGACTCCAATGTGTTGAACACTGCGTCACCTCGCTCGGTATCCTCAAAGAGATCAAGTTTGTTTGTTGCTATTAGATCCAATACTTTTGCATCATGAGTGGGTTTCTGCACTATCTATTCTGGATAGTTCTCAGAGAAGGCATTTGGCAACGTTTCGCAGGACGCCTTATCACGCTCACCACATACAAAAATGATGCAATTTTTCGAATTGATTGTTGGATGATTAAAATCTTCTCTGATGATGCCAGTTTGAAGGGAGAAGTTACGTACTAAAGAGCTTATACAGTATTTCCTCTAATGTTTTTACTTACATCTGGAGGTGAATCGGGTGGTTGACAGGTTATACGTTTATGCCCGTTTTTGGTACTGAGTCTTGCTCTAATAATCTGGCATCCAGCTTTAATTTCTGTCTCAGTGGATCTGAATTTGTTGTGCAACGAGATCAAAATAGCTCTTAGTGTAGTACATACAGGGTCGTACCGAGGGAGCAGGCACAGGTGTGGGTCAAAACTGACTGGGGAATGAAAACCATGAAAGGAAGACCGTTTAAGAATCAACCGGGGAAAGTATGTTGGTTCTCTAAGCCGTCGTGTTCCTGTTCTGCCATTGGGAAGTCTTTTCCTCGGCCCACGACAATAAACCCACGTTGTTGTCACAGTGCTATTTCTAGCGTCATTTCTTCCAAGTGGCGTATTAAAGCAGGACTGCTGCCGAATGGGTGTCTAACGCTAACGTGGTTTTGTGACAACACTGCTGCCTACACATTTTGCTCGGCTTCAACAATTGAGTTTCTACTGCTCCGCGGCGCCATTGTAGGACCTCGAAGGTCAACGAGGTTGTGATGAAGAAACTGTGCTAGTTTGCTTCGCTCAAAGAAAGGAAATTCCAGTAGTATTATAATAAAAAATTTCGTCTTTGTTACAGTACCTTTTCTTTTATTTCTAATGAATACTTTATGGACTACTAGCGAACCTGGCAGTGCTTCGCAACTGCTAAATATGTCTGGGAACTGGATGTGCGTCCTGATCTCTGCCCCCCCCCCCCCTTGTCAGTTTCTCTGTACATCTCCTGCTCCCTCCTCTCTTGTCCATCTCCTCCTCCTCCCCCCTGCATCTGTCCACAGCCTCCCCCTCCCCCTCTCCGCCAATCTATTCCTCCACCCTCTCTCTGTCCATCTCCTCCCCCCCCTTTTCTACCTTCACTTCCTCCCTTCTCTCTGTCCAACTCCTGCTTCCCTCCTCTCTCTGAAACTGAGAATTGTTTATTGGCGCTGCAAACGAAACCTTGACTTGGAACTGAAGTCGCTTAAAATGAATGGGTAAATCGGCTGGGATCATCGGTATACACTGAGTGAGAGAGACGTCTCCTGCTTCTGGGTCTGTGAGGACAGTAGCTTCAGCGACAGTATCTTGCATGTAAGAGTGGAAAGTCTCGAGGAGGCAGCACTGATTAAAAAATTCTCGGGTTTCCAGTGCGTTAAGTGATTAAAATTACACGAACTTTCGACCAAGCCCTCCTTGGGCACTTTCACGTGGTACAAGGCGCGTACCACCAGCTTACTGGCGGTCGTACCGCTTGAAAATGACCAAAGAGTGCGTGGCCGAAAAGTCGTATAATTTTAATCACTCGACGCGGCTGGAAGCCCGAGAATTTATTCAGTATTTTGCATTGTTTTATTCTGAGAACGGATAGGATTACGAAGTTTCGGACGATTCAGATTCCGTAGTAGTACTCTACTCACACGCCGATAAGAAACAAATACAACAATTTTCTGTTAAAACCGACTGCGAGGAATAAAACGAAAGAGCACATTGTTGTACACGCAAATTCTATTTAAAATTATATATAAGGAGAAAGAATATACAGGGCTATTACAAATGATTGAAGCGATTTCATAAATTCACTGTAGCTCCATTCATTGACATATGGTCACGACACACTACAGATACGTAGAAAAACTCAAAGTTTTGTTCGGCTGAAGCCGCACTTCAGGTTTCTGCCGCCAGAGCGCTCGAGAGCGCAGTGAGACAAAATAGCGACAGGAGCCGAGAAAGCGTATGTCGTGCTTGAAATGCACTCACATCAGTCAGTCATAACAGTGCAACGACACTTCAGGACGAACTTCAATAAAGATCCACCAACTGCTAACTCCATTCGGCGATGGTATGCACAGTTTAAAGCTTCTGGATGCCTCTGTAAGGGGAAATCAACGGGTCGGCCTGCAGTGAGCGAAAAAACGGTTGAACGCCTGCGGGCAAGTTTCACGCGTAGCCCGCGGAAAATTGGCTCATGTCACAACTGGAGACCTACAGCGCCGACTTCATCTTTCAACAGGATGGTGCTCCACTGCACTTCCATCATGATGTTCGGCATTTCTTAAACAGGAGATTGGAAAACCGATGGATCGGTCGTGGTGGAGATCATGATCAGCAATTCATGTCATGGCCTCCACGCTCTCCCGACTTAATCCCATGCGATTTCTTTCTGTGGGGTTATGTGAAAGATTCAGTGTTTAAACCTCCTCTACCAAGAAACGTGCCAGAACTGCGAGCTCGCATCAACGATGCTTTCGAACTCATTGATGGGGACATGCTGCGCCGAGTGTGGGAGGAACTTGATTATCGGCTTGATGTCTGCCGAATCACTAAAGGGGCACATATCGAACATTTGTGAACGCCTAAAAAAACTTTTTGAGTTTTTGTATGTGTGTGCACAGCATTGTGAAAATATCTCAAATAATAAAGTTATTGTAGAGCTGTGAAATCGCTTCAATCATTTGTAATAACCCTGTATACAGGGGAAACAATCTGACTAATGCCCTATGTCATGGTTAAAATTGACTGAGAGGAAGAAAACTGTACCACATATTCTCATAGCACAGCATTTTTTTTTTTTTTTGCAGTCGGTTTTAAAAGAAAACCTGCACAATGTTGTTTAAAAATATGTAGCCTGTGCCCTGCTGAATGTTTATTAGAGTATTGTGCAAAAATTTGAAGTAAATCTATCAAGAAGTTTTCGAGATATTTGCCAACAACATTTCACAATTGCACTGTATATACTATACATATTTCAAAAATATATAGCCTATGGCTGTCCAAATTTTATTAGAGCAGCATGTGAAAATTTGAAGTAAATAAGTAAAGAACTTTTCGAGACTTTTGCTAACAACTTTCCTTAGCTTCTTTCCGTCTGTACGTTCGGTAAAGTGCCATGTAAATATCTGAAGTTAATCGACAACGAACTTTTCGAGATTCTTTTTGTAACAAACATGCCTTATCTTCATATAGTAGTATAGATAAATATTAATTGCAGAACTGTGTAAAAATTTGAAGTTAACTGGTCAAGAACTTCACTAAAATGTTTCCCAGTTATATAACATATACAGCAGATATATTTAACTTGTACATAAAACTGTAGTCTACATCTGTCCAAATATTCATTAGAGTGTTACTTAAAAATTTGAAGTAATTTAGTCAAGAACTTTCTGAGATTTTTGAGAACAACGTCTCTCTTTTGTGTAGCATACAGATCACCGCAGCGTTTATTCTAATATCATGTAAAAATATGAAGTAAACCGGTCAAGAATCTTTCGTGATTTTTGGTAACAACATTAAACTACAACTTATCGTTCACTTAATCATATATATATATATATATATATATATATATATATATATATACTCCTGGAAATTGAAATAAGAACACCGTGAATTCATTGTCCCAGGAAGGGGAAACTTTATTGACACATTCCTGGGGTCAGATACATCACATGATCACACTGACAGAACCACAGGCACATAGACACAGGCAACAGAGCATGCACAATGTCGGCACTAGTACAGTGTATATCCACCTTTCGCAGCAATGCAGGCTGCTATTCTCCCATGGAGACGATCGTAGAGATGCTGGATGTAGTCCTGTGGAACGGCTTGCCATGCCATTTCCACCTGGCGCCTCAGTTGGACCAGCGTTCGTGCTGGACGTGCAGACCGCGTGAGACGACGCTTCATCCAGTCCCAAACATGCTCAATGGGGGACAGATCCGGAGATCTTGCTGGCCAGGGTAGTTGACTTACACCTTCTAGAGCACGTTGGGTGGCACGGGATACATGCGGACGTGCATTGTCCTGTTGGAACAGCAAGTTCCCTTGCCGGTCTAGGAATGGTAGAACGATGGGTTCGATGACGGTTTGGATGTACCGTGCACTATTCAGTGTCCCCTCGACGATCACCAGTGGTGTACGGCCAGTGTGGGAGATCGCTCCCCACACCATGATGCCGGGTGTTGGCCCTGTGTGCCTCGGTCGTATGCAGTCCTGATTGTGGCGCTCACCTGCACGGCGCCAAACACGCATACGACCATCATTGGCACCAAGGCAGAAGCCACTCTCATCGCTGAAGACGACACGTCTCCATTCGTCCCTCCATTCACGCCTGTCGCGACACCACTGGAGGCGGGCTGCACGATGTTGAGGCGTGAGCGGAAGACGGCCTAACGGTGTGCGGGACCGTAGCCCAGCTTCATGGAGACGGTTGCGAATGGTCCTCGCCGATACCCCAGGAGCAACAGTGTCCCTAATTTGCTGGGAAGTGGCGGTGCGGTCCCCTACGGCACTGCGTAGGATCCTACGGTCTTGGCGTGCATCCGTGCGTCGCTGCGGTCCGGTCCCAGGTCGACGGGCACGTGCACCTTCCACCGACCACTGGCGACAACATCGATGTACTGTGGAGACCTCACGCGCCACGTGTTGAGCAATTCGGCGGTACGTCCACCCGGCCTCCCGCATGCCCACTATACGCCCTCGCTCAAAGTCCGTCAACTGCACATACGGTTCACGTCCACGCTGTCGCGGCATGCTACCAGTGTTAAAGACTGCGATGGAGCTCCGTATGCCACGGCAAACTGGCTGACACTGACGGCGGCGGTGCACAAATGCTGCGCAGCTAGCGCCATTCGACGGCCAACACCGCGGTTCCTGGTGTGTCCGCTGTGCCGTGCGTGTGATCATTGCTTGTACAGCCCTCTCGCAGTGTCCGGAGCAAGTATGGTGGGTCTGACACACCGGTGTCAATGTGTTCTTTTTTCCATTTCCAGGAGTATATATATATATATATATGACGCAACAGTGAGCTGATTACCGTGAGAACATGCATTGAAAAAACCGAAAATCCCAAAAACGTGGTTTCCGGTTTTTTCAACGTATATTCTCGTGGTAAACGGCTCCTTGTTGTCTCAAAGCGGCGTATTTCTGTCTTTTATCCTTGCGAGAATAAGGTGCTGCGTATCTCCTAGTTGCGAGGTTAGTTTAGAGACAGAAAGAAGACGTTCTTCTGTCTCGAGTGACTGATCTCAATTTTCGGATCAGCAAAACGTTTCGGCTCTTACGGTTCTTCTGACTGATCACTTCATGAAGTAAATTTGCAAATACGTTTTAACCCACAGGGACCATTAACTGCTTATTTTGAATAATATAATTTTGCTGTATTTGTGCGCTGCTTTCCTGTGCGCTGAAAGAGAAGTATGTGTTGTCTAGCAGCTAATAACAAAGCTTGCGGCGGTAAGTGGAAACATCGTATCACGTCTCATTCCTGAATCATTCGTCTGTTCATCAATTCTAAAAATACTGTATGTGCGAGGTTTCAGGCTATTGCACTTCCCTTGCAAGAATCAGTTAGTGAAGAAACGCTAAATAGTGCGTGCCCTTTGTAAGCACTGTCAACGCAGACACATTGCTTTCATTGTCAAGCCACATTTTGTTTAGTTCGTAACACATGTACTCTGAAGAGGTTACTGTTAGTGCGCGATCTCTATTAAATAAAAAGTGACTTCAGGAGGAAGGAGCACGCTTGAGCCAGCGATACAAAATTAGGCTAATGAAATGAATTCAACATCCAATGAACGTAAGACGAATTGCATTTATTTTATCTACGAGATTGTCATCCAAGGAGTGCAGATCGCTAGTTTGATTTACTTGGTTCCCGTTCATCGTTTGTATGTTTTAGAAATTACAGGAGCAGAAGAAAAGAATGGTGAAATCTCGTCTGTAACACAAAACAGTTTCTATAGGGGTTTTCCTTAGCACTTTTAATGAATCAGAAACATTTGTGCGGTACATACAGAAGAAAAGAGACAGCAGCAACATGATTCTGAATGCTGATAAGAAGAGTCGTCAATATCCAGGTATAAGGAGATCCGACGAGGCAAGCGAGAGAATAAGGAATCATATAAAATCATTTCCTACTGTTCCATGGCATTACTGCCGATAGAGCACTGTGCGACAACTCTTACCAGATCTGAAGATAGGAATAATGCACCAAATATATCAGAAACGTTGCGAAGAGGACCAAGTTACTGGTGAAAAATATTGGCTCTACAGAGAAATATTCACTACAGAGTCGGTTAGACTGTCAGTGAGAGAGCACCTCGAGTTTCTGCAGCTAATAAGCCGAGTACACCATTCGTTTGTTACATATTTTTATGAGCTTCAAACAGGAGCGACTTCAGTAATGGATAGGAACTGTGATTGCTGTGTACAGATGCGAGCTGAGTTGTGGACCCTTCACTCACAGCTCCAGGCGGTGTTGGCTTCAGTCACACAGCTTGAGGCTGCTGCCAGGAGGCATCACTGTGGGAGGTCGGGTGCAGGGATGTGAGGGACATCGAGCATGTCCCACATACCCACCGATCCGTCCACTCTTGTGGCCGCCCCAGGTACTGTCTGCACTGAGGTTGACCCCTCACCTGTGGTCGAGTGGCAGATCATTCCAAACTCTGGCAAGCAGTGAAAGACTTTCCGAGGGGCCGATCGTAGGGCCTCCCTGTTCGCTTGACGAAAAGGTATCGGGCATTATCTGTGGCTGACGAAGTCTCTAAGCTGGATGCAGTCATCCACCCTGTTCTAGAGGAAGCTTCTCGGCCCCCAAGGTCTGGTTATTGATAGAGGGTGGGTTTACTGGTAACTGCGAGCTCCAACGTTAGGCGCATAATAGAGCCTCATAGGAATGTGGCTGCCAGGGAGGGGAAGGAAGCCAGTGTGCACTCCATGTGCATACCAGGAGGAATCATCCCGCATGTGGAAAGGGTGCTTCCGGATGCCATGAAGAGTACAGGGTGCAGTCAACTGCAGGTGGTGGCTCATATCGTTACCAATGACTTGTGTCGCTTTGGATCAGAGGAGATTCTCTCTGATTTCGGGCGGCTAGCGGAAATAGTAAAATCTGCCAGTCTTGCTTGCGATTAATCTCGGCGGAGCTCACCATCTGCAGCATCGTCGATATAAGCGACTGTGGTTCTTTGGTGCAGAGCCGAGTGGAGGGTCCGAACCAGAGGCTCAGGCGGTTCTGTGACCGTGTAGGCTGCAGATTCCTTCACTTGCGTCATCGGGTGATGGGTTTCCGGGTTCCGCGTAATATACAACACACAGGAAGTGGCTACACGGGTAGTGGGGGCTGTGTGGAAGGTACTGGGCGGTTTTTTAGTTTAGAGGGTCTCAGGAAACTACAGAAAGGGCGTCCGTCTAAGACGGGGCAGGTAAAACACAGTAAGGTAGTTGTAGCAAAAATCGGCGTTGTAGTGTAAATTGTTGTAGCTGTACTGGGAAAGAATCAGAGCTCCAAGCCCTAATAGAATGCACTGAAGCTCAAATAGTTACAGGTACGAAAAGTTGGCTAAGGCCGGAAATAAGTTCAGCCGAAATTTTTTCAGATGGTCTAACAGTGTTCAGAAAGAATAGATTAAATGCAGTTGGTGGTGGAGTATTTTTTGCAGTCAGTAGTAGTTTACCTCGTAGTGATACTGAAGTAGATAGTTCCTACGAAATAGTAGGGGTAGAGGTTATCCTTGACAATCGGACTAAACTATTAATTGGATCGTTTTATCGCCCCCCCCCCCCCCCCGACTTAGAAGATATAGTTGCTGAACAGTTCGAAGAAAATTTATGTCTCATTTCAAGTAGGTACCCCACTCATACAATTGCAGCCGGTGATGACTTCAATCTACCCTCAAATGCTGGAAAAATTATACGTTTAAAGCCGGCGGCAGGCATAAAATGTCATCCGAAATTGTACTGAATGCTTTCTCAGAAAATTATTTTGAACAATTAGTTCATGAGCTCAATCGAAGCGTAAATGGTTGCGAAAGCATACCTGACCTGTTAGCAACAAATAATCCTGGAAAAATAGGAAGTATCATGATGGATACAGGATTAACGACCACAAGACAGTTGCTGCTAGGCTGAATACCGTAACACCCATAACCATCAAAAAGAAACGCAAAGTATATCAATTTAAAAAGCTGATAAAAATGCTTTTAAAACCTTTTTAAGAGACAGTCTCCTCTCCTTCCGATCTGATAATGTAAGCGTAGAAAAGATGTGGAATGATTTCAGAGAGAGAGTATCGACGGCAGTTGAAGGATATATACCACATAAATTAATAAGTAATGGTACTGATCCCCCATGGTACACAAAACGGGTCAGATCGCTGTTGCAGAAACAACGAGAAAAGCATGCAAAAATTAAAAGAACGCAAAATCCCCAAGATTGGCAAAGTTTTGCAGATGTTTTTAAAATTAAAAGAACGCAAAATCCCCAAGATTGGCAAAGTTTTGCAGATGTTTTTAATAGCTTCCACAACGAAACTCTGTCTCGGAATCTGGCAGAAAACCCAAAGAGATTCTGGTCTTACATAAAGCACACCAGTGGCAAGACACAATCAATACCTTCACTGCGCGAAGTCACTTTGCAGTGAAGTCACAGATGACAGAGCCACTAAAGCAGAGTTATTAAACACGGTATTCCGGAACTCCTTCACCAAAGAAGAGGAAGTAAATATTCGTGAATTCCAATCAAGAACAACTGCCAACAAGAGGAACCTATAAGTAGATATCCTCGGTGTAGCAAAGGAGCTTAAATCACTTGATAAAGGCAAGGCCTCGGGTCCAGACTGTATACCGGTCAGGTTCCTTTCAGAGTATTAGTAAATAAATTACAAATTGTATAAACTTAAAAAAGAAATTAAAGTAAACAAATTATTTGTCTTACTGTTTATGGCAGTCGTTGTACACTGAACAAATTTTATTTTCTTCTCGTAAATCGCTAATGTATGCTACTATACAATGACAAGTCTTAGATTCGATATTTTTGGTAATAACGTTACACAATTTGTAATTTATTTACTACAAAGATATATTTAATTTTATGTGTGTAACATTTATCATTAGCATAGTTGATTTAAGCAAGGTTTTTCGACAAGAGCCCCCGTATCTGGGGCCAAGGGGAGGGGGACGTGGCACATCCCCTCCGCCCCTAGCTCCTGGGGAACCGGAAAGACAGCGCAGTCTGGTGTTTTGTTCTGGTTTTTTTTTTATTTTTTCAAGAAATTGATCTAAAAATCGTTAATTACAAATCGCCATTCCTCTTCATGAATATGAAAAATATTCCATACCCTCAGGTCTTATTTCCCCATCCCCCGTAGAAACCATCGTATGGGCGCCCTTGTTTTTCGATAATGATTCACTCTTACTAATTACAAAATTCTTATATTTGCTAATTCTGCGTAGAAAAAAACTACAGAAAAGTGGTTTTACTGGGCGCAGGAAGGGGGTGCAGCATCGCCGTTTCAGTTTTGGGCGCAGATTCGCCTCGGTACAGTTCTGACTACAAAATTCGATATGCTTTCTGCGCAGCCGCATGAAGCAGGTAGGAGTAAGGGCAACTGCTTTCTGAATGAAAGGCAAGTTACGCAGCGGGCTCCTCATTCAGAAATGGCATTCGAATGTTGATTGTTTGCGAGAAGATTCCGCGATGCTTCTTGCAAGAAGGAGAACAGGCCACTAGCACGTGTCGGAATTCGACTGCGTCAGGATCGCGGCCTAGCGAGACTGCGGCTTGTCGTTTCATAGTAGTATTGTTCGCGCTGGTCCGGATCCCACGACCATCTTGCACACATGGAATCGATGGGTTTAGAAGGGACACACTCACCACCGCCTGAGAGGATAACAGTATTGTTCGCTCGGCAGTAGAAGATTGTACCCCTATATCACATACCTTGAGTGGGCTTGTTTGTGATAAGGCAAGTAACGACACGGCATGTCAGTACGGTGATTACTATGACGGATTCCGTGACACTGTAGCAAAGGAACAGGCGCTGGCAGTAGTGTGACAGCAGTGGATACAGAGAGGCACCACGCCGTCTTTCCAGATAAGTTCCAGTTCTTCCTGCAGCGTCAAGATGGAAGTACTCGTATGCAGAGGTTGCGAGAAGAAAGAAAATTGTCAGACAACATTCTTCATTGGCCTATGGGGCCAGCACTTGGCATGATGATGTCGTGCGCCAGTAGGTACAAAAACTGTCACATCTGGTATGTGTTGTCGGTAATTTGGACTGCAGCCGTTACATTTTTATTTTTGAGGTCTCTGTGATGTTATATTTCAACAGGATAACGCAAGACCGTACGTTCCCGTGCTGTCCTGATCGATCTCTATCCGGAGCGTGTTCAACTGTTGCCCTGCCCAGCATTTTCCCTACCCATCCAGAACATCTGGTCATGGATTGCCGAGAGACTTAGATGTTACCACTCCATAGCCACTATCATAGATTAACTCTGCCACGAAGTTGATACAGCCGAATTGACATCCCCGCATCTGTCTTCCATGTCCATCTCGATGCCCAACTGGATCAGAGGTTTTGTTGCTGTCAGAGCTGGTAGTTCTGTGTACTGAATCTTGTACTCTGTACACTCCCAGATCACCTAGATATTTAGGCACGTGGTTTTTGTATTACGCTGTAGACGCTAAAATGAATAAGAACGCTGTATTTGCTATCCTTCCTGGTGTGTCAGTTTTAAAGGTCAGCATTGTGTACTGCCTAAATCAGATCGGATTAAAAGGAGACATGGGGCATGGATAATCATAAGTTCGACATTTCAAAGAATGGAACAGAAACATAGAAAACTCAGATCCTCTGTAACATAACGAGCCAGCAGATAGGAGTGTTCGCAAGAGCGGGAAACCGATTTAATTTTTAAATGGACAGTGATGGAAATTGAGTCCACGTCTGATTCGATAAGCAGTCACGCCAAAGCGACATAATTTTTACTATTAGCGATGCAACGCCCGGCATCTGGCGCAGTTTCCGCAAGCTTCATTCGGCGACTGGACTTACAGTCGCTAGATTTTTTGACAGATCATTTATTTCTGGAGTTTGGTTTTGTAAACTGGCCCCAATATCATTGTTTAATAGGTTTAATATTGTTAAAGAGCTATTATTGAATGAAACGAGCTCATTTATTGTGCTGCATTATTCCTGTGACAGCTGATTGTTGATGACAAACTGTCAGTTCAGAACAACACGAGCTAACGTGTTTGAAGAGTGAGTGGATTATCAACTTGTCCATTAACCATGGACCTTGTCGTTGGTGGGGAGGCTTCCGTGCCTCGGCAATACAGATAGCCGTACCACAGGTGCAACCACAACGGAGGGGTATCTGTTGAGAGGCCAGACAAACGTGTGGTTCCTGAAGAGGGACACCAGCCTTTTCAGTAGTTGCAGGGGCAACAGTCTGGATGATTGACTGATCTGGCCTTGTAACACTAACCAAAACGGCCTTGCTGTGCTGGTACTGCGAACGGCTGAAAGCAATGGGAAACCACAACCGTAATTTTTCCCGAGGGCATGCAGCTGTACTGTATGGTTAAATGATGGCTTCCTCTTGGATAAAATATTCCGGAGGTAAAATATTTCTCCATTTGGATCTCCGGGCGGGGACTACTCAGGAGGACGTCGTTATCGGGAGAAAGAAAACTGGCAATCTACTGATCGGAGCGTGGAATATCAGATCCCTTAATCGGGCAGGTAGGTTAGAAAATTTAAAAAGGGAAATGAATAGGTTATAGTTAGATGTAGGGGAATTAGTGCAGTTCGGTAGCAGGAGTAACAAGACATCTCGTCAGGTGAATACAGTGTTATAAATACAAAATCAAATATGGGTAATGCAGGAGTAGGTTTAGGAAAGAATAAAAAAAATAGGAGCGCGGGCAAGCTACTACGAACAGCATAGTGAAAGCATTATTATAGCCAACATGGACACGAAGCCCACCCCTACCACAGTAGTACAAGCTTATATGCCAACTAGCTCCACAGACGACGAAGAGATTGAAGAAATGTATGACGAGATAAAAGAAATTATTCAGATGAGAAGGGAGACGAAAGTTTAATAGTCATGGGGAACTGGAATTCGATAGTAGGAAAAGGAAGAGAAGGAAATGTTGTAGGTGAATATGGATTGGGGGTAAGAAATGAAAGAGGAAAGCGTCTGGTAGAAGTTTGCACAGAGCATAACTTAATCATAGCTAACACTTGGTTCAAGAATCATGAAATAACACAAACGTGGAAGAGGCCTGGAGACAACAGAAGGTTTTAGATAGACTATTTAATGGTAAGACAGAGATTTAGGAATCAGGTTTTAAATTGTAAGACATTTCCGGGGGCAGATGTGGACTCTGACCACAGTTAATTGGTTATGAGGTGTAGATTAAAACTGAAGAAACTGCAAAAAGGTAGGAATTTAAGGGCATGTGACCTGGATTAGCTGAAAGAATTAGAGGTTGTACAGTGTTTCAGAGAGAGCATTAGGGAACGATTGACAAGAACAGGGAAGAAATACAGTAGAAGAAGAATGGGTAGATTTGAGAGATAAAATACCGAAAGCAGCAGAGGATCAAGAAGGTAAAAAAACGTGGGCTAGCAGAAATCCATGGGTAACAGAAGAGATACTTAATTTAATTGATGAAAGGAGAAACTGTAAAAATGCAGTTAATAAAGCAGGAGAAAATGAGTACAAACGTCTCAAAAATGAGATCGACAGGAAGTGCAAAATGGCTAAGCAGGGATGGCTAGAGAAAAATATAAGGATGTAGAGGCATATATCACTAGGGATAAGACAGATACTGCCCACAGGAAAATTAAAGACCTTTCGAGAAAAGAGAACCACCTGTATGAATATCAAGAGCTCAGGTGGAAAAACAATCGAAACAATGAAAGCAGAAAGGTGGATGGAGTATATAGAGGGTCTATACAAGGGTGATGTACTTGAAGGCAATATTATGGAAATGAAAGGGTGCGTAAGTGAAGATGAGATGGGAGGTATAATACTGCATGAAGAATCTGACAGAGCACTGAAAGACCTAAGTCGGAAAAGGGCACCGGACGTAGACAACATTCCATTGGAACTACTGATAGGAGAGCCAGCCGTGACAAAACTCTACCATCTCGTGAGCAAGATATATGAGACAGGAGAAATACTCTCAGATATCAAGAAGAATGTAGTAATTCCAATACCAAAGAAATCAGGTGTTGATAGGTGTGAAAATCATCGAACTATCAGTTTAACAAGACATGGTTGCAAAATACTAACACGAATTCTTTACAGACGAATTGAAAAACAGGTAGTAGTCGACCTCGGAGCAGATCAGTTCGGATTCCGTAGAAATGTTGGAACACGCGAGGCAATACTGATCCTACGACTTATTTTAGAAGATAGATTAAGGAAAGGCAAACCTATGTTTCTAGTATTTGTAGACTTAGAGAAAGCTTTTGAGAATGTTGACTGGAACACTCTCTTTCAAATTTTGAAAGTGGCAGGGGTAAAATACAGGGAGCGAAAGGCTATCTACAATTTGTACAGAAACCAGATGACAGCTGTAAGAATCGAGGGGCATTAAACGGAAGCTGTATTTGAGAAGGGAATGAGACAGGGTTGTCGCCAATCCCTGATGTTATTCAATCTGTATATTGAGCAAACAGGGAAGGAAACAAAAGAAAAATTTGGAGTAGGAATTAACATCCATGAAGAAGAAATAAAAACTTTAAGGTTTGCTGACGATTGTAATTCTGTGAGAGGACAAAGGACCTGGAAGAGCAGTTGAACAGAATGGACAGTGTCTTGAAAGGAGGATATAAGATGAACATCGACAAAAGCAAAACGAGGATAATGGAATGTAGTCGAATTAAATCAGGTGATACTGAGGCAGTTAGATTAGGAAATGAGACACTTAAAGTAATAAATGAGTTTTGCTATTTGTGGAGGAAAATAACTGATGATGGTCGAAATAGAGAGGATATAAAACGTAGACTGGCTATGGCAAGGAAACCGTCTGTGAACAGTTGTATGGAGTGTAGCCATGTATGGGAGTGAAATATGGACGATAAATAGTTTAGACAAGAAGAGAATAGAAGGTTTCCAAATGTTGTGCTACAGAAGAATGCTGAAGA
This sequence comes from Schistocerca cancellata, assembly GCF_023864275.1. Taxonomy (NCBI): domain Eukaryota; kingdom Metazoa; phylum Arthropoda; class Insecta; order Orthoptera; family Acrididae; genus Schistocerca; species Schistocerca cancellata. Next base: position 991,943,354 of record NC_064627.1, on the reverse strand, counting down.
TTCGTTGGGTAGATCACGTTACTAATGAGGAGGTACTGAATAGAATTGGGGAGAAGAGGATTTTGTGGCACAACTTGGCTAGAAGAAGGGATCGGTTGGCAGAACGCATACTGAGGCATCAAGGGATCACCAATATAGTATAGGAGGGAAGTGTGGAGGGTAAAAATCGTAGAGAGACCAAGAGATGAATACACTAAGCAGGTTCAGAAGGATGTAGGTTGCAGTAGGTACTCGGAGAGGAAGAAGCTGGCACAGGATAGAGTAGTGTCTTTGTTACCTTGGCCAGTACATTCGCCCGCATCAATCCAATTGAAAATATTTGGGAGCTGGTTAAAAGGAAAGTGGCAAAGGAACCAATCACCATAAAAATTCGTTTTATTGAAAAGATTATAAAAGTCTGGTATCATTAGCAGCAGATGCAGGACATTGTGCAATCCTGTATTAACAATATGGCAATGCGAATTGAAGCATTAATAGCTGCTAAAGGTGGCGTGACAAAGTTTTAAGAATTTAGGCATAGTTCTGCCTATTGGGCACTTTTTAAAAGCAACAAAAATTAATATTATACCAGTTATTAATAATCTGTATAGTTTAAAGATACTAAATGACTTCATTTACACTGTTCAATGTAATATTTGCCACTTTTGAACGTCCTAAACTCTTATTATGTTTAAAACTGAAGAATGTTCGTCTACTAATGTGAGCAGGGACTCTAATTGGTTGGTTTTCCCAAATCTGCCTAAATCAGCTGTAGGGGAGATTCACAGTACTTACTAAATATTAGTTTCCCAGTTTGTTAGGCTGGCGTTAGAGCTAGAATATTCCCGAAGTCATCAAGTACTACTTCTGTTTCAAATGGCATTTTTTAAAGAGCTCTCTCAGCTATTAATCACCCGTTAGGGGTTCAGGTATCTCCGTTGCACCATTGGCCTCCAAGGGTGCCTAATGTGAATGAATGTGTGTTTTTTTGTGGGTGATTGTGTAAGTCTTCATGCATGAACTTTTCTTTCCAACGAATCTGTGTGAACTGCAATGGCGGATAGCAAAAGCAGTGAGCGCAGTATCCCTAAATAATATCGCAAAACTGTGGGACGACTTTGACTAATATCTGCGTGCTTGTCGTGCGACTGGTGCACGCCACATCAAACACAGGTGACAGGTAAATGAAAACTTCGCTCCTAAATATAGTTGTAAAAAATATCCCGAGATTGGATGTGGATGCATTTGAAAATAAGTTAAAAAGTTAAAATATATATATGGGTGTGTGTGTGTGTGTCTGTACTCTGTATTTAGTCATGAATAAGGATGTGGAATGTCCTTAGGACACAGCACTGCTCATTGAAGTGCTATCAACGGGAGAAAAGGATCACAACGAGAAGGCCTGAATTCGTCTCCTCTCTCCACTGTCCTATAGGTGTAGGAGGCAAGTAGTGAATGCTCTGAGGAAGACGTGCTGTTTTACGAGGTGCATTCAAGTTCTAAGGCCTCCGATTTTTTTTCAAATTAACTACTCGCCCGAAATCGATGAAACTGGCGTTACTTCTCCACGTAATCGCCCTGCAGACGTACACATTTTTCACAACGCTGACGCCATGATTCCATGGCAGCGGCGAAGGCTTCTTTAGGAGTCTGTTTTGATCACTAGAAAATCTCTAAGGCAATAGCAGCACGGCTGGTGAATGTGCGGCCACGGAGAGTGTCTTTCATTGTTGGAAAAAGCCAAAAGTCACTAGGAGCCAGGTCAGGTGAGTAGGGAGCATGAGGAATCACTTCAAAGTTGTTATCACGAAGAAACTGTTGCGTAACGTTAGCTCGATGTGCGGGTGCGTTGTCTTGGTGAAACAGCACACGCGCAGCTCTTCCCGGACGTTTTTGTTGCAGTGGAGGAAGGAATTTGTTCTTCAAAACATTTTCGTAGGATGCACCTGTTACCGTAGTGCCCTTTGGAACGCAATGGGTAAGGATTACGCCCTCGCTGTCCCAGAACATGGACACCATCATTTTTTCAGCACTGGTGGTTACCCGAAATTTTTTTGGTGGCGGTGAATCTGTGTGCTTCCATTGAGCTGACTGGCGCTTTGTTTCTGGATTGAAAAATGGCATCCACGTCTCATCCATTGTCACAACCGACGAAAAGAAAGTCCCATTCATGCTGTCGTTGCGCATCAACATTGCTTGCCAACATGCCACACGGGCAGCCGTGTGGTCGTCCATCAGCATTCGTGGCACCCACCTGGATGACACTTTTCGCATTTTCAGGTCGTCATGCAGGATTGTGTGCACAGAACCCACAGAAATGCCAACTCTGGAGGCGATCTGTTCAACAGTCATTCGGCGATCCCCCAAAACAATTCTCTCCACTTTCTCGATCGTGTCGTCAGACCGCCTTGTGCGAGCCCGAGGTTGTTTCGGTTTGTTGTCACACGATGTTCTGCCTTCATTAAACTGTCGCACCCACGAACGCACTTTCGACACATCCATAACTCCGTCACCACATGTCTCCTTCAACTGTCAATGAATTTCAATTGGTTTCACACCACGCAAATTCAGAAAACGAATTATTGCACGCTGTTCAAGTAAGGAAAACGTCGCCATTTTAAGTATTTAAAAGAGTTCTCATTCTCGCCGCTGGCGGTAAAATTCCATCTGCCGTACGGTGCTGTCATCTCTGGGACGTATTGACAATGAACGCGGCCTCGTTTTAAAACAATGCGCATGTTTCTATCTCTTTTCAGTCCAGAGAAAAAAAATCGGAGGCCTTAGAAATTGAATGCACCTCGCACAGCGTTACTCATTTCTGAAGTCGGGAGTTAGCCATCCATATTGATCGATAAAGTTAATGCATTCCTTTCTGCAAGCATGGATTTGCAATAACTTTTCCAGTTTTTTGTAGGCTGGAGTTGTATCTCAGGCAGGGCTAAGGTGTCTGGTAAGCCAGTGCCTCCTATTAGACTGCAGAACTACTGCATAGCTGGAGGTGACTTTTCCAAGAGATACGAAGCTTAACTAAAGTTAATAAACCGCATCCGCATCGGTGGATACTAGAAGTGCCTTAGTGTGCGTCCTGACCTTCGTTACTTTGATCTATTGCCTTTTTTTCTTTTTTTTGTGAAGATTTTTGCGAAAGTTGAAAGGAGCTAGTTCGAGAGGACATACTGACTTTCAGCGCTGTGTGTAACCACTCTAGTGGTCAGATGTCGGGATCTTGCTGAATGCTGTACATTTCTGCGTGGTGGATTTAACTGATATAGAACCGATGAGTATTTTATCCTTACCTCAGGATCAAAGTGAGGGTGGAGATCTTTATTACTACTGTTTGAGAATTGTAGTAGTGTCGATATTAGCTTCGAGTCCGCTGACGAACGTTTTCCTTGCTAATCAGTGGTGCACCACGTCGCATAAGTCAGCACACTCATACCATATACCAAGCAGCACTAGGATTGCTCAACAGATGTGTGTGAAACTTCGTACCATGGCACAGATTTGTGCAGGGCCAAGTCACGGAGAGCTTGAATGTGAAGAAAAAAGGTCTAATATTTCGAGTATATCTGCATATAAATTTCTGAGAAGTGGTTTTCATGTTTCATCTAGTTATCGCCACTTATATCGAAGAAAAAGTAGAAGAAACGAAAATAAATTTCAGAAGACAAATTAATACACGGTGAACACATACTAATGGTCTATTGTTCGCAGACAACGAAAACCCTTGACGCCAAAAGTAAGGTAAAAGAGCTGTTGAAAGGTGCGATCCGTATGATTAGCACAGAATATTCCCAGAATGAGATTTTCACTCTATAGCAGAGTGTGCGCTGATATGAAACTTTCTGGCAGATTGAAACTGTGTGCCGGACCAAGATTCGAACTCGAGACCTTTGCCTTTCGCGGGCAAGTGCTCTACCAACTGAGCTACCCAAGCACGACTCACGTCCCGTCCTCACAGCTTTACTTCTGCCAGTACCTCGTCTCCTACCTCCCAAACTTTACAGAAGCTCTCCTGCGAGCCTTGCAGAACTAGCACTCCTCAAAGAAAGGATATTGCGGAGACATGGCTTAGCCACAGCTTGGGGGATGTTTCCAGAATGAGATTTTCACTCTGCAACCATGTCTTCCAGGAGTACTGGTTCTGCAAGGTTCGCAGGAGAGCTTCTGTGAAGTTTGGAAGGTAGGAGACGAGGTACTGACAGAATTGAAGCTGTGAGGACGGGGGGTGAGTCATGCTTGGGTAGCTTGCCGACGAAAGGCAAAGGTCCCGAGTTCGAGTCTCGGTCCGGCACAAAGTTTTAATCTGCCAGGAAGTCTGAGCACAGAATATTGATTACAGGACGAACAAAGTCAATACTTAAGTAATGAATGATTGTAGAAACGGGAAAAGTAAATTGGGAACCACGCAGACAACAGAACAAGTGAACGAATGCCTATATCTGGGAAGCAACATTTCACAGGATGGGCAAAGCAGAGAAGATATCAGAGCAAATTAGTGCAGTCGAAGAACAACCTCTTCACAAAAGAGTTCTAGTGACATTAAATACTGAAGAAGAATTAAGTAAGACATCTTTTGTAGTGTACATCTAGAGCTCATTACGGTGTGGTGATGAAACTTGGGGCGTTGTAATTCCATACAAAACTAAAATATGCTAAAAACTCTTAAAATGGAAGCATTTAAAAGAAGGTACAATAAAGAACAGCAAAACTCAAATGTGTAGATCGGTTGCGGAAAGAATAAGTACTAAAAGCAAAGGGCGCTAAAAGAAGTCTGTGGGAAACGCGTAACAGAAGGAAAGGGAGTCTACTGGGCTACTTGCTGCGGAGCGGAGTAGCTAAAAATGGCTCTGAGCACTATGGGACTTAACAGCTGGGGCATCAGTCCCCTAGACTTAGAACTACTTAAACCTAACTAACCTAAGGACTTCACACACATCCATGTCCGAGGCGGGATTCGAACCTGCGACCGTAGCAGCAGCGCGGTTCCGGACTGAAGCGTCTAGAACCGCTCGGCCACAGCGGCTAGCAGCGGAGTAGCGATACAACGTCACAGAGCCAGGAAAATACTGAAGTACACAAAACAGTCTATGAACATGGAGGTTGTATTAGATTTGCAGGACTGAAGTGGTTAGCAGAAGATGGGAAGATGTGGATGAAACCGATGGAAAGACATTTTTGTTTTTTATTTGTATTGCTCACCACCAATTCTAATTGGCACCTCTTCGAGTGATTGCGTGTGTCAGGCGGTGACAGTTATAATGTATCAGTTATAACTCTGATAAGTGTTGACGATGGTGATTAGAGAACGCTGAGGGTGAAACCCATTGTTGGCATAAATAGCGTTCTCCACTCGATTAGGACTTACATCAATCGCTTTACGGGATCACACTTCTGAAATCTCTCAATCAACAAAGGTTGGTCAACAAGAACTTTATGTCAGCATCTCTCCTCCTTTTGTCACCTAAGCATAACAGTGAAAAAGTATTCAGACCAACTTCTTCTTAGTGCAACACCTTGTAATGGTACTTGAATTACGTAACCATTACGGCACCTCACCTCAACCTCTCGATACCAGCAATATTCTACTGTGTTTCTGTAAAGTAGTTAACATATTTCTGAGACAACATTCAGATTTGATTTCATTAATGTAGAGGTACTTTGATACGTCGATATGTTGATATTACAATGATATTATTCTTATGTGTATTCTTTCTTTTGTCACTATGATCTTTGTCGTACTTGTAACTCTGATTTTTGGGCGCGTAAGCGGTTATTAGAGAGTCAAGTCTTGGTCGTCATGTTGAAACGACGCAAATTGTAGTCAGTTTATGAAGTGTGAACTTTAACAGTGAGGAAGATATTTTCAAGTATGTTTTATATTGTGAAGTGAGGTTTTGTGAGTTACGTAATATTGCAACAAAAGTGATGAAAAAGAAGTGTAACTTAAATTTGGAGTGTTGAGTACTTTTTTGCATCACCATTGTGCTAACTTGCAAAAGTTTAATCTTCAAGAATGGTTTATGAAACACATCTATAAAACTTTTGAATATCGCAGAATAACACCTAGGCCTCTTTGCATCCGAGCTTGGAATCATCACTACCTAGATTTTCGACGATTGAGCCATGATTTCACAACGTGACTAGCGTGGGAAACACGAAAAGATGAGTGCCTAGTTTATCCATTATTTCATGAAATGACTTCATTAACTGTGCTCTGATGACACCTGCCACATAATATAACTTGGCTGTTGCCCGAAAATGCAATATTTAGCAGCGTGAGCAACACTACAAATCATAATTAATTTTTGACCGTTGTTGTGGTAGGGTTGCTAGAACCTCTACACGTTCGTTCGAAGCGACCGCTGCCACGAAAGAGTCAATAAATCGCCTACAGCTAAAACCCGGAGTAAGTTATGACAGCAATAACTGATTCGCTAAAAAAACCTTTTTTTTTTGTACACGATGAACACTAACAAAACCGCCAAACAATAGCAACGGCTTCTTAACTGTAACATGTGTAAATGAACATGTGTCCAGAAACGCATCGTTGCTACGATAGACGGCGGTGACGTGCCTGTGTTTCTTCCGTGCTGCAGGCTGTGTAACTGAAGCAGAATGGTCCGGTATTCATGTCGGGAACAAGCTGAGATGGTGTCTGTGTCTGGTCAAGCAGATGGAAACGGTCGAGGGACAGCACGGCTAAACCAAAACAAGAACCCTCACAGACACCAACAACATCACATAACATTTCAAACCTTTTTACGGCTTTTGTGTGACCATTGGTCCTTTGAGACAGACAAACTTACAGGGAGGCGGTGGGATGTGCTTACACCAGATCTGCCGGCCGGAGTGGCCGAGCAGCTCTAGGCGCATCAGTCTGGAAGCGTGCGACCGCTAAGGTCGCAAGTTCGAATCCTGCCTCGGGCATGGATGTGTGTGGTGTCCTTAGGTTAGTTAGTTTTTAGCAGTTCTAAGTTCTACGGGACTGATGACCTCAGATGTTTACTCCCATAGTGCTCAGAGCCATTTGAACCATACACCAGATCTGGAGGACCGGGTTCTACAGGATACCACTACACGCAACAAGCGGCTACACGGGTAGCAGGGGTTGTGTGGCGTGGGCTGGGCGGTTTTTTAGGTTAGATGGCCTTGGGCAAGTACAGAAAGGGCAACAGCCTCAACGGGTGCGGGGCAAAGTCAGGACATGCAGGGACCAAGCAGCAATCGGTATTGTAATTGTAAACTGTCGAAGCTGCGTTGGTAAAGTACTGGAACTTCAAGCGCTGATAGAAAGCACCGAAGCTGAAATCGTTATAGGTACAGAAAGCTGGCTGAAGCCAGAGATAAATTCTGCCGAAATTTTTACAAAGGTACAGACGGTGTTTAGAAAGGATAGATTGCATGCAACCGGTGGTGGAGTATTCGTCGCTGTTAGTAGTGGTTTATCCTGTAGTGAAGTAGAAGTGGATAGTTCCTGTGAATTATTATGGGTGGAGGTTACACTCAACAACCGAGCTAGGTTAATAATTGGCTCCTTTTACCGACCTCCCGACTCAGCAGCTTTAGTGGCAGAACAACTGAGAGAAAATTTGGAATACATTTCACATAAATTTTCTCAGCATGTTATAGTCTTAGGTGGAGATTTCAATTTACCAGATGTAGACTGGGACACTCAGATGTTTAGGACGGGTGGTAGGGACAGAGCATCGAGTGACATTATACTGAGTGCACTATCCGAAAATTACCTCGAGCAATTAAACAGAGAACCGACTCGTGGAGATAACATCTTGGACCTACTGATAACAAACAGACCCGAACTTTTCGACTCTGTAAGCGCAGAACAGGGAATCAGTGATCATAAGGCCGTTGCAGCATCCCTGAATATGGAAGTAAATAGGAATATAAAAAAAGGGAGGAAGGTTTATCTGTTTAGCAAGAGTAATAGAAGGCAGATTTCAGACTACCTAACAGATCAAAACGAACATTTCTGTTCCGACACACAATGTTGAGTGTTTATGGAAAAAGTTCAAGGCAATCGTAAAACGCGTTTTAGACAGGTACGTGCCGAATAAAACTGTGAGGGACGAGAAAAACCCACCGTGGTACAACAACAAAGTTAGGAAACTACTACGAAAGCAAAGAGAGCTTTACTGCAAGTTTAAACGCAGCCAAAACCTCTCAGACAAACAGAAGCTAAACGATGTCAAAGTTACCGTAAGGAGGGCTATGCGTGAAGCGTTCAGTGAATTCGAAAGTAAAATTCTATGTACCGACTTGACAGAAAATCCTAGGAAGTTCTGGTCTTACGTTAAATCAGTAAGTGGATCGAAACAGCATATCCAGACACTCCGGGATGATGAAGGTATTGAAACAGAGGATGACACGCGTAAAGCTGAAATACTAAACACCTTTTTCCAAAGCTGTTTCACAGAGGAAGACCGCACTGCAGTTCCTTCTCTAAATCCTCGCACAAACGAAAAAATGGCTGACATCGAAATAAGTGTCCAAGGAATAGAAAAGCAACTGGAATCACTCAACAGAGGAAAGTCCACAGGGCCTGACGGGATACCAATTCGATTCTACACAGAGTACGCGAAAGAACTTGCCCCCCTTCTAACAGCCGTGTACCGCAAGTCTCTAGAGGAACGGAAGATTCCAAATGATTGGAAAAGAGCACAGGTAGTCCCAGTCTTCAAGAAGGGTCGTCGAGCAGATGCGCAAAACTATAGACCTATATCTCTGACGTCGATCTGTTGTAGAATTGTTTTTTGCTCGAGTATCATGTCGTTTTTGAAAACCCAGAATCTACTATGTAGGAATCAACATGGATTCCGGAAACAGCGATCCTGTGAGACCCAACTCGCTTTATTTGCTCATGAGACCCAGAAAATATTAGATACAGGCTCCCAGATAGATGCTATTTTCCTTGACTTCCGGAAGGCGTTCGATACAGTTCCGCACTGTCGCCTGATAAACAAAGTAAGAGCCTACGGAATATCAGACCAGCTGTGTGGCTGGATTGAAGAGTTTTTAGCAAACAGAACACAGCATGTTGTTATCAATGGAGAGACGTCTACAGACGTTAAGGTAACCTCTGGCGTGCCACAGGGGAGTGTTATGGGACCATTGCTTTTCACAATATATATAAATGACCTAGTAGATAGTGTCGGAAGTTCCATGCGGCTTTTCGCGGATGATGCTGTAATATACAGAGAAGTTGCAGCATTAGAAAATTGTAGCGAAATGCAGGAAGATCTGCAGCGGATAGGCACTTGGTGCAGGGAGTGGCAACTGACCCTTAACATAGACAAATGTAATGTATTGCGAATACATAGAAAGAAGGATCCTTTATTGTATGATTATATGATAGCAGAACAAACGCTGGTAGCAGTTACTTCTGTAAAATATCTGGGAGTATGCGTGCGGAACGATATGAAGTGGAATGATCATATAAAATTAATTGTTGGTAAGGCGGGTACCAGGTTGAGATTCATTGGGAGAGTCCTTAGAAAATGTAGTCCATCAACAAAGGAGGTGGCTTACAAAACACTCGTTCGACCTATACTTGAGTATTGCGCATCAGTGTGGGATCCGTACCAGATCGGGTTGACGGAGGAGATAGAGAAGATCCAAAGAAGAGCGGCGAGTTTCGTCACAGGGTTACTTGGTAACCGTGATAGCGTTACGGAGATGTTTAACAAACTCAAGTGGCAGACTCTGCAAGAGAGGCGCTGTGCATCGCGGTGTAGCTTGCTCGCCAGGTTTCGAGAGGGTGCGTTTCTGGATGAGGTATCGAATATATTGCTTCCCCCTACTTATACCTCCCGAGGAGATCACGAATGTAAAATTAGAGAGATTAGAGCGCGCACGGAGGCTTTCAGACAGTCGTTCTTCCCGCGAACCATACGCGACTGGAACAGGAAAGGGAGGTAATGACAATGGCACGTAAAGTGCCTTCCGCCACACACCGTTGGGTGGCTTGCAGAGTATAAATGTAGATGTAGATGTAGATACTGAAACGAACCCTAGTACAGCCTCTAGGCAAGTGGTCTGCCAACATGGTATAAGACAAAGTACGGTTACTTGTATTCTGCGTGAAAACCACTACTACCCTTATCATCTGCTATCCCGTCTGTTGTGACGTGAATGCGATGCAGCTCTGAACTGCGTTCCGGGACGATTTGTTGTCGTTGCACGTACCGTCCATTTCCGGACACATGTTCATAGAAACTTTTTTTCATCAATTTCCAGTCAGGAATCCGTCCCTGAAGTTTGTCGGTTTTATTAATGTTCACTCTGTTTAGGGTGTCCAATATCTTAAGGGCAAAATTATACAGTAGTTGGTACAGAATGCTAAACTCAGTATTTTGGGATAAGAACTTATGGTTGGAAATTAATATCTGCATTTGTATCGACATAAACATCATTGCATCTTTTCAGAGTGACTGTGGCCCTCGAATGAACGTGAAGAGATCTTTGTTCAGGATGCCGGATCTGTACTGGAACGGCGCAAAAATTAATCACGGCCGATCAGTTAGGAAGCAGAGTGTCGAGCGCTTAGGAAAGAATGTTACGATCGTGAAACGCAGAAATCGTGTAAACATGTTTTGAGTCACATTGACGTCATGGGCGGCGGCAGCTCTCGCTCGCGAGACACCCAAACAAGAAACAACTTTCATCGAAGGGTTTACTGACATTCACGGACAAACTCGGTTTACGTAACGAGACGTATTCGAATAGTCAGCGCTCTGTTGTCGGTACTTCATGTTAGCTGTTGAGAACAATGCTTCTCGTAGGCAGCGCCTCCTGGTGAGTCTCTACGAAGCCACAGATGTCAACGTTTCGATTCAGAAGTTGTTTGCCCCCGCCAGTTTCGAAATGCGTGCTATAATTCGATTTCCCGCTTCCAAAAGAATCTAAGCTGCTCAGATTCGCCAGGAGTTATGTCTAATATTGGCCTACAGTAATGACTCAAGGAAAGGTCAGACAATGGTGTCGATACTTTAAAAATACCTATACAGATGTGCATGATAAACGCGCAGTGGCAAACCCAATGTCTAGATCGATGAAGTCGTGCAAGTGGAGCAAAAATTGCGATCTGATGAATAATGACGATTGGTGATTTGGCTGACCAATTTTCAGTTTTTGGACGCATCGCTGTTTTACACGATGGGCACAGAAAAACTCGAGCATCGCAGTGCAAAGAATGTTAAGCGAACGAACGTTTTTGGAAAGCCATCGAAATGATTTGTTTCCCCACATTTTACGGAAAATATTATCATCTATAGCATTGAAGACGTTAACCAAGTTACAGTACACTGTTATCACGATAAATTTTTTTAGCCCCATTAGAAGTGTATTTGTGAGATTATATGTATCCGAGTGCGAATGTTGAAGTCGTAAAACGAGTTGAAAAACGTGCTAATGTTACCGTCTGTAGAGTTCAAAAATTCTTCGGGTATGTTTCTCTTGAAACACCTTTCAGTTGTGCATTTTCTGAACCCATTAGAATGTACGTATTTTTTTCAGATTAATACTTATTATGTGAAGCAATATAACTTTTAAATATAATCACCATATCAGTTTCCACCAAAAATGGTTCAAATGGCTTTAAGCACTATGGGACTTAACAAGGGAGGTCATTAGTCCCCTAGACTTAGAACTACTTAAACCTAACTATCCTAAGGACATAACACATATTCATGCCCGAGGCAGGATTCGAACCTGCGACCGTAGCAGCAGAGCGGTTCCAAACTGAAGGGCCTAGAACCGCTCGGTCACAGCGGCCGGCGTTTCCACCATCTACCATCAGATTACTTGCTGTTACAGAGCAAGTGAAAAACGACTGTCTGCATGCCTTGGTTCAAAAAATGGTTCAAATGACTCTGAGCACCATGCGACTTAACTGCTGAGGTCATCAGTCGCCTAGAACTTAGAACTAATTAAACCTAACTAACCTAAGGACATCACACACATCCATGCCCGAGGCAGGATTCGAACCTGCGACCGTAGCGGTCGCTCGGCTCCAGACTGTAGCGCCTAGAACCGCACGGCCACTCCGGCCGCATGCCTTGATACAAGCCCTAATTTCTCGGATCTTAACTACGTATCCCTTACACGAAAAGGACGTCTGAGGCAGCAGAATCGTTCTGCAGTCACCTTCAAATGATAATTCTTGATTTTCTCAGTAGTGTTCCTCGGAAAGAATATCACCTTCTTTCCTGGGATTCCATTTTGAGTTCCCATAGTATCTCATCTGTATGTTGTTCGAACCTGCTGGGGTGCCGGCCGTTGTGACCTTGCGGCTCTAGGCGCTTCAGTCTGGAACTGCGCGACCGCTACCGTCGCACGTTCGAATCCTACCTCGGGCAAGGATGTGTGTGATGGCCTTAGGTTAGTTAGTTTTAAGTAGTTCTAAGTTCTAGGGGGCTGATGACCTCGGATGTTAAGTCTAATAGTGCTCAGAGCCATTTGAACCATTTTTGCGAACCTACTGGTAACAAACCTAGCATGCCCATCTCTGAATTGCTTCGATGTCTTCCTTTAATCCGATCTGGTGGGCAACCCAAGTACTCGAGCAGTACTCAGTAATGTATCGCACTAGTATTTTACAAGTGGTCTCCTTTACAGATGAACCACACAATGTTCGACCATTCGCCTAACCCTACCAGAATCTTTACATACTCGTTCCATTTCATATCGCTTTACAACATTTACCTTAGATATTTAATCGACGTCACTGTGATATAATCGAAGATTTAGGGTTTTTTTCGCACTCAGCCGCATCAATTTACATTTTTCTACATTGAAGAAAATTCTACTGCCATTCTTCACACCAACTACAAATTTTGTCTATCTCATCTTGTATCCTCCTACAGTAACTCAACGACGACACTTCCCCGTAGACTGCATGATCATCAGGAAACAGCCGCAGATTTCTGTTCGCCTTGTCTGCCAGATCACTTACGTATATGGAAAATAACAGCGGTCCTATTTCACTTCCCTGGGGCACTCCTGACGATGTCCTTCACTCGGACGAAGACTTGCCGTCGAGGACACGTACTGGGTTCTGTTGCTTAAGCAATCTTCGAGCCGCTCAAATATCTGGGAACCTATTCCGTACGCTCATTCCCTCATTAACAGTTTACTGTGGGGCGCCGTGACAGCCGCTTTTCGGAAATCCAGTAATATGGAATCTGCCTATTGCCCTTCGTCTATAGTTCGCAGAATATCTTGTGAGAAAAGGCAAAGTTAATTTTCACAAGGGTGATGTTTTCTAAAACCACGCTCATTCGTGGACAGAAGCTTTCCTGCAGAACGTATGATCTAAAGAACCACTGAAAAATACAGTACGATACAAGATGGACGACGAGACTCGTATTTCTTAGTATCAAAACACCAGTCAATATAGTGACGCCATTCAACTTCGCCAAAATTTAAAAAAAAATCGCAAGTAATCTCCTTACTCAAAAGTCGAAAAATGACGTTACCGTTTTCTGGGACTTGTTCATTTGCTTGATTTCATGAAATGCAGGTAACAGTTACTGTTAAGATGTGTACTGAAAAACCAGATTGAAACGTACAGCCCAAAAGAGACGGGGCGGGTATTTGTCGTCCGGGAAAGTTTTACTGCACCACCCTTTACATACCACTAACTCGTAGGAGATATACTGTACGAACAGGCTCTAACAGCACTGAAATACGTAGGTGAAAAGTAACGTCGGACAATGTAGCTCACTCTCGTAATACCACAATAAATTGTACTGACAAGACCTTGGCTACCATCAACGTCGTAATCCGTGTGACTTAAACAATTTTCTGTACCAACACAACGAAGTCACGTAAGATTTTATATTCACCTTCTGACGCTATAAATCACACTACTGCTCGCTACGACGTTACTATGTACGAAAGGAGGACCCAATAACACTTTTCGTCGTATAATGGGGTCAGTGGTAGCTATCTGAATATTAATTACAACAACGCACCTGACTATCACGGTTCACTAAGTTCGAACGATAAACTGCCACCAAAGCTAGTATTAATCATCAGAAAAATACTAAATGCGAGAGTCTACAGGGAGCAGGAATGATGCATTTACTTTTCCAATAACAGCAACCTACAGCGAAGCTTACTCTGACTACACAACTGAACACTTTCTCAACAACGTAGGTACCAGAAATGACGGCTTTCGTACATAACTAATGAATACGTCATATAGATCCGTTGCCTCTTTTAGTTTCCCCTCTTTTAAAGCTTCAAAGAATAATCGCATATACAAGAAAGTAGTGTGAACGTTATAAATTTTTACATGAATTAGAGAATACGTTCAAAGGCAAAGATATTATTTAATATTGTTTATCTTTCGTGGCCAATCAAGGATAACCTCTGTAAGTAACGCCTTGCTGCAACAATATCTTTGACTCTATTGAAATTTTATCATATTAAACTGTTTCGTCAGTTTCAACCTTTCAGAATTAAATGGAATAACTTTTAATTTATAGTCAACCACTTTTCAATAAAATGTAAACTTGCTTTGCCTGTATAAATAATGATTAATTATATTTCTTTTCGTTGCAAGTTATTAAGTGAAAAATATTATTCCTTCCCTTTAGGGTTTTAATTTATTTGAATGTTGCTTTTACCAGTATGCTAATCTTTTACTTTATTGGCCTTTGGATTTACTTTGATACGAAAAGATATATTCGAGATATTAGTATTGTAATAGTTTAGGGATAAGTGACAAGTCGGGTACCGACTTTTTTAGTTTAAACAGTTAATTCCTTATTTCTGCCAGTAATTCGTTTACCGGTACAAGTCAGGATTTTACTATTCAAAGCCCCACTAAGTGGAAATGTAATAAAAAATATATAAAACATGAGTGTCACTGCCACTTTTCAACTATACATATGAACTTTAAATACTCAAACAAAGCTCAACCACTTCAGGTATTGACTTCCACGACCAACTAATATTTTAAACTCAAAATACAGCACTCGATGATCTCTTTTAGAGAGAATTATCGTACTCTCTTAAAAATTGTTCTTGATATGTCGTTTAGGAACAAGGAGAAAAGCTGTCAAATTTGTCAAATTCTCAATAAACTTCCCATTGCTTCCCAGTAAATATCTATTACGTAGGACGACGGATCTTTTTAATATAGTGCATCCAACGAGATTTCCGGAATTTACTGTATTACGACGTTCACGCCGGAGTCACACAATAAATCCTAACCAAATATCGCTAAGTCACTATTCCTCAGTGCTTGCGTACGCCTGCGGAACCACATTAATGCAATGCAACGCTACTATTCCTTAGTGCGTGCTTTAATCCTCAATCACAAATAACTACACGACTTCGAGTGAACATATCTGTACACATACACCATCCAACGGAAAATCTCCCAAAAATGTTGAAACACGGTTCGCCTACAAACTTTTGGCTATTAAGAAAAACAACGCACCATTAATCACAAGTAGGGGAAACTAATGTCACACTTCAATAAATCGGAGCTTTTCCAATTCCTGACGTGTCTACACTCTGCCAACAAAAATGGTTCAAATGGCTCTGAGCACTATGGGACTTAACTTCTAAGGTCATCTGTCCCCTAGTAGAACTTAGAACTACTTAAACCTAACTAACCTAAGGACATCACACACATCCATGCCCGAGGCAGGATTCGAACCTGCGACCGTAGCGGTCACGCGGTTCCAGACTGTACTCTGCCAACATTGGCGGAATAATCGCTTTCTTCACAAGCCGATGATCTCTTCAAAATATTTTTCTAAACGGCTTAGAACTGCCTTGAATACACTGGAGTTATATCCCCGTTGCAGACTAATTCACGTATCGTACGTGTGAGGCGATCTCATCACACTCTTGAGATAATCTCTCTCGAGGCACTGGAATACTAAACTGTACTTTTAAAAAGACAGTCCAAGAACCATTCTCTGCGAACAATCGTATCACGCTAGTTCTCTCTTTAACAATAAGCGTTTCTTCTTAGCAGTAGCCAGGAAACATTCGCAGTGGCCAGTTACACCGAAGTTATCTTCGCGCACGCCGCGATTTAGCATTAGGCTGGGCGTAGCAAACTCGCTGACTTGACAGGGCACAGCTTTTATCGAACATTGTGTGTCACATATGTATAACATTTTAACACAAAACATAAGAAAACTTTACAAACCTCTTAAGAGGCTGTTCATTCACTCAAAACATTAAAGTCGATAATAAGTGAAGCGCTCTTTGGAGCTGATGGGGTTTGGTGCATTGCAGTTCTCCTCCATCATTGCGCGCTGCCCAGATCCTGGATAAGATACAATATTTCCGTTCTGATGTTTTCAACCACAGTCCCGCCATTGCAGTCATTGACCGTGGATCTCCTTGCACGTGAAACAATGGCTCGGTAGATAACGATTTGGAGATGATGAGGAATTGAAGACCGGCGTTAACTAGTGCAGTTCCCAGACGGTGAGATCCTAAAACGGAAGGATTAAATAAGTTAGTACAGCGTTACAGAAAATCTTGGAAGTGAACGGCGGTTGCGTGGAAAAGTGAAGTAAGCTTGTAACAAACCAAAACTGCCAATAAAGGCTTCTTCCAAAGAATATTTTTTTATGACCGAAAAGCCCTTACTTTTTGAATACGCCTCAGTTCGAAGGTGGGTAGACGGCAAGGACCTACCAGACCTACAGTACGACCATTCTAGACCAGCACTGCGAAACGCAAACAAACTTTCCGGTTGAGCACACTTTACCTTACCGTAAAATGGAAAATTGTCCAGCATAAATTTCATTGCTGCCAAATCACGATCTGCATAAAAGGGCAAACCAATAAGTAGAGGAAGAAAGGGAAGGAGGAGTGTACGTAGCATGCCTCCGGTAGAGGCTACTGCCTTTCCCTACGCGGTGATACCCAGCACAAAATGTATCTTAACGTACAACTTGTCAAGGTCCAGTATTCAAGTAATATTCTTAAAGAAAGATAATGAATATTAAACGGTTGCTGGGTGATGGGGAAAGGGCGACAAGTGGTGGAGGGACATTTATTGTTTTGTACGAGGCTCATTCAGTAAATACACAGCTCATAGGATAGCGATATGCATATTTACGGACGACGGTACTATCTCGTGCACAAGATATAAAAGCACAGTGCATAGGCGGAGCTGTCATTTGTACCCAGTTGATTCATGTGAAAAAAAATTCCTGACTTTATTATAACGGCACGATGGGAAGTAACAGACAACGATGTGATGTTTGATTTGTGGGGCGCTCGACTGCGCGGTCATCAGCGCCCATACAAAGTCCCAATTGTTAAACAGTCCAGTTTTTTTTCAGTACAATCTAGCTACTGTCACAAGTGATGATGAAGATGATGGTGAAATGATGAGGACAACACAGACACAAGTAACAGACAATGAACCGAGAATGCTAGGTGAAGCTAGACTCAGGGGACATTTCATTTCGGGAATCGTCAGGGAATTCAGTATTCCGAGATCCACAGTGTCAAGAGTGTGCCGAGAATAGCGACTTTCAGGCATTACCTCTCACCACAGAGAACGCAGTGGCCGACGGCCTTCGCTTCACGATGACAGCAGCGCCGTTTGCGTAGAGTTGTCAGTGCTAACAGACAAGTACGTGCGAAAAACGTATCCACTAGAACAGTGGGGCGAAATTTGGCATTAATGTGCTGTGGCAGCAGGCGACCGATGCGACTGTCTTTGCTAACTGCAGGACATCGCCTGCAGCGCCTCTTCTGGTCTTGAGTAACTCCATGGTGCCGGCACGATAGCTCAAGCCGGCACGGTAGCTCAGCGTGTTCGGCCAGAGAGCCGGTTGGCCTCTGTAATAAAAAACTGAGTGGAAGGATCAACCACCGAACTTGAACAGGATGTCTTGCGACGTCCGCAACGACCAAACACAACGATCTTAAAAAAAAAAAAAAAAAGTATTCAAGGGGGCGATGGTTCGCACCTCAACACTCCAAAAATAAGAAAAACAATCGGTTGCTGAGCGCCGAGTGGTATGAGGCGTCTGTAGAAATTACTGTTTGTGTAGTGTGTATAAACCACTTTATTGTTATTATCCAACCCATCAAAAGGTTTAGGTGACTAAAATGTCATACCAGCTTTATAGGAATACAACATTAGGGAATACGTTGCAAGAAAGTCTGGACGAACTGATACAGTATGGACAAATATCTCCACAGTTTGCCGTTAAGGTGATGCTTCAGTTCGACAAATCAATCAACAATGCGTTAGCAACAAGAGTGAAATCAAGGCTAACTTTCAAGGCTGGGAAATTAAATACATATCGTTTTTGTGACAATGTATGGACGTTTATGCTGAACGATGTGGAATTTCGTGAGGTGCAAGATCTTGCAAAAGCTGACAAAGTGAAAATTGTGGCTTGTGATGGTAAAAATCGCAGTAATGACTAGCATCAGAAATCTCCAGAAGAATCATGATCTTTGTCTACATTGCTCTGGTTTTGTTTTGTGTAATTTTTGCTTAATAAGACTGTTTTGTTACGGCTCTAAAACTGTGACACTTCCTTTCATGAAAAACTTTTAAGTGATAGTAATTTTGTTTGTAATGAACATATACAGAGTTCCAAACAAATACAATTTGTTGAAGCACAATCCAACATTACCAGTAGAATGTGTTTCCCACCTGTAACCCATGTTTGTTTGTATCTTGGAGTTTGTAAATGTTGTGTAATGTTAAAAAATAAAAATAAACTAATCTCTGTTACAGTATTGTATATTTTGTTTACGTTTTGTCAGTAACTGAAAATTACAAGATTTAAATATATTTATATAATTATGTAAAAAAAAAAAAAAAAGCGTGTTCGGTCAGAGAGCCGGTTGCCTCTGTAATAGAAAATTGAGTGGAAGGATCAACCACCGAACCTGAACAGGATGTCTTGCGACGTCCGCAACGACCAAACACAACGATCAATAACGAACAAAATACAAAAAAGAAAGAAAAAAAAATGATGTGGTGGTTATGATACTAAACTGTTCAGTCAAGGGTCGTGAGTTCAAATCTGACCTAGACTGTAAAATTTTAATTTCTATTTTCGGTTAGAGTACATTCTGGAAGTATCCAAAAATATCAAGAATCATTGTACTGGAATGTTCTGTAGCTGTATATATACTGTATGTGGTCTGGCCGGGAGCAGTTCGCTCCGCGCTCTTGTATGTGCAATGTGAATGTATGTGAATAAACCTTCGTTAAGTGAAGTTAGTGCTCGTCATTCATCCAATTACACCTTCTTCTACGCGGCAATATAGGTTCGACTCTAGGCCATTAGGAAACAGTGGTCTGGCCAGGTTAAGTCCAAATTTCCGTTGTTAAGAATTGATTCGAGTGTGGCGCGGACCCGATGAAGCCATTGATCTAAGTCGTCAACAAGACACTGTACAAGCTGGTGGTGACTCCATAATGATGTGGGCTGTGTTTAGGTGGAATGGGCTGTGCCCTATAGTCCAACTAAACCGATCATTGACTGAAAAAGTTTACGTTCGGCTACTTGAAGGTCATTTGCAGCCATTTCTGTATCGGTATTCGTATTTCTTCCTACTATAGCAATGTCATCAGCGTATGCACATATCTGGCTAGTTTTCATAAATACGGTGCCTCTTTTGTTGATTTTATTTACTACGCTATGCAGGGCTATATTGAATAAGACAGTGGAGAGACTATCCCCTTGCTTCACACCTTTATTAAAGTCAAAGCTTTCACTTGTTCTGCTAAGGACCTTTACTTTTGCTCGTGTCTCCAACTACCGTACCACGTTCAATATCTGTTAATTCCCATTGTGCGGCCATAATCACTCCCGAAGCCTTTTCACATGGATCACCTGAGTACAAATGAAGCTCCGCTGATGCACGGCCCTTTTACACCTTGTGCACGCGGTACTACCACCACCCACATGTGCATATCGCTAGTCCATAACTTTTGTCACTTCGGTGTATTCGTACAGACTGGTGCATCACAACTCGGCAACTGGCTCTACAGCTATCGGAGAACATTGAAAGTGCTTGTGAAGCGACTGTGACTCTTGGATTTTCCAACGGATGTTCAGGATCGGATCCGTGAAAGCTCACAACAGACCACCAGATTCAAATAAAAGCCATTCCTTCTGAACTGTTAGAGCAGATTGATACCGACGAGAGGCCTTTTCTGTCTCGAATCAAATGGTTCAAATGGCTCTGAGCACTACGGGACTTAACATCTGAGGTCATCAGTCCCCTAGAACTTAGAACTACCTAAACCTAACAAACCTAAGGACATCACACACATCCTTGTCCGAGGCAGGATTCGAACCTGCGACCGTAGCGGTCGCGCGGTTCCAGACTGTAGCGCCTAGAACCGCTCGGACACTCCGGCCGGCTGTCTCGAATCATTACGGGTGAAGAGATCTTGTTGCGCATCACTCAGTGCCAGTAAGAGAATGACAGTCTATAGAGTAGCGTCCAGAGCAATCACATAAATAAGCAATTCAATTGCAGCTGTCTCTGCTGGCAAATTCGTGGTGATAGTTTTTTGGGTTAGTGAAAGTGTAATTCTTGTGCACGTGTTGCCAAAAGAGTCAACCTTTAATTTAGAGGCGTCTGTGAAGACAACGACCGTTTACAACTTGTTCAACCTGACAAGAATCCAAACTCAGTCGTGCTCCAGCACGACACTGCACGTTCTCAGAGTTTGGGAACACATCGCAAAACGGGCTTGGACATTATTTGCTTATCCACACTATAGTCCAGACATGGCGCCCTTGGATTTCCATCTGTTTGGGCCACTTCAGTATTCTCTACTTGGGGCACAATGTGAAGATACTGAGATATTAATTCCTGTAGCGGAAACGTAGCTGCGAGCAGAGGAGAGTTTTTATCCATCAGCGAGTGAGTCCTCTTACGCGACGCTGGCGTAAGGCCATGGAACGTGCTGGAGACTACACAGAGAAATAGTACACGTAAAACAAATGCTGACTGACGTCGTTGTTGTGTTTCATTCCAAAGACTGGTTTGATGTAGCTCTCCACGTAGTTCATCCTGTGCAAGCCTCTTCATCTGCGAATAAAGATTGCAACTTACATCCTTCTGAATCTGCTTACTTATACATCTATTGGTTTCCCTCTCTGATTTTTACTCCACACACTTCCCTCCAGTACTAAACTGGTGATACTTTATGTCTCAGAATGTGTCCTATCAACCAATCCCTTCTTATAGTCAAGTTGTGTCTCAAATTGTTTTCTCCCTTATTTTATTCAGTACATCCTCATTAATTACATGATCTACTCATCTAATCTTCAGCATTCTTCTGTAGCACCACATTTCAAAAGCTTCTTTTCTCTTCTTGTCTGAACTGTTTATTGTCCACGTTTCACTTCCATACAAGCCTACACTCCCGACAAATATTTTTAGGAGAGATTTATTAACATTAAAATTTGTGTTCTCTTCTTCCGAAACCTGTCGTGTTCCATTGCCAGTCTACATTTTATATCCTCTTTACTTCGACCGTCATCAGTTATTTTACTACCCAAGTAGCAAAACGCATCTGCTACTTTTAGTATCTTCTTTCCCTAGGCTGGCTTCTACTAGTTTTTCGGTTCTTCTGTAAACAAATCGTATTGGTATTTTGCAACCACGACTTATTAAACTGACTGTTTGGTAATGGTCACACCTTTAGCACCTGGTTTCCTTGGAACCTGAATTATTGCATTCTTCTTCAAGTGCGAGGATATTTTGCCAGTCTCATACATCTTGCGCAACAGATGGAATAGTTTTGTCACGGCTGACTTTCCCAAGGATATCAGTAGTTATGACGAAATGTCGTCAACACAGGGACTTGGTTTCGACTTAAACACAGGGACTTGGTTTCGACTTAGGTCTCTCGATGCACTATCAAATTCCTCTAGCAGTATATCTCCTGTCACATCTTCATCTACGTCCTCTTCCCTTCCGGTTATACTGCCCTCAATTTCATTTCCTCCCTGTTTTCTCTTCTTTGTTAATACTGGTTTTCCATCTGAGCCCTTGATATTAATTAAGCTGTTCCTATTTTCTCCAGAGGCATCTTTAATTTTCCTATAAGCGGAATCTCTCTATCTCTCTTTCAGTTAGTTATATTTGTATATCTTTACATGTGTACTCCAGTCATTCGTACTTAACCATTTTGCACTTGCTATAAATCTCATTTTTCAGATATTGGTTTCCCCTTTCGTCTGTTTCATTTGTTACATTACTATATTTTCTTCTACCAGCAATTAAATTCAATATCTCCTGTGATATCCAAGGATCTGTACGACACCTTGTGTTTTTACCTATTTGATCCTCTGCTGCACTCACTATTTCATCTCTCAAAGTTACCCATTTGTCTTGTGTTGCATTCTTTTCCCCCGTTTCACTCAATCATTGCCTAATGCTCGCTCTGGAACTCTCAACAATTTCAAATTCTTACGATCTTTCCAGGTCCCATCTCCTTAATTTCGTATCTTTTGCAGTTCCTTCATTTTTAATCTACAGTTCACAACCAATAATTTGTGGTCAGAGTCTATATCTGCGCATGTATATGTCTTACAATTTAAAACCTGGTTCCGACATCCCTGTCTTACCATTATATAATCAGTCTGAAACCTTCCGGTGTCTACAGGTCTCTTCCACGTATAACATTTCTTTCATGATTCATAAGCCAAGTTTTAGCGATTAATAAATTGTTTCCTGTGCAAAATTCTACCAGGCTCTTTCTCTTTCATTTGCTTCCCACAATCCATATTCACTTAGGGTTTTGCTTCTCTTCCTTCTCCCTACTATCGAATTCCAGTCGCCCATCCTCAATCAAATTTTCATCTCTCTTAACTACATGAATAATTTGTTTTTATCTCATACATTTCTTCAGTTCAGTTTCTTCATCATCTGCGGAGCTAACTGGCATAGGGTGTGGGCTTGGTGTCCATCTTAACTATGCTATTCATAACAGGTTACACGCATTCCTGTTTTCTTGTCGACTATTAAGCCAACTCCTGCATTACACCTATTTCATTTTGTATTTATAGCCCCGTATTCACCTGACCATAAGTCCTGTTCCTCCTGCCACCGAACTTCGCTAATTTCTACTATATCTAAATTCAGCTTTCCATTTCCCCTTTTAAAATTTTCAACTTATCTGACAGAGTAAGGGATCTAATATTCCACTCTCCGACCAGTAAAATGTCAGTTTTTTCCCTTTAACGACATCCTTCTGAGTAGTTCTCGCCCAGAATCCAGAGATCCGAATGGGGGATTATTTACCTCCGGAACATACACTGACGGGTAAAAAAATTATGACCACTGCCCACAGCCGCCCGGTGGCGTTCTGGGCACGTGGTAACAAAAGTATGTAAGCGGAGAGACACGGGCGGGGGATCACCTTAGAGAAGATATGGTCTGCATATGGGGAAATCCATTGAGATAAGCGTCTTTGACAAAGGGCAGATTATTATTATGCAGAGCATGTGAACGAGTATCTCGAAAACAGCGAAGCCGGTCGAATGTTCACGTGCTACTGTCGTGAGCATCTACAGAAAGAGGTAGAAGGACAGTGAAAATACAACTAGGCTCTAAATGGTTGGACGTCCACGACTCTTTACAGAACGTGGTCTTCGGAGGTTTGTCTGCTCTGTAAAGTCGGATAGACAGTGATCTGCGGCATCTCTGCCGAAAGAGCACAATGCTGGTGCACATACTAATGTTTCAGAGCACACGGTCCATCGGACGTTGTTGAGCATGGAGCTCCGTAGTAGACCACCGCTACGTGTTCACATGTCGACCAGCGACATCGACGGTTACGATTGCAGTGGACACGAGACCATTGGGATTCGACCGCCGATCAATCGAAACGTGTTGGGTCTTCGGGTCAATCACGTTTTTGCTACACCAGGTCGCTGGTCGTCTCCACAAACGCCGTTATCGAGGTTAATTGTGGTTCGAAAGGTGCTGTGCTCCACGGACACAGGCTGGTAGAGCAGTATTATGCTGTGGAAGACATTCTCCTGCGCTCGTATGAAACCTGTGGTAGTAATTGAAGACAAACTGACAGCTGCGAACCAACTGCATCCCTTCATGCTTGATTGTCTTCCCCGACGGTGAGGACATCTTTCAGCAGCATAATTGCTCATGTCTCAGAGCCAGAACGATATTACAGACATTTGAGGAGCTTAATAATGAACTCAGGCTGATGTTTCGGTGACCAAAGTCGCTTGATGTAAATCCTATGGACTCCATCTGGCTCACTTCAGGTGCCATCACTTCGTAGGCAAATCAGCGGCCCGTCATTTACGCGAAGTGCATGACCTGTGCGTAGACACGTAATGCCACATACCTCTACAAACCTACTAACAAACTGTCGGATTCCTGATACACAGAATCAGTGATGCATTTCGTCCCAAAGACGGACAAACAAGCTGTTACGCAGGTGGTCATAATGTACTGGATCATCAGTGTTGCCAGATTCTAACTCTTAAGAATAAATGTGTTTTGAGTATCAGAATTGTGGGAATTATTTGTTGACCTACCCTCGCAAAATTCTGTTGCATGTCTGCCGCAAAGGAAGTCCGAGCCGCCATTCAGCTTCGGTTTCCGGGAAGCCGAGTACCTGACAGGCTGGTGTGAATGCGGTGAAGCCCGAAACAATGGTCTAAAAACAAGAGGCACATCATCCACAGCCAACACTGTTTTCTCAAAATAAATACGACATTGTAACGTAGACAGGCACTGCATTATATTCCTTTTGGACTGAAATCTTTGTCGGTGAACGAGGCCAGGGTTATTGCAGTCCTCTACATCAACATCTACATCTACATAAATACTAGGTAAGCCAGTGTTTGGTGCGTGGTAGAGGATACCTTATCAGTGATTTTTTTAACAGCTATTAGGAGTTTAATACTAGACGCAGTTCTTGTAATTCTATTGGGAGAATACATTGTGTTTTTACTGAGTGATCAATTATTTACATTATAAAATAAACTGATGTGAAAGTGTAGTCAATTTATACCGCAATAAGTTTGCTGAGTTTGCAGAATTTAAATCGTGCACTGAGTTACAATCATTTATTCCTTGGAGTAATTTATTGTTCAACTGCTTCAACTGCTTCGTTATCGGCGCCATTAGCGGGAGAACCTTTTACTGCAGTCAGATTCTAAATCTAGGGACGAGTTATGACTTTTATACCGGTAACTTAAATCTCCTAGGGGATTTTTATTTAGGCCGCCCATTGCGGTGGTTAACCCGAGAAAAATTATAAAACGAACATACTTTTAGGTTGAACTGGGGTTCGCAGTGTTGGAGTCGGTCTAATAACTTTTAAATAAATTCCTCTTTCTTTTAAGAAACTCGACAAACATCACGTATTTCTGTCTTCATGAATTCGCTACACTATGAATTCATCATTTTACAATATAATCACGTTTTAGATTTTAGTATAAAGGAATGACTTCTTTCACTTTACATTTGGTTGATACGTTGAAGATATGATAATATTTCTTAAGTTAAAGTAATCACAGGGGGTTTAGAAAATGATGACCTGTGTATTTTGTACCCAAAATATCGACTTTATTTCTACAAATGGCACTATGCTGTTTTCTCGTTTTATCGTTGCTCCTCTTGATGAAACAGATTCAGGAATGCAATTATTTAGTAAGTCTTGTAAGAAATTAGCGAGTAAAAATTTACTTACAATATTTCTGTTTTTCTTGTAGCGTGTTGAGTAGCTATTCAGTTTGATGTGGATGGCAGAACTCTGTGTCGAGATGGGACATATGTGACCACTTCTACTTTGCCCTTCAGTGGCTTTCACCGAAATGAGTGGATACACTGACCACATAAATAAGTTTTGTTGCTTATTTACAGCACGTTGGTTTTGCACAATACCCAAGTGTTACACATTCGTAAACTACGAATTAAACCTAAAACCATCTAAATGTCCACCATAGGTTGTCAGAATTATTTTTATAGATAAGCTTTACTGCGTCTTGTGAAGAAGACAGATATCGATTTTACACGCCTGCCTGTGGGAACAGGTATCAGTTCGTATGGAGCACTAAACTATTTTTAAGTGAGACACTTATTTCAACAATGCAACTGCAATTTAAAATGACAAAGGCCGAAACTCTCCAATAATGTAATACGTGACGCAATGAAGTTTATAAATATGAAAGAAATTTGTGACACCCTATTGTGGAGGTTTAAAATGGTTTTAGCATTCTGAAATTGCGTCGATGTTGTGGACCCACAAATGAATCTGACAGTAAATTACTTCTCGCTCTGCACTGATGAATCATTGATTGGCATGGTTGGCATGGTATTAACGTATGGATTATAGCACTAAAAGGTATCAAGAGCTGCAGAATGGAATGCAGGCGGTTTCCATAAAAACTGTGCAACTCGTCCTGCCTCTGTAAAAACTTTGGAAAGGCTTCGTGGATTTGAAACTTTCGCCTTCACAAGAAGTATTATTAGTGGAAATGCTACCAATGAAGCATCAGTAGCAGTTCTGGAAAATCCCAGGAGAAACTGGAAGCATTTGAAATGAGCTGCTATCGAACAGTTCGGAGATTGAAGTAGCCAGACAAAATACGAAATGAAAGAGTATTTTAACAAATGAATGTGAATAGAAATCTGTGGAATATACTTATCGCAGGAAGGTGCTTGTTATTGGGACGTGTGCTACAGCGCTGGGTAAAACTTAACTTGGCGTTGCACGGCGAGGCAGAGAGGAAAGCAGCAGAGGCAAACCAAGAATAGAATACGCTAAGGTACCTAAAGCGAGTGTTGGATGCAACGGCTATATAGAGACGTAAAGATCAGCACAAAACAGGAAACGGTGGACGAAAGCGTCAAATCACTCAACAGACTGATGACTTTGTTGTTGTTGTGGTCTTCAGTCCTGAGACTGGTTTGATGCAGCTCTCCATGCTACTCTGTCCTGTGCAAGCTTCTTCATCTCCCAGTACCTACTGCAACCTACATCCTTCTGAATCTGCTTAGTATATTAATCTCTAGGTCTCCCTCTACGGTTTTTACCCTCCACACTGCCCTCCAGTACTAAATTGGTGATCCCTTGATGCCTCAGAACATGTCCTACCAACCGATCCCTTCCTCTGGTCAAGTTGTGCCACAAATTTCTTTTCTCCCCAATTCTATTCAATACCTCATCATTAGTTATGTGATCTATACATCTAATCTTCAGCATTCTTCTGTAGCACCACATTTAGAAAGCTCCTATTCTCTTCTTGTCCAAACTATTTATCGTCCATGATTCACTTCCATACATGGCTACACTCCACACAAATACTTTCAGAATCGACTTCCTGACCCTTAAATCTATACTCGATGTTAACAAATTTCTCTTCTTCAAAAATGCTTTCCTTGCCATTGCCAGTCTACATTTTATATCCTCTGTAATTCGACCATCATCACTTATTTTGCTCCCCAAATGAAGTGTCTCATTTCCTAATCTAATTCCCTCAGCATCACCCGAATTAATTCGACTACATTCCATCATCCTCGTTTTGCTTTAGTTGATGTTCATCTTATATCCTCCTTTCAAGAGACTGTCCATTCCGTTTAACTGCTCTTCCAAGTCATTTGCTGTCTCTGACAGAATTAAAATATCATCAGCGAACCTCAAAGTTTTTATTTCTTCTCCATGGATTTTAATACCTACTCCGAATTTTTCTTTTCTTTCCTTTACTGCTTGCTCAATATACAGGTTGAATAACATCTGGGATAGGCTACAACCCTGTCTCACTCCCTTCCCAACCACTGCTTCCCTTCCATGCCCCTCGACTCTTATAGCAGCCATCTGGTTTCTGCACAAATTGTAAATAGCCTTTCGCTCCCTGTATTATACCTATACCCCTTTATTATACCTATACTCCTGCCACCTTTCTGTAAGTCTACAAATGCTAGAAATGTTGGTTTGCCTTTCACCTATCTTCTAAGATAAGTCGTAGGGTCGGTATTGCCTCAAGTGTTCCAACATTTCTACGGAATCCAAACTGATCTTCCCCGAGCTCAGCTTCTACCAGCTTTTCCATTCGCCTGTAAAGAATTCCCGTTAGTATTTTGCAGCCGTGACTTATTAAACTGATAGTTCGGTATTTTTCACATCTGTTAGCACCTGCTTTCTTTGGGATTGGATTTATCATATTCTTCTTGAAGTCTGAGGGTATTTCGGCTGTCTCATACATCTTGCTCACCGGATGTTGGAGTTTTGCCAGGGCTGGCTATCCAAAGGCTGTCAGTAGTTCTCCCGGGGCCTTGTTTCGACTTAGGTCTTTTAGTGCTCTGTCAAACTCCTCACGCAGTATCATATCTCCCATTTCAACTTCCATTTCCATAATATTGTCCTCAAGTACATCGCCTTTGTATATACCCTCTACATACTCCTTCCACCTTTCTGACTTCCCTTCTTTGCTTAGAACTGGGTTTCCATCTGACCTCTTGATATCCATACAAGTGGTTCTCTTTTCTCCAAAGGTCTCATTAATTTTTCTGTTGGCAGTATCTATCTTACCCCTAGTGAGATATGCTCTACATCCTTACATTTGTACTCTAGCCATCCATGCTTAGCCATTTTGCACTTCCTGTCGATCTCATTTTTGAGACGTTTGTATTCATTTTTGCCAGCTTCATTTACTGCATTTTTGTATTTTCTCCTTTCATCAATTAAATTCAACATTCCTTCTGTTACCCAAGGATTTCTACTAGCCCTCGTCTTTTTACATACTTGATCCTCTGCTGCCTTCACTATTTCATCCCTCAAAGCTACCCATTCTTCTGCTCTCCCTGAATCTCTCTACAACCTCTGGATCTGTCAGTTTATCCAGGTCCAATCTCCTTAAATTCCTACCTTTTTGCAGTTTCTTCATTTTTAATCTACAGTTCATAACCAATAGATTGTGGTCAGAGTTCACATCTGCCCCTGGAAATGTCTATCAATTTAAAACCTGGTTCCTAAATCTCTGTCTTACCATTATATAATCTATCTGAAACCTTCCAGTATCTCCAGGACTCTTCCATGTATACAACCATCTTTCATGATTCTTGAACCTAGTATTAGCTATGATTGAGTTATGCTCTGTGCAAAATTCTACAAGGCGGTTTCCTCTTTCATTTCTTACCCCCATTCCATATTCACCTACTACGTTTCCTTCTCTTCCTTTTCCTACTACCTAATTCCAATCACCCATGACTATTAAATTTTCGTCTCCCTTCACTATCTGAACAATTTCTTTTAACCCATCATACATTTCATCAATCTCTTCATCATCTGCGGAGCTAGTTGGTATATAAACTTGTACTACTGTGATAGGAGTGGTCTTAGTGTCTATCTTGGTGACAGTAATGTGTTCACTATGCTGTTTGTAGTAGCTTACCCGCACTCCTGTTTTTTATTGATTATGAAACCTACTCCTGCATTACCCCTATTTGATTTTGTATTTATAACCCTGTAATCACCTGACCAGAAGTCTTGTTCCTCCTGCCACCGAACTTCACTAATTCCCACTATATCTAACTTTAACCTATCCATTTCCCTTTTTAAATTTTCTAACCTACTTACCCGATTAAGTGATCTGAAAGTCCACGCTCCGATCCATAGAATGCCAGTGCTCTTTTCCCTGATAACGACGTTCTCCTGAGTAGTCTCCGCCCGGAGATCCAAATGGCGGACTATTTCACCTCCAGAATATTTTACCCAAAAGGACGCCATCATCGTTTAACCATACAGGAAAGCTGCATGCCCTCGGGAAAAATTACGGCTGTAGTTTCCCCTTGCTTTCAGCCGTTCACAGTACCAGCATGGCAAGGCCGGCTTGGTTAGTGTTACAGGGCCAGATCAGTCAATCATCCAGACTGTTGCCCCTGCAACTACTGAAAAGGCTGCTGCCCCTCTTCAGGAACCCCAAGTTTGTCTGGCCTCTCAACAGGTACCCCTCCGTTGTGGTTGCACCTACGGTACGGCCATCTGTATCGCTGAGGCACGCAAGCCTCCCCACCAACGGCAATGTCCATTGTTTATAGGGGGTGGGGTGGGGGGGGGGCTTTAAATAAAAGAAAAACAGAAAAAGGAAGGTGGCAAGTAACAGTAATGACGAATTGCTGACACTACCCATAGAAATCCTGTAAAGGGAAATAAAGTTGCCATCCATATTTTGTACTGGGAAAGTAATTATAAAACTCGTTGCGTATCATAGTAGAAATCGCATTTTGTTCACGGAAGACGCAGGTTGATAACTAACTTACTTTCCGTTGTTGTTGTTTCGGTTGGCCGTCATATTTACATCTACATCTATACTCTATGAACGACTGTGAAGTGCATGACAGATGTCCTGTACCAGTTACTAGGACTTTTTCCCACTCCAAGGGAAAAAGCTCTAATAACCGATGCAGAGGAATGTACCCTCTGTCATGCACATCACAGTGATTCGCAGAATGTAGTTGTAGATGTACATGTAGATACACTGTGTGTAACACCCCACCCGTCACTTATCTGGTTTTGGCGTGTGTTCACCCTAGCTAATTGACTAACAGATCAACAGAGAGTGCAAAACTGCCGCAATATCGGATAACGCAAAGAAAGTAATAAGTCCCTGTGACTCCTGATTGAACTGCGGTGGCAGTGTTGACATTAATTGATTCAGAATTGATCACTTTTAATTAAAAAGGGGTGCACATTGATGTTATATGCAGCTATTGAACACCAGATGCAAATGTAGAACATAAAATTAATTAAGAAAGTGACTTGGGATTTCAACTACTTGATTGAAAACAGATGCAGTCGATTATCACAAATTTATTTTAACTCACGACCTTCAATCATCACATTACATTACTCTCCTACCAGGTAATGGTAATAAATTGCGTTTGCGTGGAGTAAAGCTCGATAACTCAAAAGTAATTCCTATCGACTGACCCAGGCTTAATGCGAAGTGCGAGAAGAATTCTACAGTACACAGCCCATGAAACCCTCGTAGAAACTTTGCCGATGTGATCCAACAAATTAATCAGTGGCCAGAGCGGGCGCAATATCACCGAATATAGCGTGGCGGACTGGCGTCGTTGTGTGGACGTCTGCCGACCTCGTGGTGCTGCAAGGCTGTGCTCGTCTATTCACTCCTAGCTATCTTGCTCAGTACATAGCTGAACCAAAACTTTCTATCTCCAAGCTCAATCGTTCCATTTGCTAAGTCCTAAACTGCAGAGATGCTCACTCTTTCTCAGGCAAGCTGAGCAAAGAACGCCACGTCCGCACTCTAGGCAAGCTGGAAACGGAAGGCGTCTACGGAGACTTCTACCAGTCCGCTCTCACCTCGGTTTCCCCTCCAGCAAAATCACTTACGCCAATTGCAGCGCAAGTCGCGTTAATTATGCGTCGCTTCCCAGGGCCGACCAATGCCTGCTCTGGGAAGTGAACAAATTCCCACAAAATTTCCCTTCCTCTCAACTTCTTCTATTTTAGCTCCCCCCAGGCCACCCATCAAGGTTAGCGTCTGCACAAACACCAAGTTTTCCGGAATTCTGACTCCCAGGAGCATACTTCAAATTCCTTGGTCCTACGTTCCCATCGGAGGCCGGCATATTTCATGCTGTCGCTCTTCAACTGATTTGCTTCAGACTCAGCGGACCGTGAATTAAGCATGAAGTTGCTATAGTCACGAACACACATATTTTGACCTCTGTTGACCGCTCCACCGTAGCTTGCGCGGCTTTGTCGCATGTTTCACAGAAAATGGGACAATGGACATTTATCAAGAGGCGTAGAAGTTCTCCGTCTGTTTCTCGGAACACCAGCATGGAGTCAGGCTCAACCACCCCCTCACTGTCACTCATCTTAAGGCAGCTGGAGGCCACGCACCGTTACCGCTTTCTCAAGAGTTTGAGCCATCATAAGCTGCCTATTGTCGCTTCCCTTCGCCACTCCCCCGCCAGCCACGGTGGTCAACTCGAATACTTCCCTGGGGTAAACTAGCCTCCAGTAAATCGACACGTTTCCACAAAGTTTTCATGTCGTGTGAATTACTTTAAAACCATCACCCGACATTAATTATTCCACTACATCCATACTATACCCTCTACAAGATGCATTGTGCCTCGTCAGTCACTTTGTTCAGCCCTACTG
The DNA here is from genome assembly GCF_023864275.1 of Schistocerca cancellata. NCBI lineage: Eukaryota > Metazoa > Arthropoda > Insecta > Orthoptera > Acrididae > Schistocerca > Schistocerca cancellata. The sequence goes on along the minus strand of NC_064627.1, from coordinate 991,911,211 downwards.
TTCGCTCAACGTGAGTTAGGTGATCTTTAATGACTTCATGTAAGGGGCATAGTTCTTGCCATCTTACATGTGTGATCAAAAGTATCTGGACACCGTCAAAAACATACGTTTTCAATATTAGCTGCATTGTGCTGCCACCTACTGCCAGGTACTCCATATCAGTGACCTCAGTAGTCATTAGACATCGTGAGGGGGCAGAATCGGGCGGTTCGCGGAACTCACGGACTTCGAATGTGGTCAAGTGATTGAGTGTCACTTGTGTCATACGTCTGTACGTGAGATTTTCACACTCCTAAACATCCCTATGTGCACTGTTTCCGATGTGATAGTGAAGTGGAAACGTGAAGGGACATGTACAGCACAAAACTGTACAGGCCACGTAATGTGCAATAGGCAGACATCTATCCAGACCACCACACAGGAATTGCAAACTGCATCAGGATCCACTGCATGTACTATGACAGGCAGGAGGTGAGAAAACTTGGATTTCATGGCCGTGCGGCTGCTCATAAGCCACACATCACGCCGATTAATGCCAAACGACGTCTCACTTGGTGTAAGGAGCATAAACATTGGACGATTGAACAGTGGGGAAAAAATTGTGTAGAGTGACGAATAACGGTACACAATGTGGCGATCTGATGGCAGGGTGTAGGTATGTCGAATGCCCAGTGAACGTCATCTGCCAGCATGTGTAGTGCCAACAGCGGTGGTGTTATGGTGTAGTCGTGTTTTTCATGGAGGGGGCTTCCGCCCCTTGTTGCTTTAAGTGCCGTATCACAGCACAGGCCTACATTGATGTTTAAGCACCTTCTTGCTTCCAACTGTTCAAGAGCAATTCGGGGATGGCGACTGCATCTTTCAACACGATCGAGCACCTGTTCATAATGCACGCCTGTGGCGGAGTGGTTACACGACAATAACATCCCTGTAATGGACTAGCCTGCACAGAATACTGACGAGAATCCTATAGAACACCTTCAGGATGGTTTGGAACGCCTACTTCGTTCTAGGTCTCACCGACCGACATTAATACGCCCCCTCAGTGCAGCACTCCATGAAGAAAGGGCTGCCTTTCCCCAAGAAATCTTCGAGCACCTGATTGAAGAGAGTGGAAACTGTCATCAAGGCTAAGGTTTGGCCAACACCATACTGAATTGCAGCATTATAGATGGAAGGCGCCACCAACCTTAAGTCATTTTCAGCCATGTGTCCAGATACTTTTGATCACATAGTGTATGACTTGCAACTGAAACAACAACAACCGGAAGTAAGTTAGTTATCTACGTGCATCCTGCGTGGGTCATAACTGTGATCTTGACTATCATATGGAACGTGTTTTACAATTTCACTGAAGTGACAGAAGCCGTGGGGTAGCCATATGCTTGTATACAGAGGGCGGTAGTGTCGTGTACACAAGGTATGAAAGGGCAGTGCATTGGCGGAACTGTCATTTGTACTCAGGTGATTCACGTGAAAGGTTTCCGACATGATTGTGGCCGCACGACGGGAATTAACAGACTTTGATCGCGGAATGGTAGTTGGAGCTGGAAGCATGGGACATTCTATTCCGGAAATCATTAGGGACTTCAATATCCTGAGGTCCACAGTGTTAAGACAGTGCCAAGAATACCAAATTTGAGGCACTACGTTTCACTGTCGACAACGCGCTGACGGACGGCCTTCACTTAACGACCGAGAACAGTGGCGTCTGCGTAGAGTTGTCAGTGCTAGTAGACAAGCAACACTTCGTGAAACAACCACAGAAATCAACGTGGGACGTACGATGAATGTATCGGTTAGGACAGTGCGGCGAAATTTGGCGTTAATGAGCTGTGAGAGCAGAAAACCGCGGCGAATGCCTTTGCCAAAGCACGAAATCGCCTGGACCTCCTCTACTGGGCTCTGGCCATTTCGGTTGGACTCTAGACGTTTGGAAAGCCGTGGCCTGGTCAGATGAGTCCCAATTTCAGTTGATAAGGGCTGATGGTAGGGTTCGGGCGTGGCGCAGACCTCACGTAGGCACGACCCATGTTGTCAACAAGGAACTGTGCAAGCTGGCGGTGGCTCCATAACGGTGTGAGCTGTGTTTTACAAGGAATGGACTGGCCCTCTGGTCCAATTGAACCTATCATTGACTGAAAATGGTTATGTTCGGCTCCTTAGAGATCATTTGCAACCTTTTGTGGACGTCACGTTCCCAAAGAACGATAGAACTTTTATACACTCCTGGAAATTGAAATAAGAACACCGTGAATTCATTGTCCCAGGAAGGGGAAACTTTATTGACACATTCCTGGGGTCAGATACATCACATGATCACACTGACAGAACCACAGGCACATAGACACAGGCAACAGAGCATGCACAATGTCGGCACTAGTACAGTGTATATCCACCTTTCGCAGCAATGCAGGCTGCTATTCTCCCATGGAGACGATCGTAGAGATGCTGGATGTAGTCCTGTGGAACGGCTTGCCATGCCATTTCCACCTGGCGCCTCAGTTGGACCAGCGATCGTGCTGGACGTGCAGACCGCGTGAGACGACGCTTCATCCAGTCCCAAACATGCTCAATGGGGGACAGATCCGGAGATCTTGCTGGCCAGGGTAGTTGACTTACACCTTCTAGAGCACGTTGGGTGGCACGGGATACATGCGGACGTGCATTGTCCTGTTGGAACAGCAAGTTCCCTTGCCGGTCTAGGAATGGTAGAACGATGGGTTCGATGACGGTTTGGATATACCGTGCACTATTCAGTGTCCCCTCGACGATCACCAGTGGTGTACGGCCAGTGTAGGAGCTCGCTCCCCACACCATGATGCCGGGTGTTGGCCCTGTGTGCCTCAGTCGTATGCAGTCCTGATTGTGGCGCTCACCTGCACGGCGCCAAACACGCATACGACCATCATTGGCACCAAGGCAGAAGCGACTCTCATCGCTGAAGACGACACGTCTCCATTCGTCCCTCCATTCACGCCTGTCGCGACACCACTGGAGGCGGGCTGCACAATGTTGGGGCGTGAGCGGAAGACGGCCTAACGGTGTGCGGGACCGTAGCCCAGCTTCATGGAGACGGTTGCGAATGGTCCTCGCCGATACCCCAGGAGCAACAGTGTCCCTAATTTGCTGGGAAGTGGCGGTGCGGTCCCCTACGGCACTGCGCAGGATCCTACGGTCTTGGCGTGCATCCGTGCGTCGCTGCGGTCCGGTCCCAGGTCGACGGGCACGTGCACCTTCCGCCGACCACTGGCGACAACATCGATGTACTGTGGAGACCTCACGCCCCACGTGTTGAGCAATTCGGCGGTACGTCCACCCGGCCTCCCGCATGCCCACTATACGCCCTCGCTCAAAGTCCGTCAACTGCACATACGGTTCACGTCCACGCTGTCGCGGCATGCTACCAGTGTTAAAGACTGCGATGGAGCTCCGTATGCCACGGCAAACTGGCTGACACTGACGGCGGCGGTGCACAAATGCTGCGCAGCTAGCCCCATTCGACGGCCAACACCGCGGTTCCTGGTGTGTCCGCTGTGCCGTGCGTGTGATCATTGCTTGTACAGCCCTCTCGCAGTGTCCGGAGCAAGTATGGTGGGTCTGACACACCGGTGTCAATGTGTTCTTTTTTCCATTTCCAGGAGTGTAGATGAAATGTGCCATGTCAGCAGGCCACAATTGTTCGCTATTGGTCTGAAGAACACTCTGGACAGTTCGAGCGAATGATTTGGCCACCCAAATCGCCCAACACGAATCCCAACGAAACTTTATAGGAAAAAATCGAGAGGTCATTTCGCGCACAAAATCCTGCAGCGGAATGGCTCAATATTTCTGCAAGGACTTGTTGAGTCAATGCCACGCCGAGTTGCTACACAAAGCCTGGGAGGAGGGGGCCCGACACGATTTTAGGACTTTTGTCATCTCAGTGTATTCTCTCAGCAGAAAATATGGATGGAAATATTATTACCATTTACAGGATTTCTTAGGTTTTTTCCATGCATATAAAAAACACACAAACACATACATACACACCCACGCACATCAATCATTCCACACAATGAGAAATTCTTGTATGGAGTAAAAAAAAGTGTGAAGCACACATGTTTTCACTTTCTGTTTCAAGTTAATTTTATTTCCCACCAAAATTATTTTAATCAGTGAGTGGGTGGTGAAAACTGTTTGTGACTTAATACTTTACTCCTTTTCGTGACATACAAAGATTGAGTTATGGGTGATGTAAATCGTTTCTCGTTCTAGTATTGTATTTATGAGTCTCACTGTCGTTTTCACACTGTGATTGACTGTTGAGAAGAAACTGCATAAATGATTGAAGGACTGTGAGGCTGTTGTTTTGTACGTCCTACTGTCTACAAAAGGTTCTAAAGTCGACACTTCACAATATCCTCATCGTTGTTGTTGTTGTGGTCTTCAGTCCTGAGACTGGTTAGATGCAGCTCTCCATGCTACTCTATCCTGTGCAAGTTCCTTCATCTCCCAGTACCTACTGCACCCTACATCCTTCTGAATCTGCTTAGTGTATTCATCTCTTGGTCTCCCTCTACGATTTTTACCCTCCACGCTGCCCTCCAATACTAAATTGGTGATCCCTTGATGCCTCAGAGCATGTCCTACCAACCGATCCCTTCTTCTGGTCAAGTTGTGCCACAAACTTCTCTTCTCCCCAATCCTATTCAATACTTCCTCATTAGTTATGTGATCTACCCATCTAATCTTCAGCATTCTTCTGTAGCACCACATTTCGAAAGCTTATATTCTCTTCTTGTCCAAACTACACTTCTGGAAATGGAAAAAAGAACACATTGACACCGGTGTGTCAGACCCACCATACTTGCTCCGGACACTGCGAGAGGGCTGTACAAGCAATGATCACACGCACGGCACAGCGGACACACCAGGAACCGCGGTGTTGGCCGTCGAATGGCGCTAGCTGCGCAGCATTTGTGCACCGCCGCCGTCAGTGTCAGCCAGTTTGCCGTGGCATACGGAGCTCCATCGCAGTCTTTAACACTGGTAGCATGCCGCGACAGCGTGGACGTGAACCGTATGTGCAGTTGACGAACTTTGAGCGAGGGCGTATAGTGGGCATGCGGGAGGCCCGGTGGACGTACCGCCAAATTGCTCAACACGTGGGGCGTGAGGTCTCCACAGTACATCGATGTTGTCGCCAGTGGTCGGCGGAAGGTGCACGTGCCCGTCGACCTGGGACCGGACCGCAGCGACGCACGGATGCACGCCAAGACCGTAGGATCCTACGCAGTGCCGTAGGGGACCGCACCGCCACTTCCCAGCAAATTAGGGACACTGTTGCTCCTGGGGTATCGGCGAGGACCATTCGCAACCGTCTCCATGAAGCTGGGCTACGGTCCCGCACACCGTTAGGCCGTCTTCCGCTCACGCCCCAACATCGTGCAGCCCGCCTCCAGTGGTGTCGCGACAGGCGTGAATGGAGGGACGAATGGAGACGTGTCGTCTTCAGCGATGAGAGTCGCTTCTACCTTGGTGCCAATGATGGTCGTATGCGTGTTTGGCGCCGTGCAGGTGAGCGCCACAATCAGGACTGCATACGACCAAGGCACACAGGGCCAACACCCGGCATCATGGTGTGGGGAGCGATCTCCTACACTGGCCGTACACCACTGGTGATCTTCGAGGGGACACTGAATAGTGCACGGTACATCCAAACCGTCATCGAACCCATCGTTCTACCATTCCTAGACCGGCAAGGGAACTTGCTGTTCCAACAGGACAATGCACGTCCGCATGTATCCCGTGCCACCCAACGTGCTCTAGAAGGTGTAAGTCAACTACCCTGGCCAGCAAGATCTCCGGATCTGTCCCCCATTGAGCATGTTTGGGACTGGATGAAGCGTCGTCTCACGCGGTCTGCACGTCCAGCACGAACGCTGGTCCAACTGAGGCGCCAGGTGGAAATGGCATGGCAAGCCGTTCCACAGGACTACATCCAGCATCTCTACGATCGTCCCCATGGGAGAATAGCAGCCTGCATTGCTGCGAAAGGTGGATATACACTGTACTAGTGCCGACATTGTGCATGCTCTGTTGCCTGTGTCTATGTGCCTGTGGTTCTGTCAGTGTGATCATGTGATGTATCTGACCCCAGGAATGTGTCAATAAAGTTTCCCCTTCCTGGGACAATGAATTCACGGTGTTCTTATTTCAATTTCCAGGAGTGTAGTTATCGTCCATGTTTCACTTCCATACATGGTTACACTCCATACAAATACTTTCAGAAATGACTTCCTGACACTTAAATCTATACCTGATGTTAACAAATTTCTCTTCTTCAGAAACGCTTTCCTTGCCATTGCCAGTCTACATTTTATATCCTCTCTACTTGGACCATCGTCAGTTATTTTGCTCCCCAAATAGCAAAACTCCTTTACTACTTTAAGTGTCTCATTTCCCAATCTAATTCCCTCAGCATCACCCGACTTAATTCGCCTACATTCCATTATCCTCGTTTTGCCTTTGTTGATGTTCATCTTATATCCTCCTTTCAAGACACTGTCCATTACATTCAACTGCTTTTCCAAGTCCTTTGCTGTCTCTGACAGTATTACAATGTCATCGGCGAACCTCAACGTTTTTATTTCTTCTCCATGGATTTTAATACCTACTCCAAATTTTTCTTTTGTTTCCTTTACTGCTTGCTCAATATAGAGATTGAATAACATCGGGGAGAGGCTACAACCCTGTCTCACTCCCTTCCCAACCACTGCTTCCCTTTCATGTACCTCAACTCTTATAACTGCCGTCTGGTTTCTGTGCAAATTGTAAATAGCCTTTCTCTCCCTGTATTTTACCCCTGCCTCCTTTAGAATTTGAAAGTGAGTATTCCACTCAACATTGTCAAAAGCTTTCTCTAAGTCTACAAATGCTAGAAACGTAGGTTTGCCTTTCCTTAATCTTTCTTCTAAGATAAGTCGTAAGGTCAGCATTGCCTCACGTGTTCCAGTGTTTCTACGGAATCCAAACTGATCTTCCCCGAGGTCGGCTTCTACTAGTTTTTCCATTCGTCTGTAAAGAATTCGTGTTAGTATTTTGCAGCTGTGGCTTATTAAACTGATTGTTCGGTTATTTTCACATCTGTCAACACCTGCTTTCTTTGGGATTGGAATTATTATATTCTTCTTGAAGTCTGAGGGTATTTCGCCTGTTTCATACATCTTGCTCACCAGATGGTAGAGTTTTGACAGGAGTGGCTCTCCCAAGGCCGTCAGTAGTTCCAATGGAATGTTGTCTACTCCGGGGGCCTTGTTTCGGCTCAGGTCTTTCAGTGCTCTGTCAAACTCTTCACGCAGTATCATATCTCCCATTTCATCTTCATCTACATCCTCCCCCATTTCCATAATATTGTCCTCAAGTACATCGCCCTTGTATAAACCCTCTATATACTCCTTCCTCCTTTCTGCTTTCCCTTCTTTGCTTAGAACTGGGTTTCCATCTGGGCTCTTGATGTTCATACAAGTGGTTCTCTTATCTCCAAAGGTCTCTTTAATTTTCCTGTAGGCAGTATCTATCTTACCCCTAGTGACATATTGTCTCTACATCCTTACATTTGTCCTCTAGCCATCCCTGCTTAGCCATTTTGCACTTCCTGTCGATCTCATTTTTGAGACGTTTGTATTCCTTTTTGCCTGCTTCATTTACTGCATTTTTATATTTTCTCCTTTCATCAATTAAATTCAATATTTCTTCTGTTACCCAAGGATTTCTACTAGCCCTCGTCTTTTTACCTACTTGATCCTCTGCTGCCTTCACTACTTCATCCCTCAAACCTACCCATTCTTCTTCTACTGTATTTCTTTCCCCCATTCCTGTCAATTGTTCCCTTATGCTCTCCCGGAAACTCTGTACAACCTCTGGTTCTTTCAGTTTATCCAGGTCCCATCTCCTTAAATACCCACCTTTTTGCAGTTTCTTCAGTTTTAATCTACAGGTCATAACCAATACATTGTGGTCAGAGTTCACATCTGCCCCTGGAAATGTCTTACAATTTAAAACCTGGTTCCTAAATCTCTGTCTTACCATTATATAATCTATCTGATACCTTTTAGTATCTCCAGGGTTCTTCCATGTATACAACCTTCGTTCATGATTCTTAAACCAAGTGTTAGCTATGATTATGTTACGCTCTGTGCAAAATTCTACCAGGCGGCTTCCTATTTTCCTATTCATTATTAAACCTACTCCTGCATTACCCCTATTTGATTTTGTATTTATAACCCTGTAATCACCTGACCAGAAGTCTTGTTCCTCCTGCCACCGAACTTCACTAATTCCCACTATATCTAACTTTAACCTATCCATTTCCCTTTTTAAATATTCTAACCAACCTGCCCGATTAAGGGATCTGACATTCCACGCTCCGATCCGTAAAACGCCAGTTTTCTTTCTCCTGATAACGACATCCTCTTGAGTAGTCCCCGCCCGGAGATCCGAATGGGGGACTATTTTACCTCCGGAATATTTTACCCAAGAGGACGCCATCATCATTTAATCATACAGTAAAGCTGCATGCCCTCGGGAAAAATTACGGCTGTAGTTTCCCCTTGCTTTCAGCCGTTCGGAGTACCAGCACAGCAAGGCCGTTTTGGTTATTGTTACAAGGCCAAATCAGTCAATCATCCAGACTGTTGCCCCTGCAACTACTGAAAAGGCTGCTGCCCCTCTTCAGGAACCACACGTTTGTCTGGCCTCTCAACAGATACCTCTCCGTTGAGGTTATACCTACGGTACGGCTATCTGTATCGCTGAGGCACGCAAGCCTCCCCACCAACGGCAAGGTCCATGGTTCCTCATTATAGTTTTTTTTTTCAATCGCTATATATCATGCCATAACACATTAGCGAATAAAAATAGGAAAAATAAGTCGACTTTTTGACAGTTTCATTTCCGAAGTCTGATACTATCCAGAACACAGAAGTCGCGGAACTGAGACGTTGAAGAGGATCTCTGATGTGTGACGTCCAGGCGGGTTCGATTCCCGACTGGGTTAGAGATTTTCTCTGCTCTGGGACTGGGTGTTTGTGTCGTCTTCATCCTCATCATTTCATCCTCATCGACACGCAAAACGATGAAGTGGCGTTACCTCAAAGGACTTGCATCAGCCGATCGCGTCTACCCGCCGGGAGGCCCTAGCTACACGTCATTTCATTTCATTTCACCTTCTTCCAAACGCGGATTCACTTACGTGTTTAATGTTATTGTGCTATTTGTACGTACAAATGGTGTATTACATTTACATTTTCACTCTTCTACCACTTGTTAACCTACTACTACTCGACACGTGAAATGATGGATATGATGTTCTTCTGTGGCTTAGCAAATGGACGTAGCCTGCAAGCCCGTGCCCCCTACGCTGAAAAATATAAAAATGTTCAAACGTGTGTGAAATCTTATGGGACTTAACTGCTAAGGTCATCAGTCCCTAAGCTTACACACTACTTAACCTAAATTATCCTATGGACGCACACACACACCCATGCCCGAGGGAGGACTCGGACCTCCGCCGGGACCAGACGCACAGTCCATGACTGCAGCCCCTAGACCGCTCGGCTAGTCCCGAGAGGCTGAAAAATATCCACAGCGCAGAGTGCCCTCTGAAAAGCTATTCGGCAGACTTTTGTGGTGTCTAAGGAACACAGGAACGTTGCACCTCGGAAGACTGACAGTGGAAGGCCACGCACAGTCCGCACGCTTGACACGGAGGAGCATGTGTTACGTTCGGTGGACGAAACCCTTGGAGCCGGCGTGCCGCGATGAGCACCAGCAGAAGGCGTGCCTCAGTCTTTCATCTAATGGGTACTTCATGAACAATTGCTGTACCCACATCAACCACACCGCGTTCAGGCCCTAAGGCCACAGGATCATCGTGGCAGACGGTGGTTCTGTCAATGGCTGTTGCAGAAGAGTGCCGCAGATCCACTGGTCACACGCAAGATTTTATTTACCGATGAGGCAGGGTTCAAAAGAGATGGTGCTGTGAAATTCCATAATCAGCACGTATGGGCAGATGTAAATCCCCAAGCCATTCAGAAAAGAGGTCATCAACAACGATTCTCAATCAACGTATGGGCAGGCGATTAATAGGGTCACACGTCCTACCACGATTGTTAACTAGGGCACATTATCAGGACTTTCTCATTAACGTATTGCCTATCTTGCTGAGGGCTGTGCCACTGCAGCAACGAATGCAAATGTGGTTGATGCATTGTGGCGTACCGCTACACTTCCGCCACAATGTGCGCGAACACCTGACGCAGACATTTCAGGGTCGCTGGGTTGGTCGGGAGGGCCCCACGCTTTCACCTGCACGTTACCCAGACCTCAACGCCCTAGACTTACAGTTTTGGGGGCACATGAAGAAATTGGTCTGCACCACGGCAATGAACGATGTGCGGGCACCAAACAGGCTCTCGTCTTCAGTACCTGCCAGGAGATACAACAACAACCGAGTGTAGTTCAAAAGATGTCACTCCTTGCGCCGGAGGGCAGAGGGTGCATTGTCATGAATGGATGCCTCATTGAACACCTCTTGTAAACACGTGTTTATTGCAGAAAATAAGCATTTCCGGACTCATGTTTGTTGAACTTATCTCAGAAAGTATACATTTCCGGACCCATGCTTGTTGGACTTATTTTTCATGTCTCAATGAATACTACCAACTCTCATAGTATTTGACACTTTTTTTTGAGCACTCTGTATATATGGGAACGGCGGACACAATATCGATCCTTGTGCCACATTTATAGAGACAATTCCCCATTTTGAAGATGCTGTTTCACTGTGTACACTCCCTGAGATTCTTCATGCAGTACTCTGCATCATTTTTGTTAGACAGTGTGAAAAGCAACTACCAGAAAGTTCTCGCATACCATGATATTTGAGCTTCTCTCGAAGAATGCTGTGAACTGCACTGTGAAATGTCATAGAAAATACAAGTTCTGCTTCTACATTTACTTACATACTAAGCAAGACATCGTACGGCGTGTGGCGGGGGATTCCTTGTGCCTCTACTAGTTATTTCCTTTCCTGTGAAACCTTCCCGTCTCCTCTATATCTCTTTTGTTACGCAACCTTCCCTTCTACAATAATCTACACTCCTGGAAATTGAAATAAGAACACCGTGAATTCATTGTCCCAGGAAGGGGAAACTTTATTGACACATTCCTGGGGTCAGATACATCACATGATCACATTGACAGAACCACAGGCACATAGACACAGGCAACAGAGCATGCACAATGTCGGCACTAGTACAGTGTATATCCACCTTTCGCAGCAATGCAGGCTGCTATTCTCCCATGGAGACGATCGTAGAGATGCTGGATGTAGTTCTGTGGAACGGCTTGCCATGCCATTTCCACCTGGCGCCTCAGTTGGACCAGCGTTCGTGCTGGACGTGCAGACCGCGTGAGACGACGCTTCATACAGTCCCAAACATGCTCAATGGGGGACAGATCCGGAGATCTTGCTGGCCAGGGTAGTTGACTTACACCTTCTAGAGCACGTTGGGTGGCACGGGATACATGCGGACGTGCATTGTCCTGTTGGAACAGCAAGTTCCCTTGCCGGTCTAGGAATGGTAGAACGATGGGTTCGATGACGGTTTAGATGTACCGTGCACTATTCAGTGTCCCCTCGACGATCACCAGTCGTGTACGGCCAGTGTAGGAGATCGCTCCCCACACCATGATGCCGGGTGTTGGCCCTGTGTGCCTCGGTCGTATGCAGTCCTGATTGTGGCGCTCACCTGCACGGCGCCAAACACGCATACAACCATCATTGGCACCAAGGCAGAAGCGACTCTCATCGCTGAAGACGACACGTCTCCATTCGTCCCTCCATTCACGCCTGTCGCGACACCACTGGAGGCGGGCTGCACGATGTTGGGGCGTGAGCGGAAGACGGCCTAACGGTGTGCGGGACCGTAGCCCAGCTTCATGGAGACGGTTGCGAATGGTCCTCGCCGATACCCCAGGAGCAACAGTGTCCCTAATTTGCTGGGAAGTGGCGGTGCGGTCCCCTACGGCACTGCGTAGGATCCTACGGTCTTGGCGTGCATCCGTGCGTCGCTGCGGTCCGGTCCCAGGTCGACGGGCACGTGCACCTTCCGCCGACCACTGGCGACAACATCGATGTACTGTGGAGACCTCACGCCCCACGTGTTGAGCAATTCGGCGGTACGTCCACCCGGCCTCCCGCTTGCCCACTATACGCCCTCGCTCAAAGTCCGTCAACTGCACATACGGTTCACGTCCACGCTGTCGCGGCATGCTACCAGTGTTAAAGACTGCGATGGAGCTCCGTATGCCACGGCAAACTGGCTTACACTGACGGCGGCGGTGCACAAATGCTGCGCAGCTAGCGCCATTCGACGGCCAACACCGCGGTTCCTGGTGTGTCCGCTGTGCCGTGCGTGTGATCATTGCTTGTACAGCCCTCTCGCAGTGTCCGGAGCAAGTATGGTGGGTCTGACACACCTGTGTCAATGTGTTCTTTTTTCCATTTCCAGGAGTGTATGAAACCTTCCCTTAGGATTTCTATCTCTTCCTTCATAATAACAAATGAAATCTTCTCTTTGAAATTAACTCTCTTTCTCAGTAATAATAAGTGCAATCTTCGCATACATATTTAAATGCTGCTTATTAAAAGTGATTTGCTGATCATTTCGACGAAACATAGAATGTGTCGTCGTCGTGGCCCTCAGTCGTTACCTGCAATAGCCCAAAACTGTTCCTTACCTTTTTTACTGTTACTGGATCGCCAACTGACTGGTACATCGAACTGCGACATGAATATACTTACTCTGTTTTACTATAGTCTATTAGCTGCTGTTGGGCTGTCATAATAAGTGGCTGTATTTATTACCAAAGCTGACGTTATTCTTTAATTAATTTGACTGAAGTTACGTAATTCATAGTTAAACTTTTTCTTGGCAACAATAAAATTTTGCAAAGTTTTACGCTGATGGTTTTTGGGATGAATTATAATCAGTAATGCATTATTGCTGGCAAAAATTAATTATATTCTGAGTGAAATGATTTTACAAACGTTCAAATGGGACTGACTTTTTACAATAATCTTACAACTAGCATTGCGCAAACATACCTTCAGTAGTCTTGAGTTTCTCAAAAAAAAAAAAAATTCAATAATATTAGTTCCTCTTGTGATAATAGTTAGCTGATGTCTCTGTACATCCGTTTATAATCTCTTGTAAATCATAGCTGGTGGCTGGCAGGCACACCGCTCCTCTCAACCTCTCGCTTCAGACCTGCTACCGACTCACTTCACATCTCGCTCACTACTGACTTCCTACGAACGCTAAAGTGCGGTCTCTCCCGCCAACAATACTTTCTGGTGCAGACAATCCGTGCTACTATTAAAAAATGTATGAATGCGCGGTCTTTCCCGCTCTTTTCTTAAAATGTATCCATACGCGGTCTCTCCCGCCCTTTTTAAAATTATATCAATGTGCGGTCTCTCCTGCCAACAATACTTTGGTGCAGACATTCTCTACTACCACAATTATTTCCAAAATGACAAATATTAATTATTCCTACTTAATCCTATTAATAAAATATAAACATCTTTCATAAATTGTGATTTGACAATAGACAATAGAAACACGTCTTATAACTGTTCCATTCGCAAATAGAGCGAGGAAAAAACAGTTGTCTATGTGTCTCCGTACGAGCCCTAATTTCTCTCATTTCGTGGTTCTTACGCGAAATGTGCGTTGGTGGCAGTATGCTCATGCTGCAGTCAGGATCAAATGTCGGTTGTCTAAATTTTCTCAGTAGTGTTGCGCGAAAAGAACGTCGCCTGCCCTCCAGGGATTCCCACTTCAATTCACGAAGCATCTCCGTAATACTGGCGTGCTGACTGAGCGTAACGGTAACAAATGTGGGAGCCCGTGTGTGAATTGGTTAGATGTCTTCATTTAATGCGACCTGGTGGAGATCCAAGTTGGCAGTATTTTGTCATTTACATTTTGTATAATCTGATTTGTGAAGTGAAAAATGGCGTGATCTATGGACAGACCCCTTTGAAACAAAAATTGAGGTTGACTAAGCGCTTTATTTTGAGACAGGTGTATTACGATTCTTGTACACATAATTTTTTTCCAGTACCTTCGACAAGGAGGTAAGTACTGAGACTGATGGTAATTATTACTCGTAATACCTGTCTCACTCTCTTTTTGTAGAGTGGCTCGACAATCGCATATTTGAGTCTGTCTGCAAATATTCTCTTTGATAGGGATACGTTGCATGTGTGACAGAATACGGTACACTGCTTATGTGTGAAGACGGCAGCTGTCGGTGCCAGACACGTGTCCGCACTTAGAGAATGTAAGCGCGGAGCTGAGTAGCCGTGGGGCAGCTCGGGCGGGTTTCCGCCGCGTGACGGATCGCCGTGGCGGGCGCGCGGGGTTATTTCGGTGAGCCAAACCCCCGCGGGATGCTTTGGGAGCGAGCCAGCCGCCGGCCGATGGTCGGCGCAGCCCTCCGCCGCCACCCAGGGCCTTCCTATACGTACGTCGCTGGGCCGCGTACCGCCGCCTGTCGCGAACTGGAAGACGAAGTGAGCTTCACGTACATCGCGTCTGCTTACATCACTATAGTTCAATTCATAATCATCTTGTGGTGCAGTTCTTCTTGTTGTCTCCGTGCTTGCTAAGAAAATGGGATGAGAAGTTCCGCCTTATGCAATACACCTTATTTCTTTTGTTTCACCCATACATGTTTCAGCACTTTTGTGCTATCATCAGTGGGTTCTATTTATTTTTAACTGTAAATTTGTTGTTAACATATTAATATTTTCGTCGTTTACAACATTATGTAAAAGTTGCATTTATAACTTAATTGGCGAAAAGTAACATACCTTACATTATATTATTGTCCTCTTGTTTTGGTAGCTGTTATGCTACACAATATACAACATGTCATCTGCAAAGAGCAAAACGTAATTTATTTTCTATTTGTTATGTATTTACGAACGGAAATAAGACTGTATCACGTTTTCTTTCTGTAACTTACAGTTTTGAAGTTGTGGTAGGTTTTCCTGTTTTGTTGGCGAAGTAAATGGGCTTACTTCTTTGCCTGTGTTCGTGTGGCAATGCAGTTTATCGATTATTCAAAACATAGGCGGAGTTTTCGCTGCCATTACGTGTTGTTGTGGTTGTGTGGCGTTCATTTGTTTCGTAGCGCGTTCTGTTGGCTGAGGCGCGCGAGTTTGAGTTGTATTTGGTGTCAGTTGTGTGTGGTTTATGTGGGTTTGTCTGTGTGTGATGAGTACTGGGGCAGAGAGGGAGTGTGCGTGTGTGTGTGTGTGTGAGAGAGAGAGAGAGAAAGAGAGAGAGAGAGAGAGAGAGAGAGAGAAGGAGAGAGAAAGAAAGAAAGAAAGAAAGAAAGAAAAGAGAGAGGATTTATGTGTGTGTGTGTGTGTGTGTGTGTGTTTTACTTGTACAGTTCTTCTATTGTGGTGAAGAGAGTTTTGTTGCACAGTGATGTGTATTCATTGAGTACTTTCTTTCCTTGGGCTATTGATTTTTGGATATGGTAGTTTTCTTCTATAGTTAATTTTTGGTATAGGCTGCTGCTGGTTTTTAGGATGTGAAGGTCAGTTTCAATGTTTGTTGGGTGGTGGTTGTGTGCTACCAGGTGGTCTGCAAATGTTGAGTGTGTGCTATTGCTTTTCAGTGCTCTGAGGTGTTCATTATATCTGGTTCTGAAGGTCCTGCATGTTTGGCCCCCATATACAGATTGACAGCAGTTGCAAGTAAGTTGGTAGATGCCAGACTGGCTGTATTTGTCAGTGTTGGTGGTAATTCTTCCAAATCTGCTCTGTATTGTGTTGTTGGTTCTGTATGCTATGTTGAGTCCTTGTTTCTTTAGTATATTAGCCACCCTGTGTGTGACTTTGTTGTTGTAAGTCATTATGTGCCATTTGTTGCTTACTGTCTGCCGATTTGTTGTGTGATGAGTTGTGTTTGTATGTATGTGTGTTTCATGGTTATGTGCTGTTTGTTTTTGTATTTTGTGGTTTATTTTGTCTATTCTCTTTGCATCATATCCATTCTCCTGTGCAATTTGTTTTATTGTGTTCAGTTCTTGTGTGTAGTCATGCTTATTCATGGGTATTTTGTTCAGCCTGTGAAGTAAATATCTGAAGCTGGCTTCTTTGTGGGTTATGGGGTGATTGGATTGGTTATGAATAATGGTGCTGGTGAGTGTGGGTTTTCTGTAGATTGTGAATTCATGTTTGTTGTTTCTCTTGTGTATAGTGAGATCTAAGAAGTTAAGTTTTTCATCTGTTTGTGTTTCTATGGTGAATTGTATTTGTGGGTGGATGGAGTTTATGTTATCATGAAGTTCTTTTATGCGGGACAGTGGTTCGTCTATTAAGCAAATTATGTCATCTACGTATCTGTACCAATATATTATTTTGTACTGTTTTGGTATTACTATTTTGTCAAAGATTTGTTTTTCTATTTGGTTGAGGAAAATGTCAGCTAGGAGGCCACTGATTGGGGATCCCATGGGTAGTCCATCTTGTTGAGAGTAAAATCTGTTGTTGAATGTGAAGTAGTTCTGTTCTGTGATGAGCCTGAGTATGGCTAATATTTCTTGTATGTTTGTTGTGGGTATGTTTCCTTGCAGTTGGAGGTTTCTTTCTATTATGTTGATGGTTTCTTCTGTTGAGATGTGTGTGTACATTGAAATTATATCAAATGAAACCAATGTTGCTGTGTTTGGTATGTTTTCATTTTTTATTTTTTCTATTAAGTCACTTGAGTTCTTTAGACTTCTGTTGTCAGTGTATTTGTATATTGTCTGTAGCAGAGTGTGTGTGTGTTTGGCTAAGTGGTATGTTGGTGCTTTGGTGAAGTTAATTAATGGACGTATGGGTATTCCGGGTTTGTGAACTTTAGGCAATGATTTTAGGGTGGGGGCCTTGGGATTTTTCTGTATAATTTTTTTAATCTGTGTTTCTGTGAAAATTGTTTCTATGTTTCTCAGGGTTTTCTGTAACTTGCTTTGGTATCGGTTTGTTGGGTCACTTGTTAATTCTGTGATGTTGTTGCTTTGGATGAATTCTAATGTTTTGTGAATGTATTCCTGTTTGTTTACGACTACTATTGAATTACCTTTGTCAGATTTTGTGATGATGGCATTTTCTTGTGTTATTTTATTCTGTAGTTTTCTGTAGGTTTTTTCTTCAGGAGTCGTGTTTTCTTTTATGGTGGTTTTGTTCTCTTTGATTATATTTCTTATTTCCTCAGCAACTAGTTCTCTTGTTAGGTTTGCATTAAATTCAGGTGTGTTTAGTGTTTCTTGTTGCTTTATGATGTTTTCAGTTTCTGTTATGATATTTTCTACTGTCCTATGTGACACCAATGTGTTAATGTTATGTTTGGGACCCTTTTCAAGTAGGCTGCTTTCTTGTTCAGATAATTTTATGTCTGTTAGATTAATCACTCTTTTGTGAAAGGTGTGTTGGTTGTATTGGTGGTGGGATTGGTGGGTGTTTGTGTGATTTAACATTTTTGTGAGTTTCTTTTGTTGGATTGTCTGTTTTCTCCCTATTATGGTCTCAGTGTATGTTCTAACCCTGTATATTAGTTCGTCAAAAAATGGTGGGTATGTTATGTGGTTGGCTAATTCTAAAGGCAATCTGTATAATTCAATATTCAGAGTCTGTTTTTTGGAATACAAAGACCGGATTTCTTGCTTTATCCACATGATTTCTGCCTTACGTTTTGTCTGCTGAGCTGCTAGTGACATGTTGTTTACAGTTATTGTTACATAGTTAGGTACAATTTTATATGCCAAACATAGTTTATTGAACTTAATGTTGAGTATGGTTTTATGAAGTCTGATGGTTGTGTTCTGATATTTGTTGAAGAGCTGCGATGGAAATACATGGCTTGGTGTAGAAAGATGATTATTTCTACACCAAGCCAGGTATTTCCATCGCAGCTCTTCAACAAATATCAGAACACAACCATCAGACTTCATAAAACCATACTCAACATTAAGTTCAATAAACTATGTTTGGCATATAAAATTGTACCTAACTATGTAACAATAACTGTAAACAACATGTCACTAGCAGCTCAGCAGACAAAACGTAAGGCAGAAATCATGTGGATAAAGCAAGAAATCCGGTCTTTGTATTCCAAAAAACAGACTCTGAATATTGAATTATACAGATTGCATTTAGAATTAGCCAACCACATAACATACCCACCATTTTTTGACGAACTAATATACAGGGTTAGAACATACACTGAGACCATAATAGGGAGAAAACAGACAATCCAACAAAAGAAACTCACAAAAATGTTAAATCACACAAACACCCACCAATCCCACCACCAATACAACCAACACACCTTTCACAAAAGAGTGATTAATCTAACAGACATAAAATTATCTGAACAAGAAAGCAGCCTACTTGAAAAGGGTCCCAAACATAACATTAACACATTGGTGTCACATAGGACAGTAGAAAATATCATAACAGAAACTGAAAACATCATAAAGCAACAAGAAACACTAAACACACCTGAATTTAATGCAAACCTAACAAGAGAACTAGTTGCTGAGGAAATAAGAAATATAATCAAAGAGAACAAAACCACCATAAAAGAAAACACTAGGACTCCTGAAGAAAAAACCTACAGAAAACTACAGAATAAAATAACACAAGAAAATGCCATCATCACAAAATCTGACAAAGGTAATTCAATAGTAGTCATAAACAAACAGGAATACATTCACAAAACATTAGAATTCATCCAAAGCAACAACATCACAGAATTAACAAGTGACCCAACAAACCGATACCAAAGCAAGTTACAGAAAACCCTGAGAAACATAGAAACAATTTTCACAGAAACACAGATTAAAAAAATTATACAGAAAAATCCCAAGGCCCCCAACCTAAAATCATTGCCTAAAGTTCACAAACCCGGAATACCCATACGTCCATTAATTAACTTCACCAAAGCACCAACATACCACTTAGCCAAACACACACACACTCTGCTACAGACAATATACAAATACACTGACAACAGAAGTCTAAAGAACTCAAGTGACTTAATAGAAAAAATAAAAAATGAAAACATACCAAACACAGCAACATTGGTTTCATTTGATATAATTTCAATGTACACACACATCCCAACAGAAGAAACCATCAACATAATAGAAAGAAACCTCCAACTGCAAGGAAACATACCCACAACAAACATACAAGAAATATTAGCCATACTCAGGCTCATCACAGAACAGAACTACTTCACATTCAACAACAGATTTTACTCTCAACAAGATGGACTACCCATGGGATCCCCAATCAGTGGCCTCCTAGCTGACATTTTCCTCAACCAAATAGAAAAACAAATCTTTGACAAAATAGTAATACCAAAACAGTACAAAATAATATATTGGTACAGATACGTAGATGACATAATTTGCTTAATAGACGAACCACTGTCCCGCATAAAAGAACTTCATGATAACATAAACTCCATCCACCCACAAATACAATTCACCATAGAAACACAAACAGATGAAAAACTTAACTTCTTAGATCTCACTATACACAAGAGAAACAACAAACATGAATTCACAATCTACAGAAAACCCACACTCACCAGCACCATTATTCATAACCAATCCAATCACCCCATAACCCACAAAGAAGCCAGCTTCAGATATTTACTTCACAGGCTGAACAAAATACCCATGAATAAGCATGACTACACACAAGAACTGAACACAATAAAACAAATTGCACAGGAGAATGGATATGATGCAAAGAGAATAGACAAAATAAACCACAAAATACAAAAACAAACAGCACATAACCATGAAACACACATACATACAAACACAACTTATCACACAACAAATCGGCAGACAGTAAGCAACAAATGGCACATAATGACTTACAACAACAAAGTCACACACAGGGTGGCTAATATACTAAAGAAACAAGGACTCAACATAGCATACAGAACCAACAACACAATACAGAGCAGATTTGGAAGAATTACCACCAACACTGACAAATACAGCCAGTCTGGCATCTACCAACTTACTTGCAACTGCTGTCAATCTGTATATGGGGGCCAAACATGCAGGACCTTCAGAACCAGATATAATGAACACCTCAGAGCACTGAAAAGCAATAGCACACACTCAACATTTGCAGACCACCTGGTAGCACACAACCACCACCCAACAAACATTGAAACTGACCTTCACATCCTAAAAACCAGCAGCAGCCTATACCAAAAATTAACTATAGAAGAAAACTACCACATCCAAAAATCAATAGCCCAAGGAAAGAAAGTACTCAATGAATACACATCACTGTGCAACAAAACTCTCTTCACCACAATAGAAGAACTGTACAAGTAAAACACACACATACACACACACACACACACACACACACACACACACACATAAATCCTCTCTCTTTTCTTTCTTTCTTTCTTTCTCTCTCCTTCTCTCTCTCTCTCTCTCTCTCTCTCTCTCTCTCTCTCTCTCTCTCTCTCACACACACACACACACACACGCACACTCCCTCTCTGCCCCAGTACTCATCACACACAGACAAACCCACATAAACCACACACAACTGACACCAAATACAACTCAAACTCGCGCGCCTCAGCCAACAGAACATGCTACGAAACAAATGAACGCCACACAACCACAACAACACGTAATGGCAGCGAAAACTCCGCCTATGTTTTGAATAATCGATAAACTGCATTGCCACACGAACACAGGCAAAGAAGTAAGCACATTTACTTCGCCAACAAAACAGGAAAACCTACCACAACTTCAAAACTGTAAGTTACAGAAAGAAAACGTGATACAGTCTTATTTCCGTTCGTAAATACATAACAAATAGAAAATAAATTACGTTTTGCTCTTTGCAGATGACATGTTGTATATTGTGTAGCATAACAGCTACCAAAACAAGAGGACAATAATATAATGTAAGGTATGTTACTTTTCGCCAATTAAGTTATAAATGCAACTTTTACATAATGTTGTAAACGACGAAAATATTAATATGTTAACAACAAATTTACAGTTAAAAATAAATAAAACCCACTGATGATAGCACAAAAGTGCTGAAACATGTATAAGGCGGAACTTGCATAAGGCGGAACTTCTCATCCCATAGTTCAATTCTTTTATCTTGGCGGCTCGAGCATGCCCGCCCAGACGCGAGAGATTGCTGCGTTGCCAGTTGCACGCGCCAAGAGAAGCAGCGGCATAGTATAGTGTTGTTGTTGTTGTGGTCTTCAGTCCTGAGACTGGTTTCATGCAGCTCTTCATGCTACTCTATCCTGTGCAAGCTTCTTCATCTCCCAGTACGTACTGCAGCCTACATCCCTCTGACTCTGCTTAGTGTATTCATCTCTTGGTCTCCCTCTACGATTTTTACCCTCCACGCTGCCCTCCAATACTAAACTGGTGATCCCTTGATGCCTCAGAACATGTCCTACCAACCGATCCCTTCTTCTAGTCAAGTTGTACCACAAACTCCTCTTCTCCCCAATCCTATTCAGTACCTCCTCATTAGTTATGTGATCTACCCATCTAATCTTCAGCATTCTTCTGTAGCACCACATTTCGAAAGCTTCTATCCTCTTCTTGACCAAACTAGTTGTCCTCCATGTTTCACTTCCATACATGGCCACACTCCATACAAATACTTTCAGAAACGACTTCCTGACACTTAAATCTATACTCGATGTTAACAAATTTATCTTCTTCAGAAATCCTTTCCTTGCCATTGCCAGTCGACATTTTATATCCTGCTCTTCCAAGTCCTTTGCTGTATCTGACAGAATTACAATGTCATCTACATCTACATTCTACATTTATACTCCGCAAGCCACCCAACGGTGTGTGGCGGAGGGCACTTTACGTGCCACTGTCATTATCTCCCTTTCCTGTTCCAGTCGCGTATAGTTCGCGGGAAGAACGACTGTCTGAAAGCCTCTGTGCGCGCTCTGATCTCTCTAATTTTACATTCGTGATCTCCTCGGGAGGTATAAGTAGGGGGAAGCAATATATTCGATACCTCATCCAGAATCGCACCCTCTGGAAACCTGGCGAGCAAGCTACACCGCGATGCAGAGCGCCTCTCTTGCAGCGTCTGCCACTTGAGTTTGTTAAACATCTCCGTAATGCTATCACGGTTACCAAATATCCCTGTGACGAAACGCGCCGCTCTTCTTTGGATCTTCTCTATCTCCTCCGTCAACCCGATCTGGTACGGATCCCACACTGATGAGCAATACGCAAGTATAGGTCGAACGAGTGTTTTGTAAGCCACTTCCTTTGTTGATGGACTACATTTTCTAAGGACTCTCCCAATGAATCTCAACCTGGTACCCGCCTTACCAACAATTAATTTTATATGATCATTCCACTTCAAATCGTTCCGCACGCATACTCCCAGATATTTTACAGAAGTAACTGCTACCAGTGTTTGTTCCGCTATCATATAATCATGCAATAAAGGATCCTTCTTTCTATGTATTCGCAATACATTACATTTGTCTATGTTAAGGGTCAGTTGCCACTCCCTGCACCAAGTGCCTATCCGCTGCAGATCTTCCTGCATTTCGCTACAATTTTCTAATGCTGCAACTTCTCTGTATACTACAGCATCATCCGCGAAAAGCCGCATGGAACTTCCGACACTATCTACTAGGTCATCGGCGAACCTCAAAGTTTTTATTTCTTCTCCATGGATTTTAATTCCTACTCCAAATTTTTATTTTGTTTCCTTTACCGCTTGCTCAATATACAGATTGAATAACGTCGGGGAGAGGCTCCCAACCACTGCTTCCCTTTCATGCCCCTCGTCTCTTGTAACTGCCATCTGGTTTCTGTACAAATTATAAATAGCCTTTCACTCCCTGTATTTTACCCCTGCCACCTTCAGAATTTGAAAGAGAGTATTCCAGTCAACATTGTCAAAAGCTTACTCTAAGTCTACAAATGCTAGAAACGTAGGTTTGCCTTTCCTTAATCTATTTTCTAAGATACGTAGGAGGGTCAGTATTGCCTCACGTGTTCTACAGTAGTTCTATAGGAAAGTAGTATCACACGAAAATTGTGAACAAATCAATGAGGATTTGCAGAAAATAAATGGGTGGTGCAATGACTGCCAATTATCTCTCAATATTAGTAAGTGTAACCTACTGCGCATAACAAGGCGAAAATCCCCATGAATGGACGAGTACAAAATAAATACCCAGTCTTTGGAAGCGGTAACGTCCGTCAAGTATCTGGGTGTGACTATTCGAAATGATCTCAAATGGAATGATCAGATTACACAAGTAACGGGTAAGGCGAACTTTATATTGCGGTTTATTGGTAGAATTCTGAAGCGATGCCGTCCTTCAACAAAGGAAATAGCTTACAATACGTTAGAGTTCGTCCAGTTTTGGAGTATTGTTCGTCTGTATGGGACCCTTACCAGTTGGGTCTGATTTAAGAGAGTGATGTGGTCCAAAGAAGAGCGGCAAGATTCGTGACTGATACATTTAGCCATCGCGAGAGCGTTACAAATCTCATAGAAAGTTTGAAGTGGGAGACTTGCAGGTAGACGACGCACTAAACGGAAGGGGCTGCTCACTAACTTCCGAAATCCGATCTTCACCGAGATTGTAGAGCATATATTATTACCACCAACTTTCAAATCGCGCAATGATCACCATTCAAAGATAAGGGAAATAAGAGCTCGTACTGAGACGTTCAGACAGCCGTTTTTCTCCTCGCGCGATCCGCGAGTGGAACAGAAGGGGGGAAATGTGCCCTCCGCCACACACCGCTTGATGGCTAGCGGAGTATGTATGTAGATGTAGATGTAGATGCAGAAGATCGCACCGAGAATACCCAATTTCAGTCATTACCTAGCCTGGTCACATGAGTCTCGATTTCCGTTGGTAAGAGCTGATAGTAGGGTTCGAGTGTTGTGAAGTCGCCATGAAGGCTTGGACTCAGGTTGTTAACAAGGCACTGCGCAAACTGATAGTGGCTGCATAATGGTGTGGGCTGTGTTTACATGGAATGTACTGCGTTCTCAGGTCCAACTGAACCGATCACTGACTGGAAATGGTTATGATAGGCTACTTGGAGACCATTTCCGGCCGTTCAAGCTGAAACTTTTATTGATGACAACGCGCCATGTCACCGAACCACTAATTTTCGCGACTAGTTTGAAGAACATTCTGAACAGTTTGAGCGAATGGTTTGGCCACCCAGATCGCCCGATATGAGTCGCATCGAACGCTTATGGGACGTAATCTGGAGGTCAGTTCGTGCACAAAATCTTGCACCGGCAACATTTTCGCAATTATGGACAGCAATAGAGACAGTATTTTTGTAGGGAATTTGCAACGACTTCTTGAGTCCATGGCACTCCAAGGCGCTCGACTCTGCAGGTAAATAGAGGTCCGACATGATATTAGCAGGTAAACGATGACTTTCGTCACCTCACTATATAGACTCCGTAAACAACCTGAACTGCATGTCCTTAGATACTTTCGACATAGCATTCGCGAATGAAGTGCGGGAAGAATGGCTGCTCAGACCTGATTAGTCTTATATTGTCTTCGCAATCGCTCCGGGAATGATACGTAACGAGCTGCAATACATTACTCACTTTTAGCTGGTTCTTTAAAACCTTGTAACTAGGCATTCAATAGCTTGCTTTCGTCTTCAAACGTTTCGTAAGTAACATGAGGGGACCAATTTGTTCTCAGTTATAAGATTTAAGCCGTCGGCATGCGAACCGTGTTTTAGAACGTAAACATTGAGCTTATCTGGCTTGTAGATAACACTGTTTACGAAATAGACGGGCGTAAAATTCCTACGTTATCTCCATTAAAACACGCATTTTCCCCCTTGTCCATATGCTAGCCATGTTGTTGTTCTGTAGTATACGTAAATAGAATATTCAACATCCATGAGCGTGTTTTAAGGCAAAAAGGGAAGTATCATAGCCAGTCAACAAGGACATCGGCTTCATTACAAGTATTTCTCCGTATAAGACAAAAATTATTTCATCATTTCCACTTTTGAGTTGTAAGTAGGCTGTTTAGGTTTTTATGTTGGTAACGGAGCGTAGCGCTCTGTATGAAAATAACTGGCTATGCTGTGTGCAGTCTGTGGCTCGTTTGCATTGTTGGAATATTCACTATTGTAGTGTTGGGCAGTTGGATGTGAACAACACGTAGCGTTGCGCAGTTGGAGGTGAGCCCCCAGCAGTGGTGGATGTGGGGAGAGAGATGGCAGAGTTTTGAGAGCGGACGATCTGGACGTGTGACCATCAGAAAAAGGAAATTTGTAGGACTGGATGTCATGAACTGATATATTACAAATGATTGAAGCGATTTCACAGCTCTACAATAACTTTATTATTTGAGATATTTTCACAATGCTTTTTTGCACACACATACAAAAACTCAAAAAGTTTTTTTAGGCATTCACAAATGTTCGATATGTGCCCCTTTAGTGATTCGGCAGACATCAAGCCGATAATCACGTTCCTCCCACACTCGGCGCAGCATGTCCCCATCAGTGAGTTCAAAAGCTTCGTTGATGCGAGCTCGCAGTTCAGGCACGTTTCTTGGTAGAGGAGGTTTAAACGCTGAATCTTTCACATAACCCCACAGAAAGAAATCGCATGGGGTTAAGTTGGGAGAGCGTGGAGGCCATGACATGAATTGCTGATCATGATCTCCACCACGACCGATCCATCGGTTTTCCAATCTCCTGTTTAAGAAATGCCGAACAACATGATGGAAGTGCGGTGGAGCACCATCCTGTTGAAAGATGAAGTCGGCGCTGTCGGTCTCCAGTTGTGGCATGAGCCAATTTTCCAGCATGTCCAGATACACGTGTCCTGTAACGTTTTTTTTCGCAGAAGAAAAAGGGGCCGTAAACTTTAAACCGTGAGATTGCACAAAACACGTTAACTTTTGGTGAATTGCGAATTTGCTGCACGAATGCGTGAGGATTCTCTATCGCCCAGATTCACAAATTGTGTCTGTTCACTTCACCATTAAGAAAACATGTTGCTTCATCACTGAAAACAAGTTTCGCACTGAACGCATCCTCTTCCATGAGCTGTTGCAACCGCGCCGAAAATTAAAAGCGTTTGACTTTGTCATCGGGTGTCAGGGCTTGTAGCAATTGTAAACGGTAAGGCTTCTGCTTTAGCCTTTTCCGTAAGATTTTCCAAACCGTCAGCTGTGGTACGTTTAGCTCCCTGCTTGCTTTATTCGTCGACTTCCGCGGGCTACGCGTGAAACTTGCCCGCACGCGTTCAACCGTTTCTTCGCTCAGTGCTGGCCGACCCGTTGATTTCCCCTTACAGAGGCATCCAGAAGCTTTAAACTGCGCATACCATCGCCGAATGGAGTTAGCAGTTGGTGGATCTTTGTTGAACTTCGTCCTGAAGTGTCGTTGCACTGTTATGACTGACTGATGTGAGTGCATTTCAAGCACGACATACGCTTTCTCAGCTCCTGTCGCCATTTAGTCTCACTGCGCTCTCGAGCGCTCTGGCGGCAGAAACCTGAAGTGCGGCTTCAGCCGAACAAAACTTGCTATATATATATATATATATATATATATATATATATATATATATATATATATATATATATATGACTTTTGAACACTATTAAGGTAAATACATTGTTTGTTCTCCATCAAAATCTTTCATTTGCTAACTATATGCCTATCAGTAGTTAGTGCCTTCAGTAGTTAGAATCTTTTATTTAGCTGTCAGTATTGGCGCTCGTTGTATTGCAGTAGTTCGAGTAGCGAAGATATTTGTGAGGTAAGTGATTCACGAAAGGTATAGGTTATTGTTAGTCAGGGCCATTCTTTTGTAGGGATTATTGAAAGTCAGATTGCGTTGCGCTAAAAATATTGTGCGTCAGTTTAGTGTTGATCAGAATAAGTAAAGAGAGAAATGTCTGAGTACGTTCAGTTTTCCTCAGCTGTTTGAAAATCAAATAACGTAAGATGTTTACCAGCACAGTCATTCATAATTTTTCTAAGCGGACGTCTCACAGTATAACCACAAGGTCATCATTTCTTGATCACTGTTTCCTTTCAATAGCAGAAACTTTACAAAATGTGAATGCAAAACTTCAAACAAGAAAGTGCATAATATCTTACGGCAGGAAGTGCAAGCTGTCTTCTATACAAAGCCAGTCGAATAAACTCAGACCTCTGAGAGAATGCATTTATATTTACATCACATCGAATATTATAGAACTTACGTCTATTAAACCAATAAGAAAGTTTCAGAATCTATAAAAAAAAAACCGAAGGTTAGTAAAGAAATATTGGGATTCAGGCAAACACGAACCAGCATCAAATCACTTGAGAACTTACAATTCTACGACTCTTGTCATTGCACAACACCCACGGTGAATACTCTCCATCTTATCACCGTCTGAGAGCTTTAATCGTAGATATGTGCTTTTGATGGATCCTCAATGAGCCGTTGACTTGAAATAGCATACTTTCACAACACGCAAGTTACAATAATACTTTAACCACCAATACGACATTTCCCTTCATTTTGCCGGCCGGGGTGACCGAGCGGTTCTAGGCGCTACAGTCTGGATCCGTGTGACCGCTACGGTCGGATGTTCGAATCCTGCCACGGGCATGGATGTGTGTGATGTCCTTAGGTTAGTTAGGTTTAAGTAGTTCTAAGTTCTGGGGGAGTGATGACCTCAGAAGTTAACTCCCATAGTGCTCAGAGCCATTTGAACCATTTTAACAATTCATTTTATTGCAATAAATCATACAATTAACGTCCTATTTTCGAGTGATCCTCGATTTGCTGGTGCTTAGAAACGGCAAATCTTTATATACGTGTTGTTGTTGTTGTGGTCTTCAGTCCTGAGACTGGTTTGATGCAGCTCTCCATGCTACTCTACCCTGTGAAAGCTTCTTCATCTCCCAGTACCTACTGCGACCTACATCCTTCTGAATCTGCTTAGTGCATTCATCTCTTGGTCTCCCTCTACGATTTTTACCTTCCACGCAGCCCTCCAATACTAAATTGGTGATCCCTTGATACCTCAGAACATGTCCTACCAACCAATCCCTTCTTCTAGTCAAGTTGTGCCACAAACTCCTCTTCTCCCCAATCCTATTCAATACCTCCTCATTAGTTATGTGATCTACCCATCTAATCTTCAGCATTCTTCTGTAGCACCACATTTCGAAAGCTTCTATTCTCTTCTTGTCCAAACTATTTATCGTCCACGATTCACTTCCATACATGGATACACTCCATACAAATACTTTCAGAAACGACTTCCTGACACTTAAATCTATACTTGATGTTAAAAAATTTCTCTTCTTCAGAAACACTTTCCTTGCCATTGCAAGTCTACATTTTATATCCTCTCTACTTCGACCATCATCAGTTATTTTGCTCCCGAATTAGCAAAACTCCTTTACTACTTTAAGTGCCTCATTTCCTAATCTAACTCCCTCAGCATCACACGACGTAATTCGACTACATTCCATTATCCTCGTTTTGCTTTTGTTGATGTTCATCTTATACCCTCCATTCAAGGCACTGTCCATTCCGTCCAACTGCTCTTCCAAGTCCTTTCCTGTCTCTGACAGAATTACTATCTCATCGGCGAACCTCAAAGTTTTTATTTCTTCTCCATGGATTTTAATACCTACACCGAATTTTTCTTTTGTTTCCTTTACTGCTTGCTCAATATACAGATTGAATAACATTGGGGAGAGGCTACAACCCTGTCTCACTCCCTTCCCAACCACTGCTTCCCTTTCATGTCCCTCGACACTTATAACTGCCGTCTGGTTTCTGTACAAATTGTAAATAGCCTTTCGCTCCTTGTATTTTACCCCTGCCACCTTCAGAATTTGAAATAGAATATTCCAGTCAACATTATCAAAAGCTTTCTCTAAGTCTACAAATGCTAGAAACGTAGGTTTGCCTTTTCTTAATCTAGCTTCTAAGGTACGTTATAGGGTCAGTATTGCCTCACGTGTTCCAATATTTCTACGGAATCCAAACTGATCTTCCCCGAGGTTCGCTTCCACCAGTTTTTCCATTCGTCTGTAAAGAATTCACGTTATATACGTATAGGCCTAAAGTGAAAGCGAATATGGTGTCTCGCGCCTTTTTACCGTAGATGGCGTCATGAGACTTAGGTGGAGTTTATCGATCTAGTTGGTCTACGCTCAAACGCACGTTCAGATTATTTGATATGCTAGAAATTGCTCTGCACTTTCGGAAAGATCCCCCCCCCCCTCTCCTATTTGCTTTTTCAACCTTACGTCAAAAACTCGGCACACTCATCGCTCAACGTTCGCATGCAAAGTCCGTGTGCATTAGCAGGCTAGCGCCTAGTGGAACGGGGAGTCGGCCCGCAGACGGTGCTCTGCAGTCTGCACTGCTCCCTGTTCTCTCTGGTTCAGTCGGTCGGTCGGCGCGCCGTGACCGCGGCCCGCGTGACGTCACGCGCGGCCACTGGGTGAGCTGCGGCACGCCGCGCCGCGCCGCCACACACTGCGCATGCGCCGCGCTGCTCCATTCAGGACCGCTGGAGGTCGCAGACGGCCACTTGCACTTCAGAGAAAGTGTTCCGTGCCTCGCCGCGCTGCCCAGACACCACTTTCTCGTCCCGCCTGCTATTAAGCTAAATGTCTGGCGGAGTGACTCTTGCACCGAAACACGTACGGGAACCATTTTCGCTTCAGCGGCGAATATAATGGGTGATCAAAAAGTCAGTAT
This sequence comes from Schistocerca cancellata, assembly GCF_023864275.1. Lineage (NCBI taxonomy): Eukaryota > Metazoa > Arthropoda > Insecta > Orthoptera > Acrididae > Schistocerca > Schistocerca cancellata. Next base: position 991,881,306 of record NC_064627.1, on the reverse strand, counting down.
AAATTTGAAAACTGAATAAATCACGGAATAATGTAGATATAGAGGTACAAATTGACACATATGCTTGGAATGACATGGGGTTTTATTAGAACCAAAAAAAATTCAAATGTTCAAAAAGTGTCCGACATATGGCGCTTCATCTGATCAGAATAGCAATAATTAGCATAACAAAGTAAGACAAAGCAAATATGATGTTCTTTACGGGAAATGCTCAATATGTCCACCATCATTCCTCAAAAATAGCTGTAGTCGAGCAATAATGTTGTAAACAGCACTGTAAAGCATGTCCGGAGTTATGGTGAGGCATTGGCGTCAGATGTTGTCTTTCAGCATCCATAGAGATGTCGGTCGATCACGATACACTTGCGATTTCAGGTAACCCCAAAAGCCAATAATCACACGGACTGAGGGATGGGGACCTGGGAGACCAAGCATGACGGATGTGGGGGCTGAGCACACGATCATCACCAAACGACGCGCGCAAGAGATCTTTCACGCGTCTAGCAATATGGGCTGGAGCGCCATCCTACATAAACATCGTACGTTCCAGCAGGTGTTTATCAGCCAGGCTGGGGATGATGTGATTCTGTAACATATCACCGTACCTCTCACCCGTCACAGTAGCAGTTACAAAACCAGAATCACGGATTTCCTCGAAGGAAAAAGGCCCAATAACGGTAGATGTGGTAAATCCAGACTATACTGAGACTTTCTCGTCGTGCAGTGGAGTTTCCACGACAGTTCTAGGGTTTTCGGTAGCCCACATTCTGCAGTTGTGGGCGTTGACAGACCCTCGGAGCGTGAAATGAGCTTCGTCGGTCCACAACACATTACTCAACCAATCGTCATCTTCCGCCATCTTTTGAAACGCCCACACCGCAAATGCCATCCGCTTCACTAAATCGCCTGGTAACAGTTCATGATGCCGATGGATTTTGTACGGATAGCATCGGAGGGTACGCCTAAGTGCCAACCAAACAGTAGTGTATGGAATGCCAGTGCGACGTGCGACTGCACGAGCGCTGACTTCCCCGTGCATAGACGAACCCGCTACAGTCTCCATTTCTTCCTGAACTGTCTCGGCAGCATTACGCCTTGTGCTCGGTCGGCCACTACGGGGTCTATCGTCTAAACAACCCGTGGCTTCGAACTTCGAAAATATTCTCGCCACAGCTGCATTTGTCAACGGACCTTTACCCGTTCGAATCCCCTTCCTATGGCGATAGGATCGTAACGCTGAACTAGCACATTCCCCATTCTGGTGATACAGCTTCACTAAAAGCGCCTTTTTCAGGTAACGTCAACATGCTGCGACTGCTGGCGCATCTGATTCTCTCTCTCATTACAGCTCCTTTTATACACGATTGTCATGCGCAGTCGCTGACGTTTTGCTGTCCAGCGCCATCTGTCGGACAATTTGTGAACTTTGTTTTTTTCGCTCTAATAAAACCCCATGTCATTCAAGCATGTGTGTCAATTTTTACCTCTCTATCTACATTATTCCGTGGTTTATTAAGTTTTCAAATTTATACTGACTTTTTGATCACCCGCTATATTCAATTCCGCCAAAAAGATTCTCCATATTCGTCAGTCACCAGAATCCAAATCTCACTACCTGTTCCCACATTCCAAACATACGCGTTCAGCCAGTCTGCCATTTCTACGGTCGAGGCACGGCGTTTCTTCCAACAGGAACAATTTTAGAAAGCTTTTATAATTTAGGTATATTTTTGTCTGACCCACAAATATTTTACTGAAATTTGTCCTTGTTATAGGTATATTATTTGAGGGCTACAACTGTAGTGTAAGATTTTTATGAAATAATGTATACTGCAACAGTCACTTGTTACTAATATTTATTAGCACGACGCGTTTCGGCAGTATGATGCTATCATCAGGCGCCTTTACAGTTACTTTTACATTGTAATTTATTTGAAGTGAGGTTAGTTTCCTCTGTTGTGTGTGCCAGTCGGGGTTACGTGTCGCAAAAGACGCCTTGTCAGGAAGATAAATATATTACAGTACGTAAATTACGATCTAGTCAAGCTCACCACAAAATGTACACATTATAACATATTTATCTTCCTGAACACGCGTATTTTTCGTCACATAACCTCATTGGCACACACAGCAAAGGAAACTAACCTCACATCATATAAACTACAATGCGAAAGTAACTGTAAATGTTCCTGATGCCGGCCGAGGTGGCCGAGCGGTTCTAGGCGCTTCGGTCCGGAGCCGCGCGACTGCTACGGTCGCAGGTTCGAATCCTGCCTCGGGCATGGATGCATGTGATGTCCTTAGATTAGTTAGGTTTAAGTAGTTCTAAGTTCTAGGGGAGTGATGACCTCAGATGTTAAGTACCATAGTGCTCAGAGCCATTTGAACCATGTTCCTGATGACGGTAGCGTGCAGTCAAGACGCGTCGTGCTAATAAAATGTTAGTAACAAGTGCCTGTTGCATTATACATTATTTTATAAAAATATTTTGCTCACTTCAGAACTACTTGAAGTACAGTGATGCAAAATATCTCGTCAGTGTTGACGGCTCAAACAGATTAACGCAAAGTATCTCGTCAATGTTAATTTACCGACAGTATTGACGAGATATTCTGCATCAATTTCAAGTTCTCTGAAGATAACGGCCGAAATAAGTCAGGACATTTATAAAAATTTTACGTCCAGATAAAAGTATGATTTAATTATATAAGTGCAACGATGTCAGCTGCATATAATTTGCTGGTCATTCAATATAGTTCCAACTTTGGTAAGTAGTGTGTCCAATACTCCTGCAAAATTATCTGTTGTACTGTACCACCAGCTCACCTACATTCTTTAGAGAAGTCACACTGTTTAAATAAATTAGAATACATTAATTCAGCTTTGAGAATTGTCCTTGCAGTTGACGTCGTCAAAGTTTGAGTGCGATTAAAATTACAGTAATAATGTACGTTTACAGACAACGTCCGCGGCTCGTGGTCTTGCGGTAGCGTTCTCTCTTCCCGCGCACGGGGTCCCGGGTTCGATTCCCGGCGGGGCCAGGGATTTTCTCTGCCACGAGATGACTGGGTGCTGTGTGTCTTTCATCATCATTTCACCCGTAGTGGCGTTAAAGAACTTGTGGAGCGGCGGCCGAACCGCGCAGCGAGGGGTCTCCCGGTCACCAAAATTTATCTGAAGGGCACTCAGTGAATAAAAGTGTTGTAACTCGACCAAAAGACTACTAAAAGAACAATCAGAACAGAAAACGAGAAAATGAATATCACCGTACAAATCAAGCACACCATTTCATGTAAAGATCTGTAATTGTTAAAAATTGTAAATAAAAGTTTATATACGTTACAAAAAATGCCATACGCTCATTATTATTATTTACATACAACGTTATCTGCCTAATACCAACATCATATTTCTAGTAAGTTGTAACCCGCTAGTTCAAGTACCCCATGACCATGTTTTCAGCAGCCTATTAACTGAGGCACTACTTGATGTGTAGTGGTACATTGCTCCATTTATGTCATTTAATACCAGACACGTGATATGTGGTGTCACCGCCAGACACCACACTTGCTAGGTGGTAGCCTTTAAATCGGCCGCGGTCCGTTAGTATACGTCGGACCCGTGTGTCGCCACTATCTGCGATTGAAGACCGAGCGCCCCCACACGGCAGGTCTAGAGAGACTTCCTAGCACTCGCCCCAGTGGTACAGCCGACTTTGCTAGCGATGGTTCACTGACAAAATACGCTCTCATTTGCCGAGACGACAGTTTAGCATAGCCTTCAGCTACGTCATTTGCTACGACCTAGCAAGGCGCCATTACCAGTTACTATTGATGCTGTAAAACATACCTCACGCCAGCCTGCGTGAGCTAAAATGCGTGCCTTTCGGCTTCCTCTAGTATACCGGGTTGGCTCTCTTGCCAACCCACAACATGGTACATTAACATTTTTGATACTATAAAAAAAGTCCGTCCGAACTGGCCTCGGAATGCCCGGCAGTACTGACCGGCCGCCGTGTCATCCTCAGCCGATGTGTGTCATTAGATGCGCATATGGAGGGGCATGTGGTCAACACACCGCTCTCCCGGCCGTTATCGGTTTTCGTAACCGAAGCCGCCACTTGTTAATCAAGTAACTCCTCAAGGGCTGAATACACGCCGCTTACAGACAGCGCACGGCAGACCCAGATGGTCATCTTCCAAGTGCTACCAAAACTGGTAGCGCTTAATTTCGATTATCGGACAGAAACCGGTGTTACCACTGCGGCATGGCCCTCGGCATATTTGACAGTATGTATAGTATAATACAAAAACATATTATTTTAAATAACTGTTTCAAGAAGTATGTCCTCCTTTACACTGTCTTGGAATTCTTCCACTTTATGGTATATTTCAGTTTTAATGGAGTTCTCTAGCTTACTTTTGAATGTATTCAAAGACGCTGTATGACCCGTCTGTGGATTAGTCAGGTATATAGCACACAATTCTACGCGTATTTCTTGAGATAGACGGATTTCCCAAGGTTAAAATGATTTAGATAAGATTCAATACAGGCCAAGCAGTTATGAACGTAATTATATACTAGATATCGACATAGCATTAAGTTCCTTAAAGTAATTCCTACAAGATTCTTGTGTGCAAGCCCCCAAATACACGTAATCGCCTTTTTTGTCATTAGAACATCTTTTATGCACCACTGGAATTCCTGCGTACTAGTATTCCACAATTCAGATAACACTGTAAGAAGGTAAAGTGTATTTAGAGGTAATGCTAATGTATTAAATGGGACTGAATCGTAAAATTAAGATTAGGAAAAATTGTTTTCAAGCAGGCTCGATTCCAGACATCGCACAAACGCAGAGACGAGTAGAAAGACCGCAACAGGTTTATATACCAGGTATTTATAATTATACTTTCCCTATTTTACACATTATAACACGGAAACTAATTACGATACGAGTACCAAACTTGGTAGCATTAACGTCCAGAGTATCGGGTGCCACCATCCACTTCCTACTACGGCCACCGGGCGCCGTGATCAGCCACTGTGATTCTTAGTCTCACACACGTGACCAGTCGCAGTGACTTGTTGATGTGTCAACATGAGCTTGGACAAAAGGAGCAGGGCATTATTAATGAAGCTCTTTTATCTAAACAACAGTAATGCTGCAATGCACTTCGAGAATATTGTCAGCTGAAAGGATTATGGAAGGGTGCTCTTTCTCCACCTGCTATGTGCGGCATGAGGAAGAAGTTCGAATCAACTGGAGAACTGGGCTTCGCTCCGTGAAGAGGCCGACAACCGGTTGCACCACAGGTGGTTGATGGAATTGCTGTTGCTATGGCAGACCACGCTGCGCGCAATTCCCGATCGTCAGGCAGTGCGCGTGCTGTGTCACGACAGTTGAAAATCCCCGTGGTGCACCGTACGGAAGCTGCGTCGAACCATTCTCAAATGGTATCCGTACAAGATCCGTATCGTACAGCAGCTTGCACCACTGGACGCACAACGACGTGTTGACTTCTCTCTCCAGTTTCTCGCAAAGACTCAAGTTGGCGAGGGCCGGCCCAGGACCATCCTATGGTCAGACGAAGCTCAATTTTCTATGACGGGTGAGGTTGAAACATCTTTATTTAAATGAGTGTGTCCGTACTTAAATTGTAGAATGACTGAGAAGATGAAACTTCTACATTATCTGATTCCGAAACAGCCGAGTAAAACTGAACGTACGGAGGCTACTTTCTCTTTACCTTTTCTTATCTTGTCAACACTTACCTACAATATTCTAGCACAACGCAATCTGACTGCTCAAAAAAATTACAACCTGACTTCAAATAATTAATTCAAAATAATGGCCCTGACTAAAAACAAATCTTAACATTAACCTATACATTTCATTAATCATTTACCTCACAAAAATCTTCATTGCGTTTCGTTACGTGTGTGAAATCTTATGGGACTGAACTGCTAAGGTCATCAGTCCCTAAGCTTACACACTACTTAACCTAAATTATCCTCAGGACAAACACACACACGTATGCCCGAGGGAGGACTCGAACCTCCGCCGGGACTAGCCGCACAGTCCATGACTGCAGCGCCTAAGACCGCTCGGCTGATCCCGCGCGGCTCTTCATTACGCGAACTACTGCAATACAGCCTGCGTCAATACTGCCAGCTATATAAAAGATTCTAACTACTAAAGCCACTAACTACTAATAAGCATGTGGTTAGCAAACGAAAGATTTTGTTGCAAACCAAATAATCCTTAATAATGGGAGATTCATTTCAAACACGAATATAAATAGTCATTGACATCTAGTACAAAGGTATATAATCAGGAATAATATTCAATCTCCAAGTCGAACATGTACTGATCGATAGCCTACGCTAACACTTCAGACCTCTACCTTCCATTAATGCTAACTTCTCACATCTAACATCCATCACTGCTGGCTATTCACCTCCAACTGCCCAACAGTACTTCCATCACTGCTGACGACTAACTTCCAAATGCCAAACACTACTGGCGATTAACTTCGAGCAACGAGACCAACCAGCCACGGAGCCTCTTTCAAAGAAAGCGCAGAGATCCAATGCAAAGCGCTACACAGCGCCACCAACACAGAAGCAGCCCACTTAGATGATGAATACACATAATTGCCGATTCTGGGTATCTCCACCTCCAGACACTGTGCATCAAGGCTACGTTCATCATTGGCCCATTCTTTTTTGAACAGGTTGGCGCTCAAGGACCAAAGCCGTGCAGTGTGACTGGCCAGAGTTACTGCGATATGCTTCGCCAGTATGTCAGGAGAGAGACGCACTGAATTCAACAGTTGTCATGCAAGATGGGACCCGACTGCTCATCGCTCGGGAAGTTCACCTCCTTCTCCGAAAGATATTTGAAACGATCGACTTATCAGCCGATCGTTTCCAAATGTTTGGCCGGCACCATCACCTGATCTCATTCCCTGTGATTTCTGGTTGTGGGGCAACCCGAAGGACACGGTTTACCATGGGAACATTTTATACATGTGCTGATCTGAAGGGCAGCCTATCAACAGAGGTAGACGATATACCTAAGGATATGCTTCGTTCTGCTGTGCAGAATGCAGTCTCTTCTGGACTCTCATGCGCGCCTTTAGTAGCAGTAATGGTACCGGTATGTAATGGTATGATGTACCGTAGCAGCACATTAAAAGTGTTTCAATGGGACTGATTCTGCTTTATTTACCTTCCGCATGTCCTTGACATTAATGGTAGCAAATTTGGTCCTTGTATGGTAATTAGTGTTATAATGTGTTACATAGGGAAAGTTTAATTATAACCACACGGTAGCTTAGACAAAGGAGCGGCGGACGTGTACGGGAAACTCAAATGGATTCTCTGGAACAAAGGCACGTGGTTCTCACGATAGCCTCTTGATAACCTATATTCGAAGAAGACTATGCGGCTATACTGCCGTCACCATCGTATCTCGCGTGGAATTAAGACAATAAACATTAGATCGCGGTCAGGGGCATGTAGAGACACATTTTTCCTAGCTCTGTTTGAGAATGGAACCGGACAGAATATCGCGAAGGCCCCTCCACCACACAGTTCAAGTGGCTTGCGCAGTGTGAGTTATGTGTGGATGTATTTCAGCCCATCGTCATCAGTCAATTTTCTAGTCACTCCCGGCATTTAAGTCAGATATCACGTTACGTGTCCGACAGAACGCAGCTGGTCAATGTGACCGTCGCCAGTGCTCTGAAATTAAACGAAACACTTTCGTTCATGATAAAAAGATATTGATACTCTGCAAAACACATCGTGATAATGATACTTTCTATTCAAACATTGATCTTTGGGCGTAAAGTCATAAAAACAAACATGAGTATTTTAGTGTTGGAAACTACAGTGATTTTAACAGAACAAGGTGAAGTCATTCACACAAAGAGTCCGAAAGACCTTGAGAGGTGGCATGAGCCCCCTCTCATATTTCTATCTTACGATTCTCCTCTCTAATTGCATGCGGTGGAAAGTTGCTATTCCTTCACACGCGGACTTCCCACGCAGCGTCTCTCGTCACCCGGGTGGTCCAGTGACAGGCGAGCTCTGACTTTGAAAGGGTAAGCCGACAGGTGTGAGGGAGTCGAGTGAATGCTTTCCAGACGCCGACACTGTCAAGAGGCACGCCCACAGGGCCTGAAGTAGCGGCTGGACTAGAGGTTCCGTTACTTCGCAGAAACTTAGCGAAAACACTTTCTGGCGGGCTACCAGCGAGGCGTGGGAATGACTTGTGTACCCAGGCAGCTGTGGCGGGAAAATTCCAGCGCTTTTTGCAAAATAGTAACTGTGATTGGCTTGCTCAGGGCATAGCTCCGTGACGTAGCAAGATCGGCGCAGAAATTGGCGCCAAGAATCTCCATTGGTGGAATGGTAGTGTTCCGGTAATGGAGTGGAATTTTCCGCCGGTTTTCGAGTTGCTGATTGGAACGTTTAACCACGGCCACTGTCGTGGGGGCGGGAATGTTCTGTGTTCGGTTTTGTACGGGTGCTCTTGTGAGTAGTCGGGTCTCGCCTTTCGGTCGAGGATGTCGAAGCAACCAGCCAACGGCTGCGGTACGCCAGATCGTGTCCTGGCAGTCAAGAAGACAGTTTGGTAATGTATGTCCGCAGCACCGGCAGATAGGGATTTTCCTAGGTGATAATCAGAGCTCAGCAGAGTGCGCCTGTTTGTCTTTTTTCTAACTTTGTTCTGTCTTGGGTAGCAGCAATTAATGTTGGGTTGGCTATGTGTTTTCTCTAAGATTTGAGTTGCAAGGAATTGGCTGCACATACCACTTCGTCATAATCCTCACAATCTAGTTTAGGGACAACTTCACATTCACAGCGTTTGTTTGAGTATCCAATTTGAGCCAATTTGATGTATTGTAAATGTTTCATGTGTTTTTGTTTATTATTTTGTATTTAGTCTTAATAAATCATATTGTTATTTTGGACAGAACTTTCATTCTGTTAATCGGTAGAGCAACCCCATCATTCCTCACTATGTTAATGAAACCTTCGTTTATTTAACTTATTTATCAAATTAAATTATTGCAGGTGCCAAACTCTCTTCTACTCCACTGGCAGGGTTGATTAGAGTCAGTTCGCGTATTTTTTTTATCCTTGTGCAACAGCAAAAGTTGGAGTTAGAATGGGGGGGCTTAGAGCATCATGTACATATGTAGATTCTAGAAGAATTGAGTGTTAAATACACTGCTAGCCCCGGCACCTCGCATAAAATGGCGACCCTTAGCCTCGGATCTTTCCTGGAATCTTCTGATAAGCAGGTATTATTAGTGGTAGGGACACTCAGAATTTTTTTGCTTAATTTTTTTATTGATTAATACCCAAGTTTTTTTCTGGTAGTTCCGCGTTTAGTTTTAAGTAGTGGCACATGATTACAGTTTTTGTTTTCAGTGTATATATTCTTTTGTTCATTGTTTTTGTGTTCCTTTGATGGTGTGTCCGTATCACATCACACTTTGTCGGGTTTGTGTGCGGTTTCTGTACCACAACAAATCGTGCGTATAATTACAGCTTTGGAGCGGCGTTGTTGAAACTTTATGTCTATGTATAAAAATATATGGAGTAGATTAATTTTATTGTGCATTTTAGATAAATTTGTTTTTCATGAATGATAACGAGAAGTAAGGCACGACTATTATCGAGCGACGCTAAAATAAAAGAGGATAGCATAATGGATAAGGGGCAGTTTACCGACGGGAATAGGTTTGGAGATGAGATGGGCACATTTTTAGCAGGACAGGACGCCAGGGTCATTGATCAGGAAGGTGATTTGGACGCGATCTTAGAGCAGCGTTGCGGCCGTGATTATGATAGTGAGGTAGAGGATGAAACAGAGACAGGCACACAGGTCGAGACGGTAGCAGAAGTTTATAATCAAACGAACGAGAGCAGACAGGGGCCAGCTCGGCCACGTCAGAGCTCTAGCGCCCAGGAGTCCAGAGTTACATCACCCATGTGTGACGAGGATCAAAATGATGACATTAACCCAATACTGAGCTTCCTACGATCAATGAAAGAAGAAGCTGACGAACAATGTAAGAAGGAGAAGGAAGAAGATGAGAAACAACGTAAGAGGGAGAAGGAAGAAGAGGAGAAACAACGTAAGAAAGAGAAGGAAGAAGCTGATGAACGGCGTAAGAAGGAGAAGGAAGAAGAAGAGAAACAACGTAAGAGGGAGAAGGAAGAAGAGGAAAAACACCGTAAGAAGGAGAAGGAAGAAGCTGACGAACAGCGTAAGAAGGACACTGAGGCAATAATTTCGCGTATAGGGGAAATTCGTGGGGAATTACAAACAATAAAGAAAGAATGTGGAGAAGCAAAACAAATGTCAATGGTAGCACAAAAAGTAGCAGGCCTAGCCAAAACGGCAGCAACAGGGGCAATGAAAATCGCAAAAGTAACTTCTCAACTCGCAGGGCGCTTGCGACGTGCGACACAAGCACACTCAAAATCCCTCAAGGTAATATTGTGGTTACGAACATCACGAAACGAATGAAAGAAGTAGAGAGTCGGATAGCAAAACTAGAGCGAAACGGGCACACGAGCACTGCGCGTTCGGATACCAATGATGGAGTTCACGGAATTGTGTCTCCGAGGAAAAGCCCGCCGTGCTCTAGCCCAGTGACAGAGTGCGGAACTAACAATGCACACGCAGAAACAGAGAGTAATAGCTCCAATAATTGCAGCCCACTTAGAAGAGTGAATGCTGAATGCCACGTCCACTGTGATACAGAGGTAGCAAATCACAGTTATCAGCAAGACAGATCAGGACACTCAGCAGACGTGCAAGTATCGGAAACGAGTGACAACAGAAGTGCGAGGATCGGACAGGATTTTGATCACAATCACTTCCTGTCGATACTAAAATTCCAGAAGTTCAAAGATAATGGAGGGTCGATGCATCCGAAAAGCTGGGTGATGCAGTTTACAAATTCATTACCGTCGTCATGGCCAACTCAGGCAAAATTAGAATTCATGTGTGGACACATCGAAGGCCAAGCTGCGGAAAAGATGCGGGGCGTGGCAGCGACGTGTCGGACTTATCAGGAATTTGTTGGTGCATTCCTGCGGACCTACTGGTCAAAGGAAACGCAAGACAGGATTAAAGAGGAAATAATATTTTGTCCTGAACTGGAAGTGTCCGGGCATAGAAGGGCAACCAAATTTTTTGATGATTTACTCAAGAAGAATCAGTTTTTAGATAGTCCATATAGCAACGGAGAAATCATTAAATTTTGCTTTTCCAAATTGCCAGTTAGGTATCAACAGACACTTGTCGGGAAGTGTGGATCTGACATAGATGCATTCAAGAGTCTAATGCGCGAACTCGAAGTAGTCTTCGATAAACAAGACGCAAAGGACAGGAAGAAGGCGCAAAATAACAAATACCATGGGCCAGCAAGGGAAGACGACAACAGATCGCATAATCGCACTGGTCAGTTAGGAAACCAGGGTTACGGAAGTCAAGGTTACGCTATTCAAGGTTAAGGATACCAGAGACACGGAAACCAGAACGTCAGGAAACAGGGTCAATCTAGACAAGCAATCTGGGACAGGAGGAATGACGAACGGCAGAGCGACCGTAATTGGAGAGAGCGAAATCAAGGACAACAGGAGAACCAGGAGATTGAAATTAGACCTGCAAATCCTAATGCACGTCAGAGGAGAGGGAGTCTAACAAGGGATTGGCGCTAGTCCATAGGATTCCACCACATCTCTCACACAAAGAAGTTCGTGGAATAATAGTAGTTTAAGTGGTGTACATAGTAGAATAGGCAAATATATGAACCTTTCTTCGGGGAACAATAATCGTTGCATTAATAGATTAAGATTGTTAAAATATTAACACGCTGCGTTTTCTCGCATAAGAATTTACTGCTGTTAATTTTTTTGTCTATGTTCGGGATCTCCTCTGTCATTGCGATAAGAGGCACTACCTTTCCATGAGCAATGTTTGTGTCCTTTCCTATCTGGTGTCCCTGTTAAGGGGTAAAGATGAGTGACGAGATGTCGCACAAACGGGCGCATACAAGAACGTGCTCTTAGAAGCGTTCTGAGAAGTGATACGCTCCATAGCGGCCTCAACCAGTTCGTGAGACGTTCATACCAATGCTAGCAGACACGCGTCAGTGCACTGCAAGATTGTGGTATATTGCGTGATTTCGAAGATGAATATGGGCAGTATAGTTTCTGCAGAGCTGCGCCAGCATCGTTGTCTTGCAAGTCGGGGTGAACCTGTGAGCGTTTGACTCCAATGGTGCCCTAGACGATAGAAATGCGGGCATAAAGCCTACCATGCCAATGTGCTGGTTGGGGATTTAGCGTGCTGCTCATGACTGTCACAGATGAATAACCAAGGAATTATACTTGGAGATTCGTGACATACTCTGTAGCTGGCGTGTGTTGGGCGACGGAATCCTCAACAGGAACCAGTCCTGGCTTGGTCATATTACATTGCCTCTGGAAAGGTGTGCTTTGATCTCGAAAACCGCATCACATAGAGAAGGAAGTTGCAACTATAAATTTATTGTCATGTATGGCCATGGCTAACCCAGTCTCTGGAGTTTCAGTGAGGTGTAGTGAGAACTCGGAGGCCATGTCGTACGGCGCGCACATCACTGTCGTCAATAGCGGCGTGCAGCGAGACATCTCAGTGGAACAGGAATTATGTAAGAGTGTTGTATAAGGTAAAAAAGAAAAAAAAAGTAGTAATAATAGAGAGAGTACCATATACTAGGATAAATTAAACTTTAGGATTTTACAATAACTAGATCCTTAATAGTGTGGCGGTTTTCTACCACTAGTGTTTAGCAGAGCGCGCCTGTTGAGATGCTATTTTTCAGGTCACCAAACCACAGACCCGAGATGGAGGGACGACCGGTGAGCGAAAGTAGCATAGTTGCATGTTCTTTATAGCACAGTAAAACTTAGACCTGCTTAACAACATAATTTAATTAAAAGACATAGAATGTAGATCGTTGGCAAATGGTAGTTAATTCTTGAGCATGTCTACTGTCAATCTATATAATTAATAGTAATATTAGTGCGGGCCCGCACATTTAGCTGTTCATCCAGTATAGCGTCACACACCGTGTACAGTAGTGAGACCGGTCTCTATTTTGTTATAATGATAGCCATAGATTAATAACTATAAAAGTAAAATAAGAGTGTCTGAAATGACAGACCATCAATGTGTCATTATGTAAATTTATTATAACATAGAAGGTCATGGGAAAAAGTTAGGCATAAGATTTTTGTCAGAACTGTGCAGATGACGGGTATCGTGGCAATGCAGAGGCCAGCCAGTGCAAAAACAAGAGGTCTTCGGCCACCTGACGCGAAGGGCGCGAGAGCATCCGGTTCTACAAGCTGACAGTCACCGGGCCGTATACCTGAGGGATTAGGCGGCAGACAGCCCTCGCCGGGCCACAAGCGAAAGTGAGGCTGGCCGTTGACACTGACATGCGACCCACACGCGACAGCCAGCTAGCTCTCCAGACGCGGCAGCCGTTTGGAGGGATTCCCTGCGGCAGACCACGTTGTCGTGAGTACAGAAGAAGATCACATATGGTGTCATAACCGGCGTCTCATGTGCCTCAGGACAGAAAGGGACGCTATATACTCACCTGTTTGGGTTTTTACAACTCACTAGCATTGGACGATCTGCATACACAAAGCAGTATCGTGCCACACTAACAAATGTATGGTCCCATTTCTAACTTCTCCTCTCTATTAGAGAGCAGTTTTAGCAATCGTCGCTCCTAGTTCAATCCTGTATGGATGACCTCACACACTTGTGGAGTCACTCCACGTGCCATCATCCCTCGTCGAACTGCAATATTGGGAAAATTAAAGTACTGTCCAGCGAGAGAAGAGACCTAGACTAGTGATGTATCCCAACAAGTAGACCTCAGAGACAATTAATCGACGTGAGGAGAGCCTATCACTGTGTCTTCCTACCGTACTGCCATGATCATATGCGTAGGTCTTGGTGCAATCTCAGCAGAGTACTGCAGATGCTCCAGCACACCCTATTGCCATTGCAACAACGTAGCAACAACACCCGACGTTTAGCCCTATGTGATGTCAGTACTGTGGAATTTGTGAAGTGCTTCGAATATTTCTAACAATGTGATTTAGTGCCTCATTCTCAGCACAGTCGTGAACTTTGTGCAATATGCACGCACAACTTGATGCCCCATGAACCTTGTTTTTTTTTTCTTAAATTTCTTTCTTTAGTGTTGTTTTTGTAATGTATGTTATACCTTGTATGTGTTTGTGTTTTACACTGTAATTCTTATTACAAATTACTGTATTGTTCTCCACACCATGATTTTTTTTTGTATTTTGAATTTATTGTTGTGTGTATGCAAACAGTGTGCCTGAAGTCCCCATAACCCGAAGCAGATACCACCACTGTCATTGTGAATGGACCATCAGTTCAGGGAACATTTTGTAAAGGTTATTCTTGCTGCAGGGAGACAGAATGAATCGGAGGTTGTAATTAGATTCTGAAAGCTCACAAAGAGATTGTTAACTTAAATAGTATCATGTGTGAGTGAGTTCAGGTTAGTTTAATGATTAAAATTCTTGTAACATATTAGGCATTTAATTGTGGAGCACTCCAACTCTGATTGTAAAGAATAAATTGCTCCATATTTGGCTCACATGCCCGGGCCATATTTAGAGAGTGAATGTCTGTGTGAATCGTTGTTTGGAAGGGGCTCCCTGGGTATGGATGTGTGATGTGAGTGTTAGTGTTCCATATTAAGACGGTGAAGTTGGCTACATCATAAATAATCCTCCCTCTATGAGCTGCATTTTTCAGTTGCAGTGATTTTCTTTATAAAGTGCGGCATGTGCAGCCAGTTTGCGAGATTGTTCTTGGGCGATTGACTCACTACCTTGCTCCTAAGTGAGCCAACCGCTCACCAATTACAATCTAAAATAGCGTAGGGGCTATGAGAGGTGGCATGAACCCCCTCTCATATTTCTATCTTACGATTCTCCTCGCTAATTGCATGCAGTGGAAAGTTGCTATTCCTTCACACGCGGACTTCCCACGCAGCGTCTCTCGTCACCCGGGTGGTCCAGTGACTTTGAAAGGGTAAGCCGACAGGTGTGAGGGAGTCGAGTGAATGCTTTCCAGACGCCGACATTGTCAAGAGGCACGCCCGCAGGGCCTGAAGTAGCGGCTGGACTAGAGGTTCCGTTACTTCGCAGAAACTTAGCGAAAACACTTTCTGGCGGGCTACCAGCGAGGCGTGGGAATGACTTGTGTACCCAGGCAGCTGTGGCGGGAAAATTCCCGCGCTTTCTGCAAAATAGTAACTGTGATTGGCTTGCTCAGGGCATAGCTCCGTGACGTAGCAAGATCGGCGCAGAAATTGGCGCCAAGAATCTCCATTGGTGGAATGGTAGTGTTCCGGTAATGGAGTGGAATTTTCCGCCGGTTTTCGAGTTGCTGATTGGAACGTTTAACCACGGCCACTGTCGTGGGGGCGGGAATGTTCTGTGTTCGGTTTTGTACGGGTGCTCTTGTGAGTAGTCGGGTCTCGCCTTTCGGTCGAGGACGTCGAAGCAACCAGCCAACGGCTGCGGTACGCCAGATCGTGTCCTGGCAGTCAAGAAGACAGTTTGGTAATGTATGTCCGCAGCACCGGCAGATAGGGATTTTCCTAGGTGATAATCAGAGCTCAGCAGAGTGCGCCTGTTTGTCTTTTTTCTAACTTTGTTCTGTCTTGGGTAGCAGCAATTAATGTTGGGTTGGCTATGTGTTTTCTCTAAGATTTGAGTTGCAAGGAATTGGCTGCACATACCACTTCGTCATAATCCTCACAATCTAGTTTAGGGACAACTTCACATTCACAGCGTTTGTTTGAGTATTCAATTTGAGCCAATTTGATGTATTGTAAATGTTTCATGTGTTTTTGTTTATTATTTTGTGTTTAGTCTTAATAAATCATATTGTTATTTTGGACAGAACTTTCATTCTGTTAATCGGTAGAGCAACCCCATCATTCCTCACTATGTTAATGAAACCTTCGTTTATTTAACTTATTTATCAAATTAAATTATTGCAGGTGCCAAACTCTCTTCTACTCCACTGGCAGGGTTGATTAGAGTCAGTTCGCGTATTTTTTTTATCCTTGTGCAACAGCAAAAGTTGGAGTTAGAATAGGGGAGGCTTAGAGCATCATGCACATATGTAGATTCTAGAAGAATTGAGTGTTAAATACACTGCTAGCCCCGGCACCTCGCAACCTGTCAAGTATGTCTAACCATTAACAGTTGCTTGTTACCCACCTTGTTCCATTATGGTCTGGAGCGAGGTGAAAAATGACATCCAGCTAGAGCCCATACACATCTCAGCATTGTGTATCGGTGTAGGTCTCATGCAAAATGTAAGATGCAGGCAGTAGAACGGTTTTTTGGTTGACTCTAAAACACTGATTTCCAAAAAACAACAGCATACCACAAAAAGGACATCTCCTCTCTTCCTAGTTAAATTCTCTGCAAATTTTCACTACACTTTCCAGTTCTATATGCTAAGAGCCCTTACAACTTCCGCAATACGTCCCTTTGTTTATTCTAAGTACCCATTCAGAGTTCCCATGTTTCCAAAAGACAAGGGCAATCGTATCACTCGCCCAAAACGCTCGAGAGATGTCGTGCTAAAGTGAGTCCATGCGTCCGACTGCAGCGTATCTTCGCTCCGTAGTGACAAGACTGCTCAACACATGCCGTGGATGTGGTGCAAATGTTTACTGCAAAACGCATTGAATTCGGATACGAGGAAACAATTTAGATACATGGTCTAGCGCAGTGAACACGCCACGACAAACTGGTTTCAAATAATCATACGTCATGGTTCCTAAACAAAGGACACAGCCCATTAACATGTGTTGATTACATATGACAATCTGGTGAATTTTCCGCCTTATCTTTAAGAAAAAATACGGTTATTTGATTCAAAGCTAAGTTGGAAAAGAAAGCTATGAGATGTGGCGTTATCACTCCGACGGCCATACCTGACAAGCTAGGGGAATACAAGGAACACACTAAAATTTATTTTCAGTTAATTTTTATGCAAAGCTCTATACGTTTTTCGTTTTGTAAGTCTTCTGTCGAGCAGTTATTTGTAACTGTTTATTCGAGCAGCTATAATCCGAAAATATATTATATACACTCCTGGAAATTGAAATAAGAACACCGTGAATTCATTGTCCCAGGAAGGGGAAACTTTATTGACACATTCCTGGGGTCAGATACATCACATGATCTCACTGACAGAACCACAGGCACATAGACACAGGCAACAGAGCATGCACAATGTCGGCACTAGTACAGTGTATATCCACCTTTCGCAGCAATGCAGGCTGCTATTCTCCCATGGAGACGATCGTAGAGATGCTGGATGTAGTCCTGTGGAACGGCTTGCCATGCCATTTCCACCTGGCGCCTCAGTTGGACCAGCGTTCGTGCTGGACGTGCAGACCGCGTGAGACGACGCTTCATCCAGTCCCAAACATGCTCAATGGGGGACAGATCCGGAGATCTTGCTGGCCAGGGTAGTTGACTTACACCTTCTAGAGCACGTTGGGTGGCACGGGATACATGCGGACGTGCATTGTCCTGTTGGAACAGCAAGTTCCCTTGCCGGTCTAGGAATGGTAGAACGATGGGTTCGATGACGGTTTGGATGTACCGTGCACTATTCAGTGTCCCCTCGACGATCACCAGTGGTGTACGGCCAGTGTAGGAGATCGCTCCCCACACCATGATGCCGGGTGTTGGCCCTGTGTGCCTCGGTCGTATACAGTCCTGATTGTGGCGCTCACCTGCACGGCGCCAAACGCGCATACGACCATCATTGGCACCAAGGCAGAAGCGACTCTCATCGCTGAAGACGACACGTCTCCATTCGTCCCTCCATTCACGCCTGTCGCGACACCACTGGAGGCGGGCTGCACGATGTTGGGGCGTGAGCGGAAGACGGCCTAACGGTGTGCGGGACCGTAGCCCAGCTTCATGGAGACGGTTGCGAATGGTCCTCGCCGATACCCCAGGGGCAACAGTGTCCCTAATTTGCTGGGAAGTGGCGGTGCGGTCCCCTACGGCACTGCGTAGGATCCTACGGTCTTGGCGTGCATCCGTGCGTCGCTGCGGTCCGGTCCCAGGTCGACGGGCACGTGCACCTTCCGCCGACCACTGGCGACAACATCGATGTACTGTGGAGACCTCACGCCCCACGTGTTGAGCAATTCGGCGGTACGTCCACCCGGCCTCCCGCATGCCCACTATACGCCCTCGCTCAAAGTCCGTCAACTGCACATACGGTTCACGTCCACGCTGTCGCGGCATGCTACCAGTGTTAAAGACTGCGATGGAGCTCCGTATGCCACGGCAAACTGGCTGACACTGACGGCGGCGGTGCACAAATGCTGCGCAGCTAGCGCCATTCGACGGCCAACACCGCGGTTCCTGGTGTGTCCGCTGTGCCGTGCGTGTGATCATTGCTTGTACAGCCCTCTCGCAGTGTCCGGAGCAAGTATGGTGGGTCCGACACACCGGTGTCAATGTGTTCTTTTTTCCATTTCCAGGAGTGTATATTAACTAGAAAGTAGGTGAGACGCTGCTATACAATTTGTACGCCTTTCTTCTTCTGTCTCTTTTCAATACCTTTTTACACTCGTCTGTGATTTGTAATGAGAAGCTCCCTTGTTGTTGTTACTGTTGTGCTCTTCAGTCCATAGACTGGTTTGATGCAGCTCTCCATGCTACTCTATCCTGTGCAAGCTTCTTCATCTCCCAGTACCTATTGCAACCTACAACCTTCTGAATCTGCTTAGTGTATTCATCTCTCGGTCTCCCTCTACGATTTTTACCCTCCATACTGCCCTCCAATACTAAATTGGTGAAAACTTGAAGCCTCAGAATATGTCCTACCAACCGATCCCTTCTTCTAGTCAAGTTGTACCACATCCAAATCTATTCAATACCTCCTCATTAGTTATGTGATCTACCCATCTAATTTTCACCATTCTTCTGTAGCACCACATTTCGATAGCTTCTATTCTCTTCTTGTCCAAACTATTTATCGTCCATGTCACACTTCCATACATGGCTACACTCCATACAAATACTTTCAGAAACGACGCCCTGACTCTTAAATCTGTACTCGATGTTAACAAATTTCTCTTCTTCAGAAACGCTTTCCTTGTCATTGCCAGTCTACAGTCTCTACTTCGACCATCATCAGTTATTTTGCTCCCCAAATGGCAAAACTCACCTACTACTTTAAGTGTCTCATTTCCTAATTTAATTCCCTCAGCATCAACCGACTTAATTCGAGTACATTCCATTATCGTCGTTTTGCTTTTGTTGATGTTCATCTTGTATCCTCCTTTCAAGACACCGTTCATTCCGTTCAACTCCTCTTCCAGGTCCTTTGCTGTCTCTGACAGAATTACAACGTCATCGGCGAACCTCAAATTTCTTATTTCTTCTCCATAGATTTTAATTCCTACTCCGAATTTTTCTTTCATTTCCTTTATTACTTGCTCAATATACAGATTGAATAACATCGGGGATAAGCTACAATCCTATCTCACTCCCTTCCCAACCAGTGCTTCCCTTTCATGCTCCTCGACTCTTTATAACTGCCATCTGTTTTCTGTTCAAATTGTAAATAGCCTTTCGCTCCCTCTATTTTACCCCTGCCACCTTCAGAATTTGAAAGAGTGTATTTCAGTCAACATTGTGAAAAGCTTTCTCTAAGTCTACAAATGCTAGAAATGTAGGTTTGCCTTTCCTTAATCTGTCTTCTAAGATAAGCCGTAGGTCGGCTTCTACCAGTTTTTCGATTCGTCTATAAAGAATTCGCGTCAGTATTTTGCAGCTGTGACTTATTAAGCTGATATTTCGGTGATTTTCACGTCTTTCAGCACCTGCTTTCTTTTTGGATTGGAATTATTATATTCTTCTTGACGTCTGAGGGTATTTCGCTTGTTTCATACATCTTTCTCACCAGATGGTTGAATTTTCTCAGGGCTGGCTCTCCCAAGGCTATCAGTAGTTCTAATGGAATGTTGTCTACTCCCGGGGCCTTGTTTCGACTTAGGTCTTTCAGTGCTCTGTCAAACTCTTCACACAGTATCATATATCCCATTTCATCTTAATCTACGTCCTCTTCCATTTCCATAATATTGTCCTCGAGTACATCACCCTTGTACAGACCCTCTACATAGTCCTTCCACCTTTCTGCTTTCTCTTCTTTGCTTAGATCTGGGTTTCCATCTGAGCTCCTTATATTCATACAAGTGGTTCTCTTTTCTCCATAAGTCTCTTTAATTTTTCTGTAGGCAGTATCTATCTTACCCCTAGCGATATATTGTCTCTACATCCTTACATTTGTCCTCTAGCCATCCCTGCTTAGCCGTTTTGCACTTCCTATCGATCTCATTTTTGACACATTTGTATTTCTTTTCCCTGCTTCATTTACTGCATTTTTATATTTTCTCCTTTCATCAATTAAATTCAATATTTCTTCTGTTACCCAAGGATTTCTACTAACCCTTGTCTTTTTACATACTTGATCCTCTGTTGCCTTCACTACTTCATCCCTCAAAGCTACCCATTCTTCTTCTACAGTATTTCTTTCCCCCATTCCTGTCAATCGCTCCCTAAAATGCTCTCCCTGAAGCTCTCTACAACCACCGGTTCTTTCAGTTTATCCAGGTCCCATCTCCTTAAATTCCCACCTTTTTCCAGTTTTTTCAGTTTTAATCTACAGTTCATAACCAATACATTGTTGTCAGAGTCCACATCTGCCCCTGGAAATGTCTTACAATTTAAAATTGGTTCCTAAATCTCTATCTTACCATTATATAATCTATCTGAAACCTGTCAGTATCTCCAGGCTTCTTCCTTGTATACAACCTTCTTTTATGATTCTTGAACCAAGTGTTAGCTATGATTAAATTGTGCTCTGTGCAAAATTCTACCAGGCGGCTTCCTCTTTCATTTCTTACCCCCAACCCATATTCACCTACGACGTTTCCTTCTCTCCCTTTTGCTACTGCCGAATTCCAGTCACCCATGACTATTAAATTTTCGTCTCCCTTCACTATCTGAATAATTTCTTTTATTTTATCATACATTTCTTCAATTTCTTCGTCATCTGCAGAGCTAGTTGGCATATAAACTTGTACTACTGTAGTCGGCGTGGGCTTCGTGTCTATCTTGGTCGCAATAATGCGTTCACTATGCTGTTTGTAGTAACTTACCCGCACTCCTATTTTTTTATTCATTAGTAAATCTACTCCTGCATTACCCCTATTTGATTTTGTATTTATAACCCTGTATTCGCCTGACCAAAAGTCTTGTTCCTCCTGCCACCGAACTTCACTAATTCCCACTATATCTAACTTTAACCTATCCATTTCCCTTTTAAAATTTTCTAACCTACCTGCCCGATTAAGGGATCTGACATTCCACGCTCCGATCCGCAGAACGCCAGTTTTCTTTCTCCTGTTAACGAAATCCTCTTGAGTAGTCCCCGCCCGGAGATCCGAATGGGGGACTATCTTACATCCGGAATATTTTACGCAAGAGGACAGCAGTTTTTTGGAGAACATATATCCCGCAAAAGGTAATGTCTGTTACTGCGTGAAAATAGCGTATACCTTCCCTCCCAATAAAAAGACGACCAAATAAAGTACATGTGAATGTTTTCTCAACCAGTTCATGCAATGTGCCAGCCACGTCTCAGGGAACACATTCTTTTCTTTGTGCATCAGCAGACGGGAAGATAAAGTACGCATCCCAGAATGTAGAAGGTACATTTTCAGGCTGACGCGGTGGCTAGCTAGAGAAGATTTTACTCCAACTTAACAATGTTTCATATCAGTAAGCACGTAGAAATTCTGCAGGGTAATGAACAGAAGGATAACAGAATGTTTCAACTCAAACAACATAAACACGAAGCGTCTCAGTCTACCAGTTATGTGTTTTCAATTACGGAATGGAGTCGTTACAAAATCGAACAGAGTGCCTTTTGTTGTTTTCTGGTTAACATGGCCCAGCTATAACTGTCACATTGCATCAAAGCCAACTTTCAGGAATTTCCTTGGCTGGTACGCCGTTGTGGGGCTTAACTATATAAGCGTGATTTTTAGATCCGAGTTATCATCAGCTTTAATCATGAAACCTTTGCCTTAGGGATAGTTTCGTAATAAGAAATCAGTAAAGTTAACATTAAACCAACAATGAATTTTCTGGAAATTGATATTATTCGGCGGATAGCTCAATTTCGGTAACTTTTAAGCACATTAAAACTGCAGCTAAATATATAAATCCATAGAAATCTAACGAAACTGCACATTAGTGTCGATTGTTAGTCTGTCTAACATGGCCGTAAAATTATAATTATGCTTCAGTTTTTGCCTAGCGTGACTACGAAAACCTGAGAAAACCAGAAAACATGAGAAATATAATTATTTGTCGATTAAGCAAAACTGAAAAATTTGTTTTTCTTGCATCAAAGACGCTAACAAAAATTGAGTTGGGAAAATTCAATGCAAAATGGAAGACACGAACTCATATTTTTTAAAATATTTATGTTGTGATAATAACTAGAGACCATTTTTTGCTTGAAACGATCATTCCTCAGCAACTCCGTTACGAGATTGTGGGATTTACAGTAGAGGGAAGGTTATAAAATAACGGAAAGGTAGTTAAAGACTAAATACAAGCTCCGAAAGAATAAGGATGGGGAATAAAACTGTTCTTGCAGTCTTCAAATGAATCTTCCAGCATTTTCCTTAAGCGATTTATGTAAACCACGGAAAAACCTAAATATGAATGCCAAGACGAAGATTTGAAACGCGCCTCTGTCATATGGAAGTCGATTCTTTTACCCGCTATATCATTTCTCTCTGTATTTACAGCAGAACATTCGATTACAGTGTAAACGATATATAGCTCATCGCTGTAGTGACTCTAATGAAAGAAGATTTAACCTCTATAATAGCGAACATGTAAAAAGTATCGCGTTGATTGCCGTTTCTTTTACAGTAATATATGCCATACAGACAGAGGCGGCCCTCAGATGTCTGAAAAGGGGTGCATGTATTACTTTGGGGCCGCCAGCTAATGTTCAGGTTTGGTTGATTAGCTAATCCAGCCCTAGTATTCAAAAATTTATTGATCTGTTGATTTCGGTTCAGGTTTCACATAGAAACACATTTTGTAGAATCTTCATTTTATATCTCTAGTACAACAGAAAGCCATGTCAGTCAGTTTTAAAATTAACGAATATATGTACAGAAGATCTACTTTCCGTGTTTTTGGTATTGGCAAAATCCTTGGTAGTTTCAATTCAATTTATAGGAGAGCCCAATTAAACATGTAACTCACAAGTGTTTGGAAGCCTGTCCGTCAAGCAACTAATCTTTATCTGCAAGTCTGTTTGTGTACCCATCACATAATAATTACTGAATCGATTTTAATGGTGTTTTTTTATGTTGCATCTTATGGATGTTTAGGCAACAACTATGCTTTGTTTAATCGCAATATATTAACGCGAATACAAGATAGGCTTATTTGAATTTTATGCATTGTCTAGCACATCGTTTACTACTGAAACACAACAGATGGCTCTGAGTGTTATCTTCGAGTCACTGGTGGCTGCTATATCGCCAGTATTGACGCTTCAAAATATGTTAGTTCATTCTGCAGGTCAAGAGATGGTGCTGCATGTTTCTAAACACATAAGCGAATGAGATAATTGAAAATACTGACGAAACAATGCGTTTCAATTTTGACACTAAAAATGTTTCCTTTCCCGTCATCCAAATAACAAACTAAACAAGCTCAGAAATACTGACTGCATTTACAAGTGATCTGTTTTGGGATACGAATATTTGCTGCTGAGAAGTTTTGGTTGTTCACATATTTCATTAACTTGGAGATAGGATTTTAATTGGTTGTATTTGATCATTTTGGGTACTGAAATCCGAATATACGTAAACTTTTCTTTGAGACTGGGCAGTTTGTCTTAGAGATTTTTTTTTTTTTTAACAATGTCTTCAAAGACGGGACCCTGTCTTCCTAGCCAAGTGAGTAATTCTCATATAAGCAGCGAGATTCGAACTGAAGAGTCGGTGAGACTGGCCGAAACCCTCCAACAGGGCATTCTCGCTCAGCAGTGTAAAGCATTTTACTGCATTTGCGATGGTACCAACAGCTTACACTGTAAATATATAGGACTGATTAGAACTCAATCGTTTGGAGAATATTGTGGCAATTTGTACCATATACTTTGATGCATTTGTTTAACAACCTCCACACTTCCATCCTGCCAAGAAAACTGAAATCTGTTAGTCGATTTTTGCTAAATATGAGTTCAAAGGCGAGTTTATGGTTTCACAACGGAACATGAGACGGATTCATTGTGTCATGTTTTCATACCGCGAAATCTATTCATTTCAACAACATCTGTATTAGAAACATATGGTTTTCAGTAATCATTGAACTTGTTATTATTATTATTATTATTAATCTGATATTTCATAAACCGCATGAACGAACACTGTTTTTTATTACCTGAACTTAGGTGTTAGGAAATCAATTCCATGTTCCATTCCCACATTTCAGTTGTGTGATTGCGTAACTTCATCCCTAAAGATATTATCACAAATACCTAAAAAAAAATTGTAATAACATTCATTATTGCTTCGCGCAGTTTTACTTTCGTATTCCATAGTAAATGAAATATGTTTACAGCTGCACAGTCTAAAGAAATTCGTATAAAGTTCCTTCTGAAGTTTTTAATTTCCTCACATATAGAGAGTCTCAATATTTTACGAGTGCGCATTCGTTGCTGAGTGCTCATGTGATTACGAAGTGGAAAATTTGAAGTTCGCTCCGAGGGTGGTCACGGCTTTCCCTTTTCTGGTTTGTAATGAGTTTCATCTCTACTTTAAGTGTACGAAAAATCAAGCTGACATATACAGGGCTGCTATAAATAATTCACCTGCTTTCAAAGCTCTGTATTTTCAAACGCACGGCATTTAGAAATATGATTGTTGCATGAATAGAACCCTTAACTCGCGAGTTTGCATTGTGCCCACGTGTTGGCGTTACGAGTGCCCTGCCTTGACAAAATGGCGACAAAGCAGAAAAGGAGTTTTCTGTGTGTTGGAATATGCGAAATGTTTATCTGTTAGAACAGTGCAGTGTGCATTCAGAAGGAATGTGGGAAAAACAGCAATGTAAACAGAGCCTTGTCTGTTGGTACCCACAGTTAAGGGAGTGAGGGGGGGGGGGGCGCACTTTTGTCTGTATAAACAGACAAGTACCGGTCGACCAAATGTGCCAGATGCAAATCGTTAATCGGGTGAGAATAAGTTTCGTACACGGCCCTAAGAAATCACGGTCTGTGCAAGCTACGAACTTCGAATACCGCAGCAAACTGGGTGGAAGATTTTGCGGTGGCGCTCACATTTCAGACCGTACCGTGTACGGAAACCGAGGGGGGTAGGTCAGTGGTTAGCACACTGGACTCGCATTCGGTAGGACGATGGTTCGGACCCGCGTCCGGCCATCCTGATTTAGGTCTTCGTTGATTTCCCTAAACCGGTTGAGGCAAATGCCGGCATGGTTCCTTCGAAAAGGGCATGGTTCGCTTTTTTCTCCATCCTTTCCTAATCCGAGCTTGTGCTCCCTCTCTAATGACATCATTGCCGACGGGACGTTAAACACTAATCTCCTCGTCCTCCGTCCGTAGCTCAGGCAACAATTAGAACTGGTGAACTGTGACTGACGCTTTCACTTTTGCATCACAATGCAGGAAGCACTTCAAGATGAAAATTTCGCCTCCAAGCTGATAATGAAGGGCGAAGCAACCTTCCATCTATCTGGAAAGGTTCAAAATGGTTCAAATGGCTCTAAGCACTATGGGACTTCGTCTGAGGTCATCAGTCCCCTAGAACTACTTAAACCTAACTAACCTAAGGACATCACACACATCCATGCCCGAGGCAGGACTTGAACTTGCGACCGTAGCAGCAGCGCGGTTCCGGACTGAAGCGCCTAGAACCGCTCGGCCACAACGGCCGGCTTCTGGAAAGGTTAATCGCGACAATGTGAGAGTGTGGGGCACTGAAAATCATTATTAAATTGTAGCGCACGAGAGACATTCGCCGAAAGTTAAGGTTTTCTATTCAGTGTTACAAACGAAGCTGTATGTGGCCGGTTTTCTTCTGTGAGGTGACATTTGTAGACAGCAAAATGCGTACTTGGTGAGTTTAAGGTTTTATTCATGTATGAATCATTTTTGTACATCTAATAGTTTGGAAAATAATGGAGCTTCGAAAACGAATGAACCATTTATGGTAGCTCTGTATTTTAGTTTCCATGCTTAACTTTAAGTAATCCTCTAACTAACCTAGTAAGCCAGTTGTCAGTTCGTAGAAATCTAAGACAATATCTCTTTCAATGAAAGTAGGCTAAATGTATCACTGCAGTGTTTACACCAGCTTTTGGATTGGAGATAACGTTTGGTTCAAATGGTTCAAATGGCTCTGAGCACTATGGGACTCAACATCTTAGGTCATAAGTCCCCTAGAACTTAGAACTACTTAAACCTAACCAACCTAAGGACATCACACACACCCATGCCCGAGGCAGGATTCGAACCTGCGACCGTAGCAGTCCCGCGGTTCCGGACTGCAGCGCCAGAACCGCTAGACCACCGCAGCCGGCGGAGATAACGTTTGTATAATGCGTACCTTCAAAACATAAAATTTAAAGAAAGAGGTTTGAGACTCATTCACCTGCTTTGTGACACGGGATGAAGTGCAAAGTTTAGTGATGTTCAAAAATAAAACAGAAGAATATTCAGATCTTCGCGGAGTAATTTGTAACGATAACGGACAGAAAACAAGGAGCGCCAACGTGTTACAGGTAGTGCAGAGGATCGATACATTTGATCCGTGATGGAAGTAAAAAAAAGAAAAAAGAAACAGTCGAGCAAGTGCAGAATTATGTACTGTCATAATTTTATGTTTGCGATAGTGAGAAACAATTAACTGTATGTCGTTTTCAACAGATAAGACACAAGAAAAATATCACATGGAAAAGCAAACAGAGGCGTCTTCGTCAAATAGAACTTTTAATCTTGCCCTCGAGAGTAAGAAAGATTAACCTGATGAATCCGTTATTTACCAGTGTTCCGACACTTGAGAGAACTGATAGCATGAACACTCACTTAGGAAAACAGAATGACTGTTATTTTCGTCGTTGCTAGTTATCAGGAAAGAACTTTGCTCTGTTCTTGCTCATCGTCTTGCTCATAAGTGCCAAAGATTAATGCAGTGTACTCGATGGACTTGGTTCAGCGTAACAGATAAGGACTGGGAGACGGCAGCAATTCAGTAGGAACATTGTCCTTTCTTGACGCCGAAACCTACACTTCAGTCGAAAGAAGATCGACGCTCGTAAGAGTTGAATTGTGAAGCAGTCACTCCGTCAGATCACAGTCCATATCGCGACACATATGTAACGTCGCGATACGCGCGATGTCCTTTACGCCGCTGCCATATAAACGACCTGTTTCGTAACAATAGGCGAAACAACGTGCATAAACTTGGACGGGATGCATGATGCCCTATAGCTCCCATATTTTCCAAGGTTTCCGGCTCTGAGCACTAAGGAACTTTACATCTGAGGTCATCAGTCCCCTAGAACTCAGAACTACTTAATCCTAACTAACCTAAGGACATCACACACATCCATGCCCGAGGCAGGATTCGAACCTGCGGTCGCCGCGGTTCCAGACTGAAGCGCCTAGAACCGCTCGGCTACAAAGGCTGGCCCCAAGGTTTCCCTTCCACACACACATCATTTTTGCCTGCAGTAATATACACCATTTATCATTCTAATTTGCAAGTCTAATTATAGATAGTCAGGTACAGCATTCTACCTCAGATGCAAACACGGCGTGCGCGGGTAGTTGTTCCACCATTTCTACGATCAAGAACTTCCTTCCTTATGTTCATTCTACGTCCTACGTCGTCTACAGACCTTCGCTCCATGTGTCGTCGCGAATTACGTACGTATGAGACGTCAAACGTTATTAGTGCTTAACTTGAACAGGAAGAAATCGTCGACAAATGTTATCTTAGACTTCGTAACCCAACTTTTTAAATAACTGAACTACCAAGGAGCTGGAGATGGAGAATCAGAACTTGGTACAAATCAGATGTGGAAAAGATGCAGTACAGGAAATGAAGAAATGTAGGGCTGCTGTCTTCAATAGTTTGCACATAAGATATTGTGCTCCTTGAAACATTGAATAGCTTCGAAATTTCGAAAACATCGCTTTAATTAAGCTGCTATAGCAACCTGACCCCACATCACATCTCGTGAAATCATGGCGTAGAATCCGGGCATGGCCTAGTGCAAATGAACATTTGAAATACTGCTCGTGGAGCAACGTATTTGATGGCTTGAAAGCAAAAGCGAGTGACAGAAACAGGTGGACTGGCCCGCTGCAGTGGCGTGACATGGGTATCGAGCAATGTATGAGGAGATTATCTGCTTTGTTTACGTAGCACTTGACCACACACACACATAACGTAACTGCTGATAACGCCTTCATAACATGGAGCTCGGATTACATCCTACTGGATAGTGTGGGGGAACCCAGACCACCGCACTACCACAACGTTCAAAATTTAGTTTCCAGCGGTTAGTACAGGAAAGTTTTCAGCAAAAAAATACGTAAATAATGTGTTCCTATGTAGCGTTCGAATTTTCAAAAGTTACTATGTCTCAACTAAAATTTAATTTCATCAATTAACTCTTTGATTTAAATTTTTATTCTGCTAGTCAGCAATGAGTTTTCACGTTCTTATGGTAATACCAGAAGTTACGAGTCATAAATAAAAATGAGCAGGAATATCTCTGCGAAGTTAGGACAGCAAGAGCACCTCTAGTAGGACAGCTATAAAGTCTCGCTGTTCAATCGAATGACTGCATTATCTTTCAGTCAGTTCCCTAAAGGCTATAGCTTATCGAAACAGTCTTTCGACTATGCCATTCGTTACTCTTTTTTACCTCCTCCTCCCACAACTTATACATCTTAATCTGCTCACGATGCCCTCCTGTATGTGCAACAATCACTCTGTAAATATGAAGTTGTGCGCTACTACGTATGGCCCCTTTGGAGGTAGCATGCCCTTGCTTTTTCCTCCAGCCTGTATCTACAGCATATCACATGCAATTCGTCTTCAGTGCCGAATTCGATTCCTTTCATTTTTTCTTTCATTGTTTGTATGTCCTGTCAAATGTATTTATTGAACAGGCAAAGTATAATCCTGTCTTCCATTTTTCCGATTTCAGCCTTCTTTCCTATACCGTTTATGTTCATTCCTGTGCACTGATTTTGTCCATTTCTAGTCTTCTTTCCAGAAGCTGACATAAGCCTGAAAGTCTTTCTCTTAGTTTTTTGCTGTTGTAAACCCAAACTAATATGCTCTTCGAATTTTCGTTAGCTTGGTTTTTTTGCTGTATTGCGGAGTACGTTGAAGGCATGGGATGAAATAGTGTCCCGTAACTTCTGCAGTTAGCTGCCTTCACTATTTTTGTTGTAGCTGTTGGGCTGCTTTTTATGAAGCCGTTTGGTAAGCTTCATTTCTCGTAGTATTCATTAATAACGTAGACCAGTTTTCCGGCATTTCGTTTCCTACATTTCTCACAAACTGTGCAGTGGTGTCAACAGTATCTACAACTTTTCAGTACTTAAATGTGTCAAATTAACGTTTCATCGTTGGAGAATCGCACTCTTCTTACACATTTTCACTCTTATACCTTACAAATTACTTCTTGTTCTTTTATATTTGGCGACTACTAGACTCCTCTATGTATTTTTTCCACCAAGGTGCCATTTCATCGTTATTCGCCAACTGCCTTTATAATTATGACACACGGTGTCGTCAGTTTGTATTGAAGAGCTCAAATTTTCTTGTAGGTTGTGTCTCGACTTCCTGTTTCCTAATCTTTATACGCCCCAACGACAGTTTATCTTCCATTTCTTGCATGTAATTAGTTGTCGTTTTATTTTTAATTCTTTTGTACCTTTCAATATTTTGTCTTATCTGAAAACTATTTCTTCAAATATTATAAGCTCACATTACGAGGAAAAAGATAAATTTCCTCGATCATCTGCCACCTGAGATTTTTCAGTATTTCTGTCCAGCAACCTGTGTTCACTCACGCTGCCATTTCAACTATAAGCTCGCTGTCTCATCTAAATTAAATCTTACACTAATCTACATCTATATATACAGGGTGTTACAAAAAGGTACGGCCAAACTTTCAGGAAACATTCCTCACGCACAAATAAAGAAAAGATGTTATGTGGACATGTGTCCGGAAACGCTTTATTTCCATGTTATAGCTCAATTTAGTTTCGTCAGTATGTACTGTACTTCCTCGATTCTCCGCCAGTTGGCCCAATTGAAGGAAGGTAATGTTGACTTCGGTGCTTGTGTTAACATGCGACTCATTGCTCTACAGTACTGGCATCAAGCACATCAGTACGTGGCATACTGGCCTGATACGATATTTGGGAAAGCATTCCATGCAGAGCGTAACATTAAACTTCTCACAATACGTTCTCGGCTTTCCTTTGAAGTTCTCATACTGTCATTGTCTTCGCTTTGCACGCTTCTGGATGACGTGCAGTTTCTGGTCGTACAGTATATCTGGTACATTACTCCTGGAAGGGGTGATGATTTTTGACGAAATAAATATCGGCTGAACAGCCTGGTATGAGAGTGCATAGGACACAGTATTTCGGCAATCGACCACGTTGCCATCATCAGGTGCGCTGATGTACTGACCGGCGGTGTTTTTTTTTTTTTTTTTTCACTTTTCATTCTCTGCCCTGAGGGGACAGAGCGGGCTGTTTTAGGGCTTGCTATTTGCCCTTTTCAGCCATAGGTTTTAACACTTTATTTTTAAACAATTATTACATTTCTCTTGCTACATAGTGCAAGTTTTCTTTACGTCAATAACAATTACAATGATATTTTTAGGTAATATTACAATACAGCTTTTTTTCTTCAATTAATCTTACAATGCAATTCGTTCTTTACCATTTATAGTTCATAATTATAGATATTTTATAATGCAGGTAATTTCTTATGTTACTATAAATATACATATATTTTACAGTACTTTTTTTAATTTTTTAATTAACATTGGAAGCTATGTGGAGAGCATAACATGGGGAACTGATGTCATCAATAGCAATAGTAATAACAATGATAGTAATAAGAGTACTTTTTTCCCATTTTGTTAATTAGAGGGCAGAGCGAGGGAGGGGGAGTAGAGGGAGTCGGGATTTAATTTGGTATGTTTTGGTGGATCTTTTGTGGGCCATGTTCTTGTGTGCATAGTAGTGTTTGTGTTTTATTCTTGTGTTCTTTCGTCTAGGTGTGGGAGGATGGTGGTATTTTTGTTGTTAGTGGTGATAGGGTGGGGGCGAGATCGGGGTATGTCCTTGCTGTGTTCTGTGCGATTGTGTGGGAGGGTGTTGTGTAATTGAATTTAGGTTGCCTGTCTTTGGTTGACTGTGATAATGTCCTCCATGTCCGGTCTTTTGTTTAGGATGTGATTTCCGTGTGTGGCTCTCATTTTGGCTAATCTGGTTTGTAGTGGCTCCATTCTGGTTGCCTCATAGACTTCGTTGCTGGGTGTTATATGGGGTAGCCTTGCGATGCTTCGTAGGAGTCTGCGTTCCGTGCTAAACAGTCTTTTCGCGATCGGTGCATGTATACCTCCCAGGGGGGTTGGTGCATACTCTAAAACTGGACGAATGAAGGTTTTGTATGTATGTATTGCGGTTTGAGTGTTGCAGCCATGGAAGCGTCCCTGCACCTGTCGCCTTAGGTTTTGTATAAGTCGGATTTTGTTAAGGAGGTGGGTCTTCCAGTTGAGATGTTTGTCTAAGTACATTCCAAGGTATGTGGCTGTGTCGTTTAGTTGTAGGGGGCTATTCCAGAGTGTTAGTCGGATGTCATGTTTGTTCTGTTGTTTCTTTTTTGTTCAGTGTCTGTGTCTGAAGAGGACTGTCTGTGTCTTGGTTGGGTTAGGTCGTATCCTTCATTTTGCCATCCAGGTTTCTAGACGGTGGAGGTATGTGAACGTTTTTCGTTGCAGTGTCGTTGTACGTAATTCCGTGCACCAGTAAACCGTATCGTCTGCATATAGTCCAATTTCTTCGTGGGGAGTCGTTACGGTAGGTATGTCAGCAGTGTAAAGTGAATACAGTAGTGGGGACAAGATGCCACCTTGGGGGACACCAGCTTGTGGGCTAAAGGCTTCTGACACTTGACTGGCGACGTGCACCCTGCAGGTCCGGTTGGTGATATATGTTTTGATTAGCCTTACTACACTACTTTGGTTGGGATGCCCATGCTGATTAGTGTGAACAGCAGGCCCTGGTGCCATAGTTTGTCGAAGGCCCGTTCTATGTCCAGGAACACTGCGAGTGTGCAGTGTCCCTGGTGGAACCCTTTGGTGATAATGTCTGTCAGTTTGAGGAGGGGGTCGTTAGTCGAGTGGTTGTGTCTGAATCCTGCTTGTGAGGGGAAGTAGGTTTTTCGTCTCGACGTAAGTCCTTATGCGGTCAGTCATTATTCGTTCGTATGTTTTTCCTATCACGTCCAGTAGGGATACGGGTCTGTATGATTTTGGGTCTGTCCTAGGTTTGTCTGGTTTAGGGATCATGATAGTCTTGCTTGTCTTCCAGTTTGTTGGTATTGTCTCATTGTGTAGGCAATAGTTAAAGATAAGGGATAGGATGGGGATTATGATGTGGAGGGGGGCTTTTTGTAGGTGAATGCGTCTGATTTCATTCTGTCCTGGGGCGGAGTTGCGTCCTGAGAAGATTGCGTCTTCTATTTCAACGTCTGTGAGCCTTTGGTGAGGGCCTGCTGTTCTTCGGTTTCAATTGTAGGGGAGCTTATCAGGGTTTCTAGTTGCATGTCTACGTGTTGCCTGAATGTGTCGACGAATCTGTTGTTATTTGGGAATCAGCATACAGCTTGTAATGTTTCTTTGAAGGCTGTCGTTTGCTCAAGGGGGTCTGTTGAAGGTACATTGTTTACTATTAGGGTGTTGGCGTGTGTCTGGCGTTGCCCTGTGAGTGTTTTGAATCTGTTCCAGAACTTGCCCCCATTCCTGTAGTCCAGTTTGCTGCATGTGTCGTCCCACTGTCGTTGTCTGTGTTGAGATATTAGTCTTTTGATTCTAGCATTTATTCTGTTCCATTGTCTCTTTAAGTCTGGATTGTCATCTCGTCTCATCTGTCGCTGTAGTCGTTTCTACTGTCGTATTAGTTCTAGTGCTGCTTCTGGGATGGTGGGTTTCCCGTTTTCTACCACTTTGTTGGGGACTGCTACCTGTACTGCTTTGGTGACAGCTGTTTCAAGTTTGTTGGTGACAAATGAAGGTCGTCTTCGTCAGTAATTGTTACGGGAATGGATAGTTCGTGGTTGAGTGTATCCTGATATCTTTCCCAATCTGCTCTGTTGTATCGGGATATTATTCTTCTGTGTGGGTGGGGCGGAGGGGGGAGGTTGGCGGATGTGGAAAAGAGGATGGGTAGGTGGTCGCTGGTAATGGAGTCTCCGATTCGAGGTAGGTGGAGTGAATTGTGTAAGTCGGGGTTGGGTAGGATGTGGTCTGGGGCTAAGGTACCTTGATGTCCTATGAAAGTAGGTTCATTTAATGGGAGTCGGAGGATCGGGTCTGTGGTCAGGAGGTCAAATATTCTGCGTCCGTTTCCGTTGTCTACTCTGGCGCCAAGCCTATGGTGTCTGGCATTAAAATCTCCTACTAGGATCGGTCGGGGAAATGAGGTGAAGTACTGAATGAATTGGTCCTGCAGCGCTGTCCCTGGGGGGTTATACAAGCACGCTATTTTGAGAGTTCGTGTGTTGCTGTCTTTTATTTCGACCGCGATGGCTTCTGTGTTGACAAAGGCAGCGGGAAGGGTGACCTCTCTCGCAGCAATTGTGTTGCTGACGTAGATAGCCACCCCTACTCTGCCGTCCTGCCTGTCTTTCCTGTATGTATTGTATTTGGGGAGGTCGCATTTGGCTCCGTCTTTGAGCCATGTTTCGGCGAAAGCAGCGACGTGTATTTTTTCTTGGTAGAGCATGTGCATCAGTAGGGGGCGCTTGGTTTTTATTCCTTTCGCGTTTGCGAAAGGAGGTTCAGGTAATTTGTTTCTCTGGCTTCGTCCGTGTTAGGGGGGGGAGAGGGGTGGGTGTGTGGGTGGGGTGTACTTTCCTACTTACGTGTGTGTGTTTGTGTTTCGCGTTGGGTGTGGTGTCGTGGGTCTTGTGGTGGGGTGGTAGAGGGGGAGCGGGTTCGTGGTGTGTGATCGCGTTGTGAGTGCCATTGTGTTTGTATTTCTGGGTCCTAACGGTCTATTACTGTGACATGGAGTGAATTTGTCACTAGTGTGGCGAACATGCCCTTTTGGAGGAATCGTCTGGATGCTCTGTCAATTGATTTCTTTACGTCCTCACGGCGGTCTTGAAATAAATCTATCAAGAGCGTTATGAGGAGGACAGTCCCCCTCCCTCTCCTCCTCCCCCAGGTGCTTCCTATGAGTCGGTGCGGTCCGCGCCCCTCGCGCGGTCCAGGTACAGCGTCCATTCTCCCGCCGTCTGGGCGCTGCGTCCTAGTTCTTCTCGTTCAGGGAGGTCTGCCGGCACCGCTCTCGTTATTCTTCCGACTCTGGGAAATATCCATTTTCTACTTAACCTGGGTGATCGCGGGTTCCCACGCCTTGCTAAGGATGTAACAGCTGTCACGATTTAGTTGTGGCTCCCTTACTCTAATCTCTATGGCTTCTTTGATGACACAGTCCCAGTATTTGGAAGTCTGTGTCAGGACTTCGGTTTGGTAGCAATCCATGCTGTGGAGTTCCGACGGGCAATGTTCAGCGATTGCCGACTTACTGGGCTATTGCAGTCTAGTGTGCCGTTAATGTTCTCGGCATCGGTCCTCAATGGTACAAATGGTCTGACCTATGTATACACTCCCCTGATTTACGTAGACCAAGGTTGTCCTTGACACTACCAAGAAGGCTCTTGGTTTTGCTTGGAGGATGGAAGATGGTTTTCACTTGGTGTTTACGTAAAATGCGTCCAATTTTTCCGGATAAGGCCCCACAAAACGGAATAATAGCCAAGGCTGCCTCCTCCTGAGGTTCATCCTCAGTTTCCGCCGGTGCTGCAGGTGTGGGATGTAGAGCCTTCCGAATTTGCCCTTCCTTGTAACCGTTCCTCCGAAATACGGTCTTCAAATGGTCCAATTCTTGTTGGAGACTGTCCCTGTCGGAGATGGTGTTGTAAGTAGGCTGTTTATGTTTTCTTTATGTAAGTTTGATGTTTATGTTTTCTTATTGGCAACGTTACGTAGCGCTCTCTGTATGAAAATCACTGGCTGTGCTGTGTGCAGTATGTGGCTAGTTTGCATTGTTGCCTGCCATTGTTGTCATGAACTGCTATAGCTGGATGTGAACAGCAGATTGCGTTGGGCAGTTGGAGGTGAGCCGCCAGCAGTGGTGGACGTGGGGAGAGACATGGCGGAGTTTTGATAATCTGTAAGAATGAATGTCAATTATGAATATTAAGGTAAATACATTGTTTGTTCTCTATTAATATCTTTCATTTGCTAACTATCCCTATCAGTAGTTAGTACCTTCAGTGGTTTGAATCTTTTATTTAGCTGGCAGTAGTGGCGCTCGCTGTTTTGCAGTAGCTTGAGTAGCGAAGATTTTTGTGAGGTAAGTGATTTGTAAAAGGTATAGGTTAAAGTTAGTCAGGGCCATTCTTTTGCAGGGATTTTTGATAGTCAGATTGCGTTGCGCTAAAAATTATTGTGTGCCAGGTTAAGCACAGTCATATGTACAATTGTTCTAAGTGGACATTTCATATGTACAATTGTTCTAAGGGGACGTTTCATATCAAATCATTATTGGCCACTGGCCAAAAACATTTGTAAAATTTTTTGTGGGGAGCATGGGGGCTATGTAAGTAGGCTGTTTATGTTTTCTTTATGTAAGTTTGATGTTTATGTTTTCTTATTGGCAACGTTACGTAGCGCTCTCTGTATGAAAATCACTGGCTGTGCTGTGTGCAGTATGTGGCTAGTTTGCATTGTTGCCTGCCATTGTTGTCATGAACTGCTATAGCTGGATGTGAACAGCAGATTGCGTTGGGCAGTTGGAGGTGAGCCGCCAGCAGTGGTGGACGTGGGGAGAGACATGGCGGAGTTTTGATAATCTGTAAGAATGAATGTCAATTATGAATATTAAGGTAAATACATTGTTTGTTCTCTATTAATATCTTTCATTTGCTAACTATCCCTATCAGTAGTTAGTACCTTCAGTGGTTTGAATCTTTTATTTAGCTGGCAGTAGTGGCGCTCGCTGTTTTGCAGTAGCTTGAGTAGCGAAGATTTTTGTGAGGTAAGTGATTTGTAAAAGGTATAGGTTAAAGTTAGTCAGGGCCATTCTTTTGCAGGGATTTTTGATAGTCAGATTGCGTTGCGCTAAAAATTATTGTGTGCCAGGTTAAGCACAGTCATATGTACAATTGTTCTAAGTGGACATTTCATATGTACAATTGTTCTAAGGGGACGTTTCAGTGTGAGCTCTGTGTACAAGAGTTTTGAGCACGCCATTCTTCTGTGCCAGGTGGTGGCAGCTATCCGCATGTAGGTACAAAACAGTGTGCGTCTTCTTCCTATATACGCTGTGGCCCAAACTGCCGTCAGCTCGTCTTCTATTCAAAACATCTAGGAAAGGGAGCATCCCATCTGTTTTGATCTCCATGGTGAACTTAATATTCTCGTGTCTGCAGTTGAGATGTGTGAGGAAGTCTGCCAGTTTATCTCTTCCATGTGGCCAGATGACGAAAGCATCATCCACATATCTAAAGAAACAGATGGATTTTAGATGTGCTGATTCAAGGGCTTCCTCCTCGAAATGCTCCATGTATATATTTACGACAACGGGTGAGAGTGGACTCCCCATGGCTACTCCTTCTGTCTGCTCGTAGTATTCACCGTCAAAGAAGAAGAAAGTAGATGTCAGAACATATCTGAAAAGGATGGTGGTCTCTTCGTCAAATTTCTGGCTGATGAGTTCCAAGGATTCTTGTAACGGAACTCTATTCAGAGATGCCACGTCGAAGCTCACCAGTATGTCAGATTCCTTAAGCGTAAGGTTGTTGATGCGTCCCAGGAAATCCACGGAGTTACGGATGTGGTGTGTACATCTCCCAACGTAAGGGCTAAGTAGTTGTTTGAGGTGCTTGGCGAGAAGGTACGTTGGGGTACCAATATTGCTGACAGTGGGACGTAACGGAATCGATTCCTTGTGCACCTTCGGCAGTCCGTAAAGTCTAGGAGGAACAGCAGCCCTCGGGTGTATCTTCTTGGTAATCTCTTCAGAGAAGCCAGAATCCTTGAGAAGCGCCAGAATCTTCCTCTCGACCCTCTTGGTAGGATCGGTGTCAATCTTGCGGTATGCGCTGTCACCAAGTAGGCCTAGCATCTTCTCAGCATAATCCTGTCGGGATAGGATCACTGTTGCGTTGCCCTTGCCTGTAGGTAATATTACTATGTCTGGATCTTCCCTTAGTTCCCGTATGGTGACAGCGCATACAAGGTCGCGCAAATCAGTCCGGTCTCTCGCGAGCGGCTGGCGCACGCAGGTGTAACTCCTGCAAAGTTGGACCGTTCGGACACTCTTGCCGTTCGAGGTGATCGACGGAACACAATCAAACACCTCGCCGCACATTTCGACGTCTCTCTTGGTAGTGCCGACACACTCGTCCAGCAGTTGGGGTACTAGACGTTTACCAGCTGTGTTCCTTGAAGCCTAACACAAGACCATTAAGAGCAGCGGAGGACTATCGATACTGAATTGATCGTGACGATTTTTTGTCGAATATCACCACAGGCGATGAAACGTGGTTTCACCATCTCGAACCGGAAACAGAGCTGCAATCCATGAAGTGGCGTCGCACAACCTCCCCTCCGAAAAAAAAAGGTCAACGCCGCTCCCTCAGACAGTAAAGCCGTGGCGACGTTTTCATGGGACTCTGCAGGGGTTATTCTTTTTGATATCCCCCGTCATGGTGCAACGCACAACTCGGAAATGTATTGTGCTGCACTCATGAAACTGAAGAAACGATTTCAGAGTGCTCGTCGCCACAAAAATGGAAACGAACTTCTCTTTCTTCATGACGATGCAAGGCCCCAAACAAGTCTGTGCACCCGAGAGGAACTCACGAAACTCCATTGGACTGTTCTTCCTCATCCGTCCTACAGCCCGGATCTCACACCTTCCAACTTCATGTGTTTGGCCCAATGAAATATGTACTCAACGAAAAACAGTACGTGGGAGATGGGAAAGTTATTGACGCAGCGAGACGTTGGTTCCGAGGTGGACCATGGGGCAGCACCATGAGAGTACAAAGGCCCTCCCAGTCAAGTGGCGTAGGGCCGTCGCATTGAACGAAGATTATGTTCAAAAATAGGATTTTGTAGCCAGAAGAGTGGAGAATAATACGGTGTACTGGAATCCTGAATTAAAGCAAGATTTCAGAAAAAATGTGGTGCATTAGTTGCTGAATGCTACTCGTACAATTTTCCAAGTACTCCTCTTGATTATGGCTAAACGGCCGAAAATTCGATAGTGGATTGCATCAATAAATCATTTTTACAGCGATCATATTGGCTTTTTAAAACAAAATTTATCTTATTTTGACGACACTGCCTCTAATCTTTCGCAGCAAAAGACAGTGGCTTAAGATTGCGTCCATCTTTTTATGGGACTGTATAACGTCCCCATTGAAATAATACGAAAAGACTTAAAAACAGTATTTATAAAGAAGAGACATTGAAAAATTGAATAATATACATTTTTATCATGTACCCGTATTATAATAATTTCTCTGTGTAAGTTTCGAGGGCAAAGAAATATAACAAAATGATCTAAGGAGACGACAAGATACGCTCTTTTGTTAATTTTTTAGTCGTCTTCACTTCTTCTCTTGTCTTGGTTGCGTGTAGACGGACATCTTGCGAGTTTTGGCAAATGTAAGCATATTTGTACCAATTAAGCAGATAATATATTGATTTAATATTATTGTTCACTTTTAATTTGTAAGGTGATCCCGATTTCATGTCCGCCTTCCTAAATTAACCTGCATTCGAGTAATTTACAGTATAACAATCTCAGCGGCCGATGCAGCCAACGACGCCATTACGTGGCGATATTAACTTATAAAAAATTAGCGGAAGCGAAAAACTCGCCCGCTATTAACATAATATACATTTTTCTCCACAGCCGCCCGCCGTTGCAGAAAATACGTAGCTTTAAGATTCTTATTTTCAGTACAACAGCCGAGAGCCAGAGGCAGGACTCCGACTACAATGCAATGGTTAACGGAGGTAAGAAGAAATACTCTCTCGCGTGTGTGGGCCGCAATTGTAATTGATAACTAAAGATTTTTTGCTTTAAAGTGAACTGACTAGCCGAGGAAATTAATACGAATAGTTTATGTAGTGGACTGACAAGACAGCCAGTCCACAGTGACAGGTAACCGAAAGGCACGCGTTTACACACGCCGGCTGGCGTTAGGTCTGTAATGAATGCTATAAAGAAAAGTACGTAGCTGCTGGAATACTTAACTTTAATCCATCATTTGTATACAGCATTCTGGATGATACAAGTGAGACTCTCTCTAGAAATGGTTAATGGCGCCTTGCTAGGTCGTAGCCATGGACTTAGCTGAAGGCTATTCTAACTATCTCTCGGCAAATGAGAGAAAGGCTTCGTCAGTGTAGTCGCTAGCAAAGTCGTCCGTACAACTGGGGCGAGTGCTAGTACGTCTCTCTAGACCTGCAGTGTGGTGGCGCTCGGTCTGCAATTACTGACAGTGGCGACACGCGAGTCCGACATGTACTAATGGACCGCGGCCGATTTAAAGGCTACCACCTAGCAAGTGTGGTGTCTGGCGGTGACACCACAGTTTATTCCATTGTTCAACTTATATGCTCACGTTTTAAGATTCAGCGAGTCTTTCATTAACGTAACAAATAATTAGAGATTAATATTGTTAAGAAGCAGAACTTCACAAAAGCATTTAATTGTAAATCAAAATTGAATGAAATATTTTTATTAAGGCCCGCCACCTAAGTCGGCAACAATAAACATTACCAATAAATAATAAATTAAATTACGACGGCCGACGGAAGCGAGAACTGCTTCATTAGTTGCTGCGATATGGAACAGCAAGCGTGAACAGAATACCAAATATCTTGTCTTGCAAGGAAACACTTTACCCATTTCCAATATTTAAAATCCACTACTGCGACAAAGAAACAGTAGTTTACTGCTCATACAGGTATTAAGTAAACCTATTTCACGGACCTGAAGTCAAGGCACCGTAGTGAGACACCTTTTGTTTCGGGAAGTGCAACGATGCATTCCAACAGACAGGTTTCAGACAGACACTTGAGGATGGAGAAAGCATCCCGTCCCGCGTGAGCGCGGACACGCGGCACTCCCCGAGCTCCTGACGCGACACTGCCTGCTGATGGCCTTTGGGTGCCGAGCCAACCCAGGCGGGGCAGTGCTGCAGCCCCTGCGTGCATCAGGCTGTACTGCCTGCTGTCGGGAACAATTTACTTCTGATAGATTTAAAAAATGTCTGGATAAGGCCGGAGTGAAACATCTGAAAATATCTGCGTATTCCCCCCAAGTAAATATGAGTGAACGTATTATGAGAGAATTGAATAGGCTTTGCAGGACTTACTGTGCTCGGAAACACTCAAGTTGGGCAGAGCACATGAAGTATTTTGAGAATGTAATTAACAACTTAAGGCATCATGCAACTGGTTTTGCGCCTTGCGAATTGATGTTTGGCCAAGAACCGCACAATGTGATTGCAGATATGGTAGAATTCCCTATTCTAACGCAAATATCCACAGACGAAAAGAAGTTAAGGGCTAGGGAAAATATAAGGAAAAGAACATTAGAAAGAAAGAAGCGTCATGACGCAAAAGCTGTACCCACCAGTTTTGAAATAGGTCAGTTAGTCCTTGTCAAAACCAAGGAAAAATCAAAGAAAATAAATGCAGAAACAAAGAAATTCATGTTCGTATACCAAGGACCTTTCAGGATCATACGAAAACCACATGCCAATGCATATAGGCTAGAGTACCCTAAGAGTAAAAAGCTATTCGGTCTCAGGAACGTGATCGACCTAAAGAAGTTCATAGGTAGTGAATGAATTCTGTAGGGAGGAGGTTGTTCTGTAACCTCTACACAGTGTGGCAGCTGTGCAGTCCCAGCTGTGTGAGATCTTCTTTCCTTTTCAGGTCTCACTCATTCTTCATCTTTCTTATATACCAAAGTTTCGACGCCTTCTTTGCAATACTAAAATTTTCTGTCATGGCTATGAAGCCATCAGTTCTGTAACCATTCTATCCACCGATTAGTGAAGAAAATACCTAATGTGACAAACCTAACAGTGACATAAACAATAGAGAAGTATGACGTAATTAAGATACAAATGAATTTGAGTAACAAGTATATATAGAACCCTGGTAATATTGTAAGTACAAAGTGTTGTTTTATTGGAAATGGTCCCACAATAATATTTTAAAAAAGATATACAAGTTCTTTTATAAGCAGGATCTGAAGTGGCAATGAGACCTAGTGTATGCATTAGAGCTAACTAATGAATAGTAAGAGAAAGTGCTTAGTGTTATGAAAAATAGACAGATAAGTTGTAAAAATGAACTCACCTTGTGTAGCAAGGAATGGCAGTGTAATAGAATTGAGTAGTGTTTGTGGTTGAGACGTGAAGGACACGTCCCTGAAGTATTTATAAGGTTGGAGCTGGGCATTATTTTGGTGTTGGGTGTGCGGTGACACCTACATGTATTGAGGTTATGAGTTGGAGGCGTGAATGCGACCATAGGTACCCTTATGTTAGATGAGACAGAGCAGCTCATGGTGTCCTATGGGTTTAAGGAATTTAGCATTACGCTCGTCCATAATTACTTAATGCCCTTTAGTGGTAGGTCGAGAGAGACTACCTGTGGTTTCAGCGTCCGATGGAGTAGAAATGGATTGCCACGTGAGCAAACTGATCAGCTGCAATACACTATAGATATGAAATAAATGTGCTATCCTATGCTTTAAATTTTAATGGAGTGAGTATTACTTAAGTTCATACACTAGCAAAGTAAGTAAGTACATAATTGCAGATGTGGAACTGACACAGCAGCAGAAGACCAATAAGTGGATTTTGTAGTCAACTAAACGTAGTGTGTTTTGAACACTTACCACAAGTTACTCACATGTACAAAGAGGCTGAGAAGACAACTGCTAATCAAATATACTCATACTATCTCTAAGAATAAGGTAATCGAAGATGAGTCAGTTAAGTAAATAAAATACAGCTTTGTCAGGAATGTACCGAGCATTGGTTCAGAGTTCCGGCCCAGAAATAATAAATTGCGATTAAATAGGATTTATGAGTGTATGCCTTGAGCATAAATTTTCTCTAGTACGTGACTAACGGCGTTTTGAGCCATTTGTTTACCGATTTTATGACAGTTAGGTAACTGCGAGAGTAAAATTGAAAAAGTTCTGTTAACTTTGTTCCAGTAACATATTGTAAGATAAAATGTATATATTTCCCCATTTCATTGTGACCCACCCTTAGATTTTAAATGAACAGAGTCTGAGGCACTCTTTTTGTTTGTTCTACAGGACAAACCAGATAATGGTAGCCTGATAGTTGCGTGAAAGCGTGGAGTGACTTGGACACCACTCATAGTGACCCCTCCCCTTTCCCCATGTAAGTTAGAGTGGACGTGAAGGACGCACACCATAGCAACTTCCCCTCCTCTACCCTTGTGAATGGAAGTGTAGAACGCCAGCCAAAGCGGCTACAACCAAGTGTGTAAAAATGAAATTGTCATGATTTGTGAAATTTTCTTTCGGGTTTAGAAAAGACTGCTAAGATATAATTATCTGTTTATGCATCACGAATAACTCTGTTATTTTCTTTGAATTTGTGTATGTAAAAATATTTACAGACAATTTAATGAATTTAAGATTTTCATAATTTTACACATTTTTATGTGTTTGTCTGTCTAAGGCAATAGGTATGCCAAAGTGTTTCATTGATTTTGCTTAAATTTTGAGTGATAATGTTTTGCTTAAGAGGCAGTGAACATGCCAGCATTTTAAATAATTGAAGTAGGTAATAAGTTTTCTTTTAATATTTCTATATGTTTACATTTCAATTTTAATTTTCATACAGAGTTAAGCTGTACCCTTGCATCCCTTTTTGTAATTAATTTTATTTCATTTACATTCAAAAAAATTAAGTAGAGGGTGATGTAGGGAAGCAGCATACTCACGCCTTATAAAATTCACATCAGTCTTTCCATTGTGTGCCAGCCTAGTCCGCTGTAACTAGCTCTGACGTCATAAATGTTGCGCAATACTTTAAAATGAAGTAAATAACCTGAAACGTTTCTAGCATGTCAGGAGTAATACAAAATCAATATGTGTTGGATATCAGTTCAATAACTTTAACCATTTTCGAAATTTGGATGTTTTTCTGTAAAAATCATTGGCGCAACAGAAAAGAGCTAGAAACTTAAAAATGTGTATTTAGATTCCCTTTGCATAATAATTTAGTAGAAACGTATTCTAGATCTCACAAATTAAAATTTTAGTTGAAATTCATGATTTTCTGGTTTTTGTCTTAGAAATTAAGGAAGCAAGATAGATTAAGTAGGCGAATAAATAAAGCTAGGATGTTTAAATTTAAGTAGAAGGGAGATCCGCTATAATCATAAAAATGTGAGAAGTTTCAACAGAATAACTATAAAATTATAGCTGTAGCGTATCTCCAAAGAGCAAGTTCAGAGCTCGTCTACTGCGTGTAGTGTAATTAAATTAATTATCTCGCCCAAAATATTTGACTTAGCCACGTCAGACTTTTATTATGATTACTTACTTGTGTGCTGATTGCACAATTAAATTGAAAGCTTTATCGGCCATCAGCAAAGGAAGCAATGATTTATTCGATAACTTAAAGTGGTGCATTACTAGCTCAGCAGCTAGTCGGGAGAGCAGATTTGATCAGGCGTTCCCTTAGCCGTCCGCACCGTGGCTTTATATGTAAGAACGCTGCGCGAGAAGAAGGAAGGAAGGCCCCAGTTCTCTCCAGACGCTGATTTAGCGCACCATCTGTGCTTGAAGTTGCGTCGCGTCGGTATCGTTGATATAAACAGCCTCGGATGCAGTAATAAGTTACTCGGGATACGTGTAACCATGAAATCGCTTTCGAGTGAAGTGTTAATTTTGGGATGACGTTAATGATCTATCTTTAGTATGCGTATGTCGTATT
The DNA here is from genome assembly GCF_023864275.1 of Schistocerca cancellata. Taxonomy (NCBI): domain Eukaryota; kingdom Metazoa; phylum Arthropoda; class Insecta; order Orthoptera; family Acrididae; genus Schistocerca; species Schistocerca cancellata. The sequence goes on along the minus strand of NC_064627.1, from coordinate 991,836,712 downwards.
TTCACGTGCCGCCGCAGGACAGACATTCTACCATTATTAGCGTGGCGTTTGATGAACATTATCATCAAATTATGGCGAGCATTCACTTAAAGACTTAATTTGAACAGTTACAGTGGCATCAGCGCATTAGACTCTGAACTGCTCTGGTAGTTGGATTGTGTGGATGCTTTTTGGTCTGTGACTTTCAGAATATAGGGAACATTTTAGAGAGAATGGTTTTTGATTATGAATCCCGGACAATCTCCTAATTCGTCAGAGCTATAAGCTGTAGCTATAAATGTATTTCTCAGATGAAGTGGGCACTAGGAATTCTAATTACAGGCTTCACGTTTTGCTAATCACTTTCTGGTTGCCAATATTGTAGTTAGAGAGCCAGTGTTGAGAACGGCAAACAACAGCATTAAATAAATAAAAGGAACATTAACAATTATGCAACCCGCCGCCCCACAGTGTCAGAAAGGGATGTTGTCTTCCGCCTCTATTGTTCAATCAATAAATCGAAGAAGCAGTGATGGAAATAAAAGAAAGGTGCAAGAGCGGAATTAAAATTCAAAGTGAAAAAATAGCAATGATTAGATTCGCTGATGGCATTGTCATTCTCAGTGGAAGTGAAGAATAATTACAGGATCTGATGACGGGAATGAACAGTCTTATGTGTACAGAATATGGGTTGAGAGTGAACCGAAGAAGGACGAAAGTAATGAGGAGTATCAGAAATGAGAAAAGCGAGAAACTTAACATCAGGATTGATAATAAGGAAGCAGACGAAGTTAAGGAATTCTGATACGTTGGAAGCAACGTAACCTTTGACGGACGGCAATGACCACATAAAAAGCAGGCTAGCATTGCCAAAAAGGGCATTCCTCGCCAACAAAAATCTTCTAGTATCAAACATAGGCCCTAATTTCAGGAAGAAATTTCTGAGAATGTACGTTTGGAGCACAGCATTTAATGGTAGTGAAATATGGACTGTGGGGAAACCAGAAAAAAAGAGGATCGAAGCATTTGAGACGTGATGCAACAGAAGAACGTTGAAAATTAGATGGACTGAGCATGTAAGGAATGAGCAGGTTCTGCGTAGAATCGGGGAGGAATGGAATATATCGAAAACACTGCCAAGAAGAAGGGTGATAGACATATCTTAAGACACATGGGAATAAATTCTGTGGTACTAGAGGGAGCTGTAGAGGGTGAAAACTATAGAGGAAGACAGAGATTGGAATATATGCAGCAAATAACTGGGATCGTAGGTTGCAAGTGCTACACTGCGATGAAGAGGTTGGGACAGGAGAGGAATTCGAGGCGGCCGCCTCAAGCTACTCAGAGGACTGATGATTCAAAAAAATTGTAGGGAGAGGAGGCTATAGAAGAAGAACCGTATATTTCCTCCATAATAAATAGCTCTTTGGTTTTACGATAGACAGTTTACGACGTATATAAAGTTGTGGTGGTCTTCAGTCCAGAGACTGGTTTGATGCAGCTCTCCATGCTACTCTATCCTGTGCAAGATTCTTCATCTCCCAGTACCTACTGCAACCTACATCCTTCTGAATCTGTGTAGTGTATTCATCTCTTGGTCTCCCTCTACGATTTTTACCCTCCACGCTGCCCTCCAATACTAAATTGGTGATCCCTTGATGCCTCGGAATATTCCCTACCAAACGATCCCTTCTTCTAGTCAAGTTGTGCCACAAATTTCTCTTCTCTCCAATTCTATTCAGTACCTCATCATTAGTTATGTGATCTACCCATCTAATCTTCAGCATTCTTCTGTAGCACCATATTTCGAAAGCTTCTATTCTCTTCTTGTCTAAACTATTTATCGTCCACATTTCACTTCCATACATGGCTACACTTCACACAAATACTTTCGGAAACGACTTCCTGACACTTAAATCTATACTCGATGTTAACAAATTTATCTTCTTCAGAAATCCTTTCCTTGCCATTGCCAGTCGACATTTTATATCCTGCTCTTCCAAGTCCTTTGCTGTATCTGACAGAATTACAATGTCATCGGCGAACCTCAAAGTTTTTATTTCTTCTCCTTGGATTTTAATTCTTACTCCAAATTTTTATTTTGTTTCCTTTACTGGTTGCTCAATACACAGATTGAATAACGTCGGGGAGAGGCTCCCAACCACTGCTTCCCTTTCATGCCCCTCGTCTCTTATAACTGCCATCTGGTTTCTGTACAAATTATAAATAGCCTTTCACTCCCTGTATTTTACCCCTGCCACCTTCAGAATTTGAAAGAGAGTATTCCAGTCAACATTGTCAAAAGCTTACTCTAAGTCTACAAATGCTAGAAACGTAGGTTTGCCTTTCCTTAATCCATTTTCTAAGATACGTAGTAGGGTCAGTATTGCCTCACGTGTTCCAACATTTCTACCGAATCCAAACTGATCTTCCCCGAGGTCGGCTTCGACCAGTTTTTCCATTCGTATGTAAAGAATACGTGTTATTATTTTGCAGCAGTGGCTTATTAAACTGATAGTTCGGTAATTTTCACATATGTCAACACCTGCTTCCTTTGTGATTGGAATTACACTCCTGGAAATGGAAAAAAGAACACATTGACACCGGTGTGTCAGACCCACCATACTTGCTCCGGACACTGCGAGAGGGCTGTACAAGCAATGATCACACGCACGGCACAGCGGACACACCAGGAACCGTGGTGTTGGCCGTCGAATGGCGCTAGCTGCGCAGCATTTGTGCACCGCCGCCGTCAGTGTCAGCCAGTTTGCCGTGGCATACGGAGCTCCATCGCAGTCTTTAACACTGGTAGCATGCCGTGACAGCGTGGACGTGAACCGTATGTGCAGTTGACGGACTTTGAGCGAGGGCGTATAGTGGGCATGCGGGAGGCCGGGTGGACGTACCGCCGAATTGCTCAACACGTGGGGCGTGAGGTCTCCACAGTACATCGATGTTGTCGCCAGTGGTCGGCGGAAGGTGCACGTGCCCGTCGACCTGGGACCGGACCGCAGCGACGCACGGATGCACGCCAAGACCGTAGGATCATACGCAGTGCCGTAGGAGACCGCACCGCCACTTCCCAGCAAATTAGGGACACTGTTGCTACTGGGGTATCGGCGAGGACCATTCGCAACCGTCTCCATGAAGCTGGGCTACGGTCCCGCACACCGTTAGGCCGTCTACCGCTCACTCTCCAACATCGTGCAGCCCGCCTCCAGTGGTGTCGCGACAGGCGTGAATGGAGGGACGAATGGAGACGTGTCGTCTTCAGCGATGAAAGTCGCTTCTGCCTTGGTGCCAATGATGGTCGTATGCGTGTTTGGCGCCGTGCAGGTGAGCGCCACAATCAGGACTGCATACGACCGAGGCACACAGGGCCAACACCTGGCATCATGGTGTGGGGAGCGATCTCCTACACTGGCCGTACACCACTGGTGATCGTCGAGGGGACACTGAATAGTGCACGGTACATCCAAACCGTCATCGAACCCATCGTTCTACCATTCCTAGACCGGCAAGGGAACTTGCTGTTCCAACAGGACAATGCACGTCCGCATGTATCCCGTGCCACCCAACGTGCTCTAGAAGGTGTAAGTCAACTACCCTGGCCAGCAAGATCTCCGGATCTGTCCCCCATTGAGCATGTTTGGGACTGGATGAAGCGTCGTCTCACGCGGTCTGCACGTCCAGCACGAACGCTGGTCCAACTGAGGCGCCAGGTGGAAATGGCATGGCAAGCCGTTCCACAGGACTACATCCAGCATCTCTACGATCGTCTCCATGGGAGAATAGCAGCCTGCATTGCTGCGAAAGGTGGATATACACTGTACTAGTGCCGACATTGTGCATGCTCTGTTGCCTGTGTCTATGTGCCTGTGGTTCTGTAAGTGTGATCATGTGATGTATCTGACCCCAGGAATGTGTCAATAGTTTCCCCTTCCTGGGACAATGAATTCACGGTGTTCTTATTTCAATTTCCAGGAGTGTATTTTATTGTTGTCTAAAGATTTGAGGAGCGTTCACGTTGAACCGAAACTGGTCATTTCAAAAACAAAATTAATGCAGTCTAGACATAATAAACCTGTTTTGAAACCAGCGATTGCCGATTTTATCACCATGGACATTATGTCAATTTTTGCACCAGTTGCTCTTTATTTTTCTTTTAAATGCCACGACCAGTTTCGCCGCCCAAGGCTAGTCTCCAGTAGCCAAATAAACAATATTGGCAAATATGGTACAGCGGAATAAGCTGTGTGACAAGGAAAGAACAACAAACACTGTCAAAGAACAAACCTAGAAAATAAATAATGTCCATAAACGTCATAAAAACAGCATAATGAAACGCATAGCGTTACTTATTAAATTACACTGTTTTGACTATGTGAAATAGGTAAACAGCATAATGAAATACATAACGTTACTTATTTAACTGTACTGTTTTGACTATGTGAAATAAATAATGCAGTATAACAATAAACAATATTACTTATTTAACTACGTTGTTTATAGACGAGCTGTCGATACAACATTATTTTCTAATTTTTGTTCTTTGACTTGGTTGTTGTTAGTATCTTTGGCATACAATTTATTCCATTGCTTTTTGTCTGCGAATTTTGTTTGGTTAGTCATCGCAAAAATGGGTTCAGGAGATGAAACTGGACGTGACATTTAAAAGAAAAAAAGTATGATGCTACTAGTGCATTTACTCGATTACAAAATTTGTTAAAGTCCTTGTAGGAAGCTGGCCCAGAGAAGTGCTATAAGTGGACGCAGTAGAAGGCAAATGAAAATGCGAGGAATCTGTTCTTGTTTCTGGTTGGCAAGGAGGGAAAATGATAAATAATTTCGTGGAACGGTTTGGAGCTCGTGAAATCGGGGGTTGGCCGGCAGTCCACGTGTGATGTGCATCTACATCTGCATCTACATCTGCATTCCGCAAGCCACTTGACAGTGTGTGTGTGTGGGGGGGGGGGGGGTACTTCCAGTACCACTAACTGCTCACCCCCCGATCCCCCCCCTCCACCCTTTCTTGTTCCATTCGCGAATGCCGCTCGGAAAGAATGATTGTCGGTGAGCCCCCGTATAGGTCTAATTTATCGAAGCAGAAGTCGTGCGCCCTCTAGGGTGCGGGATGTGTTTCGTAGCGTATTGCGGAAGTCAGGACCAACTAAGTTACCTCGTGCCTTACGAAAAATCGGGTGATTCCGAAAGCGTGTTTCCGTGTGGGGGTGTGGATTTCGGGTCGGACCACTCTGGTTTTCAAGCCGATGCCGTTTGTGAGTCTGCAGACGCTCAGTAGTTACAGAATCCAAATTAGGCTGTAGAACCAAGTACCTAGCTGGATAGATCATATTCGTTCCCGTAGAAATTTGAGTGTGGTGTATCTGTGTGACTTTTTCCATATTGTCTTTGAACTGTAATTCCGTTTTGTTGTTGTGGAGATTATCGGTGGAAGCTGCTAGGGTCCATATGGAGGCGATATGTGAACTGTTAGCAGTGTATATCTCAGTGGTCAGAACTCAGAATCCCTCTGAAAGTGGCTGGATGCTGCAGGGCTTTTAATGAGTGACTTTGGAGTCGAGAGTTTACACTGCCTCGCGCGGATCTGGCGAGCCTTACTTACACTGACTGGCTAGTGTGGCAGCGCAGAAAATTAGCCCGTGTCCGCCGATAAACGTTTTAGATCTAATCTGCTGAGCAGCTCGTCGTGTAATTTGTCTCGCGTGCCGCACATTGCGTGACTTAAGGCCGCAACCGTGAATGGGAATTCCGGCGACGCAACGGAAGCTCAGACATAGGAACGAAAGGAACGTTTCAAGGAGATCTGCACTGGATAATTAACAGAAAATATGGAAAGATGGGAAAGGCGTTAACGAACAATAGACAGCGTGTTAAGAAGAAGAAGGGGGGGGGGGCGAGCACAGGGCCACAGGAATTATCATTCCAGTACCGTGACCTCATTCGATAAACGTTGGACTACGACAGCGTTCTTTATTGCAAGACAAGAAATGTATCATTGACGAAATCGGTATCTTATGATACCTGGCTATTCAAATAATTCTCCAAAGTCTACTAGTGCAGCAGTTCACACTCTGCAAAGCAACAGTATCACCACATCCTCTACTACAGCGACTTCGCTCGTTCTGTGACCGTAACGGCTCCACGGAAGTACCACGATGCAGAAAAACTAACTTAAGTTGCTAGATCCAAAAGTTTCAGTCTACCATCCCACTCAATGCGATCTTCATTTATACAGATGGCTCTAAGACCAGTGACGGTGTCTGGTGTTCTTTTATTGTCGTGGCACACAGTTTCAAATACCGGCTCCATGGCCATTGTTTGGTCTTCACAGCTGAGCTATTTGCCCTCTATCAGGCTGTTCTTTACATCCGCCGCCACCGACATTCTGCTTATGTCATCTGCTCTGATTCCCTGCGCGCCATCCAGAGCCTCAGTGATCCGTATCTGGTTCACCCTTTCGTGCACCGGATCCAACGCTCTCTTCAGCAGCTGGCGGACGACGGTTCTCCGGTTACCTTTATGTGGGTTCCTGGCCATGTCGGTAACCTGGGAACGAAGCTGCAGATGCCGCGGCCAAGGCTGCGGTCCTCCAGCATCGGACAGCTTCTTGTTGTGTGCCTTCATCTGATTTTAGCAGGGTCATTTGTCAACGCATTTTATCGCTGTGGCATGCCGATTGGTCTACACTTACTGCAAACAAGCATCGGGCCTCGAAACCTCTCCCCACGGCTTGGACGACCTCTTCACGCCCTTCTCGGCGGGAGGAGGTCATTTTGGCCCGGTTACGGATTGGACACTGCCGGTTCAGCCACCGCCATCTGCTGACGGCTGCGCCGGCGCCGTTCTGCCCGTGAGGGCAGTTGCTGATGGTACGCCACATTTTAACGTCCTGTCCAAATTTTAATACGCTGCGCGTTGATCTTGGCCTGCCATGTACTCTGGATGCCATTTTAGCGGATGACCCAGGAGCAGCTGCTCGCGTTCTTCTTTTTATCCGCTTCACAAACCTGTCTAAGGACATTCGATTATGCTGTTTTCTTCTAATCCCTTGCCTGTTAATGTGCCTTTTATAGTGTTGCCCTTTTTAGTTGCTGTTTTAACATTGTGCCTCGCAGTGCATTCATAATTTAGTCTGGGCGCTAATGACCACTGTAGTTGTGCGCCCTAAAACCACAAAAAAAAAAATCATACTGAATAACTAAGTAACTCCAATGTTTCAACTGGGCTATGCTACTCTTGTTGACAAACCAGGTGCTCAATATCAGAAACGTTACCGCTCTCTTCTCTCATGGAGAAATTAAACGTTATCCGGTGCATACTTAAATAGCAGTCAGTCCCAACACACTAGGAACGATCAATAAGTAATGTGACACTTTTTTTTCTCGGCCAATTTCGATTGAAATTTGCTGTGGAACATCGTGCAATATTCCCGTTCCAGCTCGTACAGTTTCATGGGATTCCGATAGGACGTCTAAATGGAGGTGCGTTCCAAGCAGACAGCTGTCACTGAGTTTCTTTTGGTGTAAAACCGGAGCATCGCAGGTGTTCACAAGTACTTGCAGAATGTCTACGGAAATTTGACAGGGAACAAAAGCACGGTGAGTCGTTGAGTGAGCCGTCTGTCATCATCGCAATAAGGTTGCGCGAACCTGTCCGATCTCGTGCCTGCCGGACGCACACACCCTCAGGAAATCGAAGAAACGACTGCAGCGTGTTCATCGCCACAAAAATGCAAACGGATTCCTCCTTCTCCAAGACAACGCAAGACACCCCCACAACTCTGTGCACCCGAGAAGAGCTCACAGAATTTCATTGGACTGTTCTTCCTCATCCACGCTACAGCCGGGATCTCGCACCTTCCGACTTCCTCCGTGGGAAGCAGTAGATGGATGGCGAGGACGTTGTTAATGCAGCAAGATGTTGTCTCTGACTTCGATCAGTAGAGTTGTGCTATGCGGGCATACAGGTTCTCCCAGTAAGGTGGCGTAGGGCCGTCGCATTGAACGGAGATTATGTTTAAAAATAGGATTTCGCAGCCAAACGAGTGAGAATAATATAGTGTATTGGAATCCTGATTAAAACTACCTGCTTTCAGAAAAGAAATGCGCTGCATTACTTACTGAACGCCCCTCGTAGAAGCACGGGTCGAAATCGGAACGTCAAGGACTGGCATACTAATCCCGCAGGATCGTTTTCGGAGCCATATGCAAGCTCCTCCCAAAGGTGATCCCCTAGCTATCGGTCAAGCTGAGAAGTGTGTCTTGCGTAAGTGATAAATTGATCATAAAGAGTCGTGAATGATACTAGAAAAACTCGAACATAAAAATGGCTGCAACGAGAAATCAGTACCTATCTGATATAAAGGACGGGAAAAATAAGACTGGCGCAGGAAATGTTTAAAAGACTCGCCCGAAATTGATCTTTGTTAATGAATATCACAGAAGATGCTGGAAAATCCCATCGTATCGCGCCATTTTGCCAAAAGATCTGCGTTGCAGACTTTGCTGGATGTTTTGTCAAAACAGTTCCAAATCAAATGTTCAAATGTGTGTGAAATCTTATGGGACTTAACTGCTAAGGTCATCAGTCCCTAAGCTTAAACAGTACTTAACCTAAATTATCCTCAGAACAAACACACACACGCATGTCCGAGGGAGGAATCGAACCTCCGCCGGGATCAGCCGCACAGTCCATGACTGAAACAGTTACAGTTCCACGCATGTTTTACAAGAATTTTGCTCCACATAATACTGTTTCAACGTGAGCACCATTTTGTGTTGCATTCAACTGGTCACTAAACACGTCTGCACTTCTCTTTCTCTCAAGCATAATGGCAAACCGAACTACTCGGAAGAGAAAATGCGGCAGATGTGCATGCGCAGACACGTAACAGCAACCCATTGGAGCACGGAATTCACGGTTTCCAGCACTTTCCGTTACGGGCAGTTCCGTTCGTTAACGAAGGTCCATTCCTCGTTACTGTATAAATATCTCCCGCGCCAGTTTTATTCTGATCATCCTGGACAAGAGTGCTACCGTCGATCAAAATACATTGTGGGATTATTCACAATGACGTAGTGATCGAATCAGCAAAGATCACCGTCGTGGAAGGTAGCCTTTTGTGTTAGCAGAAGAGCCAACACCGTGTTACGAGTGGAGGCCGAAATGCACGCGTTTTAGCTCACGCAGGCTGGCGTGAGGAGGGAAGAACTATACTGACGTGAGGTCTGGAAATTGACAAGGAATGAGAATTCAGAAAGTGGACGTAATTAGTTTGATACTTAACTTTAATTCATTAATGATGAACGTCACTCTTGACGGTACGTGATTCACAATATTATCTGTTCAGAATACATTCTTGAAGATAGTAATTGTAGTAACTGAATATGGCCCCTTGCTAGGTCGTAGCAAATGACGTAGCTGAAGGCTATGCTAAACTGTCGTCTCTGCAAATGATAGCGTATGTAGACAGTGAACCATCGCTAGCAAAGTCGGCTGTATAACTGGGGCGAGTGCTAGAGAGTCTCTCTAGACTAGACCTGCCGTGTGGCGGCGCTCGGTCTGCAATCACTGATAGTGGCGACACGCGGGTGCGACGTATACTAACGGACCGCGGCCGATTTAAAGGCTACCACCTAGCAAGTGTGGTGTCTGGCAGTGACACCACATAGCCTCTATCTAATCCGACTTGAACACATAAGTTTCGAAGCCTTAGGTAACAAAATGGGCGTTTGACTAACGGCCTTGAAGAGGAAACCAGAAGTGGAGACAACACTTTGCTAGAATGCAGCCATACAGTCCGACTGGAGCCTGGTTTTCATACAGTTAACTTTTCCGCGACCATACAACATCAACACTCAGCATGAGAAATGGCCACAGTTGCCACGCCCAAACAGCACATCTCTACATCCTATTCGGCTGTTACCGTTACGCCAAGCCACAGAATAATACACTCCTGGAAATTGAAATAAGAACACCATGAATTCATTGTCCCAGGAAGGGGAAACTTTATTGACACATTCCTGGGGTCAGATACATCACATGATCACACTGACAGAACCACAGGCACATAGACACAGGCAACAGAGCATGCACAATGTCGGCACTAGTACAGTGTATATCCACCTTTCGCAGCAATGCAGGCTGCTATTCTCCCATGGAGACGATCGTAGAGATGCTGGATGTAGTCCTGTGGAACGGCTTGCCATGCCATTTCCACCTGGCGCCTCAGTTGGACCAGCGTTCATGCTGGACGTGCAGACCGCGTGAGACGACGCTGCATCCAGTCCCAAACATGCTCAATGGGGGACAGATCCGGAGATCTTGCTGGCCAGGGTAGTTGACGTACACCTTCTACAGCATGTTGGGTGGCACGGGATACATGCGGACGTGCATTGTCCTGTTGGAACAGCAAGTTCCCTTGCCGGTCTAGGAATGGTAGAACGATGGGTTCGATGACGGTTTGGATGTACCGTGCACTATTCAGTGTCCCCTCGACGATCACCAGTGGTGTACGGCCAGTGTAGGAGATCGCTCCCCACACCATGATGCCGGGTGTTGGCCCTGTGTGCCTCGGTCATATGCAGTCCTGATTGTGGCGCTCACCTGCACGGCGCCGAACACGCATACGACCATCATTGGCACCAAGGCAGAAGCGACTCTCATCGCTGAAGACGACACGTCTCCATTCGTCCCTCCATTCACGCCTGTCGCGACACCACTGGAGGCGGGCTGCACGATGTTGGGGCATGAGCGGAAGACGGCCTAACGGTGTGCGGGACCGTAGCCCAGCTTCATGGAGACGGTTGCGAATGGTCCTCGCCGATACCCCAGGAGCAACAGTGTCCCTAATTTGCTGGGAAGTGGCGGTGCGGTCCCCTACGGCACTGCGTAGGATCCTACGGTCTCGGCGTGCATCCGTGCATTGCTGCGGTCCGGTCCCAGGTCGACGGGCACGTGCACCTTCCGCCGACCACTGGCGACAACATCGATGTACTGTGGAGACCTCACGCCCCACGTGTTGAGCAATTCGGCGGTACGTCCACCCAGCCTCCCGCATGCCCACTATACGCCCTCGCTCAAAGTCCGTCAACTGCACATACGGTTCACGTCCACGCTGTCGCGGCATGCTACCAGTGTTAAAGACTGCGATGGAGCTCCGTATACCACGGCAAACTGGCTGACACTGACGGCGGCGGTGCACAAATGCTGCGCAGCTAGCGCCATTCGACGGCCAACACCGCGGTTCCTGGTGTGTCCGCTGTGCCGTGCATGTGATCATTGCTTGTACAGCCCTCTCGCAGTGTCCGGAGCAAGTATGGTGGGTCTGACACACCGGTGTCAATGTGTTCTTTTTTCCGTTTCCAGGAGTGTATTTAAAATGTAACCATCACAGACGTCATACCGCCACCCACGAGCGTTACAGACCTTGTACGCCGTCCTAGAATGTATACATCATAGCATACTTCCAATAAGCAGATATCCGCATATAGTCCTTAAGACGGGGGACACCTCTCCAAGAAGGCCAGAAGCAAGTCTCCTGGGTAGGGGATATGGGAAAAAGGCTGCCACAAGAACCTACCGCTAGCAGAGGCTACGGGAGAAGACATTTTTGTGTTTTGCATCGGAATAAAAGTTCAGCCTGTTCTAATGTTTAGTATTGCCATCCTGTTTCTTCATGACATACTAAACGTAGTTACAACGAAATGTCTGTTCTAACAGGGAACCCTTCGTGTAATCAATAGGGTCAAGTTGTAAATACTTGGTCAGACGAAGGTTCAAATGGTTCAAATGGCTCTGAGCACTAAGGAACTTAACATCTGAGGTCATCAGTCCCCTATAACTTAGAACTACTTAAACCTAACTAACCTAAGGACATCACAAACATTCATGCTCGAGGCAGGATTCGAACCTGCGACCGTAGCGGTGACGTGGTTCCGGACTGAAGGGCCTAGAACCGCTCGGTCACACCGGCCGGCTCAGACGAAGATCTCAAATAAAATAAAGAACACTTCTTCATGGTAATTGAACGCAAGCTTAGTGCTTCGAGCCTTTTATGCACGTGGATAGCGCAATCATCCATTGCTGTGTGTATTAATTCACTCGCTCACTGTGATACCGAGGAGTTTCCGAACTCACCAGGAAAGGTGAAATAATGCAGAGTGCTACTAGCAGACTTCTATCTATAGCAAGTGTGCGCATTTCCCGGAATGTCAGCAGCAGGGAGAACGAATGCAGAGTTATTACCGACGCCGGCGTCGAAAGCACGGCAGTGATCGCTTCTTACCCTGCTAGCGGGCATTCCTGTGATTCGTCCATTACTCAGGCGAGCGTGCGCGGAATCCAGTAACGAGGAGACTGAGTCACGCTGATCTTACTGCGCCAGCGGAGAATCTTAACGAGGCCACGGGAGCGGCCGCAGACGTCATCCATTCACCGCGACCTGTTCACGGCTGCCTGACGTACATAGCCTGGCGCCCAAGGTTCCCTTTCTCGGTAGCTCTTCCAAGTGAGACGCGTGGAACGAATTAGCTAACGTGTAGGTCACCCGTCCAACTTCGGAAACTTATAACGCACGCAATAACTTTCCTGTTTTCGGGTATCACAGTCATGTGGCATTATATAAAAGATAGATCTATCGCCATACGTTCTTTTACTTCAATTTAGACTTTACTGGAGTTGCGGCTCTGTAGACATTTTAAAGTGTTTCGTCACTATCCTACGGTAATTATTAACATGGCACATACCGAGAACATCGCATACAGCGAGACCTGAGTTTCTTCTGGCGTATACAACTTTCAAATAACTTCCGGGAATTCAGCCAGGTAACACTCTCAGCGACCGCCGATACTTCGGCGGGAGAACACCCCGCCATTTTCAAGGTAAACTGCAACGGATGGGCGAAGTACATGCATCGAAATGAAGCAGGAAAGATAACACACACACTGAACACTAGTGCCACCAAAGATGACCAAAGTCAGAGATATCGATAGTGAGACTACGAACTCGCAGGTGAGGTAGCATTGACTCTGTCCCTCTATTTTTTGACAAGGGATAGAGCCGGATTCCAAACAGAGTTTAAACAAAAACCTCCATCCCTATTAACGAGGTTGCTCGGTAATTTAATCTCAACTGCCTCCTTAATAACACTATCCCAATAGCTCGGCGCTATTATACGGGGTGGTCCATTGATAGTGACCGGGCCAAATACCTCACGAAATAAGCATCAAACGAAAAAACTACAAAGAACGAAACTCGTCAAGCTTGAAGGGGGAAATCAGATGGCGCTATGATTGGCCCGCTAGATGGCGCTGCCATAGGTCAAACGGCTATACACTGCGTTTTTTTAAAAATAGGAACCCCATTTTTTATTACATATTCGTGCAGCACGTAAAGAAATACGGATGTTTTAGTTGGACCGCTTTTTTCGCTTTGTGATAGATTGCGATGTAATAGTCACAAACGTATAAGTACGTGGTATCACGTAACATTCCGTCAGTGCGGACGGTATATGCTTCGTGATACATTACCCGTGTTAAAATAGACCGTTTACCAATTGCGGAAAAGGTCGATATCGTGTTGATGTATGGCTATTGTGATCAAAATGCCCAACGGGCGTGAGCTATTTATGCTGCTCGGTATCCTGGACGACATCATCCAAGTATCCGGACCGTTCGCCGGATAGTTACGTTATTTAAAAAAACAGGAAGTGTTCAGCCACATGTGAAACGCCAACCACGACCTGCAACAAATGATGATGTCCAAGTAGGTGTTTTAGCTGCTGTCGCGGCTAATCCGCACATCAGTAGAAGAAAAATTGCGCGAGAATCGGGAATCTCAAAAACGTCGGTGTTGAGAATGCTACATCAACATCGATTGCACTCGTACCATATTTCTATGGGCCAGGAATTGCATGGCGATGACTTTGAACGTCGTACACAGTTCTGCCGCTGGGCACAAGAGAAATTACGGGACGATGACAGATTTTTTTGCTCGCGTTCTATTTAGCGACTAAGCGTCTTTCACCAACAGCGGTAACGTAAACCGGCATAATATGCACCATTGGGTAACGGAAAATCCACGATGGCTGCGACAAGTGGAACAACAGCGACCTTGGCGGGTTAATGTATGGTGCGGCATTATGGGAGGAAGGATAATTGGCCCCCATTTTAACGATGGCAATCCAAATGGTGCAATGTATGCTGATTTCCTACGTAATGTCTACCGATGTTACTACAAGATGTTTCACTGCATGACAGAATGGCAATGTACTTCCAACATGATGGATGTCCGGCACATAGCTCGAGTGCGGTTGAAGCGGTATTGAATAGCATATTTTATGACACATGGATTGGTCGTCGAAGCACCTTCACCGGATCTGACGTACCCGGATTTCTTTCTGTGGGGAAAGATGAAGGATATCTGCTATCGTGATCCGCCGACAATGCCTGACAACATGCGTCAGCGCATTGTCAATGCATGTGCAGACATTACGGAAGGCGAACTACTTGCTGTTGAGAGGAATGTCGTTACACGTATTGCCAAATGCATTGAGGTTGACGGACATCATTTTGAGCATTTATTGCATTAATGTGGTATTTACAGGTAATCACGCTGTAACAGCATGCGTTCTCAGAAATGATAAGTTCACAATGGTACATGTATCACATTGGAACAACCGAAATAAAATGTTCAAACGTATTTACGTTCTGTATTTTACTGTAAAAAACCTACCTGTTACCAACTGTTCGACTAAAATTGTGAGCCATATGTTTGTGACTATTACAGTACAGTGCCATCTATCACAAAGCGAAAAAAGTGGTCCAACGAAAACTTTATATTTCTTTACGTACTACTCCAATATGTAATAAAAAATGGGGGTTCCTTTTTTAAAAGAAAAAACGCAGTTGATGTCAGTTTGACCTATGGCAGCGCCATCTAGCGGGCGAACCATAGCGCCATCTGGTTTCCCCCTTCAAGCTGGACGAGTTTCGTTCTTTGTAGTTTTTTCGTTTGACGTGAGATATTTGGCCCGGTCACGATCAATGGACCACCCTGTATAACATGGGGTGACCAGTATCAAAGCAATGTTCGGCAATAGCAGATCTACTTGGCTGCTTTAATCGTGTGTGTCGTTTATTCTTTTTAGATATGTTACGATACCTTTGTTGTTTGGCCTCATGGTAGGGAGAATTTGAATGCCTTTCTAGAACATCTGAACTCGATCCACCGAACATTGGTTTTACGACGGAGGTGGAAGAGGATGGTTGCCTTCCCTTTCTTGACGTGTTGGTTAGGAGGAAGGATGATGGATCATTGGGACATGCAGTCTACAGGAAACGTGATCACACCGACTTGTACTTACGGGCTAAAAGTTGTCACCATCCGGCTCAGGGCACATATCGTTTCCTACGCTGAGACTTTGCCAACTGAGCTGTCCCATTTTGAAGTCCCGTTTCGTCAAAATGGTTATAGTGATAGACCGATTGAACGTGTGCTGCGCCATCGATCGGGTGACAGATGATAATTCTGAGTCGACACATAAGTCTATTGCCTTTTTGCCTCACGTAGAAAACACTTCCAACAACATCGTACGTATTTTACGGAAATACGATGTGAAATGTGTTTTCCGACCTCCATCTAAAATTAGAGTGCTTTTGAGTTCCGTTAAGGATGATCTTGGTCTGCGTAAGGCGAGTGTATATCACATTCCTTCTAGCTGCGGCATGGTATATATTGGTCAAACTGTCAGGACCGTGGAGGACCGATGTACTGAGCATAAACGGCACACACGATTACAGCAGCCAAGTAGATCTGCTATTGCCGAACATTGCTTGGATACTGGTCACCCATGTCATATAATAACACCGAGATATTGGCATGCACGTCCAGCTATTGGGACAGTGTTATTAAGGAGGCAGTTGAGATAAAATTAGCGAGCAACCTCGTTAACAGGGATGGAGGTTTTTGTTTAAACTCTGTTTGGAATCCGGCTCTCTCCCTTGTCAAAAAACAGAGGGACAGAGTCAATGCTATGTCACCTGCGAGTTCGTAGTCTCACTATCGATATCTCTGACTTTGCATCTTTGGTGGCACTAGTGTTCAGAGTGTGTGTTACCTTTTCTGCATCATTCCGAGAACCGAGGCTTTAAATCTGCATGTACATCGCCTGCCCGTTGCAGTTTGCTTTGAAAATGGCGGGGTGTTCTCCCGCCGAAATATCGGCGGTCGCTGAAAGTGTTACGTGACTGAATTCCCGGAAGTTATTTGATCGCATACAGCATCTGAACATATTGCGAGCACCATGTCAGTGCCGCATACATGCATACATGGGATGTGAAAGCAGCATCCGCTCCCAGTTCAAAGCCAGTCCAACGCACAGCTTAACGCCTGGCACCTGGTATCGCTACGGACATACAAGGCCTGACAAAAAAGGAAAAGCACCCAGACAGGAAGAAAGAAACGAAATGAAACTTCACAGGTTGAGAGGTTATGTGATTTTATTCAGTGTTTATAAAATGGAGCCATATTGACAGAGAACTTGGTAGGGTGAAGCCACTTATTAGTATGACGTTGGGCCCCCTCTGTCCATGATCCATGCACTGATTCGACTGGATAGGGTGTGATAAAACGGTCGTGTCCTCTTCTCAGGCAATCTGGCCCACAACTGTTATAACTGATCCTTGATATCTGGATAGTGACACTGGGACAGAGTTAACGTTCGAGCTGGTCCCACACATCTTTGCTGGCTACAGGAGTACCTTGAGCCTTGTCCTGTTGAAAAATGACACCATGATACTTTGGCGCGTGAGGCAACACGTAAGAACACAGAATGTCCGTAGCGTGGCATCGTCCCATCAGAGTTCTCTCAGTCACTGCCAGCCG
Source organism: Schistocerca cancellata (assembly GCF_023864275.1). Classification (NCBI taxonomy): domain Eukaryota; kingdom Metazoa; phylum Arthropoda; class Insecta; order Orthoptera; family Acrididae; genus Schistocerca; species Schistocerca cancellata. The sequence continues at coordinate 991,819,825 of NC_064627.1, read as the reverse complement.
TGACATCATGCCGCCAGGAGTACCACCGCTGTGGCTCTCCAAAACATTGAAAGAATTGGAAACCTCCCTAGGTCGTCACTACAGGCGCCATTGACGGTCATCCCGGGGAGTGCAGAACCTCGATTCATCGCTGAACACAATGCGACGGTATTCATCACTAGCCCATGATTTCTGGTGGCGGCACCACCCCAGATGTGGCCGTTTGTGTGATAGTGTTAAAGGCAGCCTGCATACGGGACGGTAATTCCCTAGTCTGGCTGCTGTTAGTCTCCGACTAACGGCACGGTATGAAAAAGAATGCCGAAGAGAGTCCATTACTTGTCCTCAGATGGCAGGTGCAAATGTGGAGGGCTTAAATGTGCTTGGTGCACAATACGGCAATCCTTCCTTTTGGTGGTCAGAGGTTGTCGACCAGTACCTTAACGAGTAGGACTGCCCTCACATTCCAATGCAGTCCATCATCAAGCCAAAGTCACACGTGAATACCCACAAATGTGGAAGCTGCACGTCCTTGGCATTCTGCACCATTCAGGCCGCACACGAAGGACAGGCCATACATTGTTCGCTCGGTTTAGCCCGAGACAAAAACATAACCTCTGCCCAGAATGCCAGTTCCCAGGACATCGTGCAGCACAGTGAATTCTAAACGTTAAAAGACATTGGGTGTGTGATGGCTACTACCTGTGGGCCTATTTCTCTGTTGTCGTGTTCTGGAGACTGGCCCCCGGCCCTGAGCCTTTAATGTTTTCTGAGGCTGAATATCCATGCTGCCTAAAAGTGGACCTATTTATACACCTATGGTTTTCATTATAAGATTAACTACTTTATTTCTACCCCTTCCTTGATAACTCGTTCAGTTTTATTATTGTGTTTTCTAACCTTACAGTATGTTTTTTTCGTTTTTTACGTTTGAAATGAGATGGATAACAATTTATGTTGTCCTTCTATGAATTTTAATAGTTTATTTGTATTTGACCAACTAGAGTACCATATATCTTTTCTCACATGATAGAGAGAGCCATGATCTGATACTTCTATTAACTGATTCTCCTCTATAGGATCCGCTAAATATTTGGGTCTTGTCAAGTACCACTCAATATACTTGTTACAGCTACTACACATTCTGTTACATTACCTACTTCTAGTAATTCAAGTGCTGAATTTCTTTGAGCACTTGACAAGCAATACTTCTTTTTAAATTTATTTTGAAAATCATTCCAAGAACATTTTCTTCCAAATGGGCTGCTCCCCACACTACATCATCCCTTATAAATAACTGAAGACAAATTCAGTTTTGATTAACTTCTCATGGTTGGGAATCACAGTCATATAATATTTCTTAAAAGACATCATAGTCGCCGTTGACTGTATAAAATATTTATTGTTACTATTGCAATCTCGGAATAAGGCCATTTTCAAGTAACGAAAATGGCCACAAGGCCGAAATTGCAATAGTAACAATAAATATTTTATACAGTCAACGGCGACTATAATGTCTTTTAAGAAATATTCAGTTTTCTTGACGTCACCTCAATTCCTAGGCAATGATTTGTAAAACGCCATTAAGAAATAAGCAGAATGAACACCCCTTGCAGTTTAAATGTAGAGAACAGCATACATAAATTTATCTCACTTTCTCAATGCAACTCCTTCATTAATTCAAATTGTAACCCACAATTATTATTATGTCAATTCTTATTAACCTGATAGTTCATTTTAGCTAATTCATCCCAGATTTTTTATAATTCTGCCGCCGTTCCATATGTCTCAGCTAATGAATAAGGTGTAATGACGTATGATCCAAGTTTTCTCTGTTCCTTTTGTTCAAGTGGTTCAAATGACTCTGAGCACTATGGGACATCTGTGGTCATCAGTCCCCTTGACTTAGAACTACTTAAACCTAACTAACCTAAGGACATCACACACATTCATGCCCGAGGCAGATTTCGAACCTGCGACTGTAGCAGCAGCGCGGCTCCGGACTGAAGCGCCTAGAACCGATCGGTCACAAGGGCCGGCCTCCTTTTCTTCAATAAAATCACTAAGTACTCCAAAGTTGCAACAGTAGAAGCTGATATTGAGGTTATATCTGAATCTTTATTCTACTGTAATAGGTTTAATCTGATTGTAGTGTCTAACATCTGCTGTTATGCACTCACTAATTCCTGTTCAACAAAATCTTTGACTGCGTTCAAATCTTTGTTTGCGTCACTAAATTGTTCATCAACCTCATTCCACACAAAGTCACATGTCAGAATGTAACTTCTTTCTTGAAGTAGGCTTTATAGCTTGTAACTGAGATATTCTATTATTTACTTCTAACTTTTCATTGTGAGACTCTGTGATAGTACGAGGTGCATTCAAGTTCTAAGGCCTCTGATTTTTTTTCTCCGGACTGGAAAGAGATAGAAACATGCGCATTGTTTTAAAATGAGGCCGCGTTCATTGTCAATACGTCCCAGAGATGGCAGCACCGTACGGCAGATTTTACTGACAGCGGCGAGAATGAGAACTGTTTTAAATACTTAAAATGGCGACGTTTTCCTTACTTGAACACCGTGCAATCATTCGTTTTCTGAATTTGCATGGTGTGAAACCAACTGAAATTCATCGACAGTTGAAGGAGACATGTGGTGATGGAGTTATGGATGTGTCGAAAGTGCGTTCGTGGGTGCGACAGTTTAATGAAGGCATAACATCGTGTGACAACAAACCAAAACAACCTCGGGCTCTCACAAGCCGGTCTGACGACATGATCGAGAAAGTGGAGAGAATTGTTTTGGGGGATCGCCGAATGACTGTTGAACAGATCACCTCCAGAGTTGGCATTTCTGTGGGTTCTGTGCACACAATCCTGCATGACGACCTGAAAATGCGAAAAGTGTCATCCAGGTGGGTGCCACGAATGCTGACGGACGACCACATGGCTGCCCGTGTAGCATGTTGCCAAGCAATGTTGACGCGCAACGACAGCATGAATGGGACTTTCTTTTCGTCGGTTGTGACAATGGATGAGATGTGGATGCCATTTTTAAATCCAGAAAAAAAGCGCCAGTCAGCTCAATGGAAGCACACAGATTCACCGCCACCAAAAAAATTTCGGGTAACCGCCAGTGCTGAAAAAATGATGGTGTCCATGTTCTGGGACAGCGAGGGCGTAATCCTTACCCATTGCGTTCCAAAGGGCACTACGGTAACAGGTGCATCCTACGAAAATGTTTTGAAGAACAAATTCCGTCCTGCACTGCAACAAAAACGTCCGGGAAGGGCTGCGCGTGTGCTGTTTCACCAAGACAACGCACCCGCACATCGAGCTAACGTTACGCAACAGATTCTTCGTGATAACAACTTTGAAGTGATTCCTCACGCTCCCTACTCACCTGACCTGGCCTAGTGACTTTTGGCTTTTTCCAACAATGAAAGACACTCTCCGTGCTGCTATTGCCTCAGCGATTTTTCAGTGGTCAAAACAGACTCCTAAAGAAGCCTTCACCGCTGCCATGGACTCATGGCGTCAGCGTTGTGAAAAATGTGTACGTTTGCGGGGCGATTACGTGGAGAAGTAACGCCAGTTTCATCGATTTCGGGTAGAGTAGTTAATTAGAAAAAAAATCGGAGGCCTTAGAACTTGAATGCACCTCGTAGTGTGTAAGTCTAGAGACCGATGACCTCAGCAGTTTGGTCCCTTATGAATTCACACACACACAAAACTGCTTATCTATTTTCTGCTTTAATCGGCACAAGTGATCTCTACTCTACCATTAACATTAGTGATCGTCTGTTCATTTGTCTCCGCAAAAACCTTTCCGAATGTAATACGTTGAGCGTCTGTGTCACTCCCAAATCAATATTTAACTTTCCTGTTTTAGCGTTTATCTCAGTTATGGCTTTAACCATTTCCTTCAACTTTTGGGTCAGTACAGGCAGTTCAGTTAAGTAATATTCGGTTTAAAATTATTTGATATTCTCTTACCAACGACTGTCATAGTGGAAAGGTAACTTCTTTGAAAATCTTCTAAATATTAATGCTCTTTTAACACTTCAAAACACACTACTTTACAAAAGAAACTAAATTTAATTTTGTAGCAAGGGCCCGCCGAGCTTAATGTCCACGTTGGATGTGCCGATTACCAACAGCAGTGGCACATGCCCTCACTTCATGAGGCACTGCGGAGGGGTTTGGAATTCAGCCCAGGACATTTGAAGCAAAGGCTGGTGATGAGGAACTTTACGCCACCACCTCTTCTCCTGACGCCTGCCTCATACTGGCAATGAAAGTTTTCCATCGCCAGGACTCAACCGGTTTACTTCCGAGTCGAGCGTCACAGCACAGGCGTGCGTCAGCGATCTCGGCTACGGAGCCTCCTTTGATATCCACATATTTTATTTAAAAAATGGATAAAAATGGATGTACGTGCATATGTATGGGACACATATCAAACACTGCTGGGAGATCACCACTGTAAGGGTAAGATCCACCTACCGTACAAAGGAGCAGGGGTGGGGCGAAAAAGCAGTGTAGTCGACGACGCACGAATATCCATACTTCAGTCATCCAATTTATTGGAGAATGAGACTTTGCATCAGACTCAACACGTAATTTCAAACCTTTACGAAACTTTTTCTTGCTGACACCCATCACAAAATGATAAAAGGAAAATCGCTTATCGCTTACTACATCTTCGTTGTTCGTGCTGTGAAACTGCCGTATGAAGCGCGAAATTTTGATTTATTTCTTCTTTACCACTGGCTGTATTCGCAACAAATTTTGCAACCTGTATTCACTTATACCACCGAATAAACCAGCAACATTATATTTTCAAATGGTTCAAATGGCTCTGAGCACTATGCGACTTAACTTCTGAGGTCATCAGTCGCCTAGAACTTAGAACTAATTAAACCTAACTAACCTAAGGACATCACACACAACCATGCCCGAGGCAGGATTCGAACCTGCGACCGTAGCGGTCGCTCGGTTCCAGACTGCAGCGCCTAGAACCACACGGCCACTCCGGCCGGCATTATATTTTCGTACGACACATAGTTCAGAAGATATGGTGCCAAAGACTGCGAAGCTAGAAAAACTGCCGCACCGTATATGACGTTCTAATTTATTACTTCTTTGCTGCTAACTCTATTCACTATATATTTCACAGGCAGTAACTACATATAACACTCGATGTACCTGCAAAATTGTAAGACATCAAGTTCAAGAGATACGTCATGAACATTGAGGTGTGTGAAAATGAAACTGCAGGGCGAATTTCGCTAGAGATACAGGTGAAATATGTCTACAAATACCTGTGAAGTATGGCAAAAATTCGTATGCGAGCAAAGGGTCAGCTAAAAAACTCATCCTAAACCTCTGCAACGATTTCAACCTAATAGCCACATAGCTGTGGTGTCGTCCGGAAAACGAGGTACCGTGGCAAGGTTGGTATCTGGCGACGAAATCACAAGCAGGCATAGTCGCTGTCAGACGTAACGACGAATAAGCGGAGTCCGTGTAGACATGCCCAGAAGAGTTTTTACTTGCTTACTCGCTTACGTCTGAGCGCACTGCCACTCAGCCCAGTCTGCAATAATCCCTGGAGACGACAGCGCCATCTCTGTACCGAGAAAGCAAGCTGTGCGACAGTTGTATTGGACAGACCTCCGCATAAGTGTTGATCGTCAGTTATACTCTGAGAGAAGAGACTAGTATCTTCTTCAGCATCAAGTCATACGCTTGTGTTCGGTGACAGTAATAAATAAGAGGGTGGTTTGGTAAGTCCGGTAAGAAAAGCAAGAAAAAAATGTTTGTTTCACAAACAGTTACCATTACCTCTCGACATAGTCTCGTTTGAGGGATATACATTTGGTCTATCGATCCTCCAGATTTTTCATCCCATCTGAAAAATAGCTTCTGTCAAACTCTGCAAAATACTCGTTGACTGCAACTGCCACTTCCTCATTTGATGAAAGTTTCTTCCCAGCAAGCCAAAGTTTCAAGTTAGGGAACAGAGAGAAGTCACTTAGGGCTAAGTCTGGTCAGTAGGGGGGCTGGGGAAACAATTGAAGCCCAGTTCATGCACTTTCGCCATTGTTATCGCTGATGCGTAGAAAGTGCATTATCCTGGAGAGAGAGCACTTATTTTGCATGTCACACTTGGTCTTTTTACAGCAGACGCAAGTTTCAAAAGATCCAACAACAAAGCATAGTAGGGTCCAGTTATGGTTCCGCCTTTTTCCAAGTAATCCATCAGGATTATTCCTTGGGAATCACATGAAACAGTGGCCATCACCATACCAGCTGGCGAAACAGTCTTTGACTTCTTCAGTGCATTCTCATCAGCCTTTGTTCATTGTTTTGACTGACGCTTTAATTCTGGCGCGTAATGATGGATCTTGGTTTCATTAACAGCCACAAATCGGCGGAAAAACTCTTGTGGATTGCGAAGAACATCGCCAGACATTGAGAGCAGGCGCGGGACCTATCTCACAGCTTCTTACTTGTTGCAGTATCAGCTTGGCTTCCTTCAGGAGTAAAGCTAAGAATCACCCACTGTACTAACTAGCGTTACTTCGTCCGCTACAACAAATACTGTGGGGGTAAGAAGCACCAGCCTCCTCTTGGGGGGGGGGGGGGATGATAATGTGGAGAGAGAAGGGGAAGGAGGAGATAGACAGAGGGGGGAGGAGGAGATGGAGAAAGAGAGGAACGAGGAGGAGATGAGATAGGGGAGAGGAGCAGATAGAGGGGAAAGGGGGAAGAAGCAGAGGAACAAAATGGTAGGAGGAGATGGTCAAAGAGAGGGGCAGGAGGAGATGCAGAGGAAGAGTATAAGGACAGAAGGAGGGGAAGGAGGAGATGGACTAATAAAATGAAACAGCATGGTTCCAGAGAATGTTTGAAGTCTCAAACATCTATACTGTACATACGCAGACTGAAGCGACGAAACAGAATTAGTACCAAGGGAGGGATTCGAACGTGGGTCTCCTGTTCAGTAGGCAAATGCGCTAACAACTACGCCACCTTGACACAGTGGCTTTGCAGAACTGCACAGACTGCCCTAACATGCCTCCCTCCTCGGCAATGCTGTTCAATGCTGTTCAAGTGGGCCGAGGCATGAATGGAAATTTATCTCGAGGAGAAGGCGTGCTAGGGCCACACAACTGTGGAAAGCCACTGTGCCAGGGTGATGTAGTTGTTATGCATATGCCTAATGACAAGGAGACCCGGGTTCGAATCCCAGCATCGGTACAAATATTCATATGTCGCTTCAGTCTGCTTACTATTCGCGCTAACAAAGTTGAGACACGGCGCGGTGGTTCATGGGAGCGACCGTAAAGGCATTTACAGTCGCTCCCATCAGCCACCGCACGGGGTGTCAACTTTGTTTGCGCGAATATTATATACACCACGAACTAGTAGAAGATTGGAATAAATACACAGGGTGGTCCATTGATAGTGACCGGGCGAAATATCTCACGAAATAAGCGTCAAACGAAAAAACTACAAAGAACGAAAGTTGTCTTGTTTGAAGGGGGGAAACCAGATGGCGCTATGGTTGGCCCGCTAGATGGCGCTGCCACGGGTCAAACGGATGTCAACTGCGCTTTGTTAAATAGGAACCTCCATTTTTATTACATATTCGTGTAGTACGTAAAGAAATATGAATGTTCTACTTGGACCACTTTTTTCGCATTGTGATAGATGGTGCTGTAATAGTCACAAAGGTATACGTACGTCGTATCACGTAACATTCTGCCAGTGCGGACGGCATTTGTTTCGTGATACATCACCTCTGTTAAAATGGACCGTTTACCAATTGCGGAGAAGGCCGATATCGTGTTGATGTATGGCTATTGTGATCAAAATGCCCAACGTGCGTGTGCTGTGTATGTATGTATTCTGCTCGGTATCCTGGAAGACATCATCCAAGTGTCCGGACCGTTCGCCTGATAGTTAGGTTGTTTAAGGAAACAGGAAGTGTTCAGCCACATGTGAAACGTCAACCACGACTTGCAACAAATGATGATGCCCAAGTAGCTGCTGTCGCGGCTAATCCGCACATCAGTAGCAGACAAATTGCGCGAGAATCGGGAATCTCAAAAACGTCGGTGTTGAGAATGCTACATCGACATCGATTGCACCCGTATCGTATTTCTATGCAACAGGAATTCCATGGCGACGACTTTGAACGTCGTGTACAGTTCTGCCACTGGGCACAAGAGAAATTACGGGACGATGACAGATTTATTGCACGCGTTCTATTTAGCGACGAAGTGTTATTCACCAACAGCCGTAACGCAAACCGGCATAAGATGCTCTGCTGGGCAACGGAAAATCCACGATGGCTGCGACAAGTGGAACATCAGCGACCTTGACGGGTTAATGTATGATGCGGCATTATGGGAGGAAGGATAATTGGTCCCCATTTTATCGATGGCAATCTAAATGGTGCAATGTATGCTGATTTCCTACGTAATGTCTACCGATGTTACTACAAGATGTTTCACTGCATGACAGAATGGCAATGTACTTCCAATATGATGGATGACGGCACATAGCTCGTGTACGGTTGAAGCAGTATTGAATAGCATATTTCACGACAGGTGGATTGGTCGTCGAAGCACCATACCATGGCCCACACATTCACCGGACCTGACGTACCCGGATTTCTTTCTGTGGGGAAAGTTGGAGGATATTTGCTATCGTGATCCACCGACAACGCCTGACAACATGCGTCAGCGCATTGACAGTGCATGTGCGAACATTACGGAAGGCGAACTACTCGCTGTTGAGAGGAATGTCATTACACGTATTGCCAAATGCATTGAGGTTGACGGACATCATTTTGAACATTTATTGCATTAATGTGGTATTTACAGGTAATCACGCTGTAACAGCATGCGTTCGCAAAGGTACATGTATCACACTGGAACAATCGAAGTTAAATGTTCAAACGTACGTACGTTCTGTATTTTAATTTAAAAACCCTACCTGTTACCAACTGTTCGTCTAAAAATTGTGAGCCATATGTTTATGACTATTACAGCGCCGTCTATCACAAAGCGAAAAACGCACTACACGAATATGTAATAAAAATGGGGGTTCCTATTTTTAAAAAACTCAGTTGATATCCTTTTGACCTATGGCAGCGCCAGCTAGCGGGCCAACCATAGCGCCATCTGGTTTCCCACTTCAAGTAAGACAAGTTTCGTTCTTTGTAGATTTTTCGTTTGACGCTTATTTCGTGAGATATTTGGCCCGGTGACGATCAATGGACCACCCTGTATACTCGGGTAATACTGAGGACTCAGCTAGTACTGTAATGTAATAAGTATGACTGTGTATCTGTTTTCAGATGTTTCCATTAGATTAACTAAATTACTTGAGCGAGCTGCTGCTTTCGAACTTCAGGGGGAGAACATGTGGTAACCGTGAGAGCAAAGCAACGGCGACGCGGCAGCAGAAAAAGAGCATCGCTGGGCTGGGCTGTTACGTGCGGCGCGGCCGGCCGGCTTATGTCAATAGGCGGACGAGCAGGCAGAGCCGGTGGGCAGCACTTCCTAGGCGGCGGCGGCGGCGGCGGTCAAGGTCGGCTCTCGCACGCGCCGAGCGACTGAGAGGCTGTCCCGGCGCCGTCCACGCAGCCGTTATCGCGACGTGTGAGCCAAGAACAGCACAACACGTGTCCCATTTCTCAACCTGCCAAACTCTTCAGGTACCTTTGCACCATCCCCAAACCAACATTAAACCGACGGCACTCGGATCACACATTAGAACACTGACAAGGGAACCTCCCCATCGCACCCCCCTCAGATTTAGTTATAAGTTGGCACAGTGGATAGGCCTTGAAAAACTGAACACAGATCAATTGAGAAAACAGGAAGAAGCTGTGTGGAACTGTGAAAAAATAAGCAAAATATACAAACTGAATAGTCAATGGGCAACATAGGCAACACCATGGATAGTGTGAGCTCAGGAGCGCCGTGGTCCCGTGGTAGCGTGAGCAGCTGCAGAACGAGAGGTATTTGGTTCAAGTCTTCCCTCGAGTGAAAAGTTTACTTTCTTTATTTTTGCATAGTTATTATCTGTCCGTTCGTTCATTGACGTCTCTGTTCACTGTAATAAGTTTAGTGTCTGTGTTTTGCAACCGCATCGCAAAACCTTGCGATTAGTAGACGAAAGGACGTGCCTCTCCAATGGGAACCGAAAACATTTGATCGCAAGGTCATAGGTCAACCGATTCCTCCACAGGAAAATACATCTGATATATTCTATACGACACTGGTGACGGCATGTGCGTCACATGACAGGAACATGTTGTCGACCCACCTAACTTGTACACTTGGCGAATGGGTAAAAAGATTCTTCTCCCTTGCCCGATTTAGATTTTCTTGTGGACGTGATAATAACTCCCAAAAAAGTGATGAAAACATAAGAGTTTGTCACATAAACTGAAAAAAAATCTTAAACTTTTCACTCGACTCACGTTACCACGGGACCACGGCGCTCCTGAGCTCACAGTGTCCTTGATGTTGCTTATGTTGCCCATGGACTACTCAGTTTGTATATTTTGCTTATTTTTTCACAGTTCCACACAACTTCTTCTTGTTTTCTCAATTCATCTGTGTTCAGTTTTTCAAGGCCTATCCACTGTGCCAACTTATAACTAAATCTGAGGGGGGTGCGATGGGGAGGTTCCCTTGTGAGCGTTGAGCGTGCCGAGTTTCTGACGTCATAGCGTGGAAAAAGCACTTTGGCGAGTCTTCCCGAACGTGCGGAGTAATATCTGGCGTGCAGGATATTCTGAACATGCGTTTGAACGTGGAGCAATGAGATAGGAGAACGCTACCTACGTCATACGTCGCCATCTCTCTTCGGTACATGGTCATATTGGCTTTCAGTTGAAGCTCATATGTACCGGGTGATCAAAAAGTCAGTATAAATTTGAAAACTTAATAAACCACGGAATAATGTAGACAGAGAGGTAAAAATTGACACACATGCTTGGAATAATATGGAGTTTTATTAGAACCAAAAAAAAAACAAAGTTCACAAAATGTCCGACAGGTGGCGCTGGACAGCAAAACGTCAGTGACAGCGCATGACAATCGTGTATAAAAGGAGCTGTAATGAGAGAGAGAATCAGATGCGCCAGCAGTCGCAGCATGTCGACGTTACCTGAAAAAGGCGCTTTTAGTGAAGCTGTATTACCAGAATGGGGAATGTGCTAGTTCAGCGTTACGATCCTATCGCCATAGGAAGGGGATTCGAACGGGTAAAGGTCCGTTGACAAATGCAGCTGTGGCGAGAATGATTTCGAAGTTCGAAGCCACGGGTTGTTTAGACGATAGACCCCGTAGTGGCCGACCGAGCACAAGGCGTAATGCTGCTGAGACAGTTCAGGAGGAAATGGAGACTGTAGCGGGTTCGTCTATGCACGGGGAAGTCAGCGCTCGTGCAGTCGCACGTCGCACCGGCATTCCATACACTACTGTTTGGTTGGCATTTAGGCGTACCCTCCGATGCTATCCGTACAAAATCCATCGGCATCATGAAATGTTACCTGGCGATTTAGTGAAGCGAAGGGCATTTGCGGTCTGGGAGTTTCAAAAGATGGCGGAAGATGACGATTGGTTGAGTAAAGTGTTGTGGACCGACGAAGCTCATTTCACGCTCCGAGGGTCTGTCAACGCCCACAACTGCAGAATTTGGACTACCGAAAATCCTAGAACTGTCGTGGAAACTCCACTACACGACGAGAAAGTCACAGTATGGTTTGGATTTACCACATCTACCGTTATCGGGCCTTTTTTCTTCGAGGAAATGCGTGTTTCTGGTTTTGTAACTGCTACCGTGACGGGTGAGAGGTACGGTGATATGTTACAGAATCGCATCATCCCCAGCCTGGCTGATAAACACCTGCTGGAACGTACGACGTTTATGCAGGATGGTGCTCCAGCCCATATTGCTAGACGCGTGGTAGATCTCTTGCGCGCGTCGTTTGGTGATGATCGTGTGCTCAGCCGCCACTTTTGTCATGCTTGGCCTCCCAGATCCCCAGACCTCAGTCCGTGCGATTATTGGCTTTGGGGTTACCTGAAGTCGCAAGTGTATCGTGATCGACCGACATCTCTAGGGATGCTGAAAGACAACAACCGACACCAATACCTCACCATAACTCCGGACATGCTTTACAGTGCTGTTCACAACATTATTCTTCGACTACAGCTATTGTTGAGGAATGATGGTGGGCATATTGAGCATTTCCTGTAAAGAACATCATCTTTGCTTTGTCTTACTTTGTTATGCTAATTATTGCTATTCTGATCAGATGAAGCCCCATCTGTCGGGCATTTTTTGAATGTTTGTATTTTTTTGGTTCTAATAAAACCCCGTGTCATTCCAAGCATGTGTGTCAATTTGTACCTCTCTATCTACATTACTCCGTGATTTATTCAGTTTTCAAATTTATACTGACTTTTTGATCACCTGGTATACAGATCTATGCTGTGTCTAAGCACCAGCACATTGAGGATCTCTCGTAAATCTCTCGTTAATTGTACGATTTGTTGTAATAAAATGACGGGAAACGTCATATTGGTGGTTAAAGAATTATTGTAACTCGTGTATTATGAAAGTATGCCGTTTCAACGCAACGGCACATTGAGGATAGATAAAAAATAACCGTTATAATAAATTAAATGACAGTTAATAACGTATCTACAAGTGAAGCTTTCAGGAGATGGTAATATGGAAAGTATGGCTAGAACTTATTCATACTCGGTGTGGCGTAACGACTTCCTGTAAAGAACATCATCTTTGCTTTGTCTTACTTTGTTACGCTAATTATTGCTATTCTGATCAGATGAAGCGCCATCTGTCGGACATTTTTTGAACGTTTGTATTTTTTGGTTCTAATAAAACCCCATGTCATTCCAAGCATGTGTGTCAATTTGTACCTCTCTATCTACATTATTCCGTGATTTATTCTGTTTTCAAATTTATACTGACTTTTTGATCACCCGGTATACAGATCTATGCTGTGTCTAAGCACCAGCAAATTGAGGATCTCTCGAAAATCTCTCATTAATTGTACGATTTGTTGTAATAAAATGACGGGAAACGTCATATTGGTGGTTAAAGAATTATTGTAACTCGTGTATTATGAAAGTATGCCGTATCAAGGCAACGGCACATTGAGGATATATCAGAAACAACCGTTATAATTAATTAAATGACAGTCAATAACGTATCTACAAGTGAAGCTTTCAGGAGATGGTAATATGTAAAGTATGGTCACAGCTTATTCTTGCTCGGTGTAGCGTAGCGAGTGAATACGCAGAATTGGAAATAAACAGCGGTTGTCTTGCTGGTTCGAGTCTCACTTTTTTCCCTAACCTTCGAGTTTACTTATAGATTCTGATACTTTATTATTAGTTCAGAACAGGGCAAAGCGCATAAGCGATGATATAAGATACACGTTCACATGCCATCCCCATTGTAACAGTTCTTGATATACAGGACATAAAATCCCGTCTGAGGCCTGCGATCATTTTTAGGTCACTAATTCGCTACCAATGCTGTATAATCGCAATGAAGTCATGAGATGTTCAATTGACTCTTTTATTAGAACATGTTGCGCGTTTCGGGATTACATCCATCTTCAGATATCACAAACTTCAACTCCTTCCTAATCAACCAGGCGTACAGCCTCTGTACGCATGGTTGGTTAAGAAGGAGTTGAAGTTGGTAATGTCTGAAGATGGGTGTAAAATGTTCAAATGTGTGAAATCTCATGGGAATTAACTGCTAAGGTCATCAGTCCCTAAACTTAACATACATTATCCTAAGGACAGCCGGCCGTAGTGGCCGAGCGGTTCTAGGCGCTACAGTCTGGAAACGCGTGACCGCTGCGGTCGCAGGTTCGAATCCTGCCTCGGGCATGAATGTGTTGGATGTCCGTGGGTTAATTAGGTTTAAGTAGTTCTAAGTTCTAGGGGACTGATGACCTGAGAAGTTAAGTCCCATAGTGCTCAGAGCCATTTGAACCATTTATCCTAAGGACAAACACACACACCCATGCCCGAGGGAGGACTCGAACCTCCGCCGGGACCAGCCGCACGCTCCATGACTGCAGCGCCTAGACCGCTCGGCTAATTCCGTGCGGCAATATGGGTGTAATCCCGAAACGCGTAACATGTACTAAAAAAAGAGTCAATTGAACATCTCATGACTTTATTGAGATTGTACAGCATTGGTGGCCAATTATTTTTTTAACAGATTTTTTAACAGTAGTTTCAGACTACTGTCAGTTAGGTAATTTCAGTCATATTTCAAATGTACATATTTCACTTATTTCAAACGTACATATTTCATCCTTGACGACGAGTAGGCGTGGTCCTACGTTCCCACGCAATCCAACATTAGGCCATTCTCAAATCCGATTGCCCCAAAATGGTTCAAATGGATCTGAGCACTATGCGACTTAACTTCTGAGTTCATCAGTCGCCTAGAACTTAGAACTAATTAAACCTAACCAACCTAAGGACATCACACACATCCATGCCCGAGGCAGGATTAGAACCTGCGACCGCAGCGGTCGCGCGTTTCCAGACTGTAGCGCCTAGAACCGCTCGGCCACTCCGGCTGGCGATTGCCCCACAAAGCTAGATATTGCACGAATGGACCAGCAACTCACATGGAGACTCACCGTCAGGCCCATTTCAAGTTCTGTCAGGTACTGCTAAAACTGTCTCAGACGAGTATGTGGCATCTCTGTTTCCTTTACAGTGATCACTCACCATCTGACGCTGTTCACACTCATTATATACCCTACCAGGCCTGTTCAAACGCTAAACATAATGGACTCTGGTGGCCGTTCTGCCTGTTGCACACAACTCCACCTAAGTCATTTACATACCCGTCGATGATGTGTTCGTGTACGAAGTTACATTGACTTTCGACCATGTCTTCTAAATGGAGGAAAGAAAGGAAGATTAGGTATAGCGTCCCGTCGACATACAGGTCATCAGAGACGGGGCATAAACTCGGATTGTGTCAAGGATGGGGAAGGAAATCGGCCGTACCCTTTCAAAGGAGCCATCCCGGCATTTGCATAGAGCGATATCTGGAAATCATAGAAAACCTAAATCTGGACGACCAGACGAGGGTTTGAATCGCCGTCCTCCAGTCCACGGCGCCACCTCACCCAGTGACCATGTCTTATGGCTGCTTGACATTCTTTTTCAGGCAGTATATGTTCAAAACGATGTGCAACATGTCTACACTCCGCGTACAAGAGCTGACTTGAATTTCGAAGTGTTAATATTGTACGATGTTTACTTATAACAAAATTGTGCCATGTAGACTTCACACATCTTATGCATTATATACATCTACATGATTACTCTTCAATTCATACTCTAATTAATGTTTAGCACAAGGCCAATAGATCCATTTCCAGACTATTTACCCACCGGCTCAAACAACATGTGGGAAAAATGAACACGTAAATGTTTCTGTGCTCGTCCTGTTTTTTCTTATTACTACGATCATTTCTTTTATAAAGTACCTTTCGTAACTTACACCAAACGCTACCCTGTTCTCAGTTGGCTGGGTGCTCTTATCTCGCTCCCATGTCTGCCAGTATAATTAGAAGCTTTATAAAAACACGTCTTACATGAAATAAAGATGTGGGTGCACCCTGATATACGGTTTCCTTCGCTTTCTTTTATGAGGCCTGGGAATACAGCCGCAAAGCCTACCTCTCCGTCGCGCCCCCACTGCCATCCTTCATGCCACCCGCGAGATTCTTTTGCCTTCTGCCGGACTTCGTTGTCGGCCTCCGCACTAAAGGCTCACACGCTCCGTTCGTAACTCCCTTCCCATTAAGCGCCACAATGGATCAAATGAAAACGTGAAGAACCTAAAGAGCGCTCCCTGGAAGTGCATTCCTTACACTCTCTTGCGTGGCTTCATGTTGACGTTTTCCTCAGAGTTCTCTAGACGCATTGTCATTTTTTATTCAACTTAATATTTTCTGTTACAACCTACTGAAGAAGGAACGCATAAATATTACGCTTCGGCGCCTCCACTGTCCCATAGTAATTTCAGACAAATTGTAACAATAATTACAACTACGGCCTTATACTGAACTTGAAATGGTTTTCAGAGACTTTCGATATAACTCCAGCCATCCTCTCGTTTACAGTATTAAACTGCCGACATGTACACGGCAGATACAACTTCCACCAAGAAAAGATGCGAATATTATCGACGACTAGCTGTTGTCTGGTTTTATGTAAGAGACTCATTGTTGCCGATGATTCGAAAATAATTAAATGAGTTTATTCAACACGTGATGAAGAGTGATATTTGACTTCACAAATTAAAAATATGTCAGTGAACAATTTACTACGTTCTTACAGTTATAGCGTAGAGGATCGGATAACCATAACTTACAAGATCTAAATTAGCCTTTGACATTAGGAATGTACAACTGCAAAATTTGTAGTAATAGTATGCCATTTCTGTTATAGTGCACATATCGACCACTGTAGTCTGTCGAGACAGACTATAGCGATGCATTTCGTTATATGGCGTGCATTTGCAACAGCTGTGATAAGGCTATGTTTATTTGAATGTTGCCTGGATACTCGTAAATGTCACATGATGCCAGAAGAATCTGCATCATATCTGGTGATCGAATTGATTACAGAATAGTGTCCGGATAAAAGGTGTAGTTAGATATTTCAATCTACCTCCACGCATATCTGCAGAAGTAACGGAGAAGTAAAGATGAAATCTCAATACTTATATTTCCGAGTTATGCCATAATATTGTAGTTAGAAGAGATTTTAACCAGATTGTAATACACGAGGAAATTTACTATTTCATTAGTGGTGGACGAGACGAGACTCCATACGAAACTATCCTAAAGGCTTTTTGTACAAGTTACCTAAACTATGTAATTCGTAATCGTGAAATACATTGAGCTTGTTGTCAATTTACAAATCAGACTTTTTCGAGGACGTTTAGATAGTGACTGCGATGAGTGGTCATGATGAAACTGTAGCAACAATGGTCACGAAGATACAAAGGAGTACAAGAAAGGCAGAAAACTCTATATGTTCAGTAAAGTGGATAAGTGGGAAATTGCATGCTTCCTCTGACAGAAGACAGATGCTGAGAGAAAATCTGTCTCTAGAGAAACATGCACCTGGCACAATAATTATAGATAACCGAACCGCCTAGGTACACAATGGGAGGAAGCTGTATATAAGTCAGCGCCTGCTGAACGAACGCTACAAAGCAAAGCGTAAAACCAGACATCGGCCGTCGTTAATTGAAAAGCGTTGAGCGCTGCGTGAAGGGAAGACGCAGTCTCACCCAAAACTCGAACAATTTTTGACAGTGTTAAGATTTTTAGTGGCAAAAAGGTTAGTATTTAGACAACTGTTGTTTCAACAGAAACCAAAATAGATAATAGCAAAACAAAATGTTAATATTGAACATGGACTTCAAATATTCCTTCACAAAAGGAAATCCAGTACTGCAACCACCGTTCAATTGGCGTAGATGGCCTCTGCAAAGATTACAGGTTTGGTAATCGGTACCAACAGTATTGCAAAACAAATTAAATTCTAATTCTTAAAGAGGTCTCTAGGCTTCACGAACTCTCATACTTTACACAGAATTCGCAAGTAAATTAGCTCCTGTTTTGGCCAAAATTTGTCATATATCCCTTCACGAGAGAACTGTTCGCAATATGAAAACTGCTCAATTTAAGTGTGTTCTTCTAAAAAGTAGTGTAATACTGATCCCAATATCACTGACCTTTATACTGATTCTGAAATATATTGTGAGTTCAAACAATGATCTACGTGGAACAAAATAAAACTTTCCATGCAAAACAACATTGCTTTCGAAAGCCGTACATAATCCAGCTAGCGCTATTCACTCTCAAATTGCTCGTATGAAGTATCTAGCCATATCTGAAACTGGGTTGGAAGGTCAAGAAAGGTAAAAGCAAAACATCGTTCTGAATGGTGGGTCATCGACCTACACAAATGTAATAAATGTGTTTCCTACACCAGACAAGTGTAAAAAGGCAGTTACTGTTTATGTTACACATTAAGGACATAGGTAACCTGCAAGTTCAATCTTCTCGCCAGAGAATGACTTATCTATGATTGTTATTGAATAAAATATTTCAGTACCCATTTTTTAACAAAAATGAGCTTGGAGCAAAGTCTGGCAGTAAGTTCGTGATGTGGAGAAAAATATAGCTATTAATTTCCAAACGTACCAATGCAGATAGCTATTAACTTCCAAACGTACCAATGCAGCCTTTCACTAAACATGCGAGAGTGGGTGAGTCATTTAAATAACCGAGTGTTAAAAAGTGAGGAGATGTGAAGAGGAACGTTCACAAGACCTCGCTTATGGCTGAGGTGAATGACAGGCTATGATTTGTTGGTATGGAACTGGGAAGCGAAATCCGTTTGTTAAAAAGATTGCTCACGTAACATTTGGCGAAAGGAAGGAAGATTAGACTTTAACGCCACATTGGCAACAAGGTCATTGGAGACAGAACATAAGCTCGGACGAGCATGGAAATCGTGCCCTTTCAAAGGTACCATCCCGGAATCTTCCTAAGGCGATTTAGGGAAATCACGGAAAATGCAAATCTGGATGGCAAGATGAAGATTCTAACCGTTGTCCTCCCAAAAGCGAGTCTGTTGTGCTACCTGCGTCATCTCCCTCGGTCATGTATACGCGTCACACGGAAATGCTGTTAAGGTGCGGTCTATATTAGGTCGGATTAATGTGCAAAAAAGAACGTATACGAAGAAAGATAGCGTGGATTTGCATTTGTTTATTTGACTAACGAGACGCTATAGCAAGAGAAAGCAGTTATTGAAATATATGAAATAAAATGGTCATAACTTGTGAACGGTTTGCGTTAGGACGTTAAAACTTCACGGTTGGCAGCGAGGCATGATGAAAATTGGTGTGGTCAGTATGGTTTGGTATACCGACGAGCCTACTTTCATTTAGGTGGGCTCTTCAATAAGCAAAACTAGCGCATTTGGGGACTGAGAATCCGCATTTCGCAGCCGAGAAGTCTCTTCACCCTCAACGGTTGAGCCATGTCCAGTCACTGAATAATCGATGCGATGTTCCTTGACGGCACGGTGACTACCGAATGGTACGTGAAGGTTTTGGAAGATGATTTCAACCCCATTATTCAAAGTGACGCTGATTTCGACAAGATGTGGTTCATGCAAGACGGAGCTCGACCCCATCGAAGCAGGAGAGTGTTTGATGTCCTGGATGAGCACTTTCGGGACCGCATTCTGGCTCTGTGGTATCCTGAGGCCACTGGCATGGGCCTCGATTGGCCGCTATACTCTCGGGACGTGAACACATGCGACTCCTTTTTGTGCGGCTATATTAAAGACGAGGTGTACAGCAATAACCCCAAAACCACTGCTGACCTTAAAACAGTCATTCATGAGGTCATCGACAGCGTTGTTTACCATCTTAACTGTATTTGCGGAATGTCTAAACTTTTTGGAGCGTGATGGGCAAAAGCTAGTTTCATAACTCTAATCGGCACTCCTGTTTATATTAGAGTGACAAGCTGATAAAAGATTATAAATTATGCTTTGTTGTAGTAATGATGGAGGTACATACACGTATATACGAGAACACACAAGTTTCCTTCATTTGGTTACTACTTTCGAAAAAAAAAGAAATTTAAAAAAATCATCGTTTCACTTTCAGTTTTGTCAAACAAATTATTTTTTTCAAATATTAAGGTCCTCATATAAAACTGATTATTATTTAAACTGATGATTTGAAATTGTATCTATGTGACTGACAGTTTTTCTTGTGTTGCAGTTGCTTAATAGAAAAATTTTACGGACATTCTCTGCTTGGTGGAGTTAATAGATACGTTTTTTTAGTAAATTTTACTGCTTTCTAAGAAATTTTGCCTAGTCAATTGAATATTTTAAATTTTACAGTGGAAATGTTTTGACGCAGTGATAGTATAAAAGTAATAATGAAAGAGATAATAAAATAATTATCCGAATTAGAAAGTCACAAAAAGGAAGCAAGTATTTCGATTTCACTCATGAGATATCTTTCAAGTTCCACACTGGTGATGCTTGTCCATTAATGGCATTCGCAGGCGCTGCGTCATTGTGGTTGGGTTGTAACGTTCTTTTAAAAATGAAATAACTTTATGATTAAGTCGAATGAATGTCTGAACCGTGGAATGGGTAACATAACTCGAATAACCGTGTAGCGTGTGGGAACTGCAAGTGGTGTGCTTACTGTGTGTTATTGTTGGCAAAACTTTATACGAATCGATTGGCCAGTGCAACTCCCAATACCAGTAAAGAAATACAGTCACTGCAAAATACATTCAACACCTTAGGGACTGAATCCTGTGGCCCTGTTCAAAACTAATAAAATTGGTCCCGGTCCACATAACAATTAAATTAAATTGTCTTACCTCTAAAGCAACGGAGTAACGCAGTATATTCTGATCTCTCATGAAAAACAAAAATATACTAGCTGCAGGCTCTGCACTGTGCAGTGCTGACCATAATACTTGAAATGCACATGAAATTCTTTTGGCTGATAAACGAGAACATTTAAGAAAATCCAACTACCTTAAGAAATATATGACTTGGACAGGAAGGCGGTACTGATTATGGTGAATTACTAACACTGAGTTTCTTTAGCAAAATTATACTGCAAGTTAAGTTTGTCTTTTCGAAAACATCTGACGGTTGAAGTTACATTACTCACAACTGATTCTCAAACAATGAGACTGAAACAGCAACTATTATCTAACCTCACAAATCCAACATAAATGCAAATCATCAAATACACATAGCTTTGTTAACAAATCTTAATAACAGTACCAAAATATCTAACTAACCTTCTTATCAAAACGGTTTACGTACGTTCTGGGGCTACTCAACAATAACAAATTATCAGGCAACTCATCTATACTAACGCGCTGGCAAAAACAAAAATCATAATTATTTAACATCTTTACCTTGCTTGGATGAAGACTTCTGCTTCTGTGTTCCACAATACTGACATACCTAAATTAATCTAACATTCGGTGGCTCCACACAGTATACCACACAGTATACCACAAGAACTGCCTACTCCATCGTCTTTCCCTCACAGACTGCTACCTACAGCGTGCGCCAAGCGGTCTCTTACTCCAACACTATAATAATCTCAGACCAGAAGCAGTATCTCTGGGTATGCGGTCTTACACAGTCAGCGATATGAAGCCTGTCGAAGAGATACATCATTTATACAATCATATTCGGGTGCCACATACAAATGTTCCCCAGGAGACTGCTTGAGTAGACTCCTTTCAGGGTTTTCCTGCGAAGCCGACTCCTTGTAGAGGGATAACTCGATAAATAATTTTTCGGTTGTGCTCGGCACTTTGATAATATTTTACCACCAACGGAGAGCTCATATCAGAATGACTAACTGGCAAGAACGTTAAGACTTGTACTGGGAGAACAATGGACTCACAGGTGACCTAGTTCCATGTAAAATGCGTTAATAGCCACAGAGAGCAGAATACGCATTTCGAAACTTAAGTAATTAGAGCATTTACCCGTGCTGTAAAGTTCTAGCCAAACTGAAGACAGGAAATGTACCATCTTTTCCAAAATTTGTCAGCATACAGAATGAAGAAAATTAATACAGAAACACCAAAGCCAGTCAAATGGAACACAATTTCCCTTGCAGTACTCCGATCAAATTACTCGTGTTGCCTTAAGCTGTGTTACAATAGTTCGTAACATAGAACTTTTAACACAGGAAGTACTCTCCACGATATCTCAGTAAAGTTCCTTATCTTAGATGGTAAATGTTAAGAAATGTATAATTACGAAACTGAGAATGTTCTTTGCTAAGTTTTCTTCAGCCGAGTCCGGCACTTAACACTCTAAGCGCCAAGCCCGTAAAATTTACGGGCCTGGGATCGCGCGAAAATCACCAAGCCCGTAAAATTTACGGGCCGCTACATTTAATTTCATTCAAAACACTGCAACGTTATTTCTACGGGTTTGGCCAGCGCTATACGTTTTTCAGATGTTTATTAACAAAATGCGTCCATAGATGTCACGGCAGCGCTGTAATTCATGTTAAAACTTATCTTTGCGTTCTCAGTCTGTATATCATTCAGTTGTTTGTCATCATGTTTCGGCGCGGTTTATCAGACGCAGAAATTGCGGATTTGATCAATCATAGCGACACTCTGGATAATGTAGAGAGTGATTCAGACGATTCTGAATGCAATGGTGTGTTTGAAGGTACGTATTTCCGAATTTTCCACGTAATTGTGCAGTACGCACATATCTGTTGAACATGTGTAAACGATGTATGTAGTTACACATAATGTGATATTCTTTTTAGAAGACGAGATTGATGACAGTTTGTCTTCAGATGAAGACGAGAATGATGTTGAAGGTGTTGCTTCAAATCCAGCAGCTGTGCCGTATCCGAAAGACAGTGAGTGGACTGCAGTTGACACCTACCGACCTCTGCCTGTCAACACGACACCCAGGCAGATACTAGTGGATATTGATGAGTCGAGTTCTGTACTGGATTGCAGTAAAGTGTTCCTTACTGACAGTGACGTAAATGAACTCAAGAGACAGACAAATTTGTATGCATCACAGACAATACAGAAGAAAAGAAGAGGAAATAATCTGAAGCCCCATTCAGTTTTGAGTTCGTGGAAGCCAGTGACTATAAGTGAGATGAGGCGTTTCTTGGGTATTATTTTCCACATGTGTGTTTCGAAAAAGCCCAAAATTGCGGACCATTGGAGCACTAATCCTGTTCTTAGTTGTAACTTTTGTCCCCATGTCATGAGCCGTTTGCGTTTCACTCAGATACTGTCATGCTTGCATCTTGTTGACAATTCAAATCAGAAAAAACCAGGCGAAGATGGATTTCATCCACTTTACAAAGTTTTGCCATATTATAATAATTTGAAGGAGCGATGTATCCAGGCATATCGTCCCTCAGAAAAAGTGACAATTGATGAAGGAATTTGCCCATTTCGAGGTCGTGTGAGTTTCCGTGTTTACATGCAAAATAAGCCTCATAAGTATGGACTGAAAGTATATGCTGTTGCTGAAGCCAGTAGTGGCTATGTTGTAAATTTTGAAGTTTATGCTGGTAAGCATATTGTTGACAATTCTTCGTCTGCGGTTATTTTGCGATTGTTGTCTGACAGCAGCTTGCTGAACAAAGGCCACACTGTGTATTTAGATCGATTTTATTCCAGTCCAGAGCTATTTCAGCAACTGGCAGAGAAAGGCACTGGAGCTGTTGGTACTGTGAACAAATCCAGGAAAGGATTGCCTAAAGATTTAGTATCTGCTAAGCTGAAAAAGGGCGAAATGTCTTTTCGGCGTAAAGATAATGTATTGGCAATGAAGTGGAAAGATAAGAGAGATGTGTATACATTGTCTACAAGGCATCAAGCAACATTTGGTACGCATACTAAGAGAAATGGGTCTGTAGTATTGAAACCACTTCAGGTACTTGATTACAACCTCAATAAAATTGGAGTGGATATTGGAGACCAACGCCTGCAGTACAATCCGTTCCAGCACAGAACTGTGAAATGGTGGCGAAAATTATATTTCCATTTGCTGCTTATGGGAGTATCAAATGCATTTTGGCTGTACAATGCAGTGCACAGGAAGAAAATTACAATAACAGACTTTATAACAGTGCTTGCAGTTCAGCTTGTTGAAGACGACACACTTGAATTCATTCCAAGAAATGAAGGAACTGTAGGTCGGCTAACAAAGAGACATTTTTTGCAGCACATACCTGCAACTACTAAGAAGTATGCTGCTCGTGTGTGTCACGTGTGCAGTTCCAGGAGCAAGAAACAGAGTGGCAAGGCTTCTCGCAAAGAGACACGATACGAATGTGAACAGTGTGGCGTTGCACTCTGCCTGGAACCTTGCTTTAAAATTTTCCACACTAAAAAACAATATGATTCTGTGTGAAATTTATATGTAATACTGTATACTATCAGAAACATGTAATGTAGTGCCACAATTTTGGTTAAAAATAAATCACAATTGTATTCCCTTATTCGTATGACTTTTTCTAAATTCTTAAAACATCTAAGTGATTTCTATAACTGTACCTTAAAGCTGTGCATTGTAAAGTAGTTTCTTTCACTCAGAATTAAAGTAGAAATGTGCAGCTTCAAGATGGTACCAAATTTGCCACAATCCAAACAGTAGATTTGATGCAGTAATTTTTTTAATATTGGTAAAATTGCCCGGTTTCTAGGGACGGGTGCATAAAATAGGCCTGGTACAGAGAGTGTTAAATGACAGCTAAACTGAACAGTTTCATGCTTTAGGCTTAAATGTATAATGACTTAAGAAAGTAAGCTGCAGATGTAGTCCCAAGCTAAGACCAGTATGCATAAGAGTGGCGCATTGTCAGAAGAGACTACAGTGTTTTGGGTGTCCTGCACACACAGTTCTGCTGCGATACGAATAACAGGTGCATAACAGTGTGGCAGTGAAATGGCGCAGGTTCAGGGAACCTACTATATAACTGAAGTACACTGGACAGTATGATTCTTGTGCATAAAAGTTTCAAATTTTATACGCATCCGCCGTACAATTCTGGCCGTATATGGGCCAAAGACAATATTGCGTCCAGCCATACTGAAATGGTGCCAGCAATTTCATCACGGCCGCACACATGTCCAGATCTTTGAGCATGCATTTTCCACCCTTTCGGCAAGCTAAAAGAACATCGAGCGCAAAAAGATTTCCCCGCTGTTCACATAGCGGTTCTCCAATAGTTCCACGACTAAGGATCAGATTTGTGTCGTCCAGGAGCTGAATGGCTGGTAGAACGTCGCGACCGTCGTTTCCAGAGACTTCGTGACTATGCTGAAAAACAGCTTCACTTTGAAGTGAGGTGCAGCATTCGGTAAAAGTTAACTGGCCTGCCACGATAATGTGTAACTTAGTTTTTGAAGTCCCCTCGTACGACACAATTCTGTTAAGAACCCTGTCAGACCAGGCCTAGGGAGGCCCAGCGGAACCGACCAAACACCGTGTCATCCTCAGCCGATATGCGGATGCGGGGTACGGAGGGGCACGTGGTCAGCACAGCACTCTCACGGCGGTTGTCAGTTTTCGTGACCGGAGCCGCTACTTGTCAACCAAGTACACTACTGGCCATTAAAATTGCTACACCAAGAAGAAATGCAGGTGATAAACGGGTATTCATTGGACAAATATATTATACTAGAACTGACATGTGATTACATTTTCACGCAATTTGGGTGCATAGATCCTGAGAAATCAGTACCCAGAACAACCACATCTGGCCGTAATAACGGCCTTGATACGCCTGGGCATTGAGTCAAACAGAGCTTGGATGGCGTGTACAGGTACAGCTGCCCATGCAACTTCAACACGATACCACAGTTCATCAAGAGTAGTGACTGGCGTATTGTGACGAGCCAGTTTCTCAGCCACCATTGACCAGACGTTTTCAATTGGTGAGAGATCTGGAGAATGTGCTGGCCAGGGCAGCAGTCGAACATTTTCTGTATCCAGAAAGGCCCGTATAGGACCTGCAACATGCGGTCGTGCATTATCCTGCTGAAATGTAGGGTTTCACAGGGATCGAATGAAGGGTAGATCCACGGGTCGTAACATACCTGAAATGTAACGTTCACTCTTCAAAGTGCCGATAATGCGAACTAGAGGTGACCGAGACGTGTAACCGATGGCACCCCATACCATCACGCCGGATGATACGCCAGTATCGCGATGACGAATACACGCATCTAACGTGTGTTCATCGCGATGTCGCAAACACGGATGCGACCATCACGATGCTGTAAACAGAACCTGGATTCATCCGAAAAAATGACGTTTTGCCATTCGTGCACCCAGGTTCGTCGTTGAGTACACCATCGCAGGCGCTCCTGTCTGTGATGCAGCGTCAAGGGTAGCAGCAGCCATGGTCTCCGAGCTGATAGTCCATGCTGCTGCTAACGTCGTCCAACTGTTCGTGCAGATGGTTGTTGTCTTGCAAACGTCCCCATCTGTTGACTCAGGGATCGAGACGTGGCTGCACGATCCGTTACAGCCATGCAGATAAGATGTCTGTCATCTCGACTGCTAGTGATACGAGGCCGTTGGGATCCAGCACGGCGTTCCGTATTACCCTCCTGAACCCACCGATTCCATATTCTGCTAACAGTCATTGGATCTCGACCAACGCGAGTAGCAATGTCGCGATACGATAAACCGCAAACACGATAGGCTACAATCTGTCCTTTATCAAAGTCGGAAACGTGATGGTACGCATTTCTCCTTCTTACACGAGGCATCACAACAACGTTTCCCAGGCAACGCCGGTCAGCTGCTGTTTGTGTATGAGAAATCGGTTGGAAACTTTCCTCATCTCAGCACGTTGTATGTGTCGCGACCGGCGCCAACCTTGTGTGAATGCTCTGAAAAGCTAATCATTTGCATATCACAGTATCTTCTTCCTGTTGGTTAAATTTCGCGTCTGTAGCACGTCATCTTCGTGGTGTAGCAATTTTAATGGCCAGTAGTGTCACTCCGCTCCTCAACTGGCCTCACAAGGGCAAAACGAGGTTGGCGACCGTCGTTTGCACTGACTTTATTAGCTTAGTAGCGCAAAGGATTCATCAGTGTCCGCCAATAAACGTTTCCGCGTAATGTGTCTCCGAACTAGTGCGTCACGTAATTTGTCTTGCACGCCACGCTTCGCTAACAGAGGATGTAAATTCTGCCAATGACCACAAATACGACTATGCACGACGCCACAGAAGCTCCGGGGATGAGACGACATTACCCAATCTTATCCAGCAACACTAGAGTCGTCTGAATTTGTTAAATATTTCTCTTTTTTTATGTGCTTGGAACACACATTGCTACTCACAGTCATCCTCTGCCGACTATTGCTGCATAGTCATAAACTTCGCGAGAACAATGGGTCTCTCTTCCAACTGAGTTCCTAAGAGCCAATGTATCTGCTGAACTGCTGCTCGGGATTGTCAAGTACCTAGTACAACACCAAAGTATCAGATCTATTTTGTACCTTTCAGCAAGTTTTATCTTCTTTTCCTTCGTCTTTTCCCATTCATGTGGGATCGTTGTTCTTGGCAAGTCTTCTTCATTTCCCTCGGTTCCACACAATCCTTTCCGTAGATATTTCACCCTAAAGACCTCGCTTGCACATACTATTCATCTTCTTGGTATTCCTCTTGTTATGCAACCGTTTTTAACAAACTGTTCTGTAACTTACGTAAAAAAGAGCGAAATCAAATCGGGATAAGTTAAAGCCCACAGTATAATGAAATGTGAATCAGCGTCAGTGATTGACAATACTGAAATACACTCCTGGAAATGGAAAAAAGAACACATTGACACCGGTGTGTCAGACCCACCATACTTGCTCCGGACACTGCGAGAGGGCTGTACAAGCAATGATCACACGCACGGCACAGCGGACACACCAGGAACCGCGGTGTTGGCCGTCGAATGGCGCTAGCTGCGCAGCATTTGTGCACCGCCGCCGTCAGTGTCAGCCAGTTTGCCGTGGCATACGGAGCTCCATCGCAGTCTTTAACACTGGTAGCATGCCGCGACAGCGTGCACGTGAACCATATGTGCAGTTGACCGACTTTGAGCGAGGGCGTATAGTGGGCATGCGGGAGGCCGGGTGGACGTACCGCCGAATTGCTCAACACGTGGGGCGTAAGGTCTCCACAGTACATCGATGTTGTCGCCAGTGGTCGGCGGAAGGTGCACGTGCCCGTCGACCTGGGACCGGACCGCAGCGACGCACGGATGCACGCCAAGACCGTAGGATCCTACGCAGTGCCGTAGGGGACCGCACCGCCACTTCCCAGCAAATTAGGGACACTGTTGCTCCTGGGGTATCCGAGGACCATTCGCAACCGTCTCCATGAAGCTGGGCTATGGTCCCGCACACCGTTAGGCCGTCTTCCGCTCACGCCCCAACATCGTGCAGCCCGCCTCCAGTGGTGTCGCGACAGGCGTGAATGGAGGGACGAATGGAGACGTGTCGTCTTCAGCGATGAGAGTCGCTTCTGCCTTGGTGCCAATGATGGTCGTATGCGTGTTTGGCGCCGTGCAGGTGAGCGCCACAATCAGGACTGCATACGACCGAGGCACACAGGGCCAACACCCGGCATCATGGTGTGGGGAGCGATCTCCTACACTGGCCGTACACCACTGGTGATCGTCGAGGGGGCACTGAATAGTGCACGGTACATCCAAACCGTCATCGAACCCATCGTTCTACCATTCCTAGACCGGCAAGGGAACTTGCTGTTCCAACAGGACAATGCACGTCCGCATGTATCCCGTGCCACCCAACGTGCTCTAGAAGGTGTAAGTCAACTACCCTGGCCAGCAAGATCTCCGGATTTGTCCCCCATTGAGCATGTTTGGGACTGGATGAAGCGTCGTCTCACGCGGTCTGCACGTCCAGCACGAACGCTGGTCCAACTGAGGCGCCAGTTGGAAATGGCATGGCAAGCCGTTCCACAGGACTACATCCAGCATCTCTACGATCGTCTCCATGGGAGAATAGCAGCCTGCATTGCTGCGAAAGGTGGATATACACTGTACTAGTGCCGACATTGTGCATGCTCTGTTGCCTGTGTCTATGTGCCTGTGGTTCTGTCAGTGTGATCATGTGATGTATCTGACCCCAGGAATGTGTCAATAAAGTTTCCCCTTCCTGGGACAATGAATTCACGGTGTTCTTATTTCAATTTCCAGGAGTTTAGTTAGATTACACTTTTCCTACGTTAAACTGCATGCATAGCTAAATGACAAGCGACTGTGAAAGCATGTTGAACTGTTTAGAGAACAGGAGGGGGTCAGCTCC
The DNA here is from genome assembly GCF_023864275.1 of Schistocerca cancellata. Lineage (NCBI taxonomy): Eukaryota > Metazoa > Arthropoda > Insecta > Orthoptera > Acrididae > Schistocerca > Schistocerca cancellata. Next base: position 991,790,826 of record NC_064627.1, on the reverse strand, counting down.
CATCCCTACTTGTAGAATCGCCAATTGCCCCCATGCAACAGGAAAAGCTAGGTAGGTATAGTGTTGCGTTGGGCAGTGTTCTCTAAGAAAGCCGCTTCCATGCCAAGAGTCTGAAGCCGTACAATGTAGATTACATCTCCAGGCCGTGCAGAGTCTGTTTTTCGTGAATTGTGTGGTCACGGGATGTGTGTCGTTGAGCACCAGAGTAAGGAGCGCGATTGTGCTTACAGAGACTCAACCGTACTGGCCAGCGCACGAGAGTAGGCAGAGAGAGGGAATAAATCAGACATATTTTGGAGCACGAAGGCTAACAAGTTTTTTAGTGGTTATTCACTTGAAATGCAAGGAAGAAAGGGAGGCTATCGTCTCGTAAGATAAATTCTTACTGGTTGGCACTCACAAGAATTAGTATTCAACCAATCAAGAATTACGCGACGCCCCAAAACACAGAGTCTTGCTTGTCGGAAGCACTCTGCAGACAGTTACTTCTCAGGCTTGCTCTTCACAGGCAGACTTTACTTTCAGGCTTCTTCACGGGCAGATTTCACATCTAGACGACATTTCAATGCTTGTCTGGGACGAGAGCCTTTCATCCGGCTGAGGTGAACTTGGACGAAGACAGAGAGGAATTTTTGATATAGAGCCAATGACTGATTTTGCAGCCGCTTCAGCCACCACCTGCAGATTACGAATATGACGTGATCCAGCCGTAGCATCCTAATTCTGAAGACTTATTTGCAGTTAGAAGTTCAACATGATTTTAACTCTGGCAATGGATGCATACACACGTCCTGTAGTATTTTCTATCTCTATGCACTAATCTTCGGCAATTGCAGTAAAAATCCCACTAATTTAAGTTTTTTATCCATATGCACATTCACTTGAAGTATATTTCCAAATCTCCTATCCAGGTCTGCCAAGGCTTTAGTTAAAGTCATTGTTCAACCATTTCTTATGAACTGAATTATGTACGTATAATAAACTGAGTTCATTGAGATCTTTGTCTAATTTCGTAGTCAGATGAATCCCTTTATCACTGTTTTGATACGTGACGATTAACTTATGTCAATATACAGAGCGAAATTAATATATTTAAGTTAAGATGACACTATCAACATTTTTATTAATTCACAATTATTGTCATTATTATTATTATTATTCTTTCTTTCTTTTCTGAGACGTTATGTCTGGTCAAAAATGGAAAGTGACGCGGACCTTGATCAAGCGTGACTTCCTTTTAACTGTACGGCATATGTTATATTGCATTTAGGAACTTTCGGGTGATTGAACATGTATCAATAATCACGGATTTCTGTAGTTGTATATATAAGTTCGGATGTAGCTGTATTGCGTTGATGTACTGGTGAATATTGTGAGATATGACTCCTGTAGTTGATAGTATAATTGGGATAATGTCGACTTTATCCTGATGCCACATGTCCTTGACTTCCTCAGCCAGTTGGATGTATTTTTCAATTTTTTCTCCTGTTTTCTTCTGTATATTTGTTGTGTTGGGTATGGATATTTCAATTAGTTGTGTTAATTTCTTCTTTTTATTGGTGAGTATGATGTCAGGTTTGTTATGTGGTGTTGTTTTATCTGTTATAATCGTTCTGTTCCAGTATAATTTGTATTCATCATTCTCCAGTACATTTTGTGGTGTGTACTTGTATGTGGGAACGTGTTGTTTTATTAGTTTATGTTTTATGGCAAGTTGTTGATGTATTATTTTTGCTACATTGTCATGTCTTCTGGGGTATTCTGTATTTGCTAATATTGTACATCCGCTTGTGATGTGATCTACTGTTTCTATTTGTTGTTTGCAAAGTCTGCATTTATCTGTTGTGGTATTGGGATCTTTAATAATATGCTTGCTGTAATATCTGGTGTTTATTGTTTGATCCTGTATTGCGATCATGAATCCTTCCGTCTCACTGTATATATTGCCGTTTCTTAGCCATGTGTTGGATGCGTCTTGATCTATGTGTGGCTGTGTTAGATGATACGGGTGTTTGCCATGTAGTGTTTTCTTTTTCCAATTTACTTTCTTCGTATCTGTTGACGTTATGTGATCTAAAGGGTTGTAGAAGTGGTTATGAAATTGCAGTGGTGTAGCCGATGTATTTATATGAGTGATTGCTTTGTGTATTTTGCTAGTTTCTGCTCGTTCTATAAAGAATTTTCTTAAATTTTCTACCTGTCCATAATGTAGGTTTTTATGTCGATAAATCTCCTTCCTCCTTCCTTTCTGCTTAATGTGAATCTTTCTGTTGCTGAATGTATGTGATGTATTCTATATTTGTGGCATTGTGAACGTGTAAGTGTATTGAGTGCTTCTAGGTCTGTGTTACTCCATTTCACTACTCCAAATGAGTAGGTTAATATTGGTATAGCATAAGTATTTATAGCTTTTGTCTTGTTTCTTGCTGTCATTTCTGTTTCCAGTATTTTTGTTAGTCATTATCTATATTTTTCTTTTAGTTCTTCTTTAATATTTGTATTATCTATTCCTATTTTTTGTCTGTATCCTAGATATTTATAGGCATCTGTTTTTTCCATCGCTTCTATGCAGTCGCTGTAGTTATCCAATATATAATCTTCTTGTTTAGTGTGTTTTCCCTTGACTATGCTATTTTTCGTACAATTGTCTGTTCCAAAAGCCATATTTATATCATTGCTGAATACTTCTGTTATCTTTAGTAATTGGTTGACTTGTTGATTGGTTGCTGCCAGTAGTTTTAGATCATCCATGTATAGCAAATGTGTGATTTTGTGTGGGTATGTTCCAGTAATATTGTATCCATAATTTGTATTACTTAGCATGTTGGATAGTGGGTTCAGAGCAAGGCAGAACCAGAAAGGACTTAATGAGTCTCTTTGGTATATTCCACGCTTAATCTGTATTGGCTGTGATGTGATATTACTTGAATTTGTGTGGATATTAAGTGTGGTTCTCCAATTTTTCATTACTATGTTTAGGAACTGTATCAATTTAGGATCTACTTTGTATATTTCCAATATTTGCAGTAACCATGAGTAGGGTACACTATCAAAAGCTTTTTGGTAATTAATGTATGTGTAGTGTAGCGACCTTTGTTTAGTTTTAGCTTGATATGTCACCTCTGCATCTATTATCAAGTGCTCTTTACATTCTCATGCTCCTTTGCAACAGCCTTTTTGTTCTTCATTTATAATTTTGTTCTGTGTTGTATGTCTCATTAATTTCTGTGTAATGACTGAAGTTAATATTTTGTATATTGTTGGTAGGCATGTTATGGGGCGATATTTAGCTGGGTTTGCTGTGTCTGGTTGATCTTTAGGTTTCAGATAAGTTATTCCATGTGTAAGTGTATCAAGGAATGTGTATGGGTCTGCAATGTAACTGTTAAATAATTTAGTTAGATGTGAATGTGTTGAGGTGAACTTCTTTAGCCAGAAATTCGCTATTTTATCTTTTCCAGGGGCTTTCCAATTGTGAGTAGAATTAATTGCTTGGGTGACTTCATGTTGCAAAATTATCACTTCAGGCATTTGTGGTATCATCTTGTATCTGTCTGTTTCTGCTTGTATCCACCGTGCATGCCTGTTACGTTGTACCGGGTTTGACCATATGTTGTTCCAGAAGTGTTCCATGTTTGTTATGTTTGGTGGATTGTCTATTTTAACGTGTGTGTTATCTATTGTCTGGTAAAATTTCTTTTGGTTTGTGTTGAATGTTTGGTTTTGTTGTGCTTCTTTTCATCTAATTGTTCTATCGCTTCTTGTGAGATTTTACCTAACCTTTTTCGTTTTTATTGTATCTTCTCTGCCTAGTGTGTATATTTAGTGTAGTGAGTGCTCCTACATAAACCAGTAGTTGTAACTCTTCCATAGTTGTATTTTCATTTATTTTGTTGTGTATGATTGTGTTGATAGTTGTTATTGTTGTTTCGACTTGTGAGTTATTTGGTGGTCTATGCAAGAATGGTCTAATGTCTGTATTTGTGTCTTTGTATTCTATATATGTCAGCTGAAATTTTTCTTCTATATCTAACATGTGTGTCACTTCGTGTTCTATTTGTGCTTGTTTTGGTGGCTGTCTTAAGATTTCGTTTTCCTCTGATTGTTTAATTGACGCGTTTTGTTCTTTGTTTGTTTTCTCTGGGATGTTTGAACCCATTACTGTATTTTCTTCTTCTTCTAATAGCACATTATTTTGTTCCAGTATTTGTTGTACTTGTTGTTTGCTGTTTTCTAATTCTGACTGGGGTATCCTGTTATTTTTTATTATTACACGGATCTGATCAGCTACTCGTTGTTCTGTTAAAAATTTTAATTCCGGGTATCTGGTAATAAATGATGTGTATACTTGTGATATGTATCCAGTTGTGTTGGTTCCTAGGTTTGTTGCTTGGTAATAACAGAAAATGAGGTGTCGATTAACTTCATCTGACCATCTCATCCTCTGTCTTTGTTTCCCTTCTAGGGTGGTTGCAGGAAGCACATCCTGCAAAACACCTCTATTTGGATTCAAATCATTTTCCAGTTGGCTAGCAGTGTCGTTACCATTGTGGGCGGGCATAGGGTTCAAGCGTCGTCCCCGACCATGACGGCGCTTGTCCGAGACTTCTTTAGTTCTGTCCTGAACCAAGTAGTTCACAGTCAGTATAATTTACTCATTCCACTTCAGACACTAAAATCACTTTAATACAGGTTGTCATATTAGAACTGTTAATTCTTAGGTAACTATGATGTGGTCGATATTATACATGTGAAACTCTGGTCCGATGTAAGAGAGGGTCTGGTAGCCGTAATCAGATCAGATTGAACAAATAAATAAATAAATAAAAATAAATAAATAAAGGTACTCCAAATATTCGTAAGGCAATGTAAACTTACACTCTGTCATCTTCCGCTGCCATTTCTACCGTTCTATTGCCAACATAGTTGTCATCCCTTCTATTGACGTCTCCCCACCACCGCAGTCTTCTCTTCTGAACTTTTTTACTTTAACGTTGCTTCTTATTCTCTCGGTTTCTGATGCAATCTGTTCTGGTGAGTCACAAATCCTTATCTAATGAGAATTTCACCAACACCCATTACTTATAATGTGCCTTAGTCGGTGCCCATTATTCTGCTCCGTACAGCATCGTGGGGAACCCACTACAGACTTATACACCATTCATTTAGTATTGAGATTTATTCTTCTGTAGTACAATGCACGTGACGAAATTTTCCAATTCATCCAACGCATTTGCACTCTATGTGCTACTGTCATATCCGAATTTTCAGAACTAGACACTCTTGCCCCAAAGTAGTTACAGCTATCGACTTTCTTCAAGTTTTGTCCATTCAGTTGGCTAGTTTCTTCCCCTTTCCCTCCTCTGCTCAGTTACTCTATACTCTTCTATTGATTTTTCATCCCTCTGTCTTCAAAAGTTTTTTCTCCGACTTTCTAATCTCATTTACAGCTCATCCTAGTTGGCGCTACATGACACTATGTCATCTGTAAACATGGTACATCACGGAATTTGCTCTGCAACACCTTCTGATAATACAGCGATGACCAGACTGAGCCGGCCGCTGTGGTTGAGCTGTTCTAGGCGCTTTAGCCCGGAACCGCGGGACTGCTACGGTCGCAGGTTCGAATCCTGCCTCGGGCATGGATGTGTGTGATGGCCTTAGGTTAGTTAGGTTTAAGTAGTTCTAAGTCTATGGGACTGATGACCTCAGAAGTTAAGTCCCATAGTGCTTAGAGCCATTTGAACCATTTGAACCAGACTGAAATCGTATGGGCTCAAAGTATATCCGTGATATAACCCAAATTTAGCCGGTATCCAGTCTTGTGGACCCAGTCTTTTGCCAAGTAGCTCTTCTGCTACTTTCCAAATGGCACCACAATTTGTTTCCTTCATCTTTTGTCCTGCTCTCATTGACAACACCTCTTGCAGAACTTTCATTTTGATCATGCTTCTTAACCCCGTGTCATTCAACCGGCATCACTTGATTTTTGGTACTGTTCATTTTGATCTTGTTCTATTTTTGCAGCTGTACTCCCAGTCTAGTACTAACAGTCTACGTTATGTGGTTATATTTTCTCACATTATAACTTCGCAGTTGTGAATAATACAGCTGAGAATAAAGACGTAGAATGTTAATAACGTTTGGTTTATTTCAAAAGCTTCAAGAGTTTTCACATTCTAGGCATTACTTTCCTGCGCGCTCTAGTAGATACCAAGATAGATGGGAAAAAATATACGAACGTAATTTATCTTTAATTGATGCTTTGTGCACGTTGGGAAATCACTCACTCACACTTTCTGTAGCACCTTGTGCCTCTCACTTTTCTCGAAAAAGATGATGCACATCGTTAAGTCAAATGCCGAAGCAAAATTCACTAGTCTCTTCCCTTCTCCATTTCCTCCACTGTGACCGCAATTACCATACAATCTCCTCAACAAACCTTCTGCTTTACCGATACGATCATTCAGGTTACTTCTTAGAAACATTCTTTCCCAGCCTGGTAAACTGACGAATTCCTGCTCAAGGTCGACCCAAAAAGAATTCTTCTATTCATCGGCAAATACTATTTGGGAAGCTTAGAAAGTTATGATGCTTACAATTTCATCCAGACATAGTTTGCCATTCATTATCCGGTCATTTCTATTACTTATACTTACTAGACTCAACTACAGCTTATTCTACGGAGTAATATCCACGATGTTTCTGCCTACACCATTAGCTCCACTGCACAACAACTTATAGCCACGTCTCTTGTTCACATTGCAATCTTCCTGCTCTCTATCATGTCGACGACCTCTCTTCCTCTTCCAGTCACTAATCCACGAACAATGTACCTACACTCTTTTGGACTTTCTTCTTTAACCGAACCCGTCCCCGACTAGGTAGCCTTTGCACTTTTCTCACAAAGGGCAGGCGTGACCTTTGAGCGACGCCTACAGAAACGCCCTAGCATATCCTGAAACCTAGCTTAAAGAACTTTGCTTTTGGCGGACATCTTTTATTGCTTGATACCAACCTTTATTAATCACATTAATCACATAAATTGCCAGTTTAAAATTAGGCGCTCCTAACACGGAGTCGGACGCCATTTGTAGCCGCTACTTCGACGCAGTACCGAAGTCGACTTTCCCCGTCCCAGGTGCTGTTGAGATCTTCACCGTAACCCTAGTATGGGGTGATATGGCAGCGTGTTATCATCTGGTGTCAGACGAGCCCTTTGTTCCTCCCACTCCTCCTTCCTCATCGCTTGCGAGATGAGGCCCCGGGTTTGCAATTGGTAACAGCGGATGAAGTTACGTTTCTAGCGTGTTAATTCGAAAGTTAATTCTTGGTTGGAGAATTATATTTTTATTTTACATTTGTGTTGTTTCCTGAGCTACATTTATATTGTTCAATGTTACTTATAATCCGTGTAGATTGCAAAATGTTTATTCACATGACCGGTTTCGGATCCTACAGTACCATCTTCAGACCTGAAACAATAATGATACTGATTTACTATTTCACAAATGCAAAACTTTTTTCATCCTATCCGACCAACATCAAATGTATCAGAACGTACCTGCAATATCGGTTACAGGAGTAACCCGTCCACACACAGCAACCTTCACATGCTGCGTCACATAAAATTGGTTGGCAGAATGCACGTCATTTACACTCCTGGAAATGGAAAAAAGAACACATTGACACCGGTGTGTCAGACCCACCATACTTGCTCCGGACACTGCGAGAGGGCTGTACAAGCAATGATCACACGCACGGCACAGCGGACACACTAGGAACCGCGGTGTTGGCCGTCGAATGGCGCTAGCTGCGCAGCATTTGTGCACCGCCGCCGTCAGTGTCAGCCAGTTTGCCGTGGCATACGGAGCTCCATCGCAGTCTTTAACACTGGTAGCATGCCGCGACAGCGTGGACGTGAACCATATGTGCAGTTGACGGACTTTGAGCGAGGGCATATAGTGGGCATGGGGGAGGCCGGGTGGACGTACCGCCGAATTGCTCAACACGTGGGTCGTGAGGTCTCCACAGTACATCGATGTTGTCGCCAGTGGTCGGCGGAAGGTGCACGTGCCTGTCGACCTGGGACCGGACCGCAGCGACACACGGATGCACGCCAAGACCGTAGGATTCTACGCAGTGCCGTAGGGGACCGCACCGCCACTTCCCAGCAAATTAGGGACGCTGTTGCTCCTGGGGTATCGGCGAGGACCATTCGCAACCGTCTCCATGAAGCTGGGCTACGGTCCCGCACACCGTTAGGCCGTCTTCCGCTCACGCCCCAACATCGTGCAGCCCGCCTCCAGTGGTGTCGCGACAGGCGTGAATGGAGGGACGAATGGAGACGTGTCGTCTTCAGCGATGAGAGTCGCTTCTGCCTTGGTGCCAATGATGGTCGTATGCGTGTTTGGCGCCGTGCAGGTGAGCGCCACAATCAGGACTGCATACGACCGAGGCACACAGGGCCAACACCCGGCATCATGGTGTGGGGAGCGATCTCCTACACTGGCCGTACACCACTGGTGATCGTCGAGGGGACACTGAATAGTGCACGGTACATCCAAACCGTCATCGAACCCATCGTTCTACCATTCCTAGACCGGCAAGGGAACTTGCTGTTCCAACAGGACAATGCACGTCCGCATGTATCCCGTGCCGCCCAACGTGCTCTAGAAGGTGTAAGTCAACTACCCTGGCCAGCAAGATCTCCGGATTTGTCCCCCATTGAGCATGTTTGGGACTGGATGAAGCGTCGTCTCACGCGGTCTGCACGTCCAGCACGAACGCTGGTCCAACTGAGGCGCCAGGTGGAAATGGCATGGCAAGCCGTTCCGCAGGACTACATCCAGCATCTCTACGATCGTCTCCATGGGAGAATAGCAGCCTGCATTGCTGCGAAAAGTGGATATACACTGTACTAGTGCCGACATTGTGCATGCTCTGTTGCCTGTGTCTATGTGCCTGTGGTTCTGTCAGTGTGATCATGTGATGTATCTGACCCCAGGAATGTGTCAATAAAGTTTCCCCTTCCTGGGACAATTAATTCACGGTGTTCTTATTTCAATTTCCAGGGGTGTATATTAATTATAATACTATTACCGACAGGTGGCGTCTGGTACATTTATTACATTACATATGCACATACTGTATGAAGTAAACTTTCGTAATTTACTTTTATCTCTAAAAATACTTAATTAAAATCTGTAGATGTCAAGGTTAAAATCCGTACTTGTCAAAATTAAAATACACAATATAATTAACATTTTTGTGCGGTATAAAACAAAGGGCGATTTCTATATTCATGGCGCTGGTGTAGACTTGTTTTCCTCCATGGTCTGCTTCCGTGGTTCCCGCTATTTCGGTGTTGTGCTGCGAGCCGTTCAGTCGTCTGATGTCCATCGCCGTGGGTAAGAGGGCCATGCAGGTCCACCCCGTCAACGACCTTAGGCGCTGCACGCATCTTCCAGCTTTTTCACCGTGCACCATTTCTCATTCTTCCGCTTGTACTTCCATACGCAGCAGTGATCATCTCATTAAGTCGTCATAAATACTAAAATAGGCGTTATGATTGAACTCGCTTTGTTCGTTGAGGATTAAATCCGGATCTTTCTTTTTGTGGTTGTATATTTCAACTTCTTCCAAAATGTTAAGAAACCGTCCCTTGTGAGTTGTATGTAGGATGTCTAAATTTTGTTCAGTGTTCGTGACTGAGTGCTTTAAGGTAGCCATATGCGCCCCAAACGCTATATTGTTTTGAGAGTAGGTGTGTTCCCTGAATCTGGTTTTAAAGTTCCTACCAGTCTTCCCTATATTTTGTTTACAGCAGTCATCACATTTGATCTTATACACACCTGAATCCTGAAATTTATCCCTACTATTGCATATTTTGTGCCGGAACTTCAATTTTAGCGTGTTATTTGTTTGGAACCCTATTTTAACGTCGGATTTACGAAAGTAAATTTCAATCTTATCTGTAATTCTTCCACTGTAAGTGAAAGCCACGTCTTTTTTCTTGTTGTTCCTCTTAACTGCTACTTTATTTCCTTCTATTTGTTTCATTTGCCTCTTCTTTACCTTATTATAAATATTCATCACCTCCTTAGACGTATATCCGTTCGCTACGGCCACTTGTTTTAAAATATTTAGTTATTTTTTCTACTTCCTGTTGGCTTAGTGGCAATCTTAGTAGCCTGTATACCATCGAAGTAAAATATGCCCATTTGTATCGCGGTGGGTGACAAGATTTAGTTATTAATGAGCGGTATTTCATCAGACATTATGTCTGTTTTTCAAAATTTATATTGTTGCCTGTGTTATAATTGACAACGGCCTTGTTGCAGCCAGCCGGTGTTGCCGAGCGGTTCTAGGCGCTTCAGTCTGGAACCGCGCGACCGCTACGGTCGCAGGTTCGAATCCTGCCTCGGGCATGGATGTGTGTGATGTCCTTAGGTTAGTTAGGTTTAACTAGTTCAAAGTTCTAGGGGACTGATGACCTCAGGTGTTAAGTCACATAGTGCTCAGAGCCATTTGACCCTTGTTTTGCAGTAGTGACACCGGTTCCCGTCAGATCACAGATGTTAAACGCTGTCAGGATTGGCGAGCATAGCTACTTGATTGAAGCAGCAGCTCCGGTCACGAAAATTGACAAGGTCTGGGAGAGTGTTGTGGTGACCAATGACCCTCCACATCCGCATCCAGTGACGCCTACCGGTTTAGCATGACAAGGCGGTCGGTCGGTACCGTTGGGCCTTCCGAGGCCTCTTGGGACGGAGAGAGTCGTGTGTTCTATTTATGTTGTGCCCTGTGTTCTTAATTTTGGAAAAGTATCGTTCAATGCGTTTTCATTATTTTGTAATTTTTTCCTTTATATACGGTTATGTAGCGACCGTAGCACTATCCTGAGAGTGATGCATAATATTTCCTTGTCCCAGGCAAATATTCGTGGCATATTATCCCTCTCCTTAGAATCGCTCGTCACGAGTGGTCATTTGTGTTTAAACGTCGGCCCTAATATTGCTTGCGTTCTGAGTACTTTTCGTTATGATGTTTAATGTTTGAAAGATGAGAATAAAGTTTATAAGGGACGGGCCTTCTTACAAAAGCCGAAATATAGCAACAGCATTAAGGGACTAGCAATTATAGAGTTTATCAATGACCAAAACAAAATTCATACTTGATGTTCATGGTAAGTATTGTATGGTGAGTTCTCTAAACTGCTGAGAACTGAGGGAATAGGAAAAGCGTTACACATAAAATTTAAATCAATATTTATTTACTCATGAAAATATATGCATACAAACACAAACAAACAATATTTATAAGGCAGAACATAGCTCCTTTTTATTCTATTCTTTGTGTTCTATTTTCTTTCTGTCAAATAACATTGAAAATAAGGTTTCTTCCTAAACTCTATTAAAGAACAAAAACAGTTTTATTAAAGAACATTTTCCATCTACTTACATTCTTATTTATACACAATGTATGCCTCTTCTTTGTACAGATATAGTAAAACCTAAATCATTTTTTTATTTCCAGCTTTTTGGTCTCTCCAGTGAGAGCACACTCCTAGGAACAATGTTACGCTTTCGTGCAAGGTTTTCAATGTGTCCCCAAAACAGAGCAATCACAAAGATAAAGATTACTACAACATGAGTGAGCGTAGCGAGAACTGCTTAAATTCCGATGTTAGCATATGATGCCAACTTCCCCATCATCTGAGCATGCGCAGTCTTCAGCATAATCTGCATTTTTATACTCTCCACAGTCAAATGACCAAAGACAGCACCATCAGCCCGGTTGGTGGGTTATTTACACGCTGGCATTGCGCACCTTCGACGAATAAGCGGTTTAAATACGAGTACCTAGGTCATGTGTGTCAAACAGGCGTAAAGCATGCGGTGACCAGGAAGCCGCCTTCGGCAAGTTGAGAGAATGCACCGAAGAACGCAAAGCTTCCGCCACATGTTCTTGGAACTAATATAGTGCCAACGGCACAGAAGCGTGTTCGCCGAAAGTAGCTGGTCTCTTGGCGCGATCTACTGCCTGGAGAAGGGTACCAGCCTGCGAGAGAAAAAAGAACAGTTCACGAATTCCACAGAAAAGGTAAGGGTGAAGACACAAGGAATGAGCGTGGAAGCTGGAAACCTGCGAGCAGAGATGAGACGGCAGCTGGAGTTACATAATATTGTTTGACTGCAGGATGCTGGTATTTCTTCTGAGAAGCCACAACGCTGTACAGGTACGTACGCATGCGGTAACTTGGAACAAACCACAGCCATTAACTGGTAAAAAAATTAAAAGAAATAAGAAAACACGTAAATTTCGCGGCTATTGCTAACACGGTTTGTTCTATTCAACCAAGGCTGTGATTTAGTGTATTAAACAGTCTGGCATCTCTCAAATACATAGGACTTGTCATTAATATAAAAAAACACTCTTTATCGTACATGAAACTGCAATTACTCTCGTTGAGCTATCACAAAACTTGCTGGCTGACATTACGCAACAAGAGCTGCAGCAAGGGCAGACCATTCCAGACATGACAAAGAAGCTAAAACTGTGCGAAAAAATTAGTCAGACATACAATTTATAGTTAGTATCGAATACAAACACAGCATTACGTATTTCACAATTCTGCGTGTCCGAGCGGTTCTAGGCGCTACAGTCTGGAACCGCGCGACCGCTACGGTCGCAGGTTCGAATTCTGCCTCGGGCATTGATGTGTGTGATGTCCTTAGCTTAGTTAGGTTTAAGTAGTTCTAAGTTCTAGGGGACTGATGACCTGGTTGGCCACACCAGATCAGTCAGAACACTGATGAGCTTTCTTACTTTCGTTAATAAGTTGAGTTACTGAGCCAAACGCTTTTCAGATCTCAAGAATTCCAGCTTATACCGGATTGCTTTGATCCATGGCTTCCGTTCTTGGCATGAGTGACTAGTTCGGATTTCGATCTGCAGCTAACCTCTCTTCTAAGAAAGCAGTGTGCTCTACAGAATTTCTATTTCCTTAGCTGTAGAAATATAAGAAATGAAACTAAACAGGAAGCAATTTTATCCCTTCGTCTCGTCAAGGCCATGGGGTGTTACTTTGATATTTACTAACTTGTGCCAGTATTTCTTCTCTTTCGCTCTATGGCGATAGATGTTCGCCGGCTACAGTCAGTAAGTCCCCATTTTCCGCATTTATTAGAGGTATGCTCTATCCGGAATGAAGTCCCAGGCTGTATGCTCAGCACTGGGTAATACAAACATGCTTTCCAGCTAATAATTTCTAAGTCGATTATACCATAAGCAAATTTTAGATTTTCCATAATAGGTAGGGTATAATCTCGGATGCACCAGCGTCTCTTTCTAGTAACAATGTTCCAACGATTCCGTAGACGACGGTTTGTTTTTCATAGGCTCTTTCTTCGTTTGTGCACTAAAATCTCATTTTTGGTGCTTCCATCGTAAAATTCCACAAAGTAAATGAAGTTCTCACCATCTGCTATACGAAAATTTTTAGGAAAACTTCCCAACTTCGGCTGTTACAAATTCGAAAAATAATGACTGCACATTTTGGTCATTTCTGTTATATGTACAGGGTGTTTCAAAAATGACCGGTATATTTGAAACGGCAATAAAAACTAAACGAGCAGCGATAGAAATACACCGTTTGTTGCAATATGCTTGGGACAACAGTACATTTTCAGGCGGACAAACTTTCGAAATTACAATAGTTACAATTTTCAACAACAGATGGCGCTGCAAGTGATGTGAAAGATATAGAAGACAACACAGTCTGTGGGTGCGCCATTCTGTACGTCGTCTTTCTGCTGTAAGCGTGTGGTGTTCACAACGTGCAAGTGTGCTATAGACAACATTGTTTATTCCTTAGAACAGAGGATTTTTCTGGTGTTGGAATTCCACCGCCTAGAACACAGTGTTGTTGCAACAAGACGAAGTTTTCAACGTAGGTTTAATGTAACCAAAGGATACAATACAAAGCGATACAATAAAGGATCTGTTTGAAAAAGTTCAACGGCCTGGGAACATGACGGATGAACATGCTGGAAAGGTAGGGCGACCGCGTACGGCAACCACAGAGGGCAACGCGCAGCTAGTGCAGCAGGTGATCCAACAGCGGCCTCGGGTTTCCGTTCGCCGTGTTGCAGCTGCGGTCCAAATGACGACAACGTCCACGTATCGTCTCATGCGCCAGAGTTTACACTTCTATCCATACAAAATTCAAACGCGGCAACCCCTCAGCGCCGCTACCATTGCTGCACGAGAGACATTCGCTAACGATATAGTGCACAGGATTGATGACGGCGATATGCATGTGGGCAGCATTTGGTTTACTGACGAAGCTTATTTTTACCTGGACGGCTTCGTCAATAAACAGAACTGGCGCATATGGGGAACCGAAAAGCCCCATGTTGCAGTCCCATCGTCCCTGCATCCTCAAAAAGTACTGGTCTGGGCCGCCATTTCTTCCAAAGGAATCATTGGCCCATTTTTCAGATCCGAAACGATTACTGCATCACGCTATCTGGACATTCTTCGTGAATTTGTGGCGGTACAAACTGCCTTAGACGACACTGCGAACACCTCGTGGTTTATGCAAGATGGTGCCCGGCCACATCGCACGGCCGACGTCTTTAATTTCCTGAATGAATATTTCGATGATCGTGTGATTGCTTTGGGCTATCCGAAACATACAGGAGGCGGCGTGGATTGGCCTCCCTATTCGCCAGACATGAACCCCTGTGACTTCTTTCTGTGGGGACACTTGAAAGACCAGGTGTCCCGCCAGAATCCAGAAACAATTGAACAGCTGAAGCAGTACATCTCATCTGCATGTGAAGCCATTCCGCCAGACACGTTGTCAAAGGTTTCGGGTAATTTCATTCAGAAACTACGCCATATTATTGCTACGCGTGGTGGATATGTGGAAAATATCGTACTATAGAGTTTCCCAGACCGCAGCGCCATCTGTTGTTGAAAATTGTAACTACTGTAATTTCGAAAGTTTGTCTGCCTGAAAATGTACTGTTGTCCCAAGCATATTGCAACAAACGGTGTATTTCTATCGCTGCTCGTTTAGTTTTTATTGCCGTTTCAAATATACCGGTCATTTTTGAAACACCCTGTAAGAAACGTACGTGGAAATGCTTGTCTCAGATCATACCACACTAGTAATGTAGTAAGTTAAATACACTGAGGGAAAAAAAAAATTGTCGCGCCAAGTTGTGTGACGTAAACAAAAACTGGCATGTTTCTACGTCTGAAAGATGACGTCTATTCAGATTTCTCGCCAGTCGCGTAAGAGTGACACTAGTAGCGTCACTATGACGATGCTAATTATGTTTGCTCGAAATATACTCTGTAACGGTCGAGAGCGTGGTCACGAGAATGTAGTCACCAGAAGAAGACCGGGCTCCGGACGGTCACGTGACACTGCCGAGAGGGAGGACCATCATGTTCGGCGTATGACTCTGGCGCATCGTACTGCACCTGCAGCAGCAGTTTGAGCAGCATTTGGCACAATGAACTGTTACAAAGCGATTACTTCAAGGGCAGCTACGCGCCAGTCGCCCTGTAGCAAGCGTTCCGCCAAACCATAAACCATCGCCATTTGCGACTTCAGTGTTGTCAAGAGAGAGCTCTTTGGAGGGCAGGGTGGTGGTCTTTATCTTTTCTGATGAAATCCGGTTCTACCTCAGAGACAGTGATGGCCATATGTTGGTTAAAAGGAGACCAGTTGAGGACCTGCAAGAAATCTACCTGCGTGCTAGACACACTGGACATACACCTGGTGTTACGGTATGTGATGCGATCTCGTGTGACAGCTGGAGCACTCTAGTGGTTATCCCACACACCATGACTACAAAACTGTCCGTCTCTCTAGTAATGCGACCTGCTGTGTTGCCATTCATGAACAGCATTCTAGGGTCTGTTTTCCAACAGGATAATGCTCGCCCACATACCCAACATGCTCTGCATAGTGTCGACATGTTCCTTGGCCTGCTCGATCATCAGATCTGTCTCCAGTCGAGTACATATGGGACATCATCGGACGACAACTCCAGCGTTATCCACAAACAGCATTAACTGTCACTGTACTGAGCGGTCAAGTCGAACAGATATGCAAGTCTGTCGCACAAACTGACATCCAGCAGCTATACAACACAATGCATGTATGTTTGCTTGCTTGCATTCAACCTTCTCGTAGTTAAACCGGTTATTAATGTATCAGCATTACACATTTGCAATGGCTTATCCCATGCTTCCATCAACCTGTGATCATGCAATGTTAATCACTTAAATATGTTACCTAGAGATGTGTATCCCTGAAATTTCGTTACTGTACATTAACTATTTCCTGGTGCTGCGATATTTGCGTCAGTGTACTGGAGACCATTTTTTCATCAACATACACTGAAGAGCCATAGAAACTGCCTGCCTAATATCGGGTAGGGCCCTCGCGAGCACGCAGACGTGCCGCAATGCGACGTGACATGGGCTCGATTAATATCTGAAGTAGTGCTGGACGGAACTGACACCATGGATCCAGCAAAGCTGTCCATAAATCCGTAAGAGCACGATGGGGTGGAGAACTCTTCTGAACAGCACGTTGCATGTCATTACAGATATGCTCAATAATGTTCATGTCTGGGGAGTTTGGTGGCCAGCGGAAGTGTTTAAACTCAGAAGAGTGTTACTGGAGCCATTCTGTAGCAATTCTGAACGTACGGGGTGTCGCATTGTCCTGCTGGAATTGCACAAGTCTGTCGGAATCCACAATGGACATTAAATTGAAGTGATATCAGGTGTTCCCCAGGGAAGCGTCCTGGGACCTCTGCTGTTCCTGATCTATGTAAATGACCTGGGTGACAATCTGAGCAGTTCTCTTAGGTTGTTTGCAGATGATGCTGAAATTTACCGTCTAGTAAGGTCATCTGAAGACCAGTATCAGTTGCAAAGCGATTTAGAAAAGATTGCTGTATGGTGTGGCAGGTGGCAGTTGACGCTAAATAACGAAAAGTGTGAGGTGATCCACATGAGTTCCAAAAGAAATCCGTTGGAATTCGATTACTCGATAAATAGTACAATTCTCAAGGGTGTCAATTCAACAAGTACCTGGGTGTTAAAATTACGAACAACTTCAGTTGGAAAGACCACATATATAATATTGTGGGGAAGGCGAGTCAACGGTTGCGTTTCATTTGCAGGACACTTACAAGAAGCAACAAGTCCACTAAAGAGACAGCTTACACTACACTCGTTTGTCCTCTGTTAGAATATTGCTGTGTGGGATCCTTACCAGGTGGGATTGACGGAGGACATCGAAAGGGTGCAAAAAAGGGCAGCTCGTTTTGTATTATCAAGTAATAGGGGAGAGAGTGTGGCAGATATGATACGCGAGTTGGGATGGAAGTCAATAAAGCAAGACGTTTTTCGTCGCGACGAGATCTATTTACGAAATTTTAGTCACCAACTTTCTCTTCCGAATGCGGAAATATTTTGTTGAGCCCAACCTACATAGGTAGGAATGATCATCAAAATAAAATAAGAGAAATCAGAACTCGAACAGAAAGGTTTAGATGTTCGTTTTTCCCGCGCGCTGTTCGGGAGTGGAATGGTAGAGAGATAGTATGATTGTGGTGCGATGAACCCTCTGCCAAGGACTTAAATGTGAATTGCAGAGTAATCATGTAGATGTAGATGTAGATGTAGAATGGATGCAGGTGATCAGACAGGATGCTTACGTTCGTGTCATCTGTCAGAGACGCATATCACTGCAACTACACGCGCCCCACACTACTACAGACTTCCTCCAGCTTGAACAGTCCCCTGCTGACACGCAGAGTCCATGAACTCATGAGCTTCTCTCTATACCCGTACAGCCCATGCGCTCGATACAATCTGAAACGAAACTCGTCGGACCAGGCAACATGTTTCCAGTCATTAACAGTCCAATGCCGGTGTTGATGGGCCCAGGCGAGGCGTAAAGCTTTATAAGTGTAATCATTAAGGGTGAAAGAGTGGACTTTCGGCTCCGAAAGCCCATATCGTTGATAATTCAATGAACGGTTCGCACATTGACACTTATTGATGGCCCAACATTGAAATCTGCAGAAATTTGCGCAAGGGTTGCACTCATGTCACGTTGAACAATTCTCTTCAGTCGTCGTTGGTCCCGTTCTTGCAGGATCTTTTTCCGGTCGCTGCAATGTCGGATATTTGATGTTTTATGGGATTACTGATATTCACAGAACACTCGTGAAATAGTCGTACGGGAAAATATCGCTACCTCGGAGATGCTGTGTCCCATCGCTCGTGCGCCGACTATAACACCACGTTCAAACTCATTTAAATCTTGATAACCTGCGATTGTAGCAGCAGTAACCGATCTAACAAATGCGCCAGACACATGTTGTCTTATATAGGCGTTGCTGACCGCAGCGCCGTATTCTGCCTGTTTACATATCTCTGTATTTGAATACGCATACCCATACCAGTTTCTTTGGCGCTTCAGTGTAAATGCAATCGTTACTGCACTTCGAGATTTTTCCTTTTCTCTTCGTACATCCATAGTTAAAAAGGAGGACAGTGGGACGTCAGCTGGTATAAATTCATATTAAAAATGAAGAACTTCCACAAGCTGTATTTAAGGTGTCGATTTTATTTTGGCAGCTACTTTCCACGTTGTAACAACGTCATTTTCAGGCCCATACACTTGTTGACGTCAAACTGCGTGCGGCTGATATTTGAAATCAGTGGTGACATATGGACGTGCTCCGTGTGAAAGATGGGTAGTAGTAGTACTAGTACTAGTTATTACCCACCTTCCACACGGAGCACGTCCATATCTCACCACTGACTTCTAGTATCAGCCGCACGCAGTTTGACGTCAGCAAGTGTATGGGCTGAAGATGACGTTACAACCTTGAAACTAGTTGCCAAAATAAAATCGACACCTTAAATACAGCTGGAGAAAGTTCTTCATGGCCGGCCGCGGTGGCCGAGCGGTTCCATGCTCTTCAGTTCGGAACCGCGCGACTGCTACGGTCGCAGGTTCGAATCCTGCCAGGGGCATGGATGTGTGTGATGTCCTTAGGTTAGGTTTAAGTAGTTCTAAGTTATAGGGGACTGATGACCTCAGATGTTAAGTCCCATAGTGCTCAGAGCCATTTGAGCCAAGTTCTTCATTTTTAATGTAAATTTGCCTTTTGTGTTCCATCATGACTAACACAGAATGCGTGCTTCTTTAGCTCTGCGTGAGATTTCTTGACTTGTAACTATGTTCAACATTAGATAAATAATTCCTACTTCGCAAGTAAATTTCTTATATTTCGGATGCAGATATCGAGTCTCGCATTAGATCGAGAACAGGCTACTAGCAGAGCATGTAGCAGTGCGTCGGTACGAAGCCTAAACCGTGGCAATCCGGCTGTCCCCACTTGCACCAGTTATGCAGCCCCAGGACGGCGCCTGTCGCCGTATAACGTCTAGTTACTGGGTTGGCTGGGCGACGGGCCCTCCTCCTTGACCTCTCGACACGTCCGGCGACCCCCCGCTGTCTGTCCTTTGTAGTCCGCTGGGGGCCAGGGACCGCGCGCCACGATAACTCGCCGATAGCGTCGTTTGTGGCACTCGTAACCGTGCTTTCAGCGGAGAGTGAAGTGCTAATTACCGAGTACATCGAAATCAACAACGCAAACAGCAGAGTTTACTACCTCGTCTGACTACAGTCATCAAAAGAAAGAGTCCCTCACGTAATAAGGAACATGTAATTCTCCTCGTACTGAACTGCCACATGTAACCATCAGGAGCTGAAATATGAGTCTTCAGATATCCGGGCACATACTATCTATTTAAGTTAAAAAAAATGTTCAAATGTGTGTGCAATCTTATGGGACTTAACTGCTAAGGTCATCAGTCCCTAAGCTTACACACTACTTAACCTAAATTATCCTAAGGACAAACACATACACCCATGCCCGACGGAGGACTCGAACCTCCGCACAGTCCATTCTATTTGAGTAACTACCTGTGTTGGTCTGAAAAATGGCGTAATTAACATTTTGAGATATTTATCGATTTTATCATATTTTATTAGATTATCTTTCTGGAGATTACACATGCTTGTACAATCACACCTTATTCTGTATTCTACAAGCCACCGCTGGATTAGTTTGCGACGGAATGCCCCTTTTCATGTGTCTAAAGAAATTTGCAATTCTAAAATTTATTGCCAACCTTGCCATACGAAGGGTCCATGTAAATGAAGAAAAATATCGTAAAATTACTAGGCAAAACTGATAGTCATCGCCACAACTTCTGTGTCAAAATTAAAGACTGTTGCAGAACAGTGGCCTACCATATCGTTAATCCCGCCTCTTTGTAGACCTACAATTTCTAATGAGTTTGCTATAGTACTGGTCGTGGGCAGGACAAACCATCTAAGCGACAGGCAGCCATGCAATGCATCTTTCATCTCAGATATACCGTTCTGCTCACCGGGTTCCGCGCCCGTGTCTTTTACGCGCAGCGCCTTAACAATCCCTGTTTAAGCAGCAATACTTGATCAAATGTACAGATATTATATATTCATACGGTAGTATAACGGATATTAAAATAAAAACTTCAATGACGAAACAAGCATTCGGAAATAAGTGTAATTTATTAACAAACAACCACTGTAATATAGAAACAAGAAAGAAATTCATCAAGACATGTATTAGATTGGCCCATTAGTTCGTGGCGTTTATGTTTTGCTCATTAGTATTCCAAGTTCTATGGATTTATTTATCAATTGTCATATTTTATTTGTAGTTCACTGCTGCTATTTGAGTTTACATGTCGTCATTTTGTCACTTGGAGATAGTAGAGTTGTAGACGCTAGAAAATGGAGTGGCAAGTGGGAAAATGGAAACATTTCCGACGTATTCTTCTGTTTGAGTTCAGTAAAGGGGTGACAGCAGTGGAGGCAGCCAGGAAAATTTGAGCTCTGTATGGGGATAGTGCCACTGGACAGAGCACGGCAAAGAAATGGTTTTCTAGCTTTAAGGAGGATCGTTTTAACATTAGAGACTCTCCACGTTCAGAAACTTTTGGGGTTTGATGAAGATCGTTTAAGCGCATTGATCTACAACGATCCATGTCACTGTACTGGAGAACTGGTAAACGTGATAAACTGACATCATTCTGCCATCGTGCGACATTTGCGTGCAATGGGGAAGATTCAAAAAATCGGGTGTGTGCCAAAATCATGAAAATCAGCGGGTGGCCGTATGAGCATCTCTGCTTGCTCGTCATCAACTCGTGAACAACACCGACCGATCCTATACTGGATCGTTGTTGTTGTTGTGGTCTTCAGTCCTGAGACTGGTTTGATGCAGCTCTCCATGCAACTCTATCTCCCAGTACCTACTGCAACGTACATCCTTCTGAATCTGCTTAGTGTATTCATCTCTTGGTCTCCCTCTACGATTTTTACCCTCCACACCGCCTTCCAATGCTAAATTTGTGATCCCTTGATGCCTCAGAACATGTCCTACCAACCGATCCCTTCTTCTAGTCAAGTTGTGCCACAAACTTCTCTTTTCCCCAATCCTATTCAATACCTCCTCATTAGTTACGTGATCTACCCACCTAATCTTCAACATTCTTCTGTAGCACCACATTTCGAAAGCTTCTATTCTCTTCTTGTCCAAACTATTTATCGTCCATGTTTCACTTCCATACATGGCTACAGTCCATACAAATACTTTCAGAAACGACTTCCTGACACTTAAATCTATACTCGAGGTTAACAAATTTCTCTTCTTCAGAAACGCTTTCCTTGCCATTGCCAGTCTACATTTTATATCCTCTCTACTTCGACCATCATCAGTTATTTTGCTCCCCAAATAGCAAAACTCCTTTACTACTTTAAGAGTCTCATTTCCTAATCTAATTCCCTCAGCATCGCCCGACTTAATTCGACTACATTCCATTATCCTCGACTTGCTTTACTGATGTTCATCTTATATCCTCCTTTCAAGACACTGTCCATTCCGTTCAACTGCTCTTCCAAGTCCTTTGCTGTCTCTGACAGACTTACAATGTCATCGGCGAATCTCAAAGTTTTTATTTCTTCTCCCTAGATTTTAATACCTACTCCGAATTTTTCTTTTGTTTCCTTTACTGCTTGCTAAATATACAGATTGAATAACATCGGGGAGAGGCTACAACCCTGTCTCACTCCCTTCCCAACCACTGCTTCCCTTTCTTGCCCCTCAACTCTTATAACTGCCATCTGGTTTCTGTACAAATTGTGAATATTCTTTCGCTCCCTGTATTTTACCCCTGCCACCTTTAGAATTTGAAAGAGAGTATTCCAGTCAACATTGTCAAAAGCTTTCTCTAAGTCTACAAATGCTAGAAACGTAGGTTTACCTTTACTTAATCTTTCTTCTAAGATAAGTCGTAAGGTCAGTATTGCCTCACGTGTTCCAACATTTCTACGGAATCGAAACTGATCTTCCCCAAGGTCGCCTTCTACCAGTTTTTCCATTCGTCTGTAAGGAATTCGTGTTAGTATTTTGCAGCTGTGGCTTATTAAACTGATAGTTCGGTAATTTTCACATCTGTCAACACCTGCTTTCCTTGGGATTGGAATTATTACATTCTTCTTGAAGTCTGTGGGTATTTCGCCTGTCTCGTACATCTTGCTCATCAGATGGTAGAGTTTTGTCAGGACTGGCTCTCCCAAGGCCGTGTATGGGGATAGTGCCACTGGACGGAGCACGGGAAAAAAAATGGTTTCTTAGCTTTAAGGAGGATCGTTTTGACATCAGAGACTCTCCACGTTAAGAAAATTTTGGGGTTTAATGCAGATGCAGATCGTTTACACTCATTAAGCTACAGCGATTTACGTCTCTGTACTGGAGAACTGGTAAATGTAATGAACTGTCATCATTCAGCCATCGTGCGACATTAGCGTACAATGGGGAAGATTCAAAAATCGGGTGCATGCCAAAATTACAAAAATTAGCGGGTGGCCGTATGAGCATCTCTGCTTGCTCGTCATCAACTCGTGAACAACACCGACCATTCCTATTCTGTATTGTTACTGGTGACGAAAAATTTTATCTTTACACTAACACAAGGAAATGAAAGGAATTGTTGAGCCCAAACAAATCAGCAACTCCCCCTTCAAAGACCTGCGAGCATCCACAAAAGAAAATGTTGTATATCTGGTGGAACAGCGACGATGTGGTGTACTACGAATTGCTTTCCCGAGGTGCCGGCATTCATGGTCAACAACTGAGACTGCTTACGGACGCAATCCAAGAATAACGACCAAGAAGCCCGCATGAAGTGGTTCTACTCCACGATAACGAACGCCCGCATTCTGGCAGACTTATAAAACACACTGTGCAGGGGTTGGTACGGGAAGTCGTTTTCACCCACCTTACTCACCTGATCTTGCGCCCTCAGATTTTCAGCCTTTCGGCTCTCTATCGAACAGCTTTCAAGAGACTTCCTTTCCGGATGAAAATGCGCCCCGAACCTGGCTCGACGAGTTCTTCGCCTCAAAACCACGTTATTTTTACAGTCGCAGAATCGGAAAGTTACCGCAGCATTGACGGATTTGTAAATAGTGAAGCAGGATATATTACTGATGACTAAATTCACTGTTATGTATATCTGTTGCGTTCATTAAACTTATGGAAGAACGTTATGAACGTATGCACCAACCCAATATTTGGAGCGTTTAAAGTTGTCGTTGTGAAGGGTGGAATGTGTGGAAACAAGAAATGAAGAGCCACAAGAACATCTAGGTCTGTAAGAAAATGTAATGAACAAGTGGGAAGAGAGATTGAACAGATGAGGACATTAACGTGATAAAAAAGAAAAACTAAATTAATTGGACGCCTAATTTGACATAACCACTTCATAAAAAAATATCCTGAGGAAAAAAGAGGCAGGTCTAGAACATCCACAACACGAAATGTTATCAGAGGAAGGAACTGCAGAATTATAACTAAATTGTGAAAGTGGCGAGAGAGAAAGATGGCTACATGTACGTGGCACAGTGTTACTCTTACTGTCTGATAAAGGTGCTTATATACTGTTCAGTTTTATTACAGTTTAGATTATTAACATTTATGAGGTCAAAACTGATAGTTAACTACCACAATTAACAATAATTGGCAATCAAATGAAAACGAGACAGATGGAAGAAATTAAGTTAATTGTTTTATTTCAAGAGTACCGTAATCGCCGTAACTATTAATTTATTTTCCCACTGTGAGATAGGACTGTCACACCTTAACGGAAAAATGTTTGCCATTGCCTAAGCAACTACGATTTTACCCAGTGGTATGCTCCTTCGTCTGAAACAGATTGACGGCCATGAAAGTCTTTTTTCAAGGCACCAACAATACGGAAATCACATGGGGAAGGATATGAACTGTATTGAGGATGAGTAGGTGCTTCCCATAGAAACTTCTGCAGTGTACTCGAAGAAACACATGGGCCCTTCTATAAGAAAATTAGAGACACCCCTGGAGAAAAGAGAATCGACTATACATAGGGTATTGCAGAAGTGTTACCACAAACTTCGAAGGGTTGTAGAGGGTGTCTTGAGGAACATATCGAGGACAAGAATCCATGTCCGGAAGCGTCATCTAACGACATTACAGAGCATCGAAGTTATAGGTTCTGGCACCTGTCCCTGGGCCACCCATTCAACAGCAAACATGACTTTATACGCGTGGGCGGAGCGTCTCGCAATGTTGTTTGTTGTTAAGTGAGACGACTGATTGCTACGATAGCCAATGGGAGAAGAGGGAGGAAGCTGCTGCATAGGCAAGCCTTGTCTCCTATGAACACGATCCTCTGTACCCTTGGTGAATGACAGTTTTCAACATGGTTTCCATCTGTCGTTTATTTTTCTCATGTGTACCGAAAAACACTGGACGTTTTGGAGGGTTTCAGGGGAAAAAAAGTCTGCGAATAGAACCCTGTGTCCAAAGCCATCACCCAACAGGGAAAAACACAGCATAGTGGTGGATGTGGGGAGAGAGATGGCAGAGTTTTGAAATTTGTAATACTGGATATTATGAACTGCTATGTATATTATGATTTTTCAACACTATTAAGGTAAATACATTGTTTGTTCTCTATCAAAATCTTTCATTTGCTAACTATGCCTATCAGTAGTTAGTGCTTTCCGTAGTTTGAATCTTTTATTTAGCTGGCAGTAGTGGCGCTTGCTGTATTGCAGTAGTTCGAGTAACCCAGATTTTTGTGAGGTAAGCGATTTGTGAAACGCATAGGTTAATGTTAGTCAGGGCCATTCTTTTGTAGGGATTTCTGAAAGTCAGATTGCGTTGCGCTAAAAATATTGTGTGTCAGTTTAAGGACAGTCTTGTATAATTTTTCTAAGGGGACGTTTCATAGGAGACGAGGCATTTCTACAAAGCAGCTGGCTCCATCTTCTGCACTGGTGAGCGTGGCAATCAGTCGTGACTACCGAATAACAAACAACATTGCGAGACGCTCTGCCTACAGTCCATCAGCGTACAAAGTCACTTTTGCTGCCAAAGGGGTGGCCTAGTGGAGGCGCAGGAGCCTATTACTTCGAGGCTCTGTAGCATCGTTGGATGACGTTTCCAGACGCGGTTCCTACCATTGATCTGTTCCCCAAGACACCTTACACAACCTCTCAAAGTATGTCGCAATATTTTTGGGAGATATGGTACCGCAAAAAAAAAAATTGACAGAGTGCTGTAGGATCTAAGCCTAAACAAGACCTCCGGAGTAGACGACATGGCCTCAAATTATTGGAATCCTTGGGAGAGCCAGTCGTGACAAAGTTATTCCACCTGGTGTATAGGATTTATGAAACAGGCGAATAAGAATGTAATAAATCCAATCCCAAAGAAAGCAGGTACTGACAGATGTAAATATTACCAAACTATCAGTTTAATAAGTCATGGTTGCCAAATACTGAAGCAAATTATTTACTGGAGAATGGAAAAATTGGTAGAGAGTGACTTTGGGAAAGATCAATTTGGGTTGCAGGGAAATGTAGGAACACGAGGGATTACTAACCCTACCACTTGTCTTAGAATATAAGTTAAAGAAAGGTAAACCTAGCCGACCGGGGTGGCCGAGCGGTTCTAGGCGCTACAGTCTGGAACCACACGACTGCTACGGTCGCAGGTTCGAATCCTGCCTCGGGCATGGATGTGTGTGATGTCCTTAGGTTACTTAGGTTTAAGTAGTTCTAAGTTCTAGGGGACTGATGACCTCAGAAGTTAAGTCCCATAGTGCTGAGAGCCATATGAACCATATGGTAAACCTATGTTTGCAGCATACAGAAAGCTTTTGACAATGTTGACCGGAAAACATTCCCCGAAATTCTGTTTATAGCAGGGATAAAATACAGGTAGCGAAAGGTTATAAACAGCTTGTACAGAAACCAGATTGCAGCTCTGAGAGATGAAGACCATGACAGGAGTAGTAGTATAGTGGGGTTCTCAGCACACTTTTGATATCAAATTGATATACAAATTAATTAAATTGATCAATAAATCACCCCTGGCCCGGCCACCCCCCACCCACCCCAAGATGACGTCACATATTTCTCTCAGCTGCATGTGTGCCCCAGCTCCCAGCTCCCCCTCCAGCACCCCCGCCCACACACCAACCCACCCTATTGGCGGGAATTTGGAATTTTGGTGGGAATTTCGAATTTTGTTGGGAATTTCTTTGTCCTAGGGCTGTGATGACAACCCACCCCACCCCCCACCCTGGAATTGACGGGAATTTAATATTGGCAATACCCTTTCTGGGACTCGAACCCTGGTCCTCCTGGGTGGAAAGCCCAAGTGTACCCCCCCAACACAATTAAACCACCAGAGGCAGTTGGAATTGACAGGAAATTAAAAATGGCTGTGATCTTTCTGGGACTCGAACCCTGATTCAACTGGATGGAAAGCCCAAATGCACCCCCTAACACATGGAAACTGCCCAGATGCTGGAGAGAAAGGTTAGGTTAGTGTAATTTTTTATTTTGGTTGGGAAACTGACGCAAATATCGATCCTAATCACGTAATTAATCACAAATATCGAGCCTAATTACACAACTATATGCATAGCGCTACACAAGGATGGCATAACAGCGAAATGCAGGTCAAAAACTGACAATACCATACAACTCGCGTTATGCTGCTGGAAAAAAAAAAAATTGGCAATACCACTCCAAACTAGTGGCAGACACACTCAAACTTTACCCTACGACTACAAGCTGGGAGAAAAAAGGCAGGGGTGTAAAGTGCTATCTTTATTCTTTTTGGTGGGAAATATGTTCAATTGACAAGATGCTGCTGTTGGACAGAGAGGAGTTTAAAAAGTGTAACCCAGGTAATCAAATCCAATACACACTACCACAACCGATGGAAGAAAATGCTTCGCAGTTCTAATTACACTTCGAAATTGTCGTGAAAAACCTGCACTCTTAATGAACGGGTCATAATGCAGCACATGTACTGGGGGAAAATCGTCGTTCTAAAAGAGTTCAGACGGGGTTGTAGTTGAACGTGCGTTCTTCTTTATGTACAATCACAAACTGGAGGAAACAAAGGACTTCTCACTTCCCCTCACGCCTCCCCTTCCCTCCTTCTACGATGCTCTGCCGAGCGTCTCGCGCCCCCGCTACCACCCTCTAAGGCCGCCGCCTGCACTCGGCTTTCCACCATCTGGACGCCGCCTGAAGGCGACGCTGCTACACCAACACAGTAGCGTGTATAGTCAACTAAACAGTACCAGATAAAAGGACGACCGCCTCAAGTGCAACTTGTTCGTCTAAAATATAGTGAGAGAACCCCCAAACGCCCCCCCCCCCTCCGGCCAGAGAGCAGCTGTGTCCAGCGGCCACCACAACATACACGCCCCCCCTCCCCCACACCGGCAGTATCCCGCCGTTCGGCAATGGAGAGCAATTATATTTGACGTCAACGCATCTACAATCAAGCATCTATTCAAAACAGCAAAACACATTTGCAACCACAAGAAATGTCCTCTTTCCACAAAAATAGGTACAGTACATTTTCTTTTAGTTTTATGAGCAAAATCAGCATAGTTTTTATGTTCGACTGCAGTCGCATCTCATTATTTTGTAACGTCCAGCGAAGCGTACCGCCATCGATCACAAATGAGCAACAGAAACCATCCTGCATAAAATCAGGAAAAAGAAAACTTTGACTCTTTTGATGCGATAACTACCGATCACCGCAGAATGTCCTCGTTATTTCGAAACTGGCATCGGAGAAAAGAAAAAGCAAGAATTTAAACTATAAACAAAAAATCTATATTAAGCAATTTCTTCCAGTTTGTTGGACAAATTACACGACCTGAGAGCGTCTCTCGCATTCAGTGTCTGTAAATTGTCTCTCATGCAAGTGTGTATTACAAACATTTCAGGCAATCTTTCATGCCATTGGCACACATGTTGAAAAAAAAACCACATTCATTAAACCCTTTGACAACAAGAAGCTATAATTAAAGAGAATGTAGCTGTTTTGTACACTATGACAGGCACCCTTTTACGAAAGCAATGCTTTATCATACTAGCGTCTCCAACGACTTGTAGTATAGTTTGTGGGATATGGTCCTCCTCCTACACTACAGGCGCTGCAACTTCACACTGGTCTGTGCAATGGATCAATGCCCATATATACCGGCGTTGCAACTTTACACTGGTCTGTGCAATGGATCAATGCCCGTATATTTAATAGGATCGTCACATGTGCTCAATGCTGGCATGCAGACGGTATTTGTTTTCGATATATGGGAGGAGAGAGATGCAGTAAAAATCTTATGGAGTTTGTAACGCCAGAAATGCATATCCTCTTATTTCCATCTATCGTACCATAATTTTTTTTCTTTATTTTGTTACCTGAAGATATGACATTTTTGTGTCTTTATATATTGTAATTGTTTTACAATCTGTATATATACAGGGCTATTACAAATGATTGAAGCGATTTCATAAATTCACTGTAGCTCCATTCATTGACATATGGTCACGACGCACTACAGATACGTAGAAAAACTAATAAAGTTTTGTTCGGCTGAAGCTGCACTTCAGGTTTCTGCCGCCAGAGCGCTCGAGAGCGCAGTGAGACAAAATGGCGACAGGAGGCGAGAAAGCGTATGTCGTGCTTGAAATGCACTCACATCAGTCAGTCATAACAGTGCAACGACACTTCAGGACGAAGTTCAACAAAGATCCACCAACTGATAACTCCATTCGGCGATGGTATGCGCAGTTTAAAGCTTCTGGATGCCTCTGTAAGGGGAAATCAACGGGTCGGCCTGCAGTGAGCAAAGAAACGGTTGAACGCGTGCGGGCAAGTTTCACGAGTAGCCCGCGGAAGTCGACGAATAAAGCAAGCAGGGAGCTAAACGTACCACAGCCGACGGTTTGGAAAATCTTACGGAAAAGGCTAAAGCAGAAGCCTTACCGTTTACAATTGCTACAAGCCCTGACACCAGATGACAAAGCCAAACGCTTTGAATTTTCGGCGCGGTTGCAACAGCTCATGGAAGAGGATGCGTTCAGTGCAAAACTTGTTTTCAGTGATGAAGCAACATTTTTTCTTAATGGTGAAGTGAACAGACACAATGTGCCAATCTGGGCGGTAGAGAATCCTCACGCATTCGTGCAGCAAATTCGCAATTCACCAAAAGTTAACGTGTTTTGTGCAATCTCACGGTTTAAAGTTTACGGCCCCTTTTTCTTCTGCGAAGAAAACGTTACAGGACACGTGTATCTGGACATGCTGGAAAATTGGCTCATGCCACAACTGGAGACCGACAGCGCCGACTTCATCTTTCAACAGGATGGTGCTCCACCGCACTTCCATCACGATGTTCGGCATTTCTTAAACAGGAGATTGGAAAACCGACGGATCGGTCGTGGTGGAGATCATGATCAGCAATTCATGTCATGGCCTCCACGCTCTCCTGACTTAAGCCCATGCGATTTCTTTCTGTAGGGTTATGTGAAAGATTCAGTGTTTAAACCTCCTCTACCAAGAAACGTGCCAGAACTGCGAGCTCGCATCAACGATGCTTTCGAACTCATTGATGGGGACATGCTGCGCCGAGTGTGGGAGCAGCTTGATTATCGGCTTGATGTCTGCCGAATCACTAAAGGGGCACATATCGAAAATTTGTGAATGCCTAAAAAAACTTTTTGAGTTTTTGTATGTGTGTGCAAAGCACTCCGAAAATATCTCAAATAATAAAGTTATTGTAGAGCTGTGAAATCGCTTCAATCATTTGTAATAACCCTGTATATACATATATATATATGTCGATGTATAATTGGTTTGTTTCTATTTTTACGCTGGGTCTTGCCTAGGGAAAACTATGCTATCGAACGATTACATTGATAGGTCGTGTGGAGAACCAAATTGTTTAGGATCTTGGGTAGTGTTAACTCTGTCGCGTGGAGCGCGGGCAGAGGGGAGTCTGGCTGGAGGAGTGCGGTGGAGCAGGTGGGTTGTGTGACGCTCCCGCGAGTTGCCGCGCTTTCAGGGTTTGGCAGCATGTAATTGCGCTCGACTTGCTATGATAGTTCCTGACACGGTGTCGCGGACGGGAAGCATGAGCTGGCGCACATCAAGAGCCCGTTTCGCCTGGTGACCCTGTCGAGAAGAAGGCGCGCCAACATCCAGCTTCTGCAACAGTGACGGCCGACAATGAGTGACTGTCGCCACCTCCTCGATCGACGACTTCAAACCTTCAATCAACCAACAAGAAAGACTGGAAGCACGTAAAGTTTTAGAACTGTATGGCAGACCTCAGCTTTTCAAACTGTCCAATTTCTCTCACAAATTACAGCAATGTAGCATGAACCTTTGTTGCTCATTGCCCCAATTGCGTTACCAAGCAGGGTCCCTTCCTTTTCCGAAATGAACTCGAGTGTCGTTGAAATTCAAACGCCAGCATTAAAGTAATATCATTCGATTTCACTGCTTTAATTTTAAAGTTCAGTTAAGGTATTCATAGCTGGCTACAATATTTAGATTACACAAGCACAAATTAAGAGTGCGAGTTTTGTTACCGTATTTTAGCTTATCTGTGACTGTAGCTCAGTTTGGTACATACTAAATTTTACTATTGTTAATTGTTCAAAAAACGGTTCAAACGGCTCTGAGCTCTATGGGACTTACCTTCTGAGGTCATCAGTCTCCTAGAACTTAGAACTACTTAAACCTAACTAACCTAAGGACATCACACATATCCATGCCCGAGGCAGGATTCGAACCTGCGACCGTAGCACCAGCGCGGTTCCAGACTGAAGCGCCTAGAACCGCCGGCTGTTAATTGTTCAGAATCATTTAGTTCAAGTTCAGAGTTAAATCTCTTATTTCTAAATTGCGTAGATTCAAGTAGCTTTTGAAATGATTGTTGAGGTAGCCCAAGACTAACCTTATTTTACTGAATTTCGTAGTGCTTCAGAAACAAAGTTCACTATTAATTTCAGTCACTAAATTAACTTTCAGTTTTGTTAATTGTTTTGCTGAATTGTAGCGAAATTGATTACTTCTGACAAACATTCAGTTTTCACACAACACGTGTCAACCTACAGTTGCCATGGTTTTAGTGCTAATTATATGTGCAACAACCTTTCTTTTTCATTTATTATAGTAGTTGTCCATAGGACTGGCGACTGTAATTTTCCCCAAATCTCAAATATCTAATTAACGCCAGTTAATTGTTAATGTAACGATCGCACATTTCCTTTCTTTATTAATTTTACCCCTTTTCAAAATTAATTTCCACCAGTTTCATTTGCATTTTTCCTTTCATTTATACGGGTTGCAGAAGGTGGTGGATGTAGCTCTCTCCGACTTCTGCTCAGTTCCTACAAATTGGAACGATCACATGCACAAAGCTGCAGAAATGGCAGCAGTTGCAAGAGGCATAGGGATTTTACTGTAGCAGATAGGTTCGAAAAAAGTGACTCATTTCGAGATGTGAGAGCACCAGAAATATGAATCACTAGTGACTGTAATCATTGAATGACTTCTCCATCGGATACAAAGCATGTATGTGGTTGAATAGGAAGTCTGGATTCCAAATCATTGACATCATTACTACCAGAGAGCATAGCACTAGAGATCTGTAAAGCTAGTGTACATTTCCTACGACCTCAATCAGCACACCATCTACTGTTTGTGACCCTTCTCAATCAACCATCGGCTATAACCCAGGCGATATATCACTGAACCTCTGACGTGGCATCGAGATAGAATGCGTTACAAATACTGGAGAAATACCCAGTGGCGGCATGGGAGAGTTCCAAATAACAGTTTCATATCACGTTCCATAGCCGAATCAATTTCTAAATTCTGTAATTTTATTACGTGGTTGCACCGTCGGCTACGTGTAACCACGCTGTTGGTCCGATAATATACATTCTGGAGATCACTGTCTATAATCAGTGTCATGGTATTTGGAAAACAACTTCATTTGGAGGTGATGCCATACCACGATTTATAGAGCCAGCATAGGTTTTAACATGGATACTTGTGTGCACCTGTAGAACCAAGACTGCTTGTGACAGTAACCTATAGTAGTAGCTGCGATCGTGTTTTTCAACATCTGGCAGTTTGTAAGAAGATTACGCCTCCCATTTTAAGACACAGTGGTACCACATGCAAGAAAAACTCATGAGATAAATCCACCCATCGCTGATTTTCGGTCGGTATCATTTCGTACCACCAGCAATCAGTTATTGGCGAAGTGTTATACTTAGTAGTAAGGGATATGTGATAGGTTCGCCTTGAGCATCAGGCTTGTAAAGTATGTGTTTGCGTTCTGACATGTGCAAAGGAGATGACTATGTCCAGTTGTAAGGAAAGTGTGAATTTGACATGGAATACTGTGATAGCAAAGGGAAGAGTATGTCAAGCCATAAGATTGGCACAAATGTATCTATTTCCAGAGGCACAGCCGTCAGCAGGGTGTATTTCCGATACGTTTCCTAGGAGGAGTCTGTCTAGGAGTGCGTGGCGCGCCAGCTGAGGCCTGAGGCAGGAATGATACACATTTCCCACTAACGGCAGGAGCCCCGCGAATGGTAAGGCCTGTTGGGATGCAGGAATGTATCCGACTTATTCGTGTCGTCCTCTAGATGGCAGAATAGTGAACTAATACCTAGTATGTGTTGGACAGCTTTCGTGATCACGTGGAAATTTGAGAAGATTCAGGATGGACATGTGATTGTGTTGAATCATTACTCCCACCCATGTAAATTTTCCGATTGACTGCTTCTTCACATTTCCTATCTTTATTTGGTTGAGAGATCATCGATTGTGGTGTGTGTTGAGTGCATCTAGCTGGTGACAGTTTTTTTTTTTTTTTTTTTTTTTTTTTTTTTTTTTTTTTTTTTTTTTTTTAAAGTTTCCGCATAGAGGTCTTTGCAGATGGGATAAGTTTCCAGTTACTCAGTTGCTTACAGCAGACTTCACCTCGCTGAAGTTGGCAGCTCTGTAGAGTGTGCAATGCATTATTTCGGTGATTATGAGTTGTTTGCATGTCTGTACATCAGTGTACTGCATTACTTCGATCATTTACGAATAGTTTGCACGTCTGTAGGCTATGTAGCGTGACTGTAAGCATGTCAGGGCGAGTGTTTTGTGTCGGTGTAATAAAAAAATAGGTGAAATCCTTCCCTAAATAAATTGTTCGAAAATAAACAAAGTACACCTCTTCCTCTCTCCCCAGCAGCTGGACATAGGCTGTGTCCTTTTCCCGCCATTTTCCCCTCAGACCGCCATGCGACAGCAGCACCCTCTGGTGACAGTACTGTGTACTCGGTCAGTTGGACTAAGGACCTCATGGTTAACACACTAGATGTAGCTACTGTCTCAATTTTTTTTAAAGTATACGTTCCATGCAAAATAAAGACTTATGTCCATCCTGTCCAGCAGCCTAGCATAGGCTGAGTCCTTTTCCCACCAATTCGAAGGAAGAGGTGGCGGTCGGATGACTTAAGTTAGTGGAGGTAGCCCAAGTGACCTATTTTCCCACCTCTCTTAGGTTAGTGGAGGTACCCCAACTGACCTCCTTTCAGCCAAAATTTGAACTTCCCGCCATTTTCTGGAGGAGGGGGGGAAAAGGGGAGGGAAGAGTGTTAGGTTAGTGGAGGTAGCACAATTGACCTATTTTCGTGCCAAAATTTGAAATTCCCGCCATGACGTCATTGCGACATTGCCACATCTATCGCCGCCATCTTGGATACGCCATCTTGAATAATTGTGGCAACAATGCAACGTGGGGCCGTTCGAACTTTGTCCTAGTACTGTGGAACACATTTAGCCACAAAATCATCCGCAATTATCTTATTTGCACAAGGTGGTATGCATAGAAGTAGAACTTGTGCCTCTTCCCAGAGCTCAAATTTTTCATCATTTGTACATCCTGTTTGAAGGGAGTCAATAGACATTGTATTTAAACGGCGGCAGTTGTCAAGAACGAGTTTTGCCAGAATTTTCCGGTCACTACGTCTATCCACGAACATCATGCTTTGTGTCAGTTTTTCGTCGA
Organism: Schistocerca cancellata; assembly: GCF_023864275.1. Lineage (NCBI taxonomy): Eukaryota > Metazoa > Arthropoda > Insecta > Orthoptera > Acrididae > Schistocerca > Schistocerca cancellata. Next base: position 991,756,218 of record NC_064627.1, on the reverse strand, counting down.
GGGTTATGCCTATCTCATTTCTGTTATTTGTGGAGCCATACTTTATTAGCTGTTAATCCTTTGTTTTCTCGCTGGACTTTGACCGATTCGAGTTTATTTGTTGCTTACAACACGTACTGATGTTGCGTCTATGTAGTACTTCTGGCAGTGCTTGGCTGTGTCCTGTCAAGGAATCGATATTCGCTGTTTCTAATCCTTATTGGCAGTGTTCAGTGTTCCATCTATTATCGTCGCTTGGGGTGCGTGTCGAGGGTTGCGGGGGGGGGGGGGAGGGGGCTCCCCTATTACGAGACTGGAGGGGTGACCTGATATTTACGGCTCTCGTCCACTGTCGTACTTTCATGACTAGAAAGGCTTTCAATTTTTATGTCTCGTTAACACCTGTCGACAAGTATGTCATCTTACCAAGCTTGGTGAATGCCGCCATTGTCCCACTGAGCTCTTATCCACCATTGCTTCTTCTGAGTAGTCTAAGCATATAGTCCACCCCCAACTCAAGCTCCAAATGGTCGTATGTGAGAGAAGCGTGCCAATGACATTTTATTATCTGCCAGATTGGTTCGCTGGAAGTATTTTATTTTCTTCAAGCCGTCCCAGATACACACATGTAAGACCCTAGGCAGGGACTCCCTATCCCAATGGTGTCGAACTCTCCCGTTTTTCCTGGTATATCCCATATTACAGCAATTTTTTTAATCCTCCCAACTCCCTTATCGACAGCCTCTTTCTCCTATATAGTTTGCCAGTGATCACTATTATAAATATTAATCCTGAGAAATACTACAAATAGTTCAAAATCCCTGACCAACAAATCTCGAAACATTGTCCTGTAATAATCCATACCATTTTCAGGTACAGCCTTTTTTCTGTTTGCGCTTCTACGGAAATAAGATGCTTTGGCTCAAGGGAAATCGAGGACCGGGGAAAGAATGCAATAGCCTAAACATATGGAGGGTTCGTGAGAGGGGGATTGGTTACTTGTTTCTCGGTCAGTACTGGCAACCAATGGACACACTCGTCTTGTACCGATCAGGAGCTACGGCATAAATAAGGCGCAAAAGTAACAGGGACTCACCAAAACGGATTCATTCACGTCTAAACACACTCGTTTACTTCTCAACTGACTGAGACAAGCTTATTGTGCGCTGTGTAAGCGTGACTTCAGCATCTCTCATAGGGGTATTGCCGATTGCAGTCAACATTCATTTATAGATGTTCATAATCGGAATTCAAAAGAAGTGATGGCGTCCTCAAATTTACTCACATATTTCGGTAATGGCAGCGAGGTAATTAAAAACGTTGCAGCTAGCAATAGTTTCTCATATTGTCTAGCATAATACGAACTACATAAATATGGATTGTGGTAATAAATTATCGAAGAACGTTGCTTACAATTCTAATTTGGTTGCGATGGTGACATGTGGTCAAGCTAAGGCAGAAGCAATCCTGAAAAAGGTTTTGCCTCCAAAAAGTGTTCAGCACTTCACTCATGTTTTGATAGACCCAGTGCTCTATTGCACCTGATGCCTGCAACCACAAAAATAGACAGATGTTCCATCCAGTTCAAGATATTTTCATCCTCAAAAGGTAAAAAGAAACAGACTTATGGATTTAATAGAACAGACTGATGAGACAAGTAATGGTATTCACAGTCTGATCAAGTCTTCACTGAATTTTCATAATTTAGATGTAAAGAACATCGCTGCATTCTGTGGACATCATGCAAATGTGATTTATGGGAAGTGTAATTCTGTGTTTAAACTGCTTCAAGAGACAGCAAGCATTTGGTAAAATAATGCAACAAAATATGCATGTGATGCATCGGATGTAGATACTCAAATGCTTCTCTTCAAAATTTATGAACATTTGTCTTTATCATCAATTCCAAGAAATTGCGACTAATTGAAATGTATTGCGATTGAATCTTCCTTAATCCTCCCTTAAAATCATGTCAGATTTTTGACGTATCCTTTAAAACCATGATCAAATGTTGGCCGCCCTGCACTATCCACCATCTGGAGATGGGCTCTCGAAGATACAGATCTCACCAAGAGCATACGCACATACAATGATTTTTATAAATATGATTAGCTTCTTGCTCCTGATCGTCAAAGTTGCAGGAAAAATGAATTTCTTAAATGTGCCTCGAGCGATTCTGTGCAGAGGGTTGTGTAAATGGAAGACAGGGAAAAACCACCCTGAATAAAGATATTGTTATCAAATAAATAAAACACGTAGTGAAAGCACTGCTTGACAGAACCCTAGCTCTTGTGTCATCCGTCGGTAGATAAGTTAATCTGAGACTACTATCAGTAGCAAAGATTGAACATAATGAGTTCCTTATCTGTCAACCGTTACATTTCAGATTTATATTTACTGTTTCTCAGATATACGAACTACTTTTAATTTAATTTTGATATATTTTGGCGTAACGTGTGTAGAGTTGAAAAATAGTTATTGATGCCAAGAGCTTCTAGCTGCTGAAAATAATAATCTTCGCTAGTGCAAAATACATATTTCCTTTCCATGAAGTTGACGTCTTTCCATCTACTAGCTTTTTTCGTGGAAAAAATGTTGCAAACGACGTATGAGCTTTTTTCGTGGAAAAAATGTTGCAAACGACGCCCGATAGGGTCAGACCTGCAATACACTTAAAAAAGATTGTTTAGCATCCAGAATTTTACTCTCTTTGGTGTAATCTGGTTATGAACAAATGTAGAGCTGATAGAGCAACTTGCAAAGACCTATTCCGCTTAACGGTCATTTGGCTTTATTCCCCTCTACACGTTTGTCCTTTTTTAAGCGGACAGTAACTCAGAGGACTATGTGTTTGTGTGGTGAATACGAATAAGTAAATGCAGTATGTGTATACATAAATGTATTAATTAAATAAATCATGCTGTATATCAGAACATCACTAAATGCACTCATCTCCACATAGAATGCACTCTCAGTCTCTTGCTAGGCAGGCACGATTTCTGAGACACGTAATGCGACGGTTAAGAGTTGTCCCGCTGAAAATATTTTTCGTGTACGTGATTTGTTTATACATATACTCTCAACAACCAAGGCTAGGAATTATTTCTTTCACACTAGGGATGTCAGGGTACAACAAATGCGGTTTCTCTCTTCTTGTTACCAACATAATTTCTGATAGTTTTCACATCCACAAAATTTATTCATTAAATAAACTGAATACTTCTGGAGAAAATGAGGCTGAGGCCAATGTGATACAAGGTGTTTCAACAAGACTCATCGGATTTCACAAGACTTTACCTTCATTATCATATTGGAGTTTAGAGCGCATTTCACGTGCTTGCAGAAAAATAAAAATGAATTAAAGATGGGCCTGCATTTTTGCGAGTACACAAATTGTTGTTTTGTTTTTAACATCCAGACATATTTTACCATAGTTGTGGCGTCTTCAGTGGTTTTTTCCTTTTATTTTTCTGAAATACATTCAAACAGATTATGTTTAGGTTAGGAAATATGTTACATCGGATTTTGTTGTTATCTAAATTATGTATGCACTTTAGCTTTTATTTTACATTCTATTTGTCCTGTGTGTGTCAATCGAAATCAGCCACAGATCTAAATTAGTACATCACACCGTCTTCAAACATAATTGATGTTAGGTATTGTCATCAGCGAACTTTTGTTTATAATCTGATCTGTTGTGTCTTGTTGTACTGTATCGACATCGATGCACTCATATCTTTGGATCTTAAATGTTGCCCAGCGAGCGCAGCTCCCTCTGGCGTGACCTGAGGAGAAATCTTGCTGCGATCGCAAAACAGAGTAGTGGGGCAAAGGTATACATGGATATCAAATTGATATCAAATCAGTTAACCTGATCACTTAATTACCCTCCCAGAGGATGCAGAGAGACAGCAAATGTCCCTTCCCCATCGCCTCTCCTTTCCTCCTCCCCTCCCCTTCCACACCCCTGGAAATGGCGGAATATTGAAATTTTGGATAGAAATGCAAAAAATGGTGCGAAATTTAAATTTCTTGCTGGGAATATCAAATTTTGTGTGTTCATCTTGAGGTTCGTAGACCAAGTGGCCTAGTTCACAACAGCACTACCAGAGGGCACTGTTGGCCCTCCTCCACTCCACACTCTGCTTCCCCCTCCTCCATCTGGAAATTGGCAGGAGAAGGACTAAGTCTGTGCTGGGCTGCTGGATAGGTCAGTGCAGTGTACTGTTTATTTAAACAATTTGAGTTGACACTGATTGACCGCTAGACAGTAGCTCATCCAGTTTCATCAATAAATGCCACATGTGAAGTGGATATTTCCACTGTTAGTCTAGCACTGGAGAGTTGCAGCAGCCAATCTAGCATATAGCCCTTTATGGGAAGGTGTGGGAAGGATGAATGATGATACAGGGGAGTTTTCCCCTGCCAATCTACAAGTGAATAGCTGCTGCTGCTGGAAGGAACATAAGGATAGGTAATGATAATATTAGAACAACAACCCACTGTGCTTTTTCTTTTCTTTATTGTAATTTCATTCCCCAGTCCCACATGGGCAGGGGAAGGCTGTCAGTGGCACAGTCCACCACTCTTCATATGGCTACTATGGGACGTAACATCTGAGATCATCAGTCCCCTAGAACTTAGAACTACTTAAACCTAACTAACCTAAGTACATCACACACGCCCATGCCCAAGGCAGGATTCGAACCTGCGACCGTAGCGGTCATGCAGTTCCAGACTGAAGCACCTAGAATCACTCAGCCACAATGGTCGGCCCACTGCTCTTCAGCTGAGTGACAGCACAAATAAGAAGATGAAATGAGATACATGAAAGGTGATAAAAAAGGGACACATAAGAACATTGAAGGGGAAACAGTGGGTGTTACAATAGACATTTGCACAGGAACTTTCACTGTGAGGCAGCTTAAAAAGCCCACATAAAGATAAAAACACAGTTGGCGATTTGTGGATCATGTAAAATACGCTGAAGTCACATGCAGAATTTAAAAGCTTGCCACAGTATTAAAACACACCAGAACGACACTTTGAAACCAGTGCACAAGATGGAGCACGCACCAAGAAGAATAAAAACTACCGGTAGGGACCTGCTGAGGAAGGAGAGGTCTGAGAGGAGGGAAAGGAGAGGAGAGGAGGGGGCAGTGAGGGAGGGGGTGGGATGAGAAGAGAGGGGGTCAGGTGGGTGCATTAAGGGGCAGGAGATGGGAGGGGTGGGAAAGTGAGAGGGAGAAGGAAGTCAGGAGGGAGCACAGAGATGCAGAAGGTTGCATAAGAAAGGGAGGGGGTGGAGGAAGGAGGAAAAAACCACTCAGGAGAAGGGGAGGGAGCCCTGAGGAAGAGAAGAGGTAAGGTAGGTTTAGAGTTGGTAGGTGGGGTAGATATAAGAGCAAAGCTCATCATCCAAGAGGGGTAGACACTGGAAGTTGCATTGAGAAAGGAGGTTGAGGATGTGAAGAGGAAGAGAGTGCAGGACATGACAGTAAAGGTATGGCAGTGGGCTGGGGGTAGAGAAGATAGAAGACACCAGGGGGTGAGGGGGATCGAGTGTGCAAACTATGTACAGGGTGTGGATGTGTTTGAGAAAAAGGAGATGATGTGGAAAGGGGTTGAGGTCATAGAGGATCCATGTGGGGGACAGGAGGCAGATAAGGAAGGCGAGGTGGAGTGCATGGTATTCAAGGATTTGGAGCGCTTTATAGAAACTAGGTGGGCAGAGATCCGGGCAGCACAGGCATATCAAAGGATGGAGCGAATAAAGGATTTATAGGTACAAAGGATGGTGGAAGGATGCAGTCCTCATGTCTGGCCAGACAGGAGTTTCAGGAGGCAGAGTCTATTGTGGGCTTTGTGTTGGATCATAAGCAGAGAGGGAGTCCAGTAGAGGTGACAATCAAGGGTGAGGCTAAGGTATTTCAGGGTAGTACTGAGGAGTATACAATGACCATAAATGCTGAGATAAAAATCATGGAGCCAGAAGAAGTGGGTGGTATGACCTATGATGATTGACTGGGTCTTGGAAGGGTTGATGCGAAGGAGCCACTGGTTACACCAGGTGGTGAATTGGTCGAGGTGTGTTTGAAGGGTATGTTGGGACTGTTGAAGGGTAGGCTAAAGGGCCAGAAAGGTGGTGTCATCAGCAAATTGGAGGAAGTGGACAGGTGGGGGAGGTTTGGGCATATCTGCAGTATATAGAAGATAGAGAAGAGGGAAAAAGACAGAGCCTTGGGGCACCCTGGGGGTGGGACAGAAGGTACGGGAATTGGTATTGTGGATAGTGACATAGGAGGGATGAAGGGAGAGGAAGGAAGCAACGAGATGGACGAAACTGATGGGAAGAGAGTAGATCTGGAGTTTAAAGAGGAGCCTGGGATTCCAGACTGGAGGTTGAGGGAAACAAAGATAGTGGAGCGACAGGAGTTAAGTTGGATGGAAAGAAGATTGCCAAGGTTCAGGAGTGTCATTAGCTAAGAAGGAGGACTGGAAGTCCCACTAGGTAAGGGAAGGAGGTGGTGCTGCTGAAGGTGGTGATGAATATGGCAGGAGAGCATAGACTCAAAGACCTTACTGAACACAGATGTGAGGCAGATGGGACGATAGGAAGAGGTGTCAGAGGGGGTTTGTTGGGTTTAGGGAACAGCAGGAAATGGTTTGTCTTCCAAAGATCAGGGTAAAAGCCTATGGAGAGGAGGACATTATACAGGGTAGCAAGGACAGCCAGAAAGGAGGGGGAGGAATTCCCCGAGGCACCATCATGATGAGGGGCCTTGTTGTGTTTGGAGCAGAGGATGAGTTTGATGTCATATATGGTCATGGGACTGTTTATGTCTGAGAGTGGTAACTGATCAAAGTACCAGAAACTGGGGGCCAGTGGCACGACAGATGTATTGGAGTGTTCAAGTATCATGGGGAAGAGGGAGTAATCAAGTGAGAATCGTCAGGAATGGAGAATACCTCAGGTGGGAAGCAAAATGGTTAGCCTTACTGGGATTGGCATGGAAGGAGCGGACGTCATGGAGAAGGGGATAATCTGGGGTGGAATGGCTACCAGTAAGGCGGTGGAAAGTAGACCAGTACTTGTAGGAGTCGACAGGGAGGGAGGAGTTGAGGCATGTACATGTCTGGCACCAGTCCCAGCGTTTCTTTGGTGTTAGGAGGTTTTGGATGTGTCATTGTAATTGCCAGCAACAGATAAGTGTCCTGGTCATGGGGGGAGGGGGGGAGGAGCGGTACAGCCTATGTGATTCACAGAGAAGGACAGTCTGTGGAGGAAGAGTAGAATGGCGAGGTTGGATAAGTTTGGTAGGAAAGTCGGCCCCCACAGCGTCAATGATGGTCTCCTGAAGGAAGGGAGAAGCATGGGTGACGCCAGCAGGATGGTGAAAGGTAAGTGGGTGGCTTTTGATCTATGAAGCTATGGATTCCTGGTAGGCATCCCAGTCGGCGCCCTGGTAGTCATGGATGGACTTCGGAGGGGCAGTAGGGTGGGGGGGGGGCAGTAGGGGTGTGATGAGCAGAGGAGATGGTGAGAAGGACTGGGAGGCGGTCGCTCCCAATGGGATCGAGGATGTCTGCAGCAATATGACCAAGGAGATTGGGGGAAGTGAGGTTGACATCTGGGATGGAGATACTTTAGGGACAGGTATGCTGTGGGAGTCGAACAAGGTCACTGTGGGGGTGGCGAGGAACTGATGCCACCGACGAAGGGTGGCAGGGTCATAGCTGTGGATGTTGAGGTCTGCGGCGATCACGTAGGTGGAGAAGATATGGTCAACATGGGAGATGAAGTTGTAGGGAAGAGGAGCTGCAGGACAGACATAGATAGTGGCACAGGTGATGGTGAGGGAGGGAAAAAGGACACCCAATGTGCCTTTTTTTTCTTTATTGTAATTTCATTCCCCTGACCCATATGGGAAGGGGAGTGCTGGCAGCGGCACAATCCGGCGATCTTCAGCATAGTGACATTACATTGAAATGAAAAGAGGAAACCACACATAAAAAAGGTGGAAAAAGTGGGCCATAAAAACATAATAAATGGAGACAATGGGAGTTGAAATATACACTGACATGTTGACGCTCATTGTGGGACAGTTAAAAAAGCTTGACATAAATTTAATACAACACAGTTGGAGAGTCACTGAGCATGTATAAAAGACACTGGAGTTACACGCATAAGTTAAAAGGTGGCCACAGTACAAAAACACACAGAACGAGAGACACTTAGAAACCCACTGTAAGCGATGGAGCACACACGAAGAATAAAACCTGCCAGGAGGGACTGTGCCATTGACAACCCTCCCCTCCCCATATGGAGCTGGAAAATGAAATTACAATAAAACAAAAAAGGGCACTGTGGGATGCTGGATCATTGTTCTAACATTATTATTATCCACCCTTATATTTCTCCTAGGAGCAGCTATTCACTTGTAGATCGGCAGGAGGCTAACCTGTTCTTAAGTCATAGCTTGCTGTCCTATCATTATTTCCCACACAGGGCTATTGCCTATAATTACTGGACCAACCCTCTAGTGAGCTGGACCAACTTTCTAGTGGTGGACTAACAGCGAAAATATCCTCTCCACATACAGCAGGTATTTACACATACACTCCTGGAAATTGAAATAAGAACACCGTGAATTCATTGTCCCAGGAAGGGGAAACTTTATTGACACATTCCTGGGGTCAGATACATCACATGATCACACTGACAGAACCACAGGCACATAGACACAGGCAACAGAGCATGCACAATGACGGCACTAGTACAGTGTATATCCACCTTTCGCAGCAATGCAGGCTGCTATTCTCCCATGGAGACGATCGTAGAGATGCTGGATGTAGTCCTGTGGAACGGCTTGCCATACCATTTCCACCTGGCGCCTCAGTTGGACCAGCGTTCGTGCTGGACGTGCAGACCGCGTGAGACGACGCTTCATCCAGTCCCAAACATGCTCAATGGGGGACAGATCCGGAGATCTTGCTGGCCAGGGTAGTTGACTTACACCTTCTAGAGCACGTTGGGTGGCACGGGATACATGCGGACGTGCATTGTCCTGTTGGAACAGCAAGTTCCCTTGCCGGTCTAGGAATGGTAGAACGATGGGTTCGATGACGGTTTGGATGTACCGTGCACTATTCACTGTCCCCTCGACGATCACCAGTGGTGTACGGCCAGTGTAGGAGATCGCTCCCCACACCATGATGCCGGGTGTTGGCCCTGTGTGCCTCGGTCGTATGCAGTCCTGATTGTGGCGCTCACCTGCACGGCGCCAAACACGCATACGACCATCATTGGCACCAAGGCAGAAGCGACTCTCATCGCTGAAGACGACACGTCTCCATTCGTCCCTCCATTCACGCCTGTCGCGACACCACTGGAGGCGGGCTGCACGATGTTGGGGCGTGAGCGAAAGACGGCCTAACGGTGTGCGGGACCGTAGCCCAGCTTCATGGAGACGGTTGCGAATGGTCCTCACCGATACCCCAGGAGCAACAGTGTCCCTAATTTGCTGGGAAGTGGCGGTGCGGTCTCCTACGGCACTGCGTAGGATCCTACGGTCTTGGCGTGCATCCGTGCGTCGCTGCGGTCCGGTCCCAGGTCGACGGGCACGTGCACCTTCCGCCGACCACTGGCGACAACATCGATGTACTGTGGAGACCTCACGCCCCACGTGTTGAGCAATTCGGCGGTACGTCCACCCGGCCTCCCGCATGCCCACTATACGCCCTCGCTCAAAGTCCGTCAACTGCACATACGGTTCACGTCCACGCTGTCGCGGCATGCTACCAGTGTTAAAGACTGCGATGGAGCTCCGTATGCCACGGCAAACTGGCTGACACTGACGGCGGCGGTGCACAAATGCTGCGCAGCTAGCGCCATTCGACGGCCAACACCGCGGTTCCTGGTGTGTCCGCTGTGCCGTGCGTGTGATCATTGCTTGTACAGCCCTCTCGCAGTGTCCGGAGCAAGTATGGTGGGTCTGACACACCGGTGTCAATGTGTTCTTTTTTCCATTTCCAGGAGTGTAGATCAGTAGTAGGCTACTTCCATATACAGACGTGTTCAAATTTTTAGACTAAAGACATTTTTTCCAAAATTTTACATTTATTACAGATTTATGTCCACATACAGATTATATTTGTACATTCAATATTTAGTATAGGTGCCTTTTTTCTTAATCAACATTTTAATCCTTTTTGGCATAGTTTTTCTTAACTTTTCACATGACATTTTGATATCATTGTCAAGGTTCCAGATTTCCTCTAATTTCTCCCTGAGATCTTGTTTGGTGGTTATTGTAAATTTCCTTATCCTCTGTTTCACAATAGCCCATAAATATTCAATTGGGTGATATCAAGGTTCTTCCCTGACCAGGGCAACACTTTCAGTTCCTTTTCTTCCGAGTACTTGGAAACACTTTTGGCTTTGTGGCAAGGGGCCCCATCATGGATAAAACTGGCATCTTTATTAGGAAACCACTCATTTATTTGGGGGAAAAGTTCCTTTTCAAGGATTTCTTTATATTGTTCTTGCCTCATCGTCCCTTCAACGATGTGTAATCTGCCAGGACCTTTCATGGACATCACTCTCCATACAATAAAGGAAGTTGGATGCTTCACACATTGCTGCTTACACTCAGCTTTGAACTGTTCTCAAGGTCTGTGACGAACATACTGGCTGCTTTCTTCCATCACAGTGAACACAGATTCATCACTGAAGCATAAGTGAAGCATGTGTACAAAATTTCAATTTAGAAAAGTTAGGAATATTGGCATAGGAGACCTCAAAAGTTCCAAAATTCAAATACACATTTCTTCAGTATCAATAAAACATCACAATTTCAAGCCAAAACTCCTAACTTTAGAGATCAGGCCCACATAATTTATCATAGCATTGCACAACCCTTAGTCCAGTCCTCACTTGCCCACTCCTGAAGTTGTTTAGCCCACTGCAATCTTTTGGTTTTCATGGAAGGTGTAATTTTCTGTTTTTTTCTTGGTCGGCATGCCTTTAAACCACATTCAAACAGCCTGCTCCTCACTGTCACTGGTGAAACTTCAATACCCAAACCTTTCAACTGATGGCTCATGTCTGTAGAAGTAAGTTTATGGTTCATTGTTGCCATGTTTGTGACTCTTCTCATTGTTCTACGACTGATTTTTCTTTTATGTCCACATTTTCCTTTCCTGTTAGGCTTGTATTCACCACTTTCTGCACTGAAAGTTTGAATCTTCTGACAGTTTTCTGTGATATTCTCATTCTGTCAGCAATTTCTTGATGTGTAAAACGATTATCAGCAAGAAGTGCTACCACAGCCGAAACTTTCCAAGGGGAAACATCTTTTGTCTTCCCATAACATCACTTTCTTTGGAAACTCAACGATTTATTCCTATAGTTAAAAACATGCAAGTTCACAAACTATATAATGTTTTGTTAATGTAGTAAGAAGTTGATAGAATAAACAACAAGCTGAAGCACAACACAGAAACATAACACATTACTGTAAACACAGTTTCAAAGAATGGAATTTGGAAATTTGTGGTAAGGTATTACGGGACCAAACTGCTGAGGTCATCGGTCCCTAAGTCTACACACTACTTAATCTAAATGAAACTAACTTATGCTATGGACAACACACACACCCATGCCCAAGGGAGGACTCGAACCTCTGATGGGAGGAGCCACACGAACCGTGTGGCAAGGCGTCTTAGACCGCATGGCTACCTCGTGCGGCTTCAAAGCATGTACACAGACAACTAACACCAACATGATTTGGAGGAAAAATGACAACTGTGAAAAGTTCAATGATCTGTAAATTGCTTGGAAGGGAAATTTTGGGGTATCAATCAAACCATTAAAACAAATCAATTATTACAGTTTTCTCCTATTTTTACACCATAAAACTTAAGTGTGTCAAAAACAATCGTTTAGTCTAATAATTTGAACAAGTGCATACTTCAGTGATAGCTTGCTGTCCGCCCATCCTTCCCATATAGGGCTGGTTAGAATGCTACCTACCACACATACTGTCTAATACAACATTAGGAATAATTATGGTAATCATCAAAATAGCTAATTATTTTATATACACTCTTAGAATAGAAAACCTTATTAGAATACAATCAATGTCAGTCATGTCTCAGTCAACAACTCATGCTACTGGAGCAAAAATCTTAGGTGTAACATCATTTTAGCGTTTGTCAGATTCACTGGTATTATTACAACTTGAAAACTTGTCATTCGTGGTGATAAAAGAGTAACAGGTTAATTATATTTTCATTAAAAAGGTGCAAGATACCGAAAGTTCAAAGATCAGGTGTTAACCACAAAGTAGTTCTATTATCTGTTGAGTGAATTCTTCATAAAGACATACATACAGAGCACAGTTCTGGAAGAAAAAAGTTCATATTAAATGTATTTTGGTTCTTGTTCCCACTGCTACACATTTGTGTACCCTTAAATTTAATGTTAAACCAACATACAATATCATTACTGAGACAAAAATTTTGTTTACCCCTCATTGGCCACCTGAAATAATAATCCATAAAAACATCCAGATACATCATCGTTAGTGAAATGACATCATTTTGTACTCCTCATTGGCTTTCAGAAATATTTCTTTTTAAAATCATCTCTTCACTTAGATACACATCATAATTCAATCAATATTATTCCTCCATTACTACTCAGCATAAGTGCCAATTACTACTTACATTACTGCATAGTATCAACATATTTCATCACACTGATACAACTTCATCATAAGCACATCGTTTCTTACCTTTCGGTCTCAGTATTTTCTTTTTTACATAAATGTCATACTTTACCCTTCCTCTACCATTCTCTACAATGAGTTCAGCTTCTCAGAATATCCATATTGAGCTGGAACTTGTCATTCATATCTCTGTATTACCAGTAGTCAATAGCTGAGGACTGTTAGCTCCATATAACTATTTTCGAACATCTCAAAAATCACTTGTTAGGAAAATAATTTATTGTAGTGGAATGTCAAACAGCCTCAAAATTATTTCACTATACTTACCCTAGGACAGAATGAGTCTTTTACACTTATTACCTACAGGGTGTTTAAAAAATGACCGGTATATTTGAAACGGCAATAAAAACTAAACGAGCAGCGATAGAAATACACCGTTTGTTGCAATATGCTTGGGACAACAGTACATTTTCAGGCGGACAAACTTTCGAAATTACAGTAGTTACAATTTTCAACAACAGATGGCGCTGCAAGTGATGTGAAAGATATAGAAGACAACGCAGTCTGTGGGTGCGCCATTCTGTACATCGTCTTTCTGCTGTAAGCGTGTGCTGTTCACAACGTGCAAGTGTGCTGTAGACAACATGGTTTATTCCTTAGAACAGAGGATTTTTCTGGTGTTGGAATTCCACCGCCTAGAACACAGTGTTGTTGCAACAAGACGAAGTTTTCAACGGAGGTTTAATGTAACCAAAGGACCGAAAAGCGATACAATAAAGGATCTGTTTGAAAAATTTCAATGGACTGGGAATGTGACGGATGAACGTGCTGGAAAGGTAGGGCGACCGCGTACAGCAACCTCAGAGGGCAACGCGCAGCTAGTGCATCAGGTGATCCAACAGCAGCCTCGGGTTTCCGTTCACCGTGTTGCAGCTGCGGTCCAAATGACGCCAACGTCCACGTATCGTCTCATGCGCCAGAGTTTACACCTCTATCCATACAAAATTCAAACGCGGCAACCCCTCAGCACCGCTACAATTGCTGCACAAGAGACATTCGCTAACGATATAGTGCACAGGATTGATGACGGCGATATGCATGTGGGCAGCATTTGGTTTACTGACGAAGCTTATTTTTACCTGGACGGCTTCGTCAATAAACAGAACTGGCGCATATGGGGAACCGAAAAGCCCCATGTTGCAGTCCCATCGTCCCTGCATCCTCGAAAAGTACTGGTCTGGGCCGCCATTTCTTCCAAAGGAATCATTGGCCCATTTTTCAGATCCGACATTCTTCGTGAATTTGTGGCGGTACAAACTGCCTTAGACGACACTGCGAACACCTCGTGGTTTATGCAAGATGGTGCCCGGCCACATCGCACGGCCGACGTCTTTAATTTCCTGAATGAATATTTCGATGATCGTGTGATTGCTTTGGGCTATCCGAAACACACAGGAAGCGGCGTGGATTGGCCTCCCTATTCGCCAGACATGAACCCCTGTGACTTCTTTCTGTGGGGACACTTGAAAGACCAGGTGTACCGCCAGAATCCAGAAACAATTGAACAGCTGAAGCAGTACATCTCACCTGCATATGAAGCCATTCCGCCAGACACGTTGTCAAAGGTTTCGGGTAATTTCATTCAGAGACTACGCCATATTATTGCTACGCATGGTGGATATGTGGAAAATATCGTACTATAGAGTTTCCCAGACCGCAGCGCCATCTGTTGTTGAAAATTGTAACTACTGTAATTTCGAAAGTTTGTCTGCCTGAAAATGTATTGTTGTTCCAAGCATATTGCAACAAACGGTGTATTTCTATCGCTGCTCGTTTAGTTTTTATTGCCGTTTCAAATATACCGGTCATTTTTGAAACACCCTGTAAATAGGATAGTAAAAGAAGGAATAGTGACACACAGCTCGAGTAGGCATCAGTCACCAGCTGATCTACCCATCATAGAGAGTTTGATCTTCTAACTGCTTTGGAGCTCATTCTTTCCTCTTTCCCTATATACCAATGGAATAGCATAACATGGAGCAAAAAACTTCTTATGTTCCTTGACTTTAAATTCAAACAGAAAATTTCGTATAGTACCAGGTATGTTGAGAAATACTTCAGAATGTGACTGTAAGATACTGAATAACTATTACCTATTTACTACAGAAGCATCCTCTACACTGTCTACTTTTCGCGTATAATTTCAGAGATACCAAAAGAATGTTCAATGTTCTTTGAAATATTTGATTTATGAGCAATAGCTTCAATGGAAAGATGTGATTTTGAGGAAGATAAAAATTTCAAACAGTTGATGTCTTCTTCTTCCTTCGAAATCCAATCCTCGAATAGCAAACACACTAACGTACCTCCGACTTCAGCTTTCACCCTGGTATCATTAAAATATAGATTAGCCTTATATTCAGCCAAGAAATCAGCACCTAGTATCATTTGTGTAGTAAGAAGAGGCACAATTAAGAAGTTGGTAGAAAACGGATACCTTGGCGAACGAAATCCAAACGTGTTTGGTTTCGGTAATCAAACCCTAATTTTGGTTCGTTGCAGTGGAAATGTTGGACAAACAGTTAATTACTGACATTTACCGAAAGCTGCCTCACTGATAACCGATATAGGTCTACCTGATTCTAATACGGCTGATAAAGATACCTGCCCAACGCCAACTGACACTATAGAATGGATTAAGGTGTTCTGACCGTCGGCCTCTTTCAACGGGATACCTCTAATATCATCAAACTGGACAAAATTTATTTGTCTCTTCTCTGAATCAATGTCATAAAATGTTTTTCCTAAGAAAGCGTTACCAAAATCCACTACTATATCATTAGATACGTTCCCTAATGTTTGTGGATGTGCATCTCTTTCACATTCACTATCATCATGTGACCAAGGCATGTAATTGGTTACCCAGTCAAAAACACTGATTTCCCATAAGTTTAGTGCTTGGTCCTCAAAAGTCTCTATATTAACAAGATTATGATCGGTTTCACCTAACATCTGTTCTTCATTTGGGTTACTAACAGGCTCACACTGTTCATTTCAGTCATTAATGGGCTCACAATGTATGATTTTTATGGTATGCATGGAGGAATTCTCTACATCGACAAACGAATCGTTTGCCGCATGTGCCATCTGTCATCTCTAACATTATCAACAGGAATGGATGGTCTAATATCAACTACTTCAGTACGTCATTCAGGACTAAAGTTTCCACTATCGTGTCTCTACTGATTATATCTTACTTAATAACTGTTACGATCACTCGAACTATCTGGTGTTTGATTGTAGTGATAGTCATGTGATCCGAAATCAGTGTTCTCAGTTTCTCGATCTGAATTAAAGTTTCTTCTTTCACGCCAGTTACTGTTATTTCTCTCATTATACTTATTTCTGTTGGACTCACCATTATTGCTGTAACTTCTTTGGTACCTAAAACCATGACCTCTCCTCCTACCTCTGAAGTTTCGGCGGTTGTTCTACGAATAATTGTGATCACGACTATTAGAAAACTGATTATTTTGTTCAAAGTTTTTGTTAAAATTTGCAGAATACCCATCATCTGATCTGCATCGTTGTGACTGTAAATTTTTCCTGTTACCGTCACTATATCTATTTCGCGACTAAAATTCCTCACCGTCAACTACAAGTTCTTGCAGTAAATATTAAAAAGCCTCAATGTCATTTTTACAGAGTCCTGCCAAAATAATGTGTCGCAAGCGAGTCCATAATTTAATTAAACAAATTCTTAACAATTCAGAGGGACTATACGGATTCGATAAGAAGTGATTCTTACGTATCATGTCCTGAAAATAATCTGCTGGGCTAGAAAAGTATGACTGTTTAGAATTCTTTAGAATAATGATACTGTTTTCGATTCTGTCTTATGTTGCTTCAGACCAGTATGCTGACAAGAATGTGTGGTAAAGTTCACCTTCCGTTTGAAATTGTGCAGCTGCTCCCATTCTTGTGGCTGGTTCAGATTCTAAATAGCCACACATACATAAGTTTATGAACAATTGAGCATGAAGGTAGAAGACAACAATGGATTTCTTGTGGCCACTCTCTGGGGTGCATGTCGTTTGAGAATTTTGATAAACCTTAAACTTTCGAACCGTCAGGAAATATTTCTAGTCAACTGAATCATTCCAGTGAGAATGGAAATTACTTTTCGTCCATGTAATGTATCTGCACTGTCTTGTCTGCGTAACGCACTGTGTTCGTGTATCAGTTGACCTACATGCTACGAATAGTTCTACAGTAAATTTCAACCATACAAAATGTTCCAACAATAAAAAATTACACACTTACAAATATATATGAAAAAACTAAATAACCTTAAAATACCCCCTTTCAACATTCTGCTACTGATATAGTCTCGTTTTCTTTCCTGTTCTTACATGTTAGTACAGCACCCTTCTTAAATAATGATGCCTCCACTACACAGCAGGCCAGCTTCCGTCCTTCTCGAAACAAGGACATAGCCAGAGTGACCAATACACAGTAAATACTGCTAGTCTCTGGCTTACTCTATCATCTTTGGTCATCTCAAAACACAAAATAACAAAGAATATGATGATATAGATGCTACAGATATTGAGTAGATTTATCAGATTCGCAACTTCATTCAGAATTACGGCCAAAACTTCTTGAAAATCGACATGGCAAATAGGATAGTCCCCTTCCAACATAAGCTTGCACTTATTGGAATTTATTTGTGCTGCAGAGAATTTTTTAAGGGGAGATGGAATCGGATTTTGGGTTAAAAAATCGATTTTCGTTTTATTGGCGTATTATATACCGCCAAGTTTCCTCTTTAAAGTGACATATCATACATAGCTCTACTAGAATTATAACTATTTTATTTTTGTAGATTTGTGAGATCGGGTATTGTGCTTTAGTTATACACGTCTCTCATGACTGACCATAAACTTTTTGGCAGTACATTTATGTGACATGAATTCAAATATCCCGCTTTACAGCGACTCTTTATACACTATCTGCCCGAAAATGTTTCCTTCTGGTTGCCTCAAGTTAATCTTTGACTTTGTGACGGGATTGTTTGTAAACAGTGTGCTATATGAAAGTTGTTGTTGTCGAGTTATTTCGTATTTAGTGCTTCATTTTTCGTACTGAAAATGCCTAGAGCTAGAGCAAAAGTGTTTAAAAAGCGTGTGAACTGGCAAAAGAAAAGAAATGATGATTCATCAGCAAAGCAAAACAGTTCTTCATTATCACTGTTGAAAAATGTGAGTCAACTTACTACTGATTTGCCGAACGAACTTACTCCAAATGAAAACAGTGCTTCTCATAAAAAACTAAGAGATCTGAAGAAAAATATAATTTACTTGATAAAGGGAAAGAAGTTTTTGAACTCGTTGATACGAGTATATTGTCCGAAGCTCTTGAAAACAGTGTGTGCTCCAAAAAATGTCAAGGAAACGTTTCTCTGAAAGTAGAATCCCATGTTGGCCTGGCTGCCCAGTTTAATTTAATATGCAGTGTTTGTAAGTACAGCTGTAAGTTTCCAAGTTCTGTTTCAGTAGCTGTAAGTAATGTATACAAGAAAACTGGACTTCATAGTGTAAATATTAGGTTACTTTATGGATAGCGGGCAATTGGTAAGGGCAAATCAGTTGGTGATATGCTATGTGGTGTTCCAAATCTTCCAAGTATACCTTCAAGTTTTGATACTTACAACTATATACTAGGATCTGCAGTTGAAGATGTAGCACAGAAATCAATGCAGGTAGCTGTGGAACAAGCAGTGAAAGAAAATGATGGCAGTCGTCACCTCACAGTAGCTTTTGATGGCACGTGGCAAAAAAGGGGTCACACCTCCAACAGTGGTGTTGTAACAGCAACTAGTGTTGACACTGGCAAGGTTCTTGATGTTGAAAAAATGTCTGAATACTGTAGATGCATAGACAGGCTGAAAAATGAACATGGTGATGACTGTGTTGCTAATTAATTGGTAGTAGTGTTGGCAAGGAAGTTGCTGGAGTGAAAAAAAAAATTTCATCGCTCTTCAGAGTGGTATAATGTTCGCTATGTCAAGTGTCTGGGAGATGGTGACTCTAAAGCATTCAAAGAAGTTTTGGAAAGCAAACTATATCGGAACAGTGTAAATATAAGCAAACTTGAATGTATAGGACGTGTGCAGAAGGGAATGGGTGCCAGGCTGAGAAGGTTAAAATCAGTTATGAAAGGGAAAAAACTAGATGAAGGGAAAACCTTGCAAGGCAAAATAAAATTGACTGATTCCATAATAGACCACATTCAGAATTGCTATGGCCTTGCAATCAGGCAAAATACAGGCAATCTTGAATAAATGAGGAAAGCTATATAGGCTTTGTATTTCCACACCACAACCACAGATGAGCATCCAGGACATGGTTTGTGCCCCAAAGGTGAAAAGAGCTGGTGTAAACACAATGGGGACTAACAAGTGGAGAGAAATACATTCACCACCACAGTCTACCATTAGCCATCATGGAAGAAGTAAAGCCCATTTTCAGAGATCTGGCTGACAGAAGTCTTCTGATGAAATGTCTTCATGGAAAAGTGCAGAACCCCAGCGAGTGCTTGAACAGTATGTATGGATTCGTCTCCCAAAAACAGAGTTTGTCGGAATTAATACACTACATGTTGGTGTGTATGATGCTGTGAAAATCTCCAATCTTGGGAATGTAACTAAATACCAGGTCCTTCAAAAGTTGGGTTTGCGTGTTGGTTCCGGCATAGCAAGTGCTACGTTGACTTTAGATGTGTTAGTTCTACCACAGTTCGCCGTCTGTCCTGTTTTACCAGTCTGCCCAGCCTATGACGTCCGACATCTGTAATGAGGGGTGGCCGCCCAACACCAATACGTCTGGACCTTTGTTTCGCCACGTGTTAAAAGAAACTTACCACAGCACTTCTCGAACACCCGATAAGTCGTGCAGTTTCAGAAATGCTCATGCCGAACCTCCGGGCCATCATAATCTAAATTCGATCAAACTCAGATAGATAGCGTGCCTTCCCCATTCTCACGCGGACAGCACGCTCACTGATACTACATGAACCGTGCTTGTGTCGAACTAGCACTCACTCGTCGCCAGGTGACCCTGGTATCGACTAGAAGGGTTTATATCGATAGGAGGTCGGTGATCGTAAAGTTCTGGCTGACCAGTGTAACTTAAACGTAACAAAGCCTGATGGAACATCTATTTGGTTCAGTGTTAATTTTACAAATAAGTTAGCTCCGCTCTTAAAAATGATTTAGCACAGATCTCTTTATTAGGCAATTGTTCTTCACACATACTGGGAGAGGGGAGGGGCATGTAACGAGCACCAAAAAAAATTATAGATATATAATGATAATCAAAATGCAGTGATGAAGATAGTTATTTCAATGAATAAATAAAGGTGATGAAAAGCTTTATATCTTCAACTGTGTATTCTCAGGATCTCTGACTACCAAACATCCAGTTATTTTGCGAGGATGGAAATATTTGAGTAGTAATTACGTACTTTCTCTCACAGTAGCATAACACTTTGCTTTCGCGGTACGTCATATTCTAAATACACCTTTCGTGAATAACATTTGATCACAAAAAAGATAAATACAATGATTGAATAAAAGTATTCCACTAAAATGAATGTTCGTCGAGTTGATAATTTACCTTGCTTAATCAGTCTTCTCAAGATTCACAATGAGACATGAGTCAGTAATTCAGCACAAAATAATGCATTTTTGCACTTCAGATGTAGTATAGGAGAGCCGAAATTCGCGTCCAGCTCGTACGTAGATTTAGACCAGAGAAACTGAATACTGAATGCGAAATAGTTGTGCATCGGTAAAAGACAAACGCTATATGACGGACTCTCATCAGCGATATAATATTTACAGCATTTGCTTTGGATCGTCATCGATCAATTGTTGTTGTTGTGGTCTTCAGTCCTGAGACTGGTTTGATGCAGCTCTCCATGCTACTCTATCCTGTGCAAGCTTCTTCATCTCCCAGTACCTACTGCAACCTACATCCTTCTGAATCTGCTTAGTGTATTCATCTCTTGGTCTCCCCCTATGATTTTTACCCTGCACGCTGCCCTCCAATACTAAATTGGTGATCCCTTGATGCCTCAGAACATGACCTACCAACCGATCCCTTCTTCTGGTCAAGGTGTGCCACAAACTTCTCTTCTCCCCAATCCTATTCAATACTTCCTCATTAGTTATGTGATCTATCCATCTAATCTTCAGCATTCTTCTGTAGCACCACATTTCGAAAGCTTCTATTCTCTTCTTGTCCAAACTATTTACCGTCCATGTTTCACTTCCATACATGGCTACACTCCATACAAATACTTTCAGAAATGACTTCCTGACACTTAAATCTATACTCGATGTTAACAAATTTCTCTTCTTCAGAAACGCTTTCCTTGCCATTGCCAGTCTACATTTTATATCCTCTCTACTTCGACCATCATCAGTTATTTTGCTCCCCAAATAGCAAAACTCCTTTACTACTTTAAGTGTCTCATTTCCTAATCTAATTCCCTCAGCATCACCCGACTTAATTCGACTACATTCCATTATCCTCGTTTTGCTTTTGTTGATGTTCATCTTATATCCTCCTTTCAAGACACTGTCCATTCCGTTCAACTGCTCTTCCAGGTCCTTTGCTGTCTCTGACAGAATTACAATGTCATCGGCAAACCTCAAAGTTTTTATTTCTTCTCCATGGATTTTAATACCTACTCCGAATTTTTCTTTTGTTTCCTTTACTGCTTGCTCAATATACAGATTGAATAACATCGGGGAGAGGCTACAACCCTGTCTTACTCCCTTCCCAACCACTGCTTCCCTTTCATGTCCCTCGACTCTTATAACTGCCATCTGGTTTCTGTACAAATTGTAAATAGCCTTTCGCTCCCTGTATTTTACCCCTGCCACCTTTAGAATTTGAAAGAGAGTATTCCAGTCAACATTGTCAAAAGCTTTCTCCAAGTCTACAAATGCTAGAAACGTAGGTTTGCCTTTCCTTAATCTTTCTTCTAAGATAAGTCGTAAGGTCAGTATTGCCTCACGTGTTCCAGTATTTCTACGGAATCCAAACTGATCTTCCCCGAGGTCGGCTTCTACTAGTTTTTCCATTCGTCTGTAAAGAATTCGTGTTAGTATTTTGCAGCTGTGGCTTATTAAACTGATTGTTCGGTAATTTTCACATCTGTCAACACCTGCTTTCTTTGGGATTGGAATTATTATATTCAAAACATCGCCTGCTTAAAAGAAGTCTATGGGCGCGAAACTGGCGCCCAATAGCGTCCCAGATATTGTCCACCAGGCTCAGGTCAGGATAACATGACATCAACATGAGATCACTGTCATGTTCCTCAAACCTCTGTAGCTCGATTCTGGTCGTGTGACACACACAATTGCCGGCCGCTGTGGCCGAGCGGTTCTAGGCGCTACTGTCTGGAACCGCGCGACCGCTCCGGTCGCAGGTTCGAATCCTGCCTCGGGCATGGATGTGTGTGATGTCCTTAGGTTTAAGTGGTTCTAAGTTCTAGGGGACTGATGACCTTAGAAGTTAAGTCCCATAGTGCTCAGAGCCATATGAACCATTTTGACACACACAATTATCCTGCTGGAAGATGCGTCATCGTTGGGGAAGTCATGATGCATGAATGGATGCAGGTGGTCCACAATAACGTGCACATAGTCCACGGCTGTTATAGTGTCTTCGATTACTACCATTGGCCCCATGGAGACCCAGATGTATGTCTCTCACAGCACAATACTGCCCCTGCCGGCACTCGTCAATGGCACAGGGTGTGTTTCGAGCAGCCGTTCGCCTAGGTGATGGGGTAGTCCACACATGCCCGTCGAACTGGTGTAATAAGAAACGCGATTCATCTGACCAGGTGACACATTTCTATTGCTCCACGGTCCAGTCTCAATAATCCCGTGCCCACTGCAATAGTAATTGAAGATATCGTTAGGTCAACATGGGAATCCCCATGTTCAACAACGTGTGTTGGGCACGGTGTTCCGAAACACTTGCACCTCCACCATTATTCTACTTTGTCATCAGAATTGCCACACATCGCGGCCTGTACTTCCTTACAGAGCAGTCAAGCTTACGACCTACAAGTTCTATGTGGAAGTGTAGAAGACCAACGCTTTATCGCCTACCTGTGGTTTCATCGCCCTGCCGCCAGGTTCTATAGATGCTCATGACAATAGCGCACGGACAACCGACCAGCTTCACCGTTTCCGAGACGCTCGTTCAAAGGTCAAAGACGATTAACATAGGATTCCCTCGTTTCCTGCCGTATTGTCCACAGAACGAGATCCGTTCGTCTCTACTCCACTTATACACTGAGGTGACAAGTCATGGGATACCTCCTAATATCGCATGGGACCTCCTTTTTCCAAGCGTAGTGCAGCACCTTGACGCGGCATGGACTCAACAAGTCGTTGGAAAGTGTCAGTGCAGCACTCTATACATAACTGATCTCTCAGCTATGTGCCACAAATGTTCTATGGCATCCATGTTGGACGATCTGGGTGGCCAAATCATTCGCTCAAATCGTCCAGAATGTTCTTTAAACTGTGGCACAGTGCCATGACGTTATTGTTTGGGAATATGAAGTCCGTGAATGTCTGCAGATAGTCTCTAAATAGTCGAACATAACCATTTACAGTCATTGCTCGGTTCAGTTGGACCGGAGGACCCAGTCCATTCCATTTATTTATTTAGCGTATGGCTATACATGCAACATTAATACATCAAGTGTTAGACATTAAAATCTTATAACAATCATGAATATAATTTATATTTATATTGGTCAGTTAAAAGGTTATATCGAGGTTTGAGATCCATTCTAGCGCCGATGGGGATGCCTCCAGGAAGTCGGACCAGTTCCCTGCATATGCTCGCAAGGAGCATTCACCATGGATGTGTTGGATCGTCTGTCTAGGGCCACCGCAGTCGCATTCTGGTGACATTGCTCTTCCCCATTTGTGTAGTGAATCCGCACACCTGCCATGTCCAGTACGTATTCGATTTAATGTGGACCATGTTTTCCGTGTTAGTTCCATTCCAGAGATGTTGCAGTTATAGCTCTCAAACCAGGTCTGTAGTTGGTCATTTGTCTTTTGGTTCCAATCTAGTCTCCATTGTTTCATGTGGTCATAGTTATTATTTTAAAGCTGCTCAGCTGTGCGTATGGGTGGCTTTTTTGATTTCAATCGAGTGTGTCGCAGTTGTGAGAATTCTTCTTTAATTGGTAGTTCTGGTTTTGTCTCAATCTTTCTGAATTCGTGCACTAGGGCCGCTTTTCTACACAGGTCACGTGGGCGTTGATTTAACGGTTCCAGAAATCAACCTCATTGTGTTATTTAATTGCCTGTCAATAAGTTTGGTGTGACAGCTATTAATCCAGACTGGAGCGCAGTACTCAGCCACAGAGAACACTAAGGCGATAGATGAGGTGCGTAATGTTTTTGCGTTAGCTCCCCAAGTAGTACCGCTAAGTTTTTGAATGATGTTATTCCGTGTTCCAATTTTTGCAGTGGTTTTCTCCAGATGTTTTCGGTAAGAAAGAGTGCGATCCAATGTTATACCTAAGTACTTTGGAAACTTATTATGTTTGAGGTTGGTGTTTCCGAGTTTTATGTTAATAATTTCATTTGCCATTTTGTTATTAAGATGGAATGTAGATACTTCAGTTTTGTTAGGGTTTGGCTTGAGTCTCCATTTCTTGAAATAATTGTATAGTATTTCGACGTCATTATTAATGACTTCCTCTGTATTGAAGAGATACTTGTCTCTGGTAGCCAGTGCTACGTCATCCGCATAGCAAAATTTTCTTGGCTTTGTGTTTGGGAGATCTGCTATATAGAGGTTAAACAGAAGAGGGGCCAATACGGAACGTTGCGGAAGCCCGTTGTTAATAAGTTTTGTTTTGCTTGTCTTTCCGTTTAGGGAGACCTGGAAGGTTCTGTTACTCAGCATATTATGTATTAAGGATGTTAAAATCTGGCAAGGAATCACTCTTAAGAGTTTGTAAATTATTCCATCTCTCCAAACAGTATCATATGCAGATGTTAAGTCTAGAAATACAGCACTTGTTTTCAATTTCTGTTGAAAGCCAGCCTCTATGTAGGATGTTAATGCCAGAACTTGGTCACAGCAACTACGGCCAGGTCTGAAGCCTGCCTGTTCTATAGGTAAGTTCTCCATAATGATGCCGCTAATTCGATTATGGACAAGTCGTTCGAGAAGTTTGTATGTACAGCTAAGAAGTGCTATTGGTCTGTAGCTTAGCGGTTGGTCTGCTGGTTTCCCTAGTTTCAGCAAAGCTATTATTCTTGCCTTTTTGAATTCTGTAGGGAGATGGTTTGTAGTCAAAACGTTCGAAAAGAGATTTGCCAGCCATTTAACTACGTTCTTTCCAGCGTAGGTTAGAAATTCTGGATGTATGTTGTCAAAACCTGGGGCTTTGCCCGGTTTCATATCCTTGAGGGCAGTAATGACATCATCCTCAGTGAATGGTCTGGAAAGCTCTGATATATTTGGAGTATTCTTTTTTAGTGTTCTGAGTTCGCGCTTAATCATCCTGGTATGTGGTTTGTCTCTCGGAGCTCTTGACATTTCGACAATGTTATTTGCAATTTTCTCTGGTGTTATGGTTGGATTTTTCTGGGCTGGTCTTGTCGTACCTTCGAGTTTACGTAACAAACTCCATGCCTTCCTGCTTGATTGAGTGAAATTCATTCTTTCAGTTGCTTCAGTCCATCGTTGTCTTCTTGCAGAATCTAGATTGTGGAGGAGGTCATCAGCTATTTCTTGGTCACCACTACTAGTAAAATCCTCATATAGCTGATGGCATTTTGCATCCCATCCTGGGATGTATTCTTTTCGAAACCCCCTAGAAATGTGTTTTTTAGCTGTGGTAATTATAGCTTTCCTGAAACGATCGAAGCATTTAGGTAGTGACGGTATAAACCGGATGCATTTATCAAGGTCCGCTGAATACTTCTCCCAGTCAGCTTTTTGGAAATTCCATTTAGGTCGAGGTAAGGACCGTATCAGGGGTATAGTGACACCGATGTCTAAAATAACAGGCCTGTGCTCGCTGTGTGGGAAATCTGTGGCAACCCTTCTATGTATAGGCACTGGTTTTTCCTCGTTATCGGTAGTTACAAAGCAGAGGTCCGGATTGTAGTCCCTGCGCCAGGCGGCCGAGTGGAATGTGCCCCTCTCCTTGGCATCGAATATAAGATGTAGATTGTTCTCGTCGGCCCATTCCACCAGCGCTTCTCCGTGTTCATTATTTTGGGTGTATCGCCACATTTTATGATGGCTATTAAAATCACCGGCATATATCGTTGGGTGTTCATGTGCGGGTAGTACAATACTTGGCCAGATTTGGTTTGGTGGTTTGTAGACATTTATAAGTCTTATGTTGTCTACTTTTATATCAACAACATGGATGTTGTTTTCTGTGCTTGTGGACAGCAGGTGTGCATGTTCAATATCGGATCGGGCATATGTAGCGGTGCCATAGGCGTGATGATATGTTTTGTTGGAAGCCTTGAATACGTCCTCTTCTTTGTAAGTCTTCCTGCGAGTCGGTATGTGTTTCCTGAAGGAGTATCACATCGATGCTATTGTCCAATAGAAACTTTGAAAGATATTCAGATTTGGATCGGCTAATTCCCTCAATATTTAGCTGGCAGATCCGGACTTGTGGTCCCAGTCTTCTAGTCGGATGGTTCCCAAAGGAATCGTTCGTTTGGTCGCTTCGTTGCATGTTTGAATTACCAGGAGATCTCAAAGGATAGTCTGGTAGCCAAGTTTGTAGACTATTTAGCCGTGATATAATCACGTTGCCCGGGGTGCACCACGAGGAGGCTAGTCTACTACGCACCCCAGTCCATTCCATACAAACACAGCTCACAACACCATTATTGGGTCGCCAACACTTTGGACAGTGCCTTGTTGACAACTTGGTCCATGGGTTCGTGCGGCTCAACGCCACACTCGAATCCTACCATCAGCTCTTACCAACTGAAACTGCGACTCATCTAACCAGGCCACGGTTTTCCGGTCATCTAGGGTCCAATCGATATGATCAAGAGCCCAAAAGAGGCGCTGCAGGTGATGTGGTGCTATTAGCAAAGGCACTCCCGTCACTCGTCTGCTGACTTAGCACATTAACGCCAGATTTCGTCGAACCGTCCCACACTTATTTCTGTAGTAACATCACGGAGAATTGCTTGTCTGTTAGCACTGACAACTCTACGCAAAACGCCGCTGCTCTCGGTCGTTAAGTGAAGGCTGGTGGCCACTGCGTCGTCCGTAACGAGACGTAATGCCTGAAATTTGGTATTCTCGGGATACTCTTGATACTGTATATCTCGGAATACTGAACTCCCTAACGGTTTCCGAAATGGAACGTTCAGTGCGTCTAGCTCCAACTACCATTCCGCATTCAAAGCTTGTTACTTCCCGTCATGCCATCGTAATCATGACGGAAACATTTTCACGTGAATCATCTGAGTACAAATGACAGCTCCGCCAATCACTGCCCTTTTACAGCTTGTGGACTCAATCCTACAGCCATCTCCATCTGTGAATGTGCTTATCCCTATACCATGACCTTTGTCACCTGAGTGTATAGTTTCCTTGCCGCACAACGTCCCGCAGTGGCTTGATATGAGGCAGCATTCCATTTTGGGGCCGGCAGTGGTCATAAACTTCTAACTGATAAGCACTGATGCAAAAAAGAAATAAGTAGTAGACCTCTATACATCGAAGCACATTATGAATTCACTAATAAAGGAAATGAAATCCCTAAATGAGTCTGCAAAAATGGTTTCTTTGAGTTGAAATATTTATTTATTTATTGCAACGTTTCGGTTAATACCGTCATCAGATCAGAACTTAGAATTGGTAAATCAAAGTTCACCGTCAGTTACAATAAAAGAAAGCAAAACAAAAAATAAAAAATACAAAAAGGAAAAATCTGAAAAGCTCAAGCTGTTAGCAGCATTTTAAATGTTATGCCACAAGAAGAACTAAATGAAAGCATTACATAGGAAACCTAAGGAAAGCAAAGTATCGAAGAAGCTTACACGAAGAAACCACAGGTTGAATAAATATAAGTTAAGGCAGTCTCAAACAGTTAATCTTTCAATGGAGCTAAGCAGAAGAAGGGAACAACTTAAGCGATGTCAAAACTGCAGCGTTAAGTGCAAACCACCGAAGTTATAGGGAGTAGCAAGTACACCAGTATCAAAAAAGCTACACTGAGTAGAAGCAGTTTAGGAAATGGAGACCACAGAGCTCCGCAGCCTAGTCATCCATAAAAAGCAGAATAAGCTCGTTCACCGTGAACATCAAGTAAAGCTGTTTTTAACCTAGAATTATATCTGGAGCTCATGCTGTCAGCCTAGAAGTTCTCATGATTTAATTAGTGTGTCCAATTGCAATTCGTTTAAACAGTGCATGAACAATATTCAAACCCAACATAGTTCACTACTTTTCACGTTGTTTCGTGGTGGGATACGACACGGTCATAAATACGCATTTTCCTGTACAACATTGGAAAAGTGCTTCCTACTGAGTGTTTTAACGAAATTGTACAACAATAAAGGAAAAATGTACGAGCAAGGGACGCATCACGTCGTATACCACAGTTCATAAGATGGCACTCAGCCAAGGTCCCGTTTCTGTTTCTTTTGTTGGCTTTTTGACTGGTTTAATCAACAGTTACCGCTTTTTCCGTTTAGAATGCTGCGCACCACACGTTAATTGAGGGAAATGCTAGAGTCAGTGTCGAATTATCTATGCAAAAGAGGTTTTAATTGTATCTGCCAAACGAATTTTACAGTAAATACCGGTCTCCCAAGAGCCCATTTAGATAGTATAACGCTAAGGCTGTGGTCGAGTTGCTATTGCACCGTGAAGAAGCCAGTGCTTTCTGTTGCCTATCTTACTGGGACGTTGGGTAAGTTAGCACCATGGCCCCAGCGAGCAAAGAAATTCGCGCGATAAAGCGGCTGCTGCAGTCCTCGATTAAGTTGTAAAAATACGAGACAACATACGGAGCAAAAGGAAAAGAAAACTCCTGAAGCCTGTCACACTGCTTACAAGTTGGGCGATACGTGACCCACTCCGCTGTTAGTAACATCAGCTTACAGCCTAGGTCATCGAAGTTAAACCATCGTGTGACATTTTCAGGAATCTGCCTGCGAGACACCTAAAGAAATTAAAGTAGAATATCTATGATGGTGTTCGTTAGGAGAATTCTCAACATGACGCAGTGACATATTTTCCTTTAAATGTCCATTTTTTCACTTGTTTGATTTTTCTGTCACTTTTTGCCACTTTTGGTTTCACTAGTTTATTCTCTTGTTTGGCTGCATACCATTTCTGTCTTACCCAGAGATACTAGTGTTTTTACATCCTGTAATTTTATTTTTATTTATCCAAAGAAATATAACTGTAACAGTAATCCATATTAGGCATCACTTCGGATAATAAAAAACTAATTTTGACTCTTATTTCTGAAATTAATAACTGTTGTTTTCTTCTATAAACTGAAAATTCTATGAAAATTCTATCTGCCCATTCGTAGAAGAATCTTTAAGATGAAAAACTATATTTCAAGTTGACGCTAACTTTGGTGGCAGTCAAAAGAAAAGTCATAGCTATAGATTTTAAGTCATCACAGGATCTCAGAGATATTGTTGGATGTCCCATTAGCTCTAGTATTAAAACTGGTTTCTCTTTGTTGAGTTTCTTCTCAGTTGATAAATCTTCATAAGCATGTCAGAAATGCATTAGATTTCCATAAATAATTTCGTTCTCCAAGAAAATAAGGTTGAAATCAATCACTTAAGACTTCATCATTCACACATTCCTCGTGGCTGTTTAAATTTGTAAACATCGGTGATATAATTTTACATCATATGTAATAAAAAAACGGTACCTATTTTCTCATGAAATACTAGCAAAAAATTGACTTAAATCGAACTGACATTTAAAATTCTCTTTTTTTTCATCTGTACTATAATTTCAAAGTGCACACAGGCATGGGCAACCATTGGTGACCCGTTTGCCTGATTCATGTACTTAATTAAGCTTGCAGGCCACCTCGTTCCGTGACGCAACAGCAGCACCCCTAGCGCATTATGTCAAAACTAAAGCTCCGTGAAGTTAGTGCTTGCGGAGCAACGCATCAATATGAATGACACCGCTTTGTCGACACGCCAAGACAACAACTTATGCCTCCAACACATGTTTTTGACAGTACATTTATTTCATGTTCACCTGGAAAACAGTAAAATTGATACTGAGAAGAAAGCGAAAATCTGAGAAATACTGCGAGATCTCGTAATTCTAACATGGCGGTCGCTATGAACTCAGCGAAGAGCCAATAGGAGTGACTTGCTAGCAGCACCCCTACCGAGAGGAAATTAAATCAATGTTTTACAACAATGTTTTTTAATTTAAGACCAAAGACCCTCCACACCTCGTACCGATTACCTGATCTACCGGTACAGATAAGGAATACGGCAACCAACGTTGGTTATCGTACCCTTCATCTGTGCCACACCCAGGTAATCGAAACTACTTCGGGAGATCTTTTTATTTTAAAATGAAAAGTACGAAGGCCGTAAAATAGTGTACTCATTTCTAAGTGTAAAAATCTAAATTGCTTAAATTTAGGATACATCGGCTGTATTGCACGGAAGACAAACTGGCAATACTTATCCTTACATGCTCATTACGTATTGGTAACACTGAGAATATTTTGATCGGTATCCACAATGTTCGTCTGTATCTCTAGTACTGACAATAAGACAATCCTCGCCTTCAGATGGTCGTGACATTGACGTACTGACAATAACACTGACGTGAGTGGGGCACCTTGACTTCCTTGTGACATTTCTACCATTGCAAATGATAGGCACGAATAGTATGTTGTTGGCACTGCACGAAACCGCCGGTTGTAACACAATGCGAACGTCTAGCTCTCTAATCCACGAATCTGTTCCGGAGGCCGGACTGAAATCAATGGCGGGCCGCCGGTTGCCCACCTGTGATTTAATATTGGGCTGGTGCATAAATTCGTAGCGTTTTATCATAATTTAATAAACACAACAAATGCACATAACAGAGACTTTAGTTATCAATAATTTATTCTCCTTCACTATTTACAACAATCTGCCAAAGCTGGGGTAAATTTTCGCTTCCGCGACTGTAGAAATCACGTGGTTTTGAGGCGAAGAACTCGTCAAGTTCGGAGCGCATTTTCATCCGAAAAGGAAGTTCCTTGATGGTTGTTCGACAGAGAGTGGTAAAGTAGATCATATGAATAAGGTGGATACGGGATGACTTGCCTATCAAACTCCTGTATAGAGTTTGTCAGTCTAGCAGAATGCGGACGGGCGTTATCGTGGGGTAGTACCACTTCACGCATTCTTCTTGGTCGTTGTTCAAGGACTGCGGCTGCAAGACGTGTCAGATGTTGACAGTAAATGTCAGCAGTGATGGTTACACCTCGGGGAAGCAATTCGTAGTACACCAAACCGTCGCTATTTCATCAGACGCGTAACATTGTCTTTTGGTCTCAACCGCTCCTTTCTTTTCCTTATGTTAGCATAAAGGCACCATTTCTCGTCACCAGTAAGGATACGGGGTTGAATGGTCGGTGTTGTTCATGAGGCAATTGATGACGAACAAGCGGAAATGCAATTATGACCACTTGCAGATTTTTATGATTTTGGCTTAGAGCATGCGGCCCCCATGCACCCGATCCCATCGCTTGGAAACGTCGCACATCCGTGTAATCACATCACATCACATCTGCCATTTCTCGAGTACCGTGGCATGGATCATTGTGGATTAATGCGTTTAAAGGAAGCATCATCAAACCCCGAACGTCTTCCTCAGCGTGGAGAGTCACTAACGACAAAACGATGCTCCTTAAATCGAGATGACCATTTTCTTGCCGTACTCTGTCCAGTGGCATTGTCCCCAAACACGGTGCAGATATTTCTGGCTCCCTCCGCTGCTGCCATCCTTCTATTGAACTCAAACAGAGGAATATGTCGGAAATGTTCCGATTTCTGCACTTGGCACTCCATTTTCTAGCGTCCACAGCTTCGTTCATTGTCCCCAAATCGACAATATGCAAACTCAAATAGCAACAGTGAACTGCAAGTGAAAAATGACAGTCGATAAATAAACGCATAGCAACCTGAATGCCAACATGTGAAACAAAATGGCTACAAAATTATGCACCAAATTAATACAACTAGTGCGGAGGTCTGTAAACACCGACGGCCTCTGTGACCAAGCGGTTCTAGGCGCTTCATTCCGGAACCACGCGGCTGCTACGGTCGCAGGTTCGAATCCTGCCTCAGGCATGGTTGTGTGTGATGTCCTTAGGTTAATTAGGTTTAAGTAGTTCTAAGTCTACGGGACTGATGACCTCAGATGTTAGTCCCATAGTGCTCAGAGCCATTTTTCTCTAAACAGCGAACAGCGGAATGTTCTCGTGACTGTCTTCATAACGAAGAATATGCACTACGTTTTATTAACTCTTCTAGCCTGCTGTAACTTACACGGAAAGTTTAGCTTCGAGAAAGACTCAATTCTTGTCAGACTACACACTGCAGTTGTTTCTTTTAAATAATTATTCTTTACGTTTTTGTCCGAAGGAAACCAAAATTGTCTATCAGTTGGGTTTTCCATGGCGTCTTTCTTCGATTTATTTAGCATATTATTTGCGCTGCTTTCCCCAGTATGATCAGCTTTCTGCTTGTTATATTTTTCCTTTTCTCTTGCCTGCAAAGTTTTTACGTTTGCGCGATTGTGTCCCTCGCTCCTTACGCCGCTGATCTCTTGTGTCCTCTTTTTTACTGCAGCCTGTGCGTTCCCCTGGTTAGGTAGGTAGCTCTCTCATTTTAGAACTGTACTTATTGTGATATGTTGTCTGTTCTCTAGACATCAAAAAATTCACCGACAATATCTGTCTCACTTTCGGGATCTTCCATTTCTTGAAGGAGAGTCCGTCTCAGCAGAGAGGTGAAATCCGCAAGCGTTGCTTGGTCTGACACCAGTAGGATTATTTTCGTTCCTCTTCAAATGTGCATAACTGGCGCATAATCCTGGAACAAGGAGATACTGAATAAAAAATGTAATTTGCATTTGCCTGAAGCGATTTAAGGAAATCACGGAAAACTTAAATCCGGATGGCCAGGTGCAGATTTGAACCATCGTCCTCCAGAATGCAAGTCCAATGTGCTATCCACTGCGCCATATCGCTCGGCCATCTTTCAACCTTGACCTGCTCGGTGTCAACGTAGTGTAATAGGTGTCACGTTAGCTTTCGACAGTACAGTGTCGTTTCCGCTCGCGCAAAGTCTGTATATGAACCAAAACGCCGAATTCCTGTTATGCACGCCAGAAAAGCTTTTGCCAGAGCGTAGGTAATTCTATGTTATATTCAGGGTTTTTTCCACGCATCTTATGATCAAGATGAATCACTCATAATATCGACTGCATACCTGCATATGTCAAACGAAAATGCACGGGCCCTTGTGTATTATTTATGCACTAGGCTACGTAATTCGGTTTTCTGTTTCTATTGAAAAAATTGTAACAAAAATGACTGTATAAGATCGAGATATTGAAAAAAAAAATTGTGGGACTGAAAAAAACAGTCACAAAAATGGCTGTAAAAGACCGTGATATTCAACATCAGCTTGCAGTTATTCTACCTTTGAGGCAGGAGAAGGTTTTGTCAAAAAGGAATGCTGTATATTTCTTCTGGAGTCAGCAGATCCTAGCTAACGCAGTAAGAGATATATTAAATCGTTTCTACCTCTAACTAGAAGAAGAGACGGAAATGAAAGTTCGCTTTTTGAGAGTTTATGTGGTTTCATATTAGTGATTACAAAATCAAGTCAAATAAACTACGAAGTTTGCATGACGAGCACACTGCTGGCTCATTGCCCGTAGGATATTGGGCCCCTTTGCTCTTGGATGCAAGAAATGAGTCGCATGGGATGGGCGTCACACAGTTACATATCCTCTGATGAGGAAAGTAGGTCCACAACTGTCGTAACCAGCCCTGTAAGTCATGGGATATCGGCAATGAGATGGAGCTGACATCCGAGCTTCTCCCACAGATTTTCTATACGGACAGAGCGGAAGATCTTGCAGGCTCAGTATAACGCAGACAGTTGACAGAGGTATGTGCCATCCATGGACGAGCATTATTCTGTTAAAAGACGGAAGAAAGACGCTGTCTCATGAAAACATGAAGATGCAGGATGTCTGTGATGTACCGCTCAGTGCTCGGAGTTCCCTGAATCACTACACGGGTGACGTGAAACGAAAGGAAGATTAGATTTAAACCCTGTCGAGAGCGCGGCCATTGGAGACGGAGCACAAACTCGTATTACGAAAGGATGGGGGAGGAAATCGGCCGTGTCTTTTTCAAAGAAACCGTCCTGTCATTTACCTGGAGCTGCTTAGCGAAATCACAGAAAACCTAAGCCTTGATTAACGGGCGTGGATTTGAACATTTGTCCTCCCGAATGACGAGTCCAGCTAACCGCTGCGCCACCTCGCTAGGTAAGTTACCTGAAGTCATAGCTGATGGCATGACGCTAACACAGATGTTTCTCTCCATACTGCTTCCAAGGGGACGTCACGACTACAAACGCAGCCGTCTGTGTTTTGGTGTAAACGATATCCTAAGCATTGTACGGCGATTCACGGTTAAATGCAGTTGCACAATAACGCCCCCTCTCAAACTCTGCAAGTGCCGGTAACGCTCACACCAGCACGCGAGATTTTGCGTGGTCCTTCAAATCAAATGGTTCAAATGGCTCTGAGCACTATGGGACTTAACATCTGAGGTCATCAGTCCCCTAGAACTTAGAACTACTTAAACCTAACCACCCTAAGGACATCACACATATCCATGCCCGAGACAGGATTCGAACCTGCGACCGTAGCAGTCGCGCGGGTCCGGACTGAAGCGCCTAGAACCGCTCGGCCACCGCGGCCGGCTATAGTTCTGTCACAGACAGCAAAGGACTTAGACGAGCAGTTCAACGGAATGGATAGTGTCTTAAAAGAGAATATAAGGTGAACATCAGCAAAAGCAAAACGTGTATAATGGAATGTAGTCGAACAGAATCCGGTGATGCTGAGGGAATTACATTAGGAAAAGAGCCACTTGAAGTAGTAAATGAGTTTTGCTGTTTGGGAAGCAATCTGATCATCGTCGAAGACGGCAAGAAAAGCGTTTCTGAAGAAGGGAAATTTGTTAACGACGAATATGGATCTGAGTGTCAGGATGTCCTTTCTGAAACTATTTGTGTGGAGTGGAGCCATGTATGGATGTGAAACATGGACGATAAACAGTTTAGACAAGAAGAGAATAGAAATTTTTGAAATGTGTTGCTACAGAAGAATGCTGAAGATTATATGGGTAGATCACGTAACTAATGAGGAGGTACTGAATAGAATTGGGTAAAAGAGAAATTTGTGGTACAACCTGATTAGAAGAAGGGATCGGTTGGTAGGACATGTTCTCAGACGTGGTCCTTCACAGCGCTCGCTAACCGTCTGACTCAGTGTACGCCCCTTATAAACTCCCGTCAAACCGATAAAATCGTCACACAGTGACAACGCTAATGGACTCTTTGTGACTGTTCTAGCCGTCACAAATCTTTCAACTCTAACCTTTTACATACCAGCTGATGGTATCTACGTGTGCGAAATTTCGTCTACATCAGACAGTTCCTTCTAGGTGCTTAACCGCTTTGTCAGTGACTGTGCATTCCTTCCCTAGATTTTTGGACAGATGGTTGGGATTGTAAATCACGGTCATATTGTTCGCAGATGTAATTGGTGAAGTCTCATGATCATTTAAATGGATACAATTAGCTCTTCCTTCCGTGATTTTCAATCGTTAACAAATTGGAGGGCAGCGTGGAGGATAAAATATCGTAGAGGGAGACCAAGAGATGAATAAACTAAGCAGATTCTGAAGGATGTAGGTTGCAGTAGGTACTGGGAGATGAAGAAGCTTGCACATGATAGTGTAGCATGGAGAGCTGCATCAAACCAATCTCTGGACTGAAGACCGCAACAATAACAACAAATAAAAGACGCATAAGTTTCTTATCCTCTCTCGAATGCGTTTGAAGAACTTAAGTAATGAGTTCCCATTCCTTTTTCCTTATTTTTAAGAAGAACCGCATGACCGTTTTGACTTTAGAATGAGAAATACCACATAAAGTTCAGAACTTGCCTGAAGTCGTACTGGTGTGTGTCATAGATAGTGCCACTGAAGAAGACATTTTATCTCAAGAGAAGTGTTTTAAGATTAACACAGAAGTACTCCGATAAAGCCTTGCTGTAAACAAGTTATTATTTACAGAAAGTTTATTTTGATAAAACTATAGCTGATTAGGTAGTTCCTTAGAGCGCGAGATTTTGAGCGAGGAAAGTGTCCGTTTGTTAGAGAAAGAGGTTTTCACGG
The DNA here is from genome assembly GCF_023864275.1 of Schistocerca cancellata. Lineage (NCBI taxonomy): Eukaryota > Metazoa > Arthropoda > Insecta > Orthoptera > Acrididae > Schistocerca > Schistocerca cancellata. The sequence goes on along the minus strand of NC_064627.1, from coordinate 991,719,928 downwards.
CTAATTGAGGGAAACTGCATTTCCCAGTACAGTGGACGAAATAAAAAATTCCTGCAGTATGTTTTCCTCACTTTCTGGCAGATATGTCATTGCCCTATAGCACATGGAATGATCGATTAGTAGTCATGCGCAATGCACGTAGCTTACATGGTCCCAGAAGGTATTTCGGATTCTGGCAATCATTGAAGTGTTCACCAGCATGTCGCCGATACCGGTCGGCTAGCTGTGCCACAAGTTTGATCTCCTTTGAGAAGCAAAAGATTTAAAATTGCGTAGGAAGTGGTTTTCCGTATTGTGAACAAATGTCGTACTTTCATGGTGACATTATTTCCAGGTTTGCAGGGGGACCTTAGGGACTTATTTTACATTCAAATGATATATTTCCACGCATGGGTCCCTTTACAGATGTCTGTAATAGGAATTGTGAAACACCTCATGGTTTAGCGTAAAATAACAAGGTACTATTTTTATGTATGTTTTAGAAAGTATTGGCAGAGATGATAGTCGCTTTATTTTAGTGCCACAAAAATTGCTGGGAAGAACAGCGAGGTTAGTATCGCCACTCTAGTCAAGGCGAGCAAACATTAAACACTGGATCACTAAAGTATTTAAGATACATGCCAGATCGCTGTGTTCTTATATAATCATCACATACTTCAACTTAGTCACGCGCTATACACACTAACGAACCATAACATTATAACGGAAAGATCCCCTTTCCGCGCTGGAGTTGAAGACGATCATTCGGAAATTCGAAGCAACTGGCGACGTGACAATTGCTCCTGGGAGGGGCCGACGGCTAATTGCGCCTCAAATTGTTGAAGAAATCATTGTTGCCATGGCTGAGAATGCTGGACGCTAACCGTGATCTTCAAGAAGTGCACTAGTTGTGTCACGGCAGCGGAATATTCCATGGTCCACAATTGGAAAAGTGTGAAATGGTATCCGTACAAACTTCACAATATTCACCAACTTTTGCCTCGTGACGTTTGTAAGCTGCAACGTAAACAGGGTACGCAATTCACAATTAATGTTACCCCTCGTGTGGTAATTGTACTGTGTCTCTTTCAAAGGTTTATGCGTTATTTCGTGGGTGTGGAAGTTTACAACCACCGTTTACTTATACATGCCACGACTTGTTTCCGGAATTATGTGGCTCAACGACGAAGCTGATAAAACTACATAACCTTTCAGATCAGCGTACCTTCTGCCAGTTGCCAAGTACCTCAATGTTACTATAAGTCTTTCAAAAGCGCTTATCGATTTGCTCATTATAGTGTCACTTCTCCTTACATATTACGTAATTCACTGCAACAATACAAAGAATGCCTCTTCGTCCTCGGTAGTTTAAACCAGTCCTCTTTTTCAGTATTTATCTCCTTCGAAAGATTAACATTCGAAAGCATTACGCGCTTTAGAAGCCATTGTCTGTCCATCTTGGACCGTGCGTCAACAGAAACGTGTCCTGGCCGGATGCATCACGTTCCTTATTATTCCAGGTCGATGGTCGGATGCGGTTACGTCGTCATACAGACGAACTGGTGTTCGAGACATGAACTGTGCCACGGGCGCAGGCTATGAGCGACTTTCATCTGGGGACCATGGGACCTGTAGTAGTAACTAAAGACACCACGACAGCTGTAGTCTATGTGAACACTACTGCAAATACCTTCCAACTCTTCATGCTTGATATCTTCCCCGACGACAATGTCATCTTCCAGCTGGATAAGTCTCCGTGTCACAAGGCCAAAATGGTGCTACAGTGGTTTGAAGAACATGATAGTGAACTCAAGTTGCTGTCTTGAGCACAAACAGCCTGATCTGAGTCTGTTAGGCGCTCAGAAGCACGCTATTAAGCAAATGACTAGAATGTTTCGGCTCAAATGGCTCTGAGCACTATGGGACTCAACTGCTGTGGTCATCAGTCCCCTAGAACTTAGAACTACTTAAACCTAACTAACCTAAGGACATCACACACAACCATGCCCGAGGCAGGATTCGAACCTGCGACCGTAGCAGCAGCGCGGCTCCGGACTGGAGCGCCTAGAAAACCGCACGGAGAATGTTTTGGCTCATCAACGTATGTTCCTATTTCTTTCCGTAGACTGTGCAAAGTAAATGTTTTACTCAAAACAGTACACTTTTTACTTGCTACCTGTGTGTGTGTGTGTGTGTGTGTGTGTGTGTGTGTTCAAGCATTCCTCTGGAACAACTTGAGCAACTTCAACCAAACGTGGCAGCTGGTAGTTAGCTCTCGGTCCTATTCCTGGTCACTTCCCTGCATTCGTGCTGACAGGCGTAGAACTTTCGATTTCCAACAGGTAGTAAGCACGCGTAGACCTCTGGAATCCTACGGACTGCCAGCAATGAATGGGTCCGCAGCTCTTGGTCTAGTGGTGAACGTTGCTGCCTCTGGATCACGCGGTCTTGTCACTCTTCGTGACAAGATATTGCATTTTCTTTCGTTCATTCCGAAGGTGAAATTCCCATTTCATAGTAATCCACTGTGGTTTGTTTAAGTTATTTCTTTTACACGTTATTGCTTTCTGAAAATGATGAATAAGGATTAATATCTTGCATTTAAATCATATACTCATTAAATAAAAACTTGTTTCTAGTGATATAATTAAGCATACAGCACAGCATGACAGAAAACGTATTATGTCAAAAACATAGACAGTTTTCAAGTGCAAAAAAAATGTACACAGAGTATCATAATGTAGTAGCAAAAACAAATGTAAAATATTCACGATGTTGAGACATCATAAGGGAAAATGTCAAAGTCAACTGGTGTTTGTTATATCTTAAAGATTTCGTAGTGCATACAAACAAAACAGGAAAACAATCATACATACACGAAAAATGGAAAATGTGCACGGTCTGATATATAACGACAAGAAAAGCGAGCTGCTAATCTTACCTTGCCGGCCACTTGCCAAGAAAAAATATGATAATCATCGGTAAGTAATCACACAGATAGAATTGCATAATTGGTCATAAAATATGTAAGTTTATCTGGAAAAATGTGCACGGTCTGATGTGTAACGACAAGAAAAGCGACCTGCTAACGTTACCTTGCTGGGCACTTGCCAAGAAAAAATATGATAATCATCAGTTAGTAATCACATAGATAGAATTGCATAATTGGTCATAAAATATGTAAGTTTATCTGGAAAAATGTGCACGGTCTGATGTGTAACGACAAGAAAAGCGACCTGCTAACCTTACCTTGCCGGGCACTTGCCAAGAAAAAATATGATAATCATCAGTAAGTGTTCATATAAATATAATTGCATAAGTCGTCATATAAAAAATCAGGAAATGGCATTACAGTGTGATAAATCATAAAATATGTTCATTCAATAAAGGGTTTAATATTGGAGACATGGTGATTGCCCTTGCTTTTTCTGGTTCTCAAAGTTTCAACGTGTACTACATTGGGGTCAGGAATGCTGCGAATTCGATATGGACCTGCGTATAGAAGCTCAAATTTACTGCATCTACTTTTCCCTCTGCTGGATAAATAGTGTGTACGTACTAATATCTTCTGTCCAATGTGAAAGTCACGGCGTGTACAAACCTGTTTTTGCTGTCTTCTCCGGCGCTCTGTGGCACGTTTGATGTTGTTGAGTGCAATGTCAATTATTTCATGGTGGCGTAGTCGACGCGATGTAGGAAAGGATACTAATTCTTTAATTTTTTAGGTGGTTCAACATTTTTCAATATAACAGTCGGAGATAGCATAATAGTTTCATTTGGTATCGAGTTAATTACATCCTGGAATGAGAGTATGTGTGTGTCCCAATCAATATGTCTTTTATGGCTGTATATTCTACACAGTTTACCAATTTCTTTCATTAGACGTTCACAAGGGTTCGAAGAAGCGTGATACTTGGATATATAGATCGGAGAAGTGTTTCTTGCTCGTAACATACGTGTCCATATAGCAGATCGAAACTGTGGTCCTTTGTCGGAAATTACTTTCAATACATGCCCTACATGAAATAGAAAATGTTTTACAAATGCTTTCGAAACAGATATAGCAGTAGCTTTGCGTAACGGAGTGAAGGTAACAAATTTCGAAGTGAGTTCAACAGCGACAAAGATGTAGCAAAAACCTCTATTAGTTCTGGTAATCGGACCAAAAATGTCTACAGAGGCCATGTGTCTCAATTTAACGGGCACAATGGGATGTAACGGAGGAATATGTGAAGTCGTCTCTGACTTAGCTTTCTGGCAGATTTTACATGACGCTAAAACTCGTCGAATACGTTTCTCCATGTTGGCAAAATAACAGTTCTGTCTCAGTATAAGAAAACATTTTCTGGCTCCGTAATGTGCGTAACTTAAATTAGTATACCAAATTAATTTGTTAATATGTTCGTCAGGAATGCATAGTAACCAGTTGTTGCTGTCAGGGTGAGAGCGGCGAAACAGAATGTTACTGCGTACAGTGTAATGGTTTCTAATGGTAACATTATTCTTATCTTGCCAAAGGTGTTTAAATTCTTTCGCTACGTTGTCTTTACTCTGCTCTTGTGCTATGTCTCGTAATGACGCCGAAATGAAATTTTCAAATACAACTTGTTGAATATACATGACGCTAAAATTTACTTGGCAGAAGTTGGTTGCGATGTCTTACTGATTGTTGCTGAGAGAACGGGACAGTGCGTCTGCTACAATATTTTGCGTACCGGGAATATTAACAATTGTAAAATTAAATTCCTGTAAATAAAGTTTCCATCTTCTTAATCTGTCGTGTGTAAATTTAGCGGAAAGTAAAAACTGGATAGCTCTATGATCTGTGTAAACGGTCGTATGTCTTCCATAAAGAAAATGCCTAAATCTCGTAAATGCCCATACAACACATAATGTTTCAAGTTCTGTAAGAGAATAATTGCGCTCAGCAGGTGACAGAATGCGACTCGCAAAGGCGATGTTTTTAATTACTGTAGTATTGTCTTCTTCAATTTCCTGAAAAATATGTACGCTTAAAGCGGTGTTAGAACTGTCGATGGCAATGGAAAAATTTGTAGTAAGATCTGGGTGTGATAAAAGAGCTGCATTCAACAAGGCATGTTTCAAATTAACAAACTCAGACTGCGCTTGGCTATCCCAGGACCAAATAGTGTTTTTACCCGTCAATTGGCATAATCTAGGGGGTGTCTAAAGCAGAGTAATGAATAAATTTACGGAAAAAGTTAATTAATCCCAGAAAGCTGCGTAGTTGTTTCTTCGTCGTTGGAACAGTAATGTCACGTAAAGCTTGAAGTTTTTCCGGGTCAGGCGCAATACCTTCTGCTGAAATTACATGTCCAAGAAATTTTATAGAAGTTTTGCCAAAGTGCGATTTGCTAAGATTAACTGTGAGTCCTTGTGCACGAAAAGTTTGCAACAGTTGTTCAAGAACCAGATTGTGATCAGACCAGTTAGCTTCTGCAATAAGAATGTCGTCTACATCGTTGTGATTCTGTCTTTAAGTTCTGTCGGAAGTATAGTATTCAAACCGCGAATAAACGCTGCTGAAGAAATAGTTAAACCGAACGGTAATTTACAAAATTGATAATAGTCACCAAAACAGAGAAAAGATGTGTACTTTCTGCAGTTAGGATGGAGCTGAATTTGCCAAAATCCCGATTTCAAATCTAACGTGGAATAAATAGCAGTACCATGAAATTTCTGCAGAAGTTCTTCTAGTGTTTGAGGGCGATCCGTTTCATTAATAATAATGTCATTGATGTGGCGCGAATCAAGTACGAGACGAAGTGATCCATCCTTTTTCTTAACAATATGGAGCGGGTTTATGTACGGACTAACTGCCGGTTCAATAATACCTTGGTCAAGCACAGCTTGCAATTCTTTCTTAACTTGTTCTCTGTGAATATACGGAATGGGATAATGTTTGGCTTTAAATGTATCGTGCTGTTTAACTTGAAATCCATACATAAAACTGGACATAGTACCAGGGATGTTGTCAAAAACTGGAGCTTGCTGTAAAAGAATTTTGCGTAGCTATGTACGTTCGTCGTCTGTATTTGCACTGCTTTGCTTTACTTTCTCAGAAATAATTTGCATAATGCCATAGTCGGCTTCGTCTGGTGTATTGTAGTTGTGTATGTACGTATCTGTGAACAATGTGGAATGACAGTCTATATTACGCGATGTCGAAATGACCTCTGTACGATTAATTGTTTGTTCTTCTGCAGATAAAGAGTGCTGAAATTTTAATGCCAGTTCTACATTTTCATCCTTTAACATTAAATACGAATTTCGAAAGTCAATAATTGCGTCGTGTTGTATCAGAAAATTCGTACCTAAAATAACGTCTGTTGTCAATAAGGGAACAATCCAAAACTTTGAGTGAAACGTATGACCTGCAATACAAAATGATAAGTGTGTCTGTAATTTTACATCTACTCCTTTACCAGATACTGCACCTTTTACTTTAGTTTTGCCTAATGGTAACGTAGGATGGTATTCTCTTTGTTACATTCGTTGAAAGTTTCCTCATTTATAACTGACATAGGTGATCCAGAATCTATTACTGCTGAAAATTTGGATGATCCAATCTTTACTTCAATGACAGGGTGGGAAATGATTTTTTGAATAACTGATTTTTTCTGCAAAAGAGTGTCTCGGATGTCGTCAAAAGTAATAACATTTTCGTCAACAAGATTCTCTGTGTCAAAAGTATTGCTTGCGTTGCTGGAATATTCATTCTGCACTGTATCTAGTCAAATTCTTTCTGACGTACTGTTATTTTCGGGAGGATGCTGTGGCATTTCAACTATTTGTACTGTTCTGTTATTTCTTCCTGACGTATTACGTTCGGGATGATACCGACTGTCTGGTTCATTCATGATAATCTGTTGTTGTGGTTGATTTTGCTGCTGGTAAGACCGACTATTATTAAACGTACGCTGAAAATTGTGCTCATTACTTCTACGCCTGTCATGATAGTCACCACTATACGGCGCGTTGCGGTACGAGTTAAAATGATGTGTTTTCTGTACGCAGTGATTTCCTTGTTGTTGTGCGTTACTATTTGGTGTGGCCGACGCTATACGTGCAGGCGGCGAAACATTAAAGCTTGGTTGACCTTGCAAACCACATTGTTGGTTAGGTATGCTAGCCGGGTGGTTTTGTTGTTGTTGTGGGGAAAAACACTCTATTGTTGCCAAAATGCGTCTGCGATAGCTGAAAATTTTGTGCATACTGATGATTACACTTCTGTCATTCATTAAAATTACGCTTGTAGTTCTGGAGTGTGTAATGAAATTGTCACTTTCGGTAAAACTTGTCATATTGGGTTTTCTTTACACGTTTCTAATCCTAGATAGATCGATAGTTGAAGAGCTGTTTTGATAGATATAAAGGATAGTAGGAGAGAAGGCAGCAGTGCAGAAAACTAAAGATGAAGTAGCACTATTACGGCTCGGGGACCTGTGCACGTTACGGCACATATTCATCGAAGTGTAATGAATCCCCTGAGGTCTCTTACGCGCTGCAAATAAATTTTAGTTTCTGCGTTACAGGCAATGCCGGTGAAAATTCAAAAGCAAATTGTTGTATCCAATCCAAGGGGTTAATCTGTGTTCTGTCATTATTAAGCACTTTAAATTTCCTAACAGATAGAAAGTGTTTGTAATAAAAATTATCGTCTCTGTATGTCTGAGTAGGTTCAGTATTGCACGAGAATCTGTTTGTCTGTGTCTCTTCCGATTCTAAGTCACGTAGTCTCTGCAAATTACCTAAATTATACTGGCTGTGTGAGCCTGACAAATGTTCGGAAAGTGGCGTATGCTGTGATGTGTTAAAGGCTGAAATATTTTTCATTTCTGTCACTTCTTGCTGTAAAGACGACACTTTTCTACGCAATGTATTATTAGACGAACTTATCTCACTGATTGTCTGCTGTAAATTTTGGAATTCGGGTGTTTGATTAAGCGAAACTGGTGACGTATCGTCTGATTTGGTGTCATTATTACTTTCGATAACGTCAATACGACTGGCCAATTCATTATATTTTTCAGTCAGTGCTTTTACCCGATCATCGTTTTTAGTATCACAAGCATTAATTTGTTTTTGTATTTTACGTGTGGTTTTGTTCAATTTTTTAACGTCTGCTTTGATGGCATCGGGATCCTGTATTAGTTCCAACTTTTCAAGTCTGTTGGTCATTGTCTGAAAGTCTAATGTGTGTGTGACTGTTTTGGTTTTAAGATCGGAGATTTCATCATGCAGTTCGGTGTTCAACTGTTTGATTTCGTCTGATACTGTAGCAATATTGTTGTCTACGTATGTTTTTGCTTTCGTAAACAATTTACGCTTATCTTCCTGTCTCTGTGCAGTAATTGTTACCATGACTTGTTGCTTTACTTTATTCTGTTCCTGTATAAATTTGCTGTAACGTGTTTCACTGTTTTGTAGGTGGTGATTAAAACGTTCGTCAATTTGGCTGTTCTGTTGGTCAAATTTCGCGTCTACTTTCGAATCCAGTGTGCGTGAACGTTCTGTTGACATTAATTTAAACTCGTCGCGTAACTGTGTTGCGTTTTCAGAACATTGTTTAGCGACTGCTCTAATTTCATCTCGAAGTAATTTCGTTGTGGCTGCATATGTATTACTTAATTCTTGTGCCACAGATCTAATTTCTTCACTACTGTTCCTAGCACAAGCCTTAATTTTCTCACGTAATTGTTCTTTAGTATCATGACATTGCACAGCAACGGCTGTAATCTGTTCGCTAAGCTGTTTGAAATTGTCTTGTTTTTCATTCAACTGTTTAGAATTGTTGTCTAGTTTTTCATTAAGTTCTTTGGTCGATTCGTTAAGGTTGTCGTATTTTTCATTAATTTGTTGTTTGAGATTGTCATTAAGTTGTAGCAATAATGCCATAAATCGATCCATGGCAAAATTAGCTGCTGTATTCTCTGTGCTGTGTGATGGTGTATCTGCATATGTCACGTTTTGTGTACCGGTAACCATTTGGTCATTTTCTGATTCTTGAAAAGGCTCGCCAATTGGATGTGCACTGTTAGTCATTACCTCGGAATCAAAATCTGACGTACTTTGAGTACAATGTTCACCTTCGTTAGAAACAATTATCTGTTCGCTAAGTAAATTTTGCAAATTAGGCGTGTCAAACTGGACAGCGTTCATCGTAACGGAACGTGCCGCGTCATCAATTGTCGTTGAATTAACAGAGGCCGCTATTGAATTTGTTTGCTCATCATTAGCATTAAAATCATTACTAGTGATCGGCACGCACTGATTAACTGTAATTAGAGGATTATCGCTATTACACTGAGTGTCGCAAGTATTATCGGTCAAATTATTTGAGTCGGCTATTTCTCTCATTGCACTTCGCGATGTACTGTTAATAGTTTTTCGCGGCATTTTTCACAAATCAAAATTAAGCACAAAAATTAAACAAAGACGAAGCAAAAATAGAACAAACAATTACAACAAAGAGCAATAAATTGCCGATGATCTGTGAAAGAAAGAGTGACAAATTAGTAAATGCGTTGCGCCAGATGCAAACTACATTTAAGTAAATAAGAGCAGATATATGACTACTTTTCAGAAATTCACAAAGAAAATACGATCCTGGCCGGTTGTCGCCAAGTGTAAACTCCCCACAAAATTCATTCTCTCACATTTGTAACCTCCCCACAAAATTCTTTGCCATTTTTACCTCCCCACAAAATTTCGTTACCATTTTAGTGTAACCTCAAAACAGAAAAATTCCTAAACCTCTCAATTAAATTGTCGCTCACTTATAACTTTTCAATAATTGACTGTGAATTTAACCTGGTAAATTTTGGACGTCAGCAGTGCTGCGTCATGGCCCTGAAAGATCATTCTGAATAAAAAGAGAAAAATTCTTACCTCAATGAAGTCGCCGGATAACGCATATATATCTGCTCTTACAATAATTTTTTTTTTTTTTTTAGCACAGCCCTGTGCAATGCTGGTCGATAGATTTGTCATTTATGAAAGGAACCAACTGATTTTTTTTTGCAACAATCCGAATGATCATGGATTGGAGAAATTAGTAAATTCTTTAAATTGAAATGAATGCTTGTTAAAAATTACTTTATATGAGAAAGATTATTATTAGGACATTTTTAAAACATTTACATGGGAGTTCAGATAACATTACTAGATATGCGCGAGGCTGCTTTTTACCTTATACAATAATACTCAGGCTCCGGCATCGCTGCACCGCGACCGGCCAGCCAACACGATACACCATACCAGACCAGAGCAGACTACAGACTAGCCACTAGCAACAACTTACTGCTACAGCTACACAGTTCCTACTCAGTCAACACTGCTCTCTGGTCAGCGATTCTCTTATACCTTGCATATCGCAGGCAGCGCATGAGCAATACATCGAAATTACATCTTCAAAATGGCTCTGAGCACTATGGGACTTAACATCTATGGTCATCAGTCCCCTAGAACTTAGAACTACTTAAACCTAACTAACCTAAGGACAGCACACAACACCCAGCCATCACGAGGCAGAGAAAATCCCTGACCCCGCCGGGAATCGAACCCGGGAACCCGGGCGTGGGAAGCGAGAACGCTACCGCACGACCACGAGATGCGGGCGAAATTACATCTGATCGGACCTCTTACAACATGTTCTGAGACATCGCGGGATCACCAATTTCGTATTGGAGGGAAGCGTGGAGGGTAAAATTCGTAGAGGGGGACCAAGAGATAAATACACTAAACAGATTCAGAAGGACGTAGGGTGCAGTAAGTACTGGGAGATGAAGAAGCTTGCACAGGATAGAGTAGCATGGAGAGCTGCATCAAATCAGTCTCAGGACTGAAGACCACAACAACAACATCCTATTCGTCGTACGTCTCACACTGATTTCTGGGGTTATTTCACGCTGCGATGCTTGTTTGTTAGCACTGACAACTCTACGCAAACGCCGCTGCTCGCAGTCGTTGAGTGAAGGACGCCGGCCACTACGTTGTGCGTGGTGAGAGGTAATACCTGAAATTTGGTGTCTTCAGCACACTCTTGACACTGTGGATAGCGAAATAATGAATTCCCTAACGATTTCCGAAATGGAGTGCCCAATGTGTCTGGCTCCAACTACGATTCCGCATTCAAAGTCTGTTAATTCTCATCGTCCAGACGCAGTCACATCGAAAACCTTTTCGCCGCGCGGGATTAGGTGAGCGGTCTGGGACGCTGCAGTCATGGACTGTGCGGCTTGTCCCTGCGGAGGTTCGAGTCCTCCCTCGGGCATGGGTGTGTGTGTGTTTGTCCTTAGGATAATTTAGGTTAAGTAGTGCGTAAGCTTAAGGACTGTTGACCTTAGCAGTTAAGTCCCACAAGACTTCACACACATTTGAACATTTTTTTTTTAACCTTTTCACATGACTCACAAGAGTAGAAATGACTGCTCCGCCAATGCACTGCCCTTTTATATACCTTGTTTACGCGATACTACCGCCTTCTGCATATCGCTATCCCATGACTTTTGTCAACTCAGTGTAAAGTTGCGGCTCAGTTGCTGGGAGTCGCTGTTGTCGGACACATTACGAAACGAGCAGATAGGCGGCCTTAGGCTGCACGTGGCTAACCTCCACGTCCCGCGGCCGCTTTCCTCCTAGCGGAGGAGGCCGGCAGCCAACATAGCTCGCCGCGGAATTTGACGTCTCCAGATCTGGGGCAGCAGTTACGCACTCAAGGACTGTTTACGTGTTCGCGGGCAACGCGTTTTGCAGTCAACTGTGCAATGAGGCGTTCGTTGCGTCTTATCCAGAGAACTGGTTTAGTGCATCTAATAAGCCTCTTCTTATTCTTTTCCTTAGCATTTATTCTGTCCGGTGAGTTGTTGGTTTTTCATGATTTGGCATGTTGTTGTTGTTGAGGTCTTCAGTCCTGAGACTGGTTTGATGCAGTTCTCCATCCTACTGTATCCTGCGCGAGCTTCTTCATCTCCCAGTACCTACTGCACCCTACATCCTTCTGAATCTACGATTTTTACCCTCCATGCTGCCCTCCAATACTAAATTGGTGATCCCTCGATGTCTCAGAACATGTCCTACCAACCGATCCCTTCTTCTAGTCAAGTTGTGCCACAAGCTCCTCTTCTCCCCGATTCTATTCAATACCTCCTCATTAGTTATGTGATCTACCCATCTTATCTTCAGCATTCTTCTGTAGCACCACATTTCGAAAGCTTCTTTTCTCTTCTTGTCCAAACTATTTATCGTCCATGTTTCACTTCCATACATGGCTACACTCCATACAAATACTTTCAGAAGTGACTTCCTGACATTTAAATCTATACTCGATGTTAACAAATTTTTCTTCTTCAGAAACGCTTTCCTTGCCATTGCCAGTCTACATTTTATATCCTCTCTACTTCGACCATCATCAGTTATTTTGCTCCCCAAATAGCAAAACTCCTTCACTACTTTAAGTGTCTCATTTCCTAATCTAATTCCCTCAGCATCACCCGACTTAATTCGGCTACATTCCATTATCTTCGTTTTGCTTTTGTTGATGTTCATCTTATACCCTCCTTTCAAGACACTGTCCATTCTCTTCAACTGCTCTTCCAAGTCCTTTGCTGTATCTGACAGAATTACAATGTCATCGGCGAACCTCAAAGTTCTTATTTCTTCTCCATGGATTTTAATTCCTACTCCGAACTTTTCTTTTGTTTCCTTTATTGCTTTCTCAGTATACAGATTGAATATCATAGGCGAGAGGCTACAACCCTGTCTCACTCCCTTCCCAACCACTGCTTCCCTTTCATGCCGCTCGACTCTTATAACTGCCATATGCTTTCTGTACAAATTGTAAATAGCCTTTCGCTCCCTGTATTTTACCCCTGCCACCTTCAGAATTTGAAAGAGAGTATTCCGGTCAACATTGTCAAAAGCTTTCTCTAAGTCTACAAATGCTAGAAACGTAGGTTTACCTTTCTTTAATCTTTCTTCTAAGATAAGTCGTAGGGTCAGTATTGCCTCACGTGTTCCAACATTTCTACGGAATCCAAACTGATGTTCCCCGAGGTCGGCTTCTATCAGTTTTTCCATTCGTCCGTAAAGAATTCGCGTTAGTGTTTAGCAGCTGTGACTTATTAAACTGATAGTTCGGTAATTTTCACATCTGTCAACACCTGCTTTCTTTGGGATTGGAATTATTATATTCTTCTTGAAGTCTGTGGGTATTTCGCCTGTCTCATACATCTTACTCACCATATGGTAGAGTTTTGTAAGGACTGGCTCTCCCAAGGCTGTATGATTTGGCATACTTAATTTTATTAAACTATCAGGCCGGATAACCTTCCTCACACCACCCTGTTTAAGGTAATCTAAGGGACGGAGGTCATGTGTGCCACCTCCCTGTAAATCGCTTAAACTTGTTCCGTGTAAGCTCACCAGAGAAAAAATTAGGCATCTCAGAGAGGACACAGATGTGCCGTTAAGCCTTTACAGATGGCGCAGCGGTCGAGTCACGTGCTTACCGTCTGTATGTGAGACGGCAGCGATCAGTGAGACATTTATGGTCTAGGCGAACATTGTACGAACACATGAGTAAATTAAGGACTGGCAGAGTGGCAGAAAGAGACAACAGTGTTTGGCCGTGCCAGTGACCATACGATGTCTGAATTTGCTGGATTTGTTGGTATTCGTGGCGGACTGTTGAAGTGTCTACAAGCAGTGGACCACGAAAAACAACGTCATAACTGTCTTCGTACATCCATATTTAAACTGGATTAAGTTGGGACACAGCTGGTACACTCTTTATTAAAAATTAAATTCCTCCAGTTGTACTTAAGATTTTATATTTACTTCGCTACTAGTTTCGACGTTGCGTCAACACCATCTTCAGGCCCGCACACTTTGATGAAATCAGTTGTTTGTGGCTCAGTCTAGCAGTCTGCGGTGAGACCAACACGTGCTCCACATGGATGGCGGGCAGTAACTAGTGTCAACTAGTGTGGAGCACGTGTTGGTCTCACCGCGGACTGCTAGAGTGAGCCACAAACAACTGATTTCATCAAAGTGTGCGGGCCTGAAGATGGTGTTGACGCAACGTCGAAACTAGTAGCGAAGTAAATATAAAATCTTAAGTACAACTGGAGGAAATTTCATTTTTAATAAAAAGTCATAACTGTGGTCGGGAAAAGATCCTGACATAGAGGAACCGGAGACGCATTTCACGGCTTGTCAGTAAAAATCGCTTCCAAACCCGACAGGAATTGCTGCAGGCAAACTGTTAGCGAGAGAACACTGCGGCGGTGTTGCATGCAGTGAACATTAATTGGAGTCGGTCATCTTGCAAGAGATCATTGCTCACACGGGCACATAAAATCGTCAGCAGGGAAGTTCATCGAGCTGCAAGAATATGTAACTGGTTTTCGGAGCACACCTCCACCCTATCACATCTCTACTGGCCTGCAAAATCACCTGACGTATACCCCACAGAAAATCTGTGGGAAATTTTGGAACAGCTAGCGAAACGCCGACGTCAGCATTCCGGCAACTTAGTCGAATTGCCTAATAAAATGGTCAAAGACAGACTTAACCTGGATCCGACGTACCTTCACAAACTTGTAGTCTCACTTCCCAACGAAATCCAGGTGGTTATCGAGACCAGGGACCAGAATTACGCGCTATTAAATGGATGGATGGATGATTTGGGGGAGCGATCTAAGAGTGAGGTCATTGGTCCCATCGGATTAGGGAAGGATGGGGAAGGAAGTCGGCCGTGCCCTTTCAAAGGAACCATCCCGATATTTGCCTGAAGCGATTTAGGGAAATCACAGAAAAGGATTACTGGACGCGGGTTTGAAGCGTCGTCCACCCGAATGCGAGTCCAGTGTGCTAAGCACTGCGCCACCCCGTTCGGTGCTATTAAATGGTGATTGTAATGATTTATCTAGGGATGACTATTGTCCGGTGAGCTTATTTTAAATCTTTGTACATAGCGCCGCGTGGAGTGGCCGCGCGGTCTGGGCGCCATTTCACGGATTGCGCGGCCCGTCCCGTAGGAGGTTCGTGTCCTCCCTCGGGCATAGGTGCGTGTGTGTTGTTCTTACAAGGGAACCTCCCCATCGCACCCCCCTCAGATTTAGTTATAAGTTGGCACAGTGAATAGACCTTGAAAAACTGAACACAGATCAATCGAGAAAACAGGAAGAAGTTGTGTGGAACTATGAAAAAAATAAGCAAAATATACAAACTGAGTAGTCCATGCGCAAGATAAGCAATATCAAGGACAGTATGAGCTCAGGAGCGCCGTGGTCCCGTGGCTAGCCCGAGCAGCTACGGAATGAGAGATCCTTGGTTCAAGTCTTCCTTCGAGTGAAAAGTTTACTTTCTTTATTTTCGCAAAGTTATGATCTGTCCGTTCGTTCATTGACGTCTCTGTTCACTGTGATGAGTTTAGTGTCCGTGTTTTGCGACCGCACCGCAAATCCGTGCGATTAGTAGACGAAAGGACGTGCCTCTCCAATGGGAACCGAAAACATTTGATCGCAAGGTCATAGGTCAACCGATTCCTCCACAGGAAAACACGTCTGATATATTCTATACGACACTGGCGACGGCATGTGCGTCACATGACAGGAATATGTTGTCGACCTACCTAACTTGTACACTTGGCGAATGGGTAAAAAGATTCTTCTACCTTGCCCGATTTAGGTTTTCTTGTGGACGTGATAATCACTCCCAATAAAATGATGAAAACATAAGAGTTTGTCACATAAACTGCAACAAATGAATGCAACAGTTTCACAGTCGCACAGTTTTCCCTGTGCTCTGTCAAAACACATGTTTTTAACGTTTTCAAATTTTTCCCTGTGTAGACCGTCAAATCCTGCATATGTCCAAGCAAATCTGAACATGTCCTGGAATTCTGGAGAGCGAAGTTGATTATGTGTGAGTGCTTGAACTTTGATAATTGTCTGAAAATAAAAAATTAAACTTTGCACTCGAGGGAAGACTTGAACCAAGGACCTCTCGTTCCGTAGCTGCTCACGCTAACCACGGGACTACGGCACTCGTGTGCTCACACTGTCCTTGATGTTGCTTATCTTGCGCATGGACTACTCAATTTGTATATTTTGCTTATTTTTTTATAGTTCCACACAACTTCTTCCTGTTTTCTCGATTGATCGGTGTTCAGTTTTTCAAGGCCTATCCACTGTGCCAACTTATAACTAATTCTGAGGGGGGTGCGAAGGGGGAGTTCCCTTGTTAGCATAAGTTAGTTTAAATTAGCTTAGGTAGTGTGTAAGTCTAGGGGCCGATCACCTCAGCAGTTTGATCCCTTGGGAATTCACACAAATCTTTGTATATCGTATTCTCTGTGGCGGAATTTGAGGACCAGTCCGTCATGTGTCTAAACAAGCTTGGGGAACCGCCTAATAACCACATTCAGTCTAGCTGGTTTACCAGCCAAAGATCCTAAATCGGCCGTGCGGTTTCGATCCGAGTCTGGCAGAGCATCCCGTAAGCCAACCGGGCAAAATATTACCCATCCCCTTAACTGAGCTCAGTTACCCATTTGGACCAGTGCAGACGGTGTGGAACTGGTACCAAGCGGTCACCAGTGACGTAAGTCACGGCAGTGGAAGGGTGTGTCTGCGCCTGTCGGTTGTCTGGAGTCACTGCAGTAAGGTAGCTAGACCTGGAAACGTGGCAGACTGACTAAAAGGATCTATCGAGTTTGAACACATGCATGACCACACAGTGCCCAGTCGATTGGTGTGTCAACACCAACTGTCCACCTTGTGTACAGGTAATGCATACCACTCGCAACCATGTAAAATGATGTAATTACAGTAGTCGTACAAAGATCATAATCGACGGTGATCGGAGGCGAGTGTCACGCCTCCTCAATAACAATCAGCTTCAAACCCGACAGGAACTGCTGCTGACAGTGAATGCCGATCCATCTCAACCAATTTGTGAGCGAACATTGCGAATAGCACTGCGTGTAATGGACATCGGAGTTGGGTACCACGCAAAAAGCCATTGCTCACAGCGGTGCGTAACGCTGTGCGCCTTCAACGGGCCAAACAAGACAGCAACTTGACGGTAGCTTACTAGTGGAATGTAGTGAAGGCCCAATGAGGCGTTTGACAGTCAGTGTGAGGAGGGTATGAATCAAGCAACAGGTGGTTCTGTGATGTTGTGAGGTTGTTTTCGTGTCATGACTTGGGCCTGTTTATTCAGTTTTCCGTAAACATGTTTATTTCAACACTGTCGGTGGCCAAGAATTTCTAAATGGCTCTGAGCACTATGGGACTTAAAATTTGAGGTCATCAGTCCCCTAGAACTTAGAACTACTTAAACCTAACTAACCGAAGGACATCACACACATTCATGCCCGAGGCAGGATTCGAACTTGCGACCGTAGCGGTCGCTCGGTTCCAGACTGAAGCGCCTAGAACCGCTCGGCCACACCGACCGGCTTTACCATTTCTACTGTGATTTATGATGAATATGCTGTGGACAGTCCTGTCTTTCAAGACGACAAGAGCCGTCTT
Source organism: Schistocerca cancellata (assembly GCF_023864275.1). NCBI lineage: Eukaryota > Metazoa > Arthropoda > Insecta > Orthoptera > Acrididae > Schistocerca > Schistocerca cancellata. The sequence continues at coordinate 991,702,385 of NC_064627.1, read as the reverse complement.
CACATGGTTGCGCATACGTTCCTAATTCGACCAAAACTCAGGTAATCACAACTCCAATGAGTCGCTAAACACCACAGAAACTGTCTGTGTCTCTTTGGAACAAAGGGTAAAAAGTCCTGTGGGTCCTAATCAGCTTCAACTGGATGCAGCATACCTCTCGCTTCCAGTCCTAATTGAGGCTATTATCAAAGCTAGAGGCGGTTTTACACGGTATTACCTTGATGTTCCTGGAGAGTAGCTAGTTTTTTTGTTCGGTGTGCTTATGAGACGAAGAGCACAGGGCACTTAGGCGGGTACTGTAGTGTCCGCCAAGCACTACGCTTGTGCTGGCATTAAATATCATGGTCACATACGAGTATGTTGGAGTCCTTCGGTTATAGTCATCCTTAGCGAATCATTGTCAGTTTGCAAGTGGATAAACTGGCAAAGCGACAGTCCGATATGTGTATCTAGAATGAATATTTCACTCTTCAGGGGAGTGTATATTGTTTCGAAACTTCCTGGCAGATCCGACCGAGACACGAGATTCGAACTTTATTTTTGCGGGGCATTGCTCTTACCGGTCCGGCACACAGCTATAATTTGGCAGGGAGTTGGGAAACACTCATATGTTCTCTACTGGGAGGACGAAGTGTTCAGCGCGCGTGGAGTACGGCAACGTGGGGTGTGTGGCGCTGTTGTCGAATAACAGCTGAGCGGTTCTGTACGTCATGCATTGCTACCAGAGGATTCCTCATGTCTACGCATAAAACAGTGAAGCACTGTTTAAAAACACCTTACTAAAAGAAAATTGATGAATCGTGGGGAAATGTCTAGAAGCTCACGATATAGCTATTATTATTTCCATGGTCTTCTTTCGCTGAAAAATGCCTTTTTTCAGATTTGCGGCGATGGAAACCAGCAACATGATAGCGTCGTCAGACAGTTACCGCATTGGCTTCCTACTACAGTAGCTGATACGAATTGTGCAATTTGCATGAAAATACTGTGAGACGACGCGGACATTTGGATGCACTTTTAATAACTTTTCTTATGTCTTGATCGCACTTTTATTTTTCCAACAACCTTGCGCGTTTAGAGTTTCCGTTGTTTTCAAGGGCGGCGTTACGACAGTCATATAAAATTGTTCATTAGATATATTGTATCTCGTCAACATTCTGGATCACGAGACAAGTGCAAAAGTGTGGTCAAGACATAAGAAAAGATAAAAAGTGCTACGAATGGGTTACCGATGTTGATACGTAGTAGTCGCTTTAGGCCTTCCCATGGTATGGCGAGACCCTCTTTGTGCACCTCTTCATACCTTCTGATTCACATTTTCGCAGCTACTTCTAAGCTCTTTTTACAATAAGAGGGATCGGATTACCGCAATCCCACTTATCGACGATGTTGGTTACCACAAAAACTAACACACGGTGAGAAGTATCTGTGTCAAGTTACTGTGTCACCTTTCACCGCCCGGGCACAGAATCAGTTAACGCAGCAGCGTGAAGGGGAGTTTACGATATGATCGCTGGTGCCATAGACTCATCTATGCTCCTTTTCATTGAGCTGCAGAAGCAATGTGGGCAACGCGAGAAGGAACGCGAAATGCATGCGAGGCACGAACTCTCTGGGCAGATTGACGGGCACTCCTTAACGGGATCCCGAACCGAAATTAGGTAGTTGCGCGTGAGGTAGTGCCAGAGATCACTTCCCAACACTGTTTCATTTATAGGGTCATAGTTAGTGATAGGCTATGGCTATAAAAGAGGTATTAATATTCAATGACGTAATTTCATTTCTGGTTTGACTGCGTAACTTCTCTGAATATATTTATGTTAGTTGCACCATCTAGTCAAGCGTGTAGGCGTACATTCATAAATAAAAGCACTTCGCATATGAATCACCGAGTTCCGGCGTACTTTCGATTCCCTCCTCACTACTTTTCTGGATGATTGTTTAGTTCATTTTCATGTATGTGTAGAAATCAGATTCACGCAAGTATATATACAGATCATTGAAGACACGAGGTAAGTGCACTTCATGCAACGTATTTCAGTTCTTTTTTTATACTCGGGAAAACTACCGCTGCAGAGGGTAAGGTAATGAACACTCTGATCGCGAGTTTCCTGACAAATAAGTGGATCAATCTTAACGTATAATGATTAAAGCGCACTCAGACTCAAATATTTTCTGCGTGTAACATCACAAGCACTATGCTTAAAATATAATTTAGCCCGTAGATAACAAGAGTAATTTACACATAACTTTCTTTAGACCGACTACCTAATCAGTAAGAACAAGTGTACCATCCCTACACTCATGGCAAAAGTGAAGTTTGGTTTAACTGAAACATGACCCACGTTTCCAATCTAAACAATTGGCGGCAACAAAACTATCAGGACAGAAATGTCTACCATTGTTAGTTGCAGTGCTGTGGAACAAAAAGGAAAAATTCTATGTATTCATACATCTACATCGAAACATGTGCGAATGCGCTGCAACACAAAATTATGTGTGAGGATAAACTTTGCTCGAAACTGGGAACGGTCAGAGAAAATTTAATTTGAAGAAGCTCGTTCCACTCATGAGTATATTTTGCAAACAATTGTCTGCTGAGCGGGAACACATTAGACCCAATAGTTGGTGACAAAGTTTCCCAGTAGAGGAAAAGGTGTTACCATTACTGATAAGACCGGATTCTACGTCTTTTCTTCATCTACTCTGTCTGACACGTTTAAGAAAAACACACGATTCGAGCAACCTTGGACGGGGAAGTAAGATAACAGCAGTCTAGAAATAGATAACTGCTTGTTACGTCACCAGTTTTTCAGTTACATGGAATTACAGAAACGTAATAAGGAGTCCCTGTAGTAGATCCAGTTTCGAAAAATAATTTTCTCATGTTACATTGTTAGTTAGTTTTTCCCCTCGTTCGTTGTATTATTTATAAACGACTGAGAGGACGGCGTCTCCTAAGTAGTTGCCACTGTTAATAGACAGAGGGAAAAAGGGCAAATTAGAGGTTAATTCCTCTAATTGTGGCATAGTGATCATTAAGTGAGGTGTTAATAATAATTGTTATTACTATGTATTTAACAACATGCTCTCGGAACGATGTAAGTCTCTCCGTGTTAGTTGTCTTTATTGCCTTACACCGCAGTTTGTTGAGCAATTTTTGCGCTGACTAAGCAGATTCGTGAGAGATCGTGCAGCTTTTCTGTCAGCCTTTCCATCACTTCCTTTTAATATAACTTCTTTGGGTCTCAGACTTACGAACAGTACTCAAGAGTTGCTCCGCCGAGGTTTTTATATGCAATTTCTCGACATGCTTATGAAAACTTTCATGTTCTCCCAAAAAATCCGGACAACGAAACCCCATTGCACGGTGGTTTCGTAAGTAACGGAAGATGACTTCAGTATGCCGCTGCAATCCGAGTTGTTCATGGGTACGTATTACTCCTTGTCGAAGTTGATCCTGATCATCTAACTCGGGTAGTGTCACATAGAAACAAAGAATATCTTCGTGGGAGGTATCCGCAAACTATAACAATTTGCGCACAAGCAGCGACGGTCAACAACAGAAACCTGTTGTTAGTTTCCAAAGTACAATAAGAGTATTATGGGGCCACGTGATGCTGTAAAATCAAAAGCAAAAATACAGAACAATGCAAAATACAAAGAATTAAATACAGTGTATTTCAAGCTGCCTGCTTGCTGTACCTTATACAGTGCGTGTCGGGAGGAAAGGCACAGGTTCAAAAATGGTTCAAATGGCTCTGAGCACTACGCGGCTTAACTTCTGAGGTCATCAGTCGCCTAGAATTATAACTACTTAAACCTAACTAACCTAAGGACAGCACACACATCCATGTCCGAGGCAGGATTCGAACCTACGACCGTAGCGGTCGCTCGGCTCCAGACTGTAGCGCCTAGAACCGCACGGTCACTACGGCCGGCCAAAGGCACAGGCTTTGGAGGGTGATGATGATTCTGAACAAAAGAACGTCATATGGACATGTCCCTTTTTCCGAATTATTTGCGAGATAGACTATAAAGTTGATATTTATTTTCTGTATTATTCAGACATTGTCATTCCTTACAATGTACCACAGCAGTCCAGTCTCAGCAGTGTAGAGGAACCTGAGATGAACAGTTTGAGACAGGTCACTTATGGTCTCTGAAGTCTGGAAACTACCTCAAATTGGCCTACAAAAACTACCTAAGCTGCAGTGTATGCGCGTCACGCGAAATTTGCAATATTCTCGCGCTCTCTTTGCGCAAACTATTAATCCCAGAAAAAATGAATACACCTTTTTGTAGGAAATTTAATTTGGTTTTAAATTTGTACTGTCACACATTTCCGCTGGAGGGGCGGTTTTCGAATTATTCAAGAAATACATAAAAAAATGATGACATAAAAAACTGATACTAAATGTGCTCTATCTCGAAACCACTCGGAATATGGCAGATGTCCGCATGAAGCTTTTTTTTTTTAGAATCACTATTATCCCTTACAGCACCACTACGTTTGAAACCAGAGCGGTACAGTTACTCTGCTGCCTCTGCAGCCTCCACAGCCAACTCCAGTCATGAGTGTCATATGTTACGAATACTAAGCTCTCAGGCTCGCCGAGGAAGCTGGCTCGCCACATCACAGCTGAAGTCCTCCGAGATACTGACACCAAGTCACCAAAAGTCAGGGCGACAATTATTGAACTCTACAAAATAAAATCGTCATAACTTCTCAACGGTTTGCGTTAGGGACGTTCAAACTGCACGGTTGGTGGCGGGGCATGACGGGAATTGGTATGGTTAGTATGGTTCGATTTAGCGACGAAGCCCACTTTAATTTGGATGGGTTCGTCAATACGCAAGACTGGGGCATTTGGCCGACTGAGAATCCGCATTTCTGGATCGAGAAGTCTCTTCACCCTCAACGGGTGACTGTGTGGTGTGCAGTGTCCAGTCACGAAATAATCGGTGCAATACTCCTTGATGGCACGGTGACTACCGAACGGTACGTGAAGGTTTTGGAAGATGATTTCATCCCCGTTGTCCAAAGTGACGCTGATTTCGACAAGACGTGGTTCATGTTGGACGGTGCTCGACCCCAACCAAGCAGGAGAGCACTTTCGAGACCGCATTCTGCCTCTGGGGTACCCAGAGGCCACTAGCATCGGTCTCGATTGGCCGCCATATTCTCCGGATCTGAACAAATGCTACTCCTTTTTGTGGAACTGTATTAAAGGCAAGGTGTACAGCAATAATCCCAAAATCATTGCTGAGCTGGAAACAGCCATTCAGGAGGTCATCGACAGCATCAATGTTTCAACACTTCAGCGGGTCACGCAGAATTTCGCTATTCATCTCCGCCACATCATCGCCAATGATGGCAGGCATACCGAACATGTCATAACCTAAATCCGAATATCTGTAGTGACGTTTACATGTTGAATAATGTGTGTTCAAACCGTAATTTGAAACTAATTTACGTTTTTTATCATATAGTTCAATAATTGTCATCCTGTACTTCTGTGGCATCACCTGAACATCAGAGTAGGAGAAAACTCAAATAACGTTTTAATTAATTGTCTTTCTACAAAGAGTAACAGATGAGCATAAAACACAAAATACGTAGTTTTATATTACGTGATTTTCACAGCATACGTTTTTAGATACCAATTTGCTCACGTCATTATCACGGTACCCCAGTTTACTAGATATTATCAGCTTGATATTAATCGTTGTTGTCATTATCATCATCATACCGTTTTCTCATTCCTGAAGAACATGAAGTAGGAGATCGTTGTGCCCCCCTTCCTATGCAAGCGATACTGCGGCGGTCGCGTTGCCATTAAAGGTGATACTTCAGAAATATAGGAAAGATAGCAGATAAGTGGAAAGAGAAGGTAACTAGGTTACTACATGGGAGACTAACTGTCTGATAACAAGATACAAGAAGAAATGGGTGTCGATTTGAAAGACACCGGGGATCCAGTATTAGTATCAGAGTTTAACAGAGCTTTGGAAGACTTGTGATAAAAAAAAGACAACAGATAACTTTTCTTCAGAGTTTCAAAATCATGGGGGAAGTGACAACCAAACGATTATTCGAGTTAGTGTGTAGAATCTTGGAGACTGGACACCACCGTCGTACTTTCGGAAGTATATCGGCTTACAAACTCGAGATAAACGCGAACTGTCAAACAATTAGCTTGACGGCTCATGCATCCAAGTTTCTGTCGAGAATAATACACACAAGAATGGAAAATAAAACTGATGATATCTTATATGACTATCATTTCGGCTTTAGGGAAGGTAAGGGCACCGGCGAGGCAGTCCTGACGTTGCGATTGATAATGAAAGCAAGACTTGAGAAAAATCGAGACACCTTGATAGGATTTGTCGGTCAAGAAAAAGCGTTCGACAATGTAAAATGGTGTAAGATATTCAAAATTCCAAGGATAATAGGTCTAAGCTATAGAGAACGACAACTGATATACAACATACGCAAGAACAAAGAAGGAAATATAAGAATGGAAGATCGAGAACTAAGTGCTCCGATTAGAAAAGTCGTAAGACACGGGCGTAGTCTTTCGCCCCTACTGTGCGATCTGTACATCGAAGAAGCAGTGACAGAAATAAAAGACAGGTTCAGGAGTAGGATTAAAATTCGGGTGTAAATGTATCAGTGATAAGAGGCGCTGATGACGTTACTGTCCTCAGTAAAAGTTAGGAAGAATTACAGAACCTGTTGGATGTAATGTTCTAATGAGCACAAAATTTGGACTGAAAATAAGCCAAAGGGAGATAAAAGTAATGAGAAGTAGAAATAAGACAAGTAATCCACAATGGGGACCACGAAGTAGACGTAGGAGAGGAATTCTGCTTCCTTGGAAGTAAAACAACGTATGATGGACGAACCAGGGAGGGTTTCTTAATTTGAAGAAAACATTTATGAGAATGTACGTTTTGATCATACTATTATATGGAAGTAACTCATGGACTGTGGGGAAACAGGAAGAGATGAGAATTGAAGCATTAGGGTGTGATGCTATAGAATGATGCTGAAAATTAGATAGGTAGATAAGATGAGAAGTTAGGAGTTTCATCTCAAAATCGGCGAAGAAAGCAATATGTGGTAAAGCTCTGCCAAAAAGAAGGGATAAGATGATAGGACCCGTTTTAAGACACCAGAGAATAATACGCTTTACACTAGAGAAGTGCTTCACTGAGATGGAGGGGATGGTGCAGGAAAGGTAGTCGTATCTCAATATTTCCTCCCCCTTCCTCTTCCAGCCAAAAAACTCTCGATTATGTGTGACTTGTTAAAATTGTAAGGTCATCCGGGAATTGAATCTGGATACTTGCTTTTCAGTGCCAGCATCCTACACTTCTGTCTGCCAGAGCACACTTCAGTGATGGTCTCAGCGAGTTCGATTTGGATTGACGGTCCAAATGAACCGGAGCTCTGTTTCTGTTTCATTCATTTTTGGCTACTATTTCATGGTTACGTTTGTGGGCATTGGAAGAGTAGAACTGTAGAGGAATCTTCGCAGTATGGTTTCAAGTTTCCTTTGTCGGCAGAGGACAGTCTGTGAATCTCGTCACGTCAACACGCCTCTCCGGAGCGTTAAACAAACTTCACGGAAGGCAAACTGTGGCCTGCTCCACTGCTTTTGTGTAAATACAGTTGGCGCCTGCCCATGGGCTATCCCCTTGAGATAATTTGATATTTTTATCTTTCTGGGCTAATTTCAAACATATTGCGCACAAGTAGGAAAAGAAATCCACTATCGTACCGCTACGCCGGCCTTTGTGGCCGAGCGGTTCTAGGCGCTTCAGTCTGCAACCGCGCGACCGCTACGGTCGCAGATTCGCATCCTGCCTCGGGCATGGATGTGTGTGATGTCCTTAGGTTAGTTAGGTTTAAGAAGTTCTAAGTTCTAGGGGACTGATGACCTCAGATGTTAAGTCCTGTAGTGCTCAGAGCCATTTGAACCATTTTCACAGCTACACTATCGACGACAAACAGCTGGAGACAGCGTCTGCCGTAAAATATCTAGGCGTAACTATTCAGAGCGACCTTAAGTGGAATGACCATATAAAACAGATAGTTGGAAAAGCAGACACAACATTCAGATTCATTGGAAGAATCGTAAGGAAATGTAGCTCACCCACGAAAGAAGTGGCTTATAAGGCGCTTGTTCGCCCGATTCTTGAGCATTGTTCATCTATCTGGGATAGCTATCAGGTAGGACTGATAGAGGAGGTAGAGAAGATCCAAATAAGAGCGGCGCGTTTCATCACGGGATCGTTGAGTTGGCGACAGAGCGTTACGGAGATGCTAAACAAACTCCACTGGCAGACGTTACAAGAGAGACGTTGTCCATCACGTAGAGATTTACTATTGAAATTTCGGGACAGCACTTTTCAGGAGGAGTCAGACAACATATTACTTCCCCTCTCCCCCCCCCCCCCCACCCCCCCCGCCTTCCCCAACTCATTCATCTCGCGTATTGACCACGAGGAGAAAATTCGAGAAATTAGAGCCAATACAGAGGCTTACCGACAATCGTTTTTCCCACGCACTATTCGCGAGTGGAACAGGGTTGGAGGGATCAGATAGTGATACCGTAAGTACCCTCCGCCACATACCATTAGGTGAATTGCGGAGTATGATATAGATGTAGAATCCGACGTCACAGTGCCGCTCGGCTAGTCTGGGCGCATCGGTTCCGTTTCCCTCAAAAAAATAGTTTATCCAGTGAAATTGCGTTTTGCCACCTAGTACATGGCATGCACACACCAGCCAATCAAGGTAAGCCTGCTTTACCCAGGGTCAACCTCACGATGGTAAAATGTGCGCCTTGTGTGCTAAAAGTGGGAAATTTGCTGTTCTATCTCGAATTTTCGTAAATTTTCTTACATTTCTCATCCATCACATTGGTAACAGCTTGGAGCCGTCTCTTCACGCTAAATTTTTGAAAGATTGGAAGCTGCGCAGGAGGAATTAATTTGTTGGGTATTCGGGGATGCAGCGTCAGAGTAAGAAGAGCTGACTGTTTTCTGGGGCTGTTAGGTGCGCTTTGTTGATCTTGATGTGATATATGTTTTGCAAGCTGTGGTAGCGCAATCCATAATCTGTACACCTCACTTTCAACATGTTTCGGGGATGCAACTTGAGCTGCTGATTTAATTCAAATATTTATTTTATTTATTTCTCTTTTTTGTGCAAGCTGCACAGATCTGGATAGCTTGGTACTTCATTGTTCAGGTAGTCTTCCTTTCATTTGCCACCTCCCACAACACTAGCGTTACTTTTGCAAACGCAATTCGTAAGTCAGTTATTCTTGTTCTTTTATAACTTTTGGTTAACCTTTGTGAAACTTATGACTAACTAAAATTCTGTTAAGAGGTAGAATTGACCTCTATTTCGATATCCTTAACCTGTCCTACAAGTTTCCTGGTTAGGCGGTACATTTAAAAAATACATATAACCAGGCATACTACCAAGTTGTGCTTTACTATGTTGGCATTCTCCTTTGCATACTATTAGACCTTAGGTTATTAGTTATTTCGTATTTAAATGGTCTTGTGTGAGGCAAAATTCGCACTTTTTTAATTAAAGACTTACAACTGAATTTGCTGTTATTGTTCCTGACAGTACAACAGGTGCAACTAGGATATCTTTTAAATCTACCGTGCATGTTTCGCGAAGAGAGTAATATTCGAGAAACATGAAATATGTGAAACTATGAAACAAAATATCGATCACTAGATCTATCGAACAAATCAGCTGATATTGACCATATATACGAAATTGTGGCTGGTCGTATTGATCTTTGCGCAGGTGACTCCCTACTCCACCCCGGTCGACGCCAGATGAATGCTGCAGGTAAAAACGCATGTTTAAGAAAAATGCGAAGTTGGACGGAAGCCATCAAAGTGTTATGATACTTGAGTGCGAGGTCGTGGTACATTGCTAGTAATAGCAAAACGCGAAATAGATAACTACATACAGCTGCAAGTACCCGCTGTATGACGCCATTTTATTCTCCAGCTAGTTACCTGTAGCTGTCAGCTGGCGTATATCTACGTGAGCTAGGGAGTGATTTGCCCAGGAAATCAGTTCAAAGAACCCCAACATCCTATGCAAGATTAATATTAGTTAATTTGTTTGACAGATCCGGTGATCGATACTTTTTTTCGTGTATTTCGTGTTTCTCGAATACTATTCTCTTGTTGATAGGCGCTCAGTACACTTGAAAAAAATATTCAGGTTGTACTTGTTGCACTGTCAGGAACAATAACGGCAATTTCAGCTGTAAGCTTTCAGTCAAAGAAAGTGCGGGTTTGGCCTCACACAGTCCATTTAAGGTCGCATTAAGTACAAGTGGTGATGTTGTACAATTGATTAATTATGTAGATGATGTCACCTGAAATTAGTCACGTTTTATTTCAACAAAATAGTAGAACTTATGTATCTATTACTGCCACGAATTATCTACATTCGTGGAAGTACCCACCCAACCAATGCAGAAATTAATCAATAGTGCGCCTTTCCAGACAATATGGGTCGATTTTGCATTTAACCCTAGAACGCTATAGGGGTAAACCTGTTACTTTACCACTAATCGTAAAGTTTGCTACTCCACAACTATTTTCAGAGGAAGTGATATTTATAGGTTACGCATTATTCAGTTGCAATTATTATATCTCCAATAGTACGTTATATACTAAACGAAGTACAAAAGTCCTGTTTTATAGCCTACTACCATCGTAAAATTTACGTGGGTTTAGTAATCTAGAGATAAGGGACTACATACAATACACGTGGCGTTATGCCACTTGAAAATGGCTTTACATGTTGCAAAAACCTGCAGTGTTTTAAAATAAAAAAATATCTTTCATCTGCAGCAGCTGTCACTGTCACCAGTTATCTACAGTTGTGGAGCTGGTCGCCTTCCTCGTGGAGAGAGTAGTTCAATCTGCTACAGTAATTCCGGGGAGTAAGTTATATAGTAACAAGTATATTAATATTTCTGTTCATAGTAGCTACCCACTAATACTACTGACATTGTCGTGAATATTCCAAGAGACAGACACACAAACTGCCAATAACTAGAGGAACAGAGATGACACAGCAAGTAGAATATAATTAAAATAAGTATGTTCGCCATAACCGTATTCAGTGACATTAGTAACGTATGTTAACGTAATGACGAGACTTGTACTATGAAATGATAATTAAATCAAGACACTAAGCTGTCGACATGCGTTGATATACATCAACGGGGACAGTTGAAAATGTGTGCCCCGACCGGGACTCGAACCCAGGATCTCCTGCTTACATGGCAGACGTACTATCCATCTTTTTTATTTCTTTATTTTTGTTCGGTATTGTTAGGTTCGTTTGGTCTGAGCAGACGTCACATGACATCCGTTCAAGTTGATCGTCGATTGTTTTACTCAGTTTTTTTTTTTTTTTTTTTTTTTTTTTTTTTTTTTTTTTTTTTTTTTTTTTATAGAGGACAATCGGCCCTCTGACGGAACACGCTGAGCTACCGACTAGCGCGACTGCAGGTTCTTATTCCTTGCACGCTCCCCGGGAGACCCACATTCCCAACTTAATGTCCACACACTACATTCGTAGTGCCCCCGCCCATTACACTCATTACACGCGCCAGACAATCATAGAGTCCCGTAAGAGTTCGGGCAATGCGTGTGCATCCAGCACAGAAGAAGAAGGTCAATGTCCGGTTAGCCTTAACTATTTGAAGATGGTGTCTGTTCTTACGGACATTTCCAAAAGAACAGATACGATCTTCATATCGACTCGTACTAGGCGGTGGCCACAAATCTCCATTAGACAACACATTTCCTTGCGATGCCCCATGTTTGTATTTCACATCTTGTCAAATTCTCCGTAGTTTGAAATTCACTGCATTTCAAGATCAAATAATAATACAAAGATTTCTGATTCCGTGCCGCACATTGCGTTCTTCTCCCTATGCGGAGAAGCTGAGAAGTTCTTTCGTTCAGCGAGCGCGTGGGGACCAACTGCTAAGCGTAGCCCGCTTTGATAAATTAATGACTGCCAGAAGCGAAGCCAGATGTTGCGCAGCGCGTGAGTCACTCAGTCAAAAAACATCACGGGGAGCTGAGTACACTTCCTGTGGCTGTGGTGAAGTCGCATGTGCTGCGGCTAAATTAGAAGCGAAATTGCCTAGGATTAGTAAAAGAAAGAGTTTTGGCTGCGACTTTAGGTACTAGAGAGTTACAAGAAGCTCGACCACGAAGTTTCATTGGCTGCTCAGACGTATTAGAATTATTTGCCGCTTATTAATGCCGCCATCTGTGACGGATGTTACCAAAGACACTATGAAAGCTATACTTTTCCGGAGTAGCAATTGTATTTCACACGCGGCAAAACTGTCTACCAAACTGGGACTCAAATGTGGACCGTTGCTTTCGCAGTCTACAACCCTTCCCCTGCCCCTCCTCCCTCCCTCCAACCGCAGATGAGGTTGCTAACTCTTGCCGGTGCTATGTCGCTCGATCCGGAGGTGGCCAGTTCGAATACTGGTAGTAGAAGAAATTTTCACCGCCAGATTTTGGTCACCTAGGGGAGGTGGGGTGATGTAAAGTTCCCGCTCATCGGGCTTTGCGGCCATGACCTGAACTAGATTCTAAACCTCTCTTCATTGTGTCATGGAGTGAGAGCAGGTGATCCGTCCACCTAGGCTTTAGGCCGGTATTGCACTATCAAATTTCTTTGTCAAATATCTTTGTCAAAGATACTTGATGGTGTAATAGGGAACTTTGTCAAATGTAGTCCAATATTTGATCAAATCTAGGGCCTCGCTGTAGATTTGATCAAAGAAGTCGCTTGACTTCTGTTCACTGCAATGTGACGTGTTACCACGTGGAGCGCTAGCATCGCTGCAGCGTTCTGTCGTCTGTAGTGTTTTTGTAAACACTGCCGGTAAATACAATTGGTGTCCGCCGACAACTACAAAATTAATAGAGATGTATGAAGCTGATGAGGCGCTTTGCAACGTGAGGCGCCCCGAATACAAAAAAAAGATTAAGGAGATTGGAGACCTAACCTAACCTAACCTAACTCTATCCTGTAGCAAGGAATCGGAATGTTACCGTGAGCCTATCTTCCGCAGATGTAGCAGTTCTTAAGTGAATATTGTGCTTTGTGATATGAGGATACACTTCACTGAGCACATACAGAAATGTATGCTCATCCATTCGTGAGTAATTGATGTACAACTTGACGTCCTCCACTATAAGCCCATGTAACAAGTTTTGTTGAATGGTCCCGGCGGAGGTTCGAGTCCTCCCTCGGGCATGGGTGTGTGTGTGTGTGTTTGTCCTTAGAATAATTTAGGTTAAGTAGTGTGTAAGCTTAGGGACTGATGACCTTAGCAGTTAAGTCCTATAAGATTTCACACACATTTGAACATTTTTTTGTTGAATGCTTTTATCGTGTCGTCCTAAAACCCACGGCTTCACCTAGGTATGTTTCCATTTTTTCCCCCGCATCTCTTCCGCATGTGCACACAGTGCAATTGTGGTAGATGCAACTCCTGCTGTTAATAACAAGTTTTGTTGTCAGCCATCCTGAACTTTGACGAAAAATATAATGACAGTGTAACATCCCTTCTAGCGCCACGTCAAAGATCTTCGTCAAATATATTTGACGGAATATTTGATCACATCTTTGATCAAATCTTTGACAAAAAAATTTGAGAGTGTAATTACAGGCCTTGGGCACGGCGGCCCTCTTGGTGCTGTTTGAGAGGAGTAGGCTCTGTGGCAGTACCGGGTTTCACTCTCTCACTTCTTTCATCGTACGACACGAACATGACACCACGCTGTACACACACACTACAGTCGGCTACACTCAGCAGATACGCGTAGCGCACAGCTCTCACATACCGCGAGGAAAAGGGCCACTGTGCGTGAAATAACGAAACCCTTTCCGATTTGGCATCTTAATCCAACCCTCGGAATCTCGCAGCCAATAAAGCGATACGACTCTTACGGTCCACATGCTACCAACAAAAAGCGTCGACTCGCTACATATTTCTTCCCATTTCTAGTATGAAAAAGTAGGCAGACTGACGAACATAGGTTTTCATTTCCAAACTAGCAGAAAATTAGGGAAGTTAAGTAAATAACAAACGAAACTTCATACAGGGTGAAAATTATTTAAACCGACACATTCTGGGAGGTTGCAAGGCACACCAGAGCAAACATTTTTCTCCAATGTCGTAATTGCCTGTGAGCACTTTTTAATCCGGTAGAAGGCGTAATCGCTCTCAGCATTCGTGCGAAGACACGGGGGCCGGCCGGAGTGGCCGAGCGGTTCTAGGCGCTACAGTCTGGAACCGCGCGACCGCTACGGTCGCAAGTTCGAATCCTGCCTCGGGCATGGATGTGTGTGATGTCCTTAGGTTAGTTAGGTTTAAGTAGTTCTAAGTTCTAGGGGACTGATGACCTCAGAAGTTAAGTCCCATAGTGCTCAGAGCCATTTGAACCATTTTTGAAGACACGGGGAAGAATACGAATATCAGAAACGTCTTCCATGAGCAGCTGTTAATCCGTTTCACGTACAGCGTGCGGACAATCTGGAAACAGATTATTATCCACTTCGTAGTGGTACCTGGAATAGTGTCAAATGCATCCTACAATTCCGTCCTTTTTACTGTTTATAGATGAATCAACGTTCAGACGTGATGGGATCTTCAACACCCATTACAAGTGTAATGTGCTGCGAATACAAAGAAAGAAAAACCCTTTATCATTTAGCTACAGTGTAGCAGGTCAGCAACTGGAAGCAGTTAATTCCATAAATTATCTGGGAGTAGGCATTAGGAGTGATTTAAAATGGAATTACCGTATAAAATTAATCGTCGGTAAAGCAGATGCCAGACTGAGATTCGTTGGAAGAATCCTAAGAAAATGCAGTCCGAAAACAAAGGAAGTAGGTTACAGTACAATTCTTCGCCCACTGCTTGAATCTTGCTCACCAGTGTGGGATCCGTACCAGATAGGGTTGATAGAAGAGATAGAGAAGATCCAACGGAAAGCAGCGCGCTTCGTTACAGGATCATTTAGTAATCGCGAAAGCGTTGCGGAGATGATAGATAAACTCCAGTGGAAGACTCTGCAAGAGAGACGCTCAGTAGCTCCGTACGGGGAAGTTTCGAGAACATACCTTCACCGAGTAGTCAAGCAGTATATTGCTCCCCCCTACGTATATCTCGCGAAGAGACCATGAGGATAAAATCAGAGAGATTAGAGCCCACACAGAGACATACCGACAATCTTTCTTTCCACGAACAGTACGAGACTGGAACAGAAGAGAAAACCGATAGAGGTACTCAAGGTACCCTCCGCCACACACCGTCAGGTGGCTTGCGGAGTATGGATGTAGATGTAGATTCGCGTATTTTGAGCGAGGATAATCGACGTGTCACATTTACTGGCTCTCATCAAGTGCGGTACTACGTGAGTATGTGGGCAGCTGTAGCTGGTGACTTTAAATGATCCACATCACCTACCTACGGTATTAAACGACAGCACTGTTACAATTTCCTCGCTAGAGCATTGCCGGGGTGCTTGATGATGTGCGACTTGCTACAGGACACAGCATGTGGCTCCAGCACTTTGTAGTCGTCCTGTACGTCGATTCTTGAACCGACGGTTTCCACAACAGTGCTTTGGCGGTGGTGGTCCTGTACCATGGCCTTCTCAATCCCCTGATTTCACCTCTCTGGTCTCTTTTGTGTGAGGAAAGGATGTACAACCTTGTTTACAAAACACCTCTTGTATAAGAGGATGGCCGCGTCACTCCGATAATAGCAGCAGCAGCAGAAAAACCCTTTCCCTGCTGTGGGCGTGTATGCACGTCCGGCTACGCCGTTCCTAAGGTGTTGTGGACGTATACATGCGCAGTGCTATCGGATCTCACTGCTGCGGGCGAGTTACCTCCATGTCACGGTGAATAAAAAATTTTTTGGTGGTTATCAAAAACGTATGAGCCTCATTGCGTCTTATCAATTACAAATAACAATCTCTTTTCGATATCTTGAATCGTTTGTGAGATATGACGATTGTGATGACCACATGATTCACGATGCGCAAGGACGTAAATGGGCGCGTCCCGGGCGACCGACTTTCGAAAATAAAACACATAACTCAAGAACGAAATGTGATATCATTCTGCTCTCAGTTTTAAATAAAACTTCGATGTCTTATGTACATTTCATTCACTGCAAAGCATGAGCTAAAATCAACCATTCGCAAAAGTTTACAAAACGCCTTTTTACCTCTGCGAGCTCTGAAATTTCGTGTACAGTTTTATTTAATTTGATACAACACAGTAACTATAGCATATAACGAAAAGAAATTCAGTCCATCATCTAGCGATGATATGTAACTATAACATGTACAAAAATCAAATTTTTTCACCTAACAGTTTTCTGAAAAACAAATGATAAGTATTTCACAGCAGGCGGTAAGTCCCCATAGACGGAACTGGGCGCGTCGCAGGCGACCATGTGTCGGATATGAAACCCAATAATTCGAGAGCGAAATGAGATATCGTTCTGCTCTCAATTTTAAATAAAATATCAATATCTTATCTGTACTTCAACTAGATAGAATCAACCATGCGCAAAGTTTACGCAACGCGTTTTTACCTCCGCGAACACTAATATTTCGTGCAATGTTTTACTTAATTTGATGCAGCACGGTAAGTAGGAAAGAGAACGAAAAGAGATTCAATTCTTTATCGAGTGAAGATGTGAAAAAATTTTTTCACCCAATAGTTTTCGAAAAATTGGATGAATAGTACTTCATATCAGCCGGAGCGCCGTCTCTTAGCGCAGAAACCAGCATTTTGCGAGCACGGAATGCAGAGCTCGTCTGTACCAGCGAAAGGCTTAAGGACATTCCTTCAGCCTTTGACAGTGCTAGACAGAACATAACCCACTGGTGTAACCTCCTTATACAAGTCGATGGAGGCACTTTTGAACCTGCTGTAAATGAAGTAATTGTGTTGTGTTAATGTTGTTGTATCTTGGTAGTAAAGAATTGGTTGGCTGGTTTGCGGGGGGTGGGGGTGGGGGGGTGGGAGGGAACCAAACAGCGAGGTTATCAGTCCCATCTGATTAGGGAAGGACGGGGAAGGAAATCGGCCGTACCCTTTCAAAGGAACCATCCCGGCGTTTGCCTTAATCAGGGGAAATCAGGGAAAACCAAATCAAGATAACTGGACGCGGGTTTGAATCGTCGTCCTCCCGAATGCGAGTCCATAGTGCTAACCATTGCGTCACCTCCCTCGGTAGTAAAGAATTGGTTCAAATGGCTCTGAGCACTATGGGACTTAACTTCAGAGGTCATCAGTGCCCCAGAACTTGTACCTACTTAAACCTAACTAACCTAAGGACATCACACACATCAATGCCCGAGGCAGGATCCGAACCTGCGACCTTTGTTGCCACAGGAAAACACATTAGAAATTGTGTTTTCATTGTCTCATGCAAACGCCCAGGGTTTCTTAGATCAATTAATTTCATCCAGAGAAAACTCTCTCTACCGGTTTAAAAAATCCTCACGGGAAAGTATGACATATGAGAAAAATATTTGTTTCGATGTCCCGTGCAACCTTCCAGAGTTTGTCAGTTTAAACGATTTCGACCCTGTAGAGCTAGTTTCGAACAAGTTTGTAGTAAACGATTATGTGTGTGATTTACGTTTCGTTCGTCTTTCAGAGCGTACAGATCTAAGTTTCGTCCGTCTTTCAGAGCGTCAGGGGCGCCAGGAATAGAAACGTGAGTCAGTGAATGTGCATCGCCTTGTGAAAAGCGGAGGCAAACTATTGCGCTAATGGCTCCACGGCACGGCCGGTGTCGTTAGCGGACGTCACCGCCGTAACAAACAACACTGCGGACCCCGTCCATGGTCACTGTTCTCTGCGCCGCTGGGCCGCGCACCTGCCAGGTAACAAGCTGTTTCTGCTACTTTGTTTTCTGGTAGTACAAGGAGGACGATATACACTACTGGCCATTAAAATTGCTACACCACGAAGATGACGTGCTACAGACGTGAAATTTAACCGACAGGAAAAAGGTGCTGTGATATGCAAATGATTAGCTTTTCAGAGCATTCACACAAGTTTGGCGCCGGTGGCGACACCTACAACGTGCTGACATGAAGAAAGTTTCCAACCGATTTTTCATACACAAACAGCAGTTGATCGGCGTTGCCTGGTGAAACGTTGTTGTGATGCCTCGTGTAAGGACGAGAAATGCCTACCATCACGTTTCATAAAGGTCGGATTGTAGCCTATGGCGATTGCGGTTTATCGTATCGCGACATTGCTGCTCACGTTGGTCGAGATCCAATGACTGTTAGCAGAATACGGAATCGGTGGGTTCAGGAGGGTAATATGGAACGCCGTGCTGGATCCCAACGGCCTCGTATCACTAGCAGTCGAGATGACAGGCATCTTATCCGCATGGCTATAACGGATCGTGCAGCCACGTTCGATCCCTGAGTCAACAGATGGGGACGTTTGCAAGACAACAACCATCTGCACGAACAGTTGGACGACGTTAGCAGCAGCATGGACTATCAGCTCGAAGATCATGGCTGCGGTTACCCTTGATGCTGCATCACAGACAGGAGCCCTGTGATGGTGTACTCAACGACGAACCTGGGTGCACGAATGGCAAAACATCATTTTTTCGGATGAATCCAGCATCATGATGGTCGCATCCGAGTTTGGCGACATCGCGGTGAACGCACATTGGAAGCGTGTATTCGTCATCGCCATACTGGCGTATCACCCGGCGTGATGGTATGGGGTGCCATTGGTTACACGTCTCGGTCACCTCTTGTTCGCATTGACGGCACTTTGAACAGTGGACGTTGTTGTTGTTGTTGTTGTGGTCTTCAGTCCTGCGACTGGTTTGATGCAGCTCTCCATGCTACCCTATCCTGTGCAAGCTTCTTCATCTCCCAGTACCTACTGCAACCTACATCCTTCTGAATCTGCTTAGTGTATTCATCTTTTGGTCTCCCTCTACGATTTTTACCCTCCACGCAGCCCTCCAATGCTAAATTTGTGATCCCTTGATGCCTCAGAACACGTCCTACCAACCGGTCCCTTCTTCTTGTCAAGTTGTGCCACAAACTCCTCTTCTCCCCAATTCTGTTCAATACTTCATCATTAGTTATGTGATCCACCCATCTAATCTTCAGCATTCTTCTGTAGCACCAAATTTCGAAAGCTTCTATTCTCTTCTTGTCCAAACTATTTACCGTCCACGTTTCACTTCCATACATGGCTACACTCCATAGAAATATTTTCAGAAACGACTTCCTGACACTTAAATTTATACTCAATATTAACAAATTTTTCTTCTTCAGAAACGCTTTCCTTGCCATTGCCAGTCTACATTTTATATCTTCTCTACTTCGACCATCATCAGTTATTTTGCTCCCCAAATAACAAAACTCACTACTTTAAGTATCTCATTTCCTAATCTAATTCCCTCAGCATCACCCGACTTAATTCGACCACATTCCATTATCCTCGTTTTGCTTTTGATGATGTTGATCTTATATCCTCCTTTCAAGACACTGTCCATTCCGTTCAACTGCTCTTCCAAGTCCTTTGCTGTCTCTGTTTGAATTACAATGTCATCGGCGAACCTGAAAGTTTTTATTTCTTCTCCATGGATTTTAATACCTACTCCGAATTTTTCTTTTGTTTCCTTTACTGCTTGCTCAATATACAGATTCAATAACATCGGGGAGAGGCTGCAACCCTGTCTCGCTCCCTTCCCAATGAGTGCTACGCTTTCATGTCCCTCGACTGTTATAACTGCCATCTGGTTTCTGTACAAATTGTAAATAGCCTTTCGCTCCCTGTATTTTACCCCTGCCACCTTCAGAATTTGAAAGAGAGTGTTCCAATCAACATTGTCAAAAGCTTTCTCTAAGTCTACAAATGCTAGAAATGTAGGTTTGCCTTTCCTTAATCTTTCTTCTAAGATATGTCGTAAGGTCAGTATTGCCTCACGTGTTCCAACATTTCTACGGAATCCAAACTGATCTTCCCTGAGGTCAGCTTCTACCAGTTTTTCCATTCGTCTGTAAAGAATTCGCGTTAGTATTTTGCAGCTGTGACTTATTAAACTGATAGTTCGGTAATTTTCACATCTGTCAACACCTGCTTTCTTTGGGATTGGAATTATTATATTCTTCTTGTAGTCTGAGGGTATTTCGCCTGTCTCATACATCTTGCTCACCAGATGGTAGAGTTTTGTCAGGACTGGCTCTCCCAAGGCCGTCAGTAGTTCTAATGGAATATTGTCTACTCCCGGGGCCTTGTTTCGACTCAGGTCTTTCAGTGCTCTGTCAAACTCTTCACGCAGTATCGTATCTCCTACTTCATCTTCATCTACATCCTCTTCCATTAATATTGTCCTCAAGTACATCGCCCTTGTATAGACCCTCTATATACTCCTTCCTCCTTTCTGCTTTCCCTTCTTTGCTTAGAACTGGGTTTCCATCTGAGCTCTTGATATTCGTACAAGTGGTTCTCTTTTCTCCAAAGGTCTCTTTAATTTTCCTATAGGCAGTATCTATCTTACCTCTAGTGAGATAAGCCTCTACATCCTTACATTTGTCCTCTAGCCATCCCTGCTTAGCCATTTTGCACTTCCTGTAGATCTCATTTTTGAGACGTCTGTATTCCTTTTTGCCTGCTTCATTTACTGCATTTTTATATTTTCTCCTTTCATCAATTAAGTTCAATATTTTTTTCTGTTACCCAAGGCGTTCTACTAGCCCTCGTCTTTTTACCTACTTGATCCTCTGCGGCCTTCACTACTTCATCCCTCAGAGCTACCCATTCTTTTTCTACTGTACTTCTTTCCCTCATTCCTGTCAATTGTTCCCTTATGCTCTCCCTGAAACTCTGTACAATGTCTGGTTCTTTCAGTTTATCCAGGTCCCATCTCCTTAAATTCCCACCTTTTTGCAGTTTCTTCAGTTTTAATCTACAGTTCATAACCAATAGATTGTGGTCAGAGTCCACATCTGCCCCTGGAAATGTCTTACAATTTAAAACCTGGTTCCTAAATCTCTGTCTTACCATTATATAATCTATCTGATACCTTCTAGTATCTCCAGGGTTCTTCCATGTATACAACCTTCTTTCATGATTCTTGAATCAAGTGTTAGCTATGATGTAAGAGGTATACGATGTATGCGCTGCCTGCAACAGGCAAGACTTAGGAGAGTCTCTGACCAGAGAGCAGTATTTAGTTAGTTGTCGCTAGTCGGCATTAGTCGACAGTAGTCTGCGTGTGTCGGCAGTAGTCGGCACGTGTCTGCGCGTGTCGGCAGTCTGCTCTGGTCGGGACTCTGGAGGATGAGTATTATTGTAGAAGGTAAAGAAGCAGCCTTGCGCATATCTAGTAATGTATGTTAACTGTCATCCAATTTCTTTCAAAAAATGCCCCAATAATAATTTTTATAATATAAAGTAATTTTTTTAAAAAAAGGCATTCATTTCAATTTAAAGATTTTATCCAATGAATAATTAATTCCTTTCACGAGTCACAAAGCATAGGCCAGCATTGCACGGAGCTGTGCCGAAAATTTTTTAGTTAAGAGCAGATATATTCGCACTTTTTATTGAGGTAAGAATTTTTGCTTTTTTTATTCAGAATACAGGGCCGTAGCGCAGTGCTGCTGTCGTCATAAAATTTACCAGGTTACTGAATTTTCCTTTTTTATTATTTTTGGGTTTAGGACTTTTTCTGTTTCGAACTTAACATTAAATGAGAAAAGAATTTTGTGGGAACATTAAATGTGAACGCATTTCTGCACAGAGATTATAAATGGGAGCCAATTTTGTTCCGAGGTTACAATATTTAAAATTCATTTAATTCTTATTTCCGAGGGGAGGTTACACCTGGTTCATGGTTCATTTTCATTTTTTTATTATGATTTTCGTGGGGAGGTTACACTTGGCGACATCCGGCCAGGATCGTATTTCTTTGTGAATCTCTGAGAAGTAGTCACATATCTGCTCTTATTTACTTAAATGAAGTTTGCATCTTGCGCAACGCATTTACTAATTTGTCACTTTTTCTTTCACAGATCATCGGCAATTTATTGCTCTTTGTTGTAATTGTGTTCGTTCCATTTTTGCCTTGTCGTTGTTTCATTTTTGTGCTTAATTTTGATTTGTGAAAAATGCTGCGAAAAACTGTTAACAGTACATCGCGATGTGCAATGAGTGAAATAGCCGACTCGAATAATTTGACCGATCATACTTGCGACACTCAGTGTAATGATGACAATCCTCCATTTACAGACCATCAGTGCCTACCGACCACTAGTAATGATTTTGATCCTAACGATGAACAAATAAATTCAATTGTGTCCTCTGTTAATTTAACGACAATTGATAACGCGGCACGTTCCATTACAATGAACACTGTCCAGTTTGACACACCTGATTTGCAAAATTAACACAGTGAACAGATAATTGTTTCTAACGAAGGTGAACAATGTACTCAAAATACGTTAGATTTATTTGATTCCGAGGTAGTGACCCACAGTGCACACCCGATCGGCAAACCTTTTCGAGAATCACAGAATGACCAAATGGTTACACAAAACGTGACAATTGCAGGTACACCATCACACACCATAGAAAAGAGAGTCGCTAATTTTGGCTTGGATCAAATTATGGCAGTATTGCTACAGTCTAAGAAAGAACAAGACGACAATTTCAAACGGCTTAATGAATCGAACAAACAACTTAATGAAAAACTAGACAACAATTACAAACAGTTGAATGAAAAACAAGACAACCTTAATGAAAATTTCAAACAGTTGAATGAAAAACACGACCACCTAAATGAAAAGAACAAACAACTTAGTGAACAGATTACAGCCGTTGCCGCGCAATGTCATGATACTAAAGAACAATTACGTGAAGAAATTAAGGCTTGTGCTAGTAAAAGTAGTGAAGAAATTAGATCTGTTGCACAAGAATGAAGTAATACACAAGCAGCCACAACAGAATCACTTAGAAACGAAATTAGGGCAGTCGCTAAACAATGCTCTGAAAACACAACACAGTTACGCGAGGAATTTAAATTAATGTCAGCAGAACTTTCACGCACATTGGATGCAAAAGTAGACGCGAAATTTGACCAACAGAACAGTCAAATTGACGAACGTTTTTATCTCCACCTACAAAACAGTGAAACGCGTTACCGTAAATTTATACAGGAACAGAATAAAGTAAAGCGACAAGTGATGGAAACAATTACTGCACAGAGACAGGAAGATAAGCGTAAATTGTTTACGAAAGCAAAAACATACGTAGACAACAACAGTGCTACAGTATCAGACGAAATTAATGCTATCAAACAGTTGAACACCGAATTACATGATGAAATCTCTGATCTTAAAACAAAAACAGACACACACGCAATAGACTTTCAGACAGTGACCGACAGACTCGAACAATTAGAGCTAATTCAGGATCCCGATGCCATCAAAGCAGACGTTAAAATGTTGAACGAAACCACACGTAAAATACAAAAACAAATTAATGCTTGTGATAATAAAAACGATGATCAGGTAAAAATACTGACTGAAAAATATGATGAATTGGCCAGTCGTATTGACGTTATCGAAAGTAATAATGACACCAAATCAGACGATACGTCACCAGTTTCGTTTAATCAAACACCCGAATTCCAAAATTTACAGCAGACGATCAGTGAGATAGATTCGTCCAATAATACATTACGTAGAAAATTGTCAACTTTACAGCAAGAAATGACAGAGATGAAAAATGTTTCAGTCAATAACACGTCACAGCATACGGCACATTCCGAACATTTGTCGCACCCACACAGCCAGTATAATTCAAGTAATTTATAGAGAGTATGTGACTTAGACTCTGAACAGTCTCACACAAACAGATTGTTACACAATCTTGAACCAGTTCACACATTCAGAGACGATAACGTTGATTATAAGCAATTTTTATCCGTAAAAAAATCTAAGGTATTTAAAAATGACAGAGCACAGGTACACGCTTTGGACTGGATACGACAATTTCCTTTTGTATTTTCATCAGTTTGACGTGTAACGCAGAAACTAGAATTGGATTGGATACAACAACTTGCTTTTGAATTTTCACCGGCATTGCCTGTAACGCAGAAACTGAAATTTATTTGCAGCGCGTAATTGACCTCAGGGGATTCATTACGCTTTGATGAATATGTGCCGTAGCGTGCACAGGGCCCCGAGCCGTAGTAGTGCTATTTCATCTTTAGTTTTCTGCACTGCTGCTTTCTCTTCTACTATCCTTTATATCTATCAAAACAACTCTTTAACTATCGATCTATCTAGTATTAAGAATGAGTAAAGAAAATCTGATATGACGAGTTTTACCGAAAGTGACAGTTTTCATTAGACGCTCCAGAAATGACAACCACGAGAACTTCAATACCAGACAAAATTTTAATCGTCAATATCGTCAAAATTATCAGCAACAGGAACCACATTCTGGTAACAATAACGTTTTTCACCGCAACAGCATGAAAACCAGCCGGTTAGCATACCTAACCAACAATGCAGTCTGCAAGGTCAACTAAGCTTTAATGTTTCGCCGCGTACGCGTATAGCGTCGGCCCCAACAAATAGTAACGCACAGCAGCAAGGGAATCAGTACGTACAGAAAACACACTATTTCAATTCCTATCGCAATGCACCGTATAGAAATGACTATCATGACAGACGTAAAACTAATGAGCACAATTTTCAGCGTACGTTTAATAACAGTCGGCCTTAACCAGCAGCAAGATCATCCGCAACAACAGGTTATCATGAATGAACCAGACAGTGGATATCATCCCGAACGTGGTACATGCAAATAGTGGAAATGCCACAGCATCGTCCCGAAAATAATAGCACGTCAGATAGAATTTGACTAGATACAGTACAGGCTGCATCTTACAGTAACGCAAGCAATACTTTTGACACGCAGAAACTTGTTCACGAAAATGTTATTACTTTTGACGACATCTGAGACATACTTTTACATGAAAAACCAATAGTCTGAATTAGTCAATCTAAAAGAAGCTTTGTTGAATGCACCACTTTTATCACATCCAGATCTTACTAGAAATTTTTCCATTGCCACAGACAGTTCTAACACCGCTTTAGGCGTACACATTTTTCAAGAAATTGAAGAAGATGGCACTACAGTAATTAAAAACATCGCCTTTGCAAGTCGCGTTCTGTCACCTGCTGAACGCAATTATTCTGTTACAGAACTTGAAACATTATGTGTTGTTTGGGCATTTACGAGATTTCGGCATTTACTTTATGGAAGACACACTACCGTTTACACAGATCATAGAGCTATACAGTTTTTACTTTCCGCAAAATTTACACACGACAGATTAAGCAGATGGAAACTTTATTTACAGGAATTTAATTTTACAATTGTTCACATTCCCGGTACACAAAATATTGTAGCAGACGCACTATCCCGTTCTCTCAGCAACAATCAGCAAGACATCGCAACCAACTTCTGCAAAGCAAATTTCAGCGTCATGTACATTCAACAAGTTGCATTTGAAAATTTCATTTCGTCGTCATTACGAGACATAGTTTTCCTTTTTTCTTTCACATACTTTGGTCAGCTGCGCTTCTGTCCGTCAGCTGTGTTGTCTTGTACTGTCACTACCAATTTACGAGACTCACAAAACACAAACAAATGTTTTTCAGCAAATGATTAATTTTGACACGTGCAAACTATTACGGATACTAACAAAGTAAAATCGGAACACAAAAGAACATGTCCGACCTCACTACCAGGTTTTTGCTACATCTCTGTCGCTGTTGAACTCACTTCAAAATTTGTTACCTTCACCCCGTTACGCAAAGCTACTGATAAAACTGTTTCGAAAGCATTTGTAAAACATTGTCTATTTCATGTAGGGCATGTATTGAAAGTAATTTCCGACAATGGACCACAGTTTCGATCTGCTATATGGACACGTATGTTACGAGCTAGAAACATTTCCCCGATCTATATATCCAGGTACCATGCTTCTTCGAACCCTTGTGAACGATTAATGAAAGAAATTGGTAAACTGTGTAGAATATACTGCCATAAAAAACATATTGATTGGGACACACACATACTCTCATTCCAGGATGTAATTAATTCCATACCAAATGAATCTACTATGATATCTCCGTCTGTTATACTGAAAAATGTTGAACCACCTAACAAAATTAAAGAATTAGTAACCTTTCCTACATCTCGTCGACTACGACACCATGAAATAATTGACATTGAGCTGAACAACATCAAACGTGCCGCAGAGCGCCGGAGAAGACAGCAAAAACAGGTTTGTACACGCCGTGACTTTCACATTGGACAGAAGATATTAGTACACACACATTATTTATCTAATAGAGGAAAAAGTAGATGTAGTAAATTTGAGCTTCTATATGCAGGTCCATATCGAATTCGCAGCATTCCTCACCCCAATGTAGTACACGTCGAAACTTTGAGAAACTGAACAACCAAAGGGAATCACCATATCTCCAACATCAAACCCTTTATTGAATGAACATACTTTATGATTTATCACACTGTAATGCCATTTCCTGATTTTTTATGACCACTTATGCAATTATATTCACATGAACACTTACTTATGATTATCGTATATTTTCTTGGCAAGTGCCCGGCAAGGTAAGGTTACCAGGTCGCTTTTCTTGTCGTTACACATCAGACCGTGCTCATTTTTCCAGATGAACTTACACTTTTTATGAACACTTATGCAATTATATTTATGTGACTACTTACTGATGGTTATCATATTTTTTCTTGGCAAATGCCCGGCAAGGTAAGGTTAGCAGGTCGCTTTTCTTGTCATTACACATCAGACCGTGCACATTTTTCCAGATAAACTTACATATTTTATGACCAATTATGTGAGTCTATCTAGTGACATATTAATTTTATCAAATTCTTTCTCCATTAAAGTCTTCAACTCTCGCATCTATCAACTACACAACATACAAGCTGAACAAAGAGAGGCATTTCTTATTGTTACACATTAGACCGTGCACATTTTCCATTTTTCATGTATGTATGATTGTTTTACTGTTTTGTTTGTACGCACTATGAAATATTTAAGATATAACAAACACCAATTGACTTTGACATTTTGCCTTATGATATCTCAACATCGTGACTATTTTACATATTTTTGCTACTACATTGTGATACTCTGTGTACATTTTTGCACCTGAACACTGCCTATGTTTTTTGACATATTACGTTTTGTGTCATGCTATGCTGTATGCTTAATTATATCACTAGAAACCAGCTTTTATTTAATGGGTATATGATTTAAATGCAAGACATTAATCATTGTTCATCATTTTCAGAAAGAAATAACGTGTAAAAGAAATAAATTATGGGAATTTCACTTTCGGAATGAACGAAAGACAATACAATACCTCGTCACGAAGAGTAAATGGATGAGAATTAACAAGCATTAACAAGAATATACTATACACATCGTATAATAGCAGTCTTAACTAATTTTTTCTTTCAGAATACGAGACGATTGATGCAGACTGTGAGACAGAACTACACGTCTTAGTTTTAATGATGAAATATGCTAGAAATAAGGAACCCTATACTATGAATGGTTGTATAATGAATAATGAAGTGACTTTTTTGCAGATGATAATGAACGATGATGAATAGTGATGCAGAATATTCTAATATGGATAATGAAGTTTTTCTTTACAGGTGATGATAATAATGGAGTTATGATGATATGGATAATGAAGTTTTTCTTTGCAGATGAAAATAATGATGAAGTTTATATATTTACTGTTAGTTAAGAAATGCTATGTAGTTATTTAGGTATTTGTTGCAGTTCATTTTGACAGTATATCTTATGTTGCATGGTATGATGACTGAAGGTTTTGGAAAGGACAGCTAGAGAACATATATATTTAATACACATTTCATTACCTGTTAATTCGAAGTTCACTACTTTTTAGCATAATATGCGTTTCTTCTTTCAGCTTAATAATCCATTTTGTATTTTTTTTGCAGGAGAAATTATTCATGAAATTAACGTGCTATAAGCAGTTGGTCATTAAACTTGCATTTTTTTTTTACCCATTTGTGTGTGTCATTCATGAATGTGATCACATATACGCTATTTGTTTCATAACCTTGCTACAGCTGACTCATGACGAATGACATTACCCATCTTCATTTGCAGCAGTAAGTCAAATGCAAATATTGTTATGCCTCAGCAATTAATTATCGATCCCAACGCAATGCAGTGCGAGCACAAAAAAAAATGTATTACCAGTCCCAAATATTGCTCCTAGTTTAAAAGAGTTATGAGTATTACTGAATGACGTTTTCTAATCACAGACTTTGAGTAATAGTTACAGAGTGTTACATTTTTAAATATGTCATATGTCACTTGAATGATGAAAAATGTTTTGTAATATTCAATACTTGCTGGCCAATGAATGCCACAGTTTTTTATATTTTAAATTTATATTATGTCACTTACATGCTATATATATGAATACCAGTAGCTTGATGCTACACTCGTTGACTCCTGTTTTCAATGACGACTTCTGATGGTTTGTAACTGGTCAATGAGTGCCAATAATTATTTTTAAATATGTCATATGTCACCTGAATGATGAAAAATGTTTTGTAATACTCAATACTTGCTGGCCAACGAATGCCACTGTTTCTTATATTTTAAATTTGTATTATGTCACTTACATGCTATATATATGAATACTAGTAGCTTGATGCTACACTCATTAGCTCCTGTTTTGAATGATGACTTCTGATGGTTTGTAACTGGTCAATGAGTGCCAATGTTCTCTGTAAATAGATAACTTATGAACATTATTCTGTAATACTTCATACATGGTACAGAAATGTTCAGTAACTGGGCGATGAGTGCCTCCAATTAATCAAATCAGTTGATAGACTAGTAATTATCAATGATGACTGGCATAAGACTTAATGTCCTTCACCTTCTGACCTAATTACCAGAAATTACTGCAATATCCGTTTGTCCTGTCTATCCTCATGCTCATGGAGCACTATTTTTGGTTTTTGCACTAATTCTACATTGGTGTACCTTACAAGAACGTGGTGTTGACACGACATGCTGTCCACCACCTTGAGCGATAGAGATGTTATTATGGTCCCACTGTTTGGTGTACCTAATGTACTACCAAAATGATAACATGTAATATTACTACGACATTTCAGTGTCTTGGCTACACTGATTAATACTTCAAGGAAAAGAACTTCAGATTGTCTCACTTGGTGTTGTGCTTTTGTAGAAAGATATGGACTTTCAGTGCAGCTGCGTGCAACCTAATGTGCTACAACCATGATGCAATACTTCCCTTTCCTATCCTAGTTCTTGTAAAATAGTAAAAAAAAACTACAGTGCGTGTGCACTTTATGTCATTTGTTAATATGATTTATACTCATTGCGTATACTTTTTGTGATTTCCTGATATTCTGCAGTACAGTGCGTGTGCACTTATGTCATTTGTTAATATGATTTGTATTCATTGCGTATATATTTTGTGATTTGCTGATATATTCTGAACTACAGTGGGTGTGCACTTTATGTTATTTGTTAATATGATTTGTACTCATTGCCTATACATTTTGTGATTTCCTGATATGTTCTGTACTACAGTGCATGTGCACTTTTGCCATTTGTTAATATGTTTTGTACTCATTGTGTATACATTTTGTCATTGCTTGATATGTTCTGTACTCAGTGCATGTGCACTATATTTTATTTCATGTTCTGCACTTATATATATGTATATATTCTGTGATTGTAAACTTAGTTAATTAAGAAAAATTTGTTGCTCATGGCAAGTCCAATTGACACACCATCGCTACCAAATTTTTGCCCCCCCAATGGAGGGTTATGTAAGAGGTATGCGATGTATGCACTGCCTGCAACAGGCAAGACTTAGGAGAGTCTCTGACCAGAGAGCAGTATGTAGTTAGTTGTCGCTAGTCGACAGTAGTCGGCAGTAGTCGGCAGTAGTCTGCGTGAGTCGACAGTAGTCGACAGTAGTCTGCGTGTGTCGGCAGTCTGCTCTGGTCGGGACTCTGGAGGATGAGTATTATTGTAGAAGGTAAAGAAGCAGCCTTGCGCATATCTAGTAATGTATGTTAACTGTCATCCAATTTCTTTCAAAAAATGCCGCAATAATAATTTTTATAATATAAAGTAATTTTTTTTAAAAAAAGCATTCATTTCAATTTAAAGATTTTATCCAATGAATAATTAATTCCTTTCACGAGTCACAAAGCATAGGCCAGCATTGCACGGAGCTGTGCCGAAAATTTTTTAGTTAAGAGCAGATATATTCGCACTTTTTATTGAGGTAAGAATTTTTGCTTTTTTTATTCAGAATACAGGGCCGTGGCGCAGTGCTGCTGTCGTCATAAAATTTACCAGGTTACTGAATTTTCCTTTTTTATTATTTTTGGGTTTAGGACTTTTTCTGTTTCGAACTTAACATTAAATGAGAAAAGAATTTTGTGGGAACATTAAATGTGAATGCATTTCTGCACAGAGATTATAAATGGGAGCCAATTTTGTTCCGAGGTTACAATATTTAAAATTCATTTAATTCTTATTTCCGAGGGGAGGTTACACCTGGTTCATGGTTCATTTTCATTTTTTATTACGATTTTTGTGGGGAGGTTACAGTGATTAAGTTATGCTCTGTGCAAACTCTACCAGACGGCTTCCTCTTTCATTTCTTAGCCCCAATCCATATTCACCTAATATGTTTCCTTCTCTCTCTTTTCCTACTCTCGAATTCCAGTCACCCATTACTATTAAATTTTCGTCTCCTTTCACTACCTGAATAATTTCTTTTATCTCATCGTACATTTCTTCAATTTCTTCATCATCTGCAGAGCTAGTTGGCATATAAAGTTGTACTACTGTAGCAGGCGTGGACTTCGTGTCTGTCTTGGCCACAATAATGCGTTCACTATACTGTTTGTAGTAGCTTACCCGCACTCCTATTTTTTTATTCATTATTAAATCTACTCCTGCATTACCCCTATTTGATTTTGTATTTATAACCCTGTATTCGCCTGACCAAAAGTCTTGTTCCTCCTGCCACTGAACTTCACTAATTCCCACTATATCTAACTTTAACCTATCCATTTCCCTTTTTAAATTTTCTGATCTACCTGCCCGATTAAGTGATCTGACGTTCCACGCTCCGATCCGTAGAACGCCAGTTTTCTTTCTCCTGATAACGACGTCCTCTTGAGTAGTCCCCGCCCGGAGAACCGAATGGGGGACTATTTTACCTCCGAAATATTTCACCCAAGAGGACGCCATCATCATTTATCCATACAGTAAAGCTGTATGCCCTCGGGAAAAATTACGGCCGAAGTTCGCAGTACTAGCACAGCAAGGCCGTTTTGGTTAACGTTGCAAGACCAGGTCAGTCAATCATCCAGACTGTTGCCCCTGCAACTACTGAAAAGGCTGCTGCCCCTCTTCAGGAACCACACGTTTGTCTGGCCTCTCAACAGATACCCCTCTGTTGTGGTTGCACCTACGGTACGGCCATCTGATCGCTGAGGCCCGAAAGCCTCCCCACCAACGGCAAGTTCCATGGTTCATGGGGAAGGAGTGGACGTTACATTTCAGATATGTTACGACCCGTGGCTCTACCCTTCATTCGATCCCTGCAAAACTCTACATTTCAGCAGGATAATGCACGACCGCATGTTGCAGGTCCTGTAGGGGCCTTTCTGGATACAGAAAATGTTCGACTGCTGCCCTGGCCAGCACATTCTCCAGATCTCTCACCAATTGAAAATGTGTGGTCAATGGTGGCCGAGCAACTGGCTCGTCACAATACGCCAGTCACTACTCTTGATGAACTGTCGTATCGTGTTGAAGCTGCATGGGCAGCTGTACCTGTACACGCCATCCAAGCTCTGTTTGATTCAATGTCCAGGCGTATCAAGGCCGTTATTACGGCCAGAGGTGGTTGTTCTGGGTACTGGTTTCTCAGGATCTATGCACCAAAGTTGCGTGAAAATGTAATCACATGCCAGTTGTAGTATAATATATTTGTCCAATGAATACCCGATTATCATCTGCTTTTCTTCTTGGTGTATCAGTTTTAATGGCCAGTAGTGTCTATATTTCCTTTTTGAGTTATATTCGTTTCATTTAAGATTCCTTTGAAAAAATAAACTAAGCACGTGTGTGTGACAGTGAGTTATATTTTTGAGACAGACTTATCTCTTTTGGGCGTGAAAAAAAGACTTCTCACAGTTCATTTCGTCTCTTTTACCTGCGGACAGCTTCTTTAACGTCATCCTTTCTCTAAGATCAAACTGAAAATTACCAAGTTAATTATCAACAAAACACTTGGTTTATCTCAAATTTCCGTTACCAGATTTACTTCAGACGGAATGAATATATCGATCTATCGGTGACTCCTTTGCATGGTCATAACACGGCTTAACAAGTACAGTGACTCAGAAAAGTATTCGACCACCAGTGTTATGTTTTATTTTTAGCTCATAATATATAGGCATCACATATTACAGGAGAAGTCTCCGCACAAAATGGTATAGGACTATGTAATAAATAACATTTTCTTAATCGCAAACTTAACTCAAACAACATAAACAATAATACATAAAGAAACATGCCCACTAACATAGCCACAAATGTTTTCGGGCGGCAAGTATAACAATCACCACCTTGAAAATTTTAATGCTTTGTATGCAGTGCTTTTTGCTTAATCACTTGTTCCAAGCGTTTATGCAAGCTGTGAACGAGCTTTCACGTATAATAGGGACTTATTTGACGCCATTTTCCAGTATTCGTTCCTTTAAAGCTTGTTTTGATGTCACTGGTGTTTGTCGTTTCGCTTCAATTCACTCCAGAAATTTCCTGTTGGGTTCAAGTCTGGATTCTGATGAGGGGTATCCAAAACCTAAGGGCAATTATACAGCGTCCATAGTCTCACAATATCCGCTTTATGCTTCAGATCATTATCTTGGTACAATTTGAACGTCCTCGAAATCCCGAAACTTGTAGCACTTTTCGGTAAGTTCTCTTTTAGAATGTTCAGATACTTATGCTTGTCCATTGTACCTTCTATGAAAGCTAAATCGACTACCCCAGATGACACGGAACCCCAAATCATGACTCCTCCACCACCGTGTTTAACTGTGGATTGCAAATGCTTCGATTGAAATTCTCCAAGTCATAGGTCTTCCGTTTGAGGAGAACATTTGCACTTGACACTGACACTTTTATTTAAGTGCTGCTTCGCGAAGTTCAGTCGTTTTTTTTCCTATTCCTTTCATTTATCGTAGGCTTCTTCCTGCTTACTCGACCATTATATCCCTCCCGTCTGACAATTCGTCGGACTGTTTCAGGGTGCGCACCCTTCCCATATTCCTGCTGCACTGCGGCAGCAATTTTCGCTGCCGTCAACCTTGCATGTGTTTTAATTTTTCTTATTACTCCGGTTTCCTCTCTTCTACTCAGCGTCTTTGGTAGCCCTGTTTTTGGTTTGTCTTCAGTTCTATCTTCTCTGTTGAATCGTCGTTAATGTACCTACAGTACTCTTACTCATTTGTAACAATGCGGCAATCTGCCTTTCGGAACGTCCTTTAGCGTGATGAAAAATAACAAGTTGTCTCTTTTCAAATGAAGTATTGTTTCCTTTCCAGCCCCATAGTACTGTGCACCATGCGTGTTAACAACACGGAAACGCAAAACAGAATGAGCCTGCTCGGTCTACAGCTAGCGCCACCGCCGCCTATACGACATGTTCTCGAATAACAAAGTGACTGCATCTTGTGGTGTCTTACAATGCAAATAAACATTGCACGTAATTAATTATATTATACAGCGACCTGCTTGTGGTACATTGTCAGACAATATTCACACTACAGAATGGACCGGCAATTGCTTCTCGTGGGCCTCAAATGTTCGAAGAGATCTTCACATTTCAAGAACAATGAGGGTGGTCGAATACTACTGTGATGCACTGTATGTTTGAATCAAACTCCTTTCCTCCTTCTTGTACAGAGATTTTCTATCGGTAACGAGAAACTAAGATTTTGTGTTCCTTCGGATCACAAGCAACAGTCCTCAAGGTCACGTATTTGAATGGGCATGCTCAGATATTTCGCTTTAGATGACTTATTGGGAAGTACCGAAGTATGGTTGGAGCCTTATGATGCCTGTGGCACCTTATATTTAAAAAAATAATGTCATCAATTCATCGGATACTTTGGTGAGATCTTACACATCATCCCGTCTTCTAGTCTCTGTATGCTTCTCATTCCAGTTACGGGATAGCCATAGTAAAATGTAAACTTGAATGGCCAGAAATGTCACACTGAATATTTCGGGCTGTTATGCCGTGGTCGGACGAATTTCTTAA
Organism: Schistocerca cancellata; assembly: GCF_023864275.1. Lineage (NCBI taxonomy): Eukaryota > Metazoa > Arthropoda > Insecta > Orthoptera > Acrididae > Schistocerca > Schistocerca cancellata. The sequence continues at coordinate 991,667,771 of NC_064627.1, read as the reverse complement.
AGAGCCCCAACGTTTTGTCCATATCTTCGGAGGTCATCTTAAAAGGTGTTTGTAGCTTTTTTGAAGATTCGAAACACAGCCTGGCTCGCAGTTGACTACTTGCCAAGTCAGCAGCGAACCAGGGCGTGTTTCGAACCTTCAAAAAGCCACAACGCCACTTTAAGACGTCCTCCGCAGATGGGGACGAAACGTTGGGTTTCATTAAGAAGCTGATGCAACCACGGCATAACAACCGGAATATTTTAAAAAGTGACGTTGACTACTTCTGGATGTGTTGGCAATGGGTTCACATTTTATGCTGGACGTTTTTACTGTGGCTTATCCTCGTCTGTTGTTTTTAATGTCTTCGCCTTTCGTATTTCTTTCTGTACATTTAATTTTTATCCTCCTTCCCCAATGGACATTTCGACTACCTCCACTTTTTCTTAGCGGTTTTTGTTTCATTAATAGAAACCTGCGTTGCAGTTTCAGGCCTCCTTTTAATGTGTCAGAAGTTCTAAATACTCTGCCGAGCAGCACACAGTTAACAGTTCACAGCCAACTGTTACATGAAAAAAGAAAATAGACGAACGTGATGCCGCCCTGACTCGCGACTGCCGCCCTCGTCGGCGAACGGCCATTAAACCCCAAGGCGCCTTCGTTCCTTCCCTTTGTGAAAACGATCTGTAAATAAATGAATATACGCACAGACACACACTACTGATATCTGTGACAGCTGATTTAAAAAAGGAAGACAAGATCGCCGAGAAGCAGCAATATCTTTCTCTTTCCTAGCAATTTTTCCCGTCTCAGTCCAGTCCTCTATTTTTCCGAGTTGGCAGATTTGCTTTATTTCAGTTGTGCGGCCAGATACCGTTCCTATCGAAAGAGTCGACAGTTAATCTGTGGGAAGGGAGTCGTGTGACCCATTAATCTGAGAACTGTGTAAACCGTGTTGTGTGTGATCGTATTTGACCTTTTATGTACCGCATTTTCTGAGATGGAGATTGGGGATCAGCCCAGCACGTGCCTCAACTAGAGTGGAAAACCACCTAAAAGTGACAATCTCGATGGCCGACGCATCTGACCAACTGTCCTTAATGTGATACACTGATTCGATCGGGCTCTTGCTCATCTCCCAGTATAGTAAGCTGTTCGAACAGGTACACCAGTAAGCTGCACTATGACTATATTTATTCCATCTATTCAGTGACTAATTTCGCTGGTATTCTCGTCTTTTCGTCGACGCTATTGAACCAGTCGCCGAATAAATAAAATATTGCATTTTCATGGAGGCCACTTCTTCCTTTCCCAGATACCAAATGCTGTGGAGCGTTAATCCACCGAAAAATGGTTTTTTATTTTTACCTTCCTTTTTCTTTAATTTATTGGCTCTCGGAGCGTGCCCATACAGCCATCTCCATAAAGGAAATGTTGTACTACAATTCGTCTGGCGATACAGACTACACGTTAGTTTAAGTCGTACCCTGGTACGAAATTACCTAGGCTTAACGAAGGACAGATTCCAACATAACACAAATTTCACATCCACATTATACTGAAACGAGTAAACAAGACGAAAATGTAGCACAGTATACACAGAAATAGTATGCTATAAAAAGCCTACTGGTAACACAATAGGAAATCATAAATCGCTTTTGGTGCACATTTGAGATATTCCCAATTCAATCCATATTAATGACTATGCATCTAAATTAGTAATAAAATGTTATTTTGTATGTCCTATAAGAATTGTTTCAGTAGCTACGGATAGAGAAATGAATATTTGTGCAGGTTTAAAAAGTACCATCTAGGTAGAATATGAGAACAGTATACAAGAACCAAATTTGAGTATTGCAACCATACGTGTAGAAACAGTGATACTGAGACGCATACATGTAAGTGGTACTTAGTGACATACATTTATTGGTTGAGCGTTCCATGTCATGCTGATTAGCACGTGGGAATATAGTCTGTTGATTGTGCTTTCGGCTTCTCCTGGCCTTTTAATCACCAAGGGCATCAGTTTAGCAGTGCAGGCAGCTATATCAGGACGTTGGCACTGTTGAGCAATTCGTACAGTATTCTATACGTTGATAAGCCAAAACATTATGACCACTGCCCATCGCGAGGTTGAATACCGCCTGGTGGCGTTCCGGACTTGTGACGCGCTATGAAATGTAAGTAATTGCAGCAGAGAGGGATGACGATCACCCTAGCGAAGATATAGGCTGCAAATGGGGAAATCCACTGAGATAAGCGACTTTGTCAAAGAACAGATTATTGTTATTACGCAAAGCCTTTGAACGAGTATCCCGAAAGCGGCGAAGCTGGTCGAATGTTCACGTGCTACTGTCGTGACCATCTACGGAAAGACGCAGAAGGACAGTGAAACTACCACTAGGCACTAAATGGTTGGACGTCCACGACTGTACACAGAACGTGGGGAGACTTGTATGCTATGTAAAGTACACTCCTGGAAATGGAAAAAAGAACACATTGACACCGGTGTGTCAGACCCACCATACTTGCTCCGGACACTGCGAGAGGGCTGTACAAGCAATGATCACACGCACGGCACAGCGGACACACCAGGAACCGCGGTGTTGGCCGTCGAATGGCGCTAGCTGCGCAGCATTTGTGCACCGTCGCCGTCAGTGTCAGCCAGTTTGCCGTGGCATACGGAGCTCCATCGCAGTCTTTAACACTGGTAGCATGCCGCGACAGCGTGGACGTGAACCGTATGTGCAGTTGACGGACTTTGAGCGAGGGCGTATAGTGGGCATGCGGGAGGCCGGGTGGACGTACCGCCGAATTGCTCAACACGTGGGGCGTGAGGTCTCCACAGTACATCGATGTTGTCGCCAGTGGTCGGCGGAAGGTGCACGTGCCCGTCGACCTGGGACCGGACCGCAGCGACGCACGGATGCACGCCAAGACCGTAGGATCCTACGCAGTGCCGTAGGGGACCGCACCGCCACTTCCCAGCAAATTAGGGACACTGTTGCTCCTGGGGTATCGGCGAGGACCATTCGCAACCGTCTCCACGAAGCTGGGCTACGGTCCCGCACACCGTTAGGCCGTCTTCCGCTCACGCCCCAACATCGTGCAGCCCGCCTCCAGTGGTGTCGCGACAGGCGTGAATGGAGGGACGAATGGAGACGTGTCGTCTTCAGCGATGAGAGTCGCTTCTGCCTTGGTGCCAATGATGGTCGTATGCGTGTTTGGCGCCGTGCAGGTGAGCGCCACAATCAGGACTGCATACGACCGAGGCACACAGGGCCAACACCCGGCATCATGGTGTGGGGAGCGATCTCCTACACTGGCCGTACACCACTGGTGATCGTCGAGGGGACACTGAATAGTGCACGGTACATCCAAACCGTCATCGAACCCATCGTTCTACCATTCCTAGACCGGCAAGGGAACTTGCTGTTCCAACAGGACAATGCACGTCCGCATGTATCCCGTGCCACCCAACGTGCTCTAGAAGGTGTAAGTCAACTACCCTGGCCAGCAAGATCTCCGGATCTGTCCCCCATTGAGCATGTTTGGGACTGGATGAAGCGTCGTCTCACGCGGTCTGCACGTCCAGCACGAACGCTGGTCCAACTGAGGCGCCAGGTGGAAATGGCATGGCAAGCCGTTCCACAGGACTACATCCAGCATCTCTACGATCGTCTCCATGGGAGAATAGCAGCCTGCATTGCTGCGAAAGGTGGATATACACTGTACTAGTGCCGACATTGTGCATGCTCTGTTGCCTGTGTCTATGTGCCTGTGGTTCTGTCAGTGTGATCATGTGATGTATCTGACCCCAGGAATGTGTCAATAAAGTTTCCCCTTCCTGGGACAATGAATTCACGGTGTTCTTATTTCAATTTCGAGGAGTGTAGATCAGATGGTGATCTGTGGCATTTCGGCCAAAAGAGCACAAGTGTTTCGGAGCACAGTGTTCAACGCACAGTGTTTAACATGGAGCTCCGCAGCAGACCATCCCTTAGTGTTCACATGTTGACCCAATGACATCGTCAGTTGCGATTGCAGTGGGCACGGGCACATCGGCATTCGACCGTCGGTCAATGCAAACGTGTCGGCTCTTCGGGTGAACCACATCTTTGCTACCTTAGGCCCCTGGTCGTCTCCACAGACGCCGTCATCGAGGTGTACGGCAGCTCGAAACGTACAGCGCGCCTCGGACGCAGGGTGGTGGGAGCAGTATTATGCTATGGGAGACATTCTCCTGCGCTTGAAAAGGGACCTGTGGAAGTAATCGAAGACACGCCGACAACTGCGAACCACCCTCATCCTTTTATGCTTACTGTCTTCCCCGACCGCGATGTCATATTTCAGCAGTAGTATAACTATCCATGTCTCGGAGCCAGACCCGTACTACAGTGGTTTGAGGAGCAATATAGTGAACTCACGTTGATGTCTCGACGAACAAATTCACCTGATGTAAACCGTATAGAACCCATCTGGGCAGCTATTGGGCGCCATAAACGCGTACCAAATCAGTGTCCTGGTGTTTACGAGAGTTACATGACCTGTGGGTAGACATCTAGTGCCAGATATCTCCAACAAGCCGTCGGATCCGTGATACGCAGAATCAGTGATGTATTTCGTTCGAAAGACGTACTGACAAGCTAGTAAGGAGGTGGTCATAATGCTTTGGCTCATCATTGTATGTTACTATACCACTGGATGCTAACAACGTTTGGAGACTGCTGGGAAAATGATGACCAAGAGCCTGAAGATTACTTACAAGTACGTTTATGTATTCTAGTTCTGAGGACACTGTAGGAACACGTGGTTTGGGCGAAAAATGTTGGTTCTATGCTGCAACAAGAATCTGTGTTGAGGCTCGGACACCTCACTGAGTGTGGAGTAGCATCAAATGTCTTACATGTTAGAATATTCTTATCCCCACTATCGTATTCTAGTAAACATTTGAATCATACATAAAGATCCAGAATTTAGTGAAATCAGATACTTGGTTATTTGCTCCAGTGCTAGGGGCATATCGGACAACGTGTTTCCCCAGCGAACTCCATCAGCTGCTAGTTTTCACCTTCCTCCCAGTTCATGTGCTGCACTGAAGATCCTTTGCAAAAGTTCGTTTCCAGGTGTTAGATGTCTTCGTGTACTTCTGTATCCATCCGTTTGTTTCCACAACAGTGCTGATTTGTGGATGCTTCCATTTTTGAAGCGTAGAACATGCCCCGCAAGCATCGGTCTCTTTCAGCAAAGGTTTTACGCAGGCTGCGTAGATCACTCTCCTCAGTACTTTATCATGCCGCGCGGGATTAGCAGAGCGGTCTGAGCGCTGCAGTCATGGACTGTGCGGCTGCTCCCGGCGGAGGTTCGAGTCATCCCTCGGGCATGGGTGAGTGTGTTTGTCCTTAGGATAATTTAGGTTAAGTAGTGTGTAAGCTTAGCGACTGGTGACCTTAGCAGTTAAGTCCCATAGGATTTCACACACATTTGAACATACTTTATCATTTGAAACGTGGTCACGATGGCTGACCTTCAAAATTCCCTTCGAGCGTCATTGGTGAAAAACATTGAGCTTGTGTGCTGATTTTGTTGGAATTTTCCAAGGCTGGGGGGGTGGGGGGCAAACTGGGGTATCTGCCTTGGGCGGAAGGTTCAGTGGGCGCCAAATTCATATTCAAGAATTAAAAAAACCTTGTTTCACAAAGCGCTGGTTTATCGATTATTCATGTGATTTTGAGATGCAGCCCTACTGGTTTTTGAACGTTTGTGAAGACATTACAAGTTGATTTCTGAACGAATCATTAGTTGATTTTTAATGCGTGCATAGTGTACATGATTTCTCTGCCAGGGGAATCACCATCGCATCTAGATATACAAAACTTCCCCGCAGACAAAAAGGGACAGGCTATACGAGCTGAGCCGAATAAACCGGAACGGGTGAAGGCTCAAAAATGGTTCAAATGGGTCTGAGCACTATGGGACTTAACATCTGAGGTTATCAGTCCCCTAGAACTTAGAACTACTTAAACCTAACTAACCTAAGGACATCACACACATCCATGCCCGAGGCAGGATTCGAACCTGCGGTCGTAGCGGTCGCGCGGTTCTAGACTGAAGCGCCTAGAACCGCTCAGTCACCACGGCCGGCTCGGGTTAAGGCCAATCGCTGTTTGTTAATGTGGTTGACTGGGTGTGTGAATGATAAGCATTGTTATTGTTATAGCTGAAATCCATAGATTCAGACTACCAGAGTGGAAATAAACAATTAACAGGAACAACAGGAAAAAAAGACTACATATTATCTTCTCGGTGTGTCCAAGAAAATGAAATTTTGACAGAAAATATTTGCCACATGGCTGGCTACACTTTTAAGGACCAATTGTACAGTCCCCGTTTAGCAGCCGTCTAAGCTCTATTGTCAGAATAGCGCGAAAAACACGTTGTACGAACACGTAAAACGCCTAACCGAAGAATAAATGCGGGATAACTGAACCGGTGATTCTGGCTGGGCTAGCGATGTTAACCGGAGAATACATTTTAACACTGGCAGGAACAATTACAGAATTAGTAATGACGAGATTGTTTGTTAGAAAGGGGAAGAAGAAGAAACGGGGACATGACACAAATGAAATGGAAGAATATGATGATTCCAAATTCATTTAAAAATTTCATACCACTTCTATTCGGCCTCATGCTTGAGAAACTGGAGCATATGAATGCAATGTGAAACTGTTTTCTAACATAAGACTTTTTGCTAATAATAGGCCTAACAGGCATTTGATATTGGTACTTCGTGAATTATATTCCGTCGTGTTATTTAAGTAAATAGGTAGATAAAAATGACCATTTGTGCCAAAACAGTATCGCTTATTTGGCGTGTGTTACAACTGCTGCAATATTAGAAAGCCCTGTTTCGTTTTATCTAGCAAAATGGTTCAAATGGCTCTGAGCACTATGGGACTTAATAGCTGTGGTCATCAGTCCCCTAGAACTTAGAACTTCTTAAACCTAACTAACCTAAGAACATCACACACACCCATGCCCGAGGCAGGATTCGAAGCTGCGACCGCAGCAGTCTTTTATCTAGCAGACAGTGACAAAATAGACGTAATCAAATCGAGAAACCACACTACTGTTGGGTACTATTCGTATTAATAGCTTTTTTAGTCTCAGACAACGACATTTTGACTTTTCATGTAGCAAAACGTTTGACGAACTTTGATGAGGTAACAGATTTTTTCGCAGAAAGGAAAGCTTGCCGTATAAAGCTGAAGCAAGAGTAGAGAGAAAAAAATTCTGGGACCTAAGGATTGGAAAGTGTGTACTGTCTTGCTTGTCTCTTGCCATTCCTGGTTTTGTGTTTCCTGTATTTAATTTCATTTCATACAGAAGAGAAACTTATTAACTAATAGACAATCAATAGTGCAAATTTTCTGAAGAGGTCTCATTCTCCGGGTCAGAAATAATCCTACCCAGTATTAAATGTGAGTTTTTTAAGGAGGATAGGACGTAAAACCGGCCGACTGGGGAGTAGAAGAGGCACCACTGTCCTGAATGTAGGTTTGATGGCTTCCGCTAAAAATTATACACATTTGAGTTTCACAGAGCGAAATGCAATGATGTGCGATAAAAGAATGCTGTGTGAAGAGGTGTACCACTGCAGTTTGGCACACTTCAGATCAAATAACATGTCTTACATTTGCTCGACCATATATACACATCAAAAAAAGTTTTGCATCACTTCGGTTCCGAGAGTTCCGGAACCTTTACATGACAATGGAATAGAGATCAACATGAACATCAATTCCACCCTTTTTATTGCTCATGAAAACCACACATTGCGTGTTGTACCACCATGCAACGAGACCTTCAGAGGTGGTGGTCCAGGTTGCTGTACACACCGGTACCTCTAACACCCAGTAGCACGTCCTCTTGCATTGATGCAGGCCTGTATTCATCGTGGCATACTATCCACAAGTTCATCAACGCACTGTTGGTTCAGGTTGTCCCGCCGATTCGGCGTAGATCCCTCAGAGTGGTTGGTGGTTCACATCGTCCATAAACAACCCTTTTCAGTCTATCTCTGGCATGTTCAATAGGGTTCATGTCTGGAGAACATGCTGGCCACTCTAGTCGATCGATGTCGTTATTCTGAAGGAAGTCAATCACAAGATGTGCACGATGAAGGCGCGAATTGTCGTCCATGAGGACGAATGCCTCGCCAATATGCTGCCGACATGGTTGCACCATCGGTCGGGGGATGACATTCACGTATCGTACAGCTGTTACGGCACCTTCCATGACCACCAGCGGCGTACAGCTAATAAAAACTCGTTTACTATCCCTACTGGTTTCGGAGCATTGTAGCGCCATTTTCAGTGTAAACTAATCATTTGGAAAGATAAGACCGCTTTCAATGCAATTCCTTTATTTATGAGCACGACCGCTTTCGCAGCATTTTAGTTGCATCATCAGGTATAATAACGTCAAGACATGCTCAAATCGAAAAAAGAGAATGGGATGACCCGGAGTTCAAATCAGCAAATTTTCACTACGTAGCGAACGTCAGAAAATAAAATCATATAGAAAGCTACCGTGCTATCACCAGATACCATGGTATTACGGGAGCGTTCTATATGATTTTATTTTTGAAGTCCGCTAGAGTGGTTCATGGTGTGGATTCCTGTTGTCATGTCTTAGTTCATGAACCACGGGCAACGTATGAGTGGCCAAGTAAGTGGTCCTGACAGTCGGGCTACCAGTTACTTTGGAATAAGGCTGGGCATCTCGGACATATTCTGAGTCGTGGTCACCTTTGTGCTCAGACGGCAAAGTCTACCAAATCCACCGGTTAGTCCCTCAACCGTTAGGGGTAAAACTCAATGGGACCCGGAGCAAGTAAGGCTAGCAACCTGCTTCCCTGGTACTTTAAATATGATGCTGGCAACAATCAGAGCAAAATGCCTCGGACCTTTGGAGGTGACGGAGTCCCACCTCTAATTGACAAACCAGGGACTTCTAAGATACGACTCGGCAAACGAATGGTAACGAGATGGGGAGCTATTAATATCAATGGGGGCTACTCTGGGAAGAAGGTAGAGCTGGCAGAGGCTGCAAGTAAGATGGGATTGGACGTTTTAGCTGTTAGTGACATTCGGGTAAGGGGTGAGAAAGAAGAAGAAGTGGGAGAATACAAGGTCTACCTGTCAGGAGTCAAAGCAGGAATAGCACAATGGGGTGTAGGGCTTAACATCAGGAAAGAAATGGAACCCAGCGTAGTTGCAATAAGGTGTGTAAACGAACGACTGATGTGGATAGATTTGACAGTGTCTAGCAAGAAAATTAGGATTGTGTCAGCATATTCGCATTGTGAAAGGACAGATCAAGATAAGAGGGATAGTTTTTATGACGCACTCAGTGATGTAGTTCTTAGAGTAAAGGACAAGGACAGTGTTCTGCTCATGGGTGATTTTAATGCCAGGATTGGAAATCGAACAGAAGGATATGAAAAGGTTTTGGGTAAATTTGGAGAGGATATGGAGGCCAACAGGAACGGGAAATAACTCTTGGATTTCTGTGCCAGTATGGGCTTAGTAATCACAAACTACTTTTTTAAACATAAGAACATTCACCGGTATACTTGGGAAGGCAGGGCAACCAGATCTGTCATGGACTACATAATAACAGATCAGGAATTCAGGTAGGCCGTGAGGGACACACATGTATTCAGGGGATTTTTTGATGACACTGATCACTATTTAATCTGCAGTGAAATTGGTATTGTGAGACCGAAAGTGCAGGAGGTCAGGTCCATATGTAGGAGGATAAGAGTGGAGAATGGCTAAAGAATGTCTTGGAACAGTAGTGTGTAAAGGTAGGATGAAGCAAACAGCTTGGTGGAATGACACAGTCAAGGCAGCCTGTAAAAGGAAAAAGAAGGCGTATCAAAAATGGCTACATATTAGAACCCAGGTAGACAGAAAAAGTTACGTTGAAGAAAGAAACCAAGCCAAAGAGATAATTGCAGCATCCAAGAAGAAATCTTGGGAAGACTTTGGAAACAGGTTGGAGACTTTGGATCAAGCTGCTGGAAAACCATTCTGGAGTGTAATTAGCAGTCTTCGAAAGGGAGGTAAGAAGGAAATGACAAGTATTTTGGACAGGTCAGGAAAACTGCTGGTGAATGCTGTTGATGCCTTGGGCAGATGGAGGAAATATTTTGAAGAGTTGCTCAGTGTAGGTGAAAATACGATCAGTGATGTTTCAGATTTCGATGTACAATGGGATAGGAATTATGATGGAAATAGGATCATATTTGAGGAAGTGGAGAAAATGGTCAATAGATTGCAGTGCAATAAAGCGGCTGGGGTGGATGAAATTAAGTCGGAACTCATCAAATACAGTGGAATGTCAGGTCTTCAATGGCTACACAGGACAATTGAAATGGCGTGGGAGTCGGGACAGGTTCCATCAGACTGGACGAAAGCAGTAATCACACCAATCTTTAAACATGGAAACAGAAAAGATTGTAACAACTACAGAGGTATCTCTTTAATCAGCGTTGTGGGTAAAATCTTATCAGGTATTGTTGAAAGGAAAGTGCGAGTATTAGTTGAGGACAAACTGCATGAAAATCAGTGTGGGTTTAGGCCTCTTAGAGGTTGTCAGGACCAGATCTTTAGCTTACGGTAAATAATGGAGAAGTGTTAGGAGTGGAACAGGGAATTGTATCTACGCTTTATAGATCTAGAAAAGGCATATGACCGGGTTCCTAGGAGGAAGTTATTGTCTGTTCTACGAGATTATGTAATAGGAGGCAAACTTTTACAAGCAATTAAAGGCGCTTACGTAGATAGTCAGGCAGCAGTTTAGGTTGACAGTAAATTGAGTTCATGGTTCAGAGTAGTTTCAGGGGTAAGACAAGGCTGCAACCTGTCTCCACTGTTGTTCATATTATTTATGGATCATATTTGAAAACAATAGACTGGCTGGGTGAGATTAAGATATGTGAACACAAAATAAGCAGTCTCGCATATGCGGATGACTTAGTTGTGATGGCAGATTCGATTGAAAGTTTGCAAAGGAATATTTCAGAGCTAGATCAGAAATGTAAGGACTATGACATGAAGATTAGCATCTCCAAAACGAAAGTAATGTCAGTGGGAAAGAGATATAAACGAATTGAATGTCAAATAGGAGGAACAAAGTTAGAGCAGGTGGACGGTTTCAAGTGCTTAGGATGCATATTCTCGCAGGATGGCAACATGGTGAAAGAACTGGAAGCGAGGTGTAGCAAAGCTAATGCAATGAGAGCTCAGCTACGATCTACTCTCTTCTGCAAGAAGAAAGTCATTACCAAGACTAAGTTATCTCTGCACCGTTCAATCTTTCGACCAACATTATTGGATGGGAGCGAAAGCTGGGTGGATTCAGGTTACCTTATCAATAAGGTTGAGGATACGGATATGAAAGTAGCTAGGGTGATTGCAGATACTAGTAGATGGGAACAATGGCAGGAGGGTGTCCACAATGAAGAAATCAAAGAAAAACTGGGAATGAACCCTATAGATGTAGCAGTCAGGGCGAACAGGCTTAGATGGTGGGGTCATGTTACACGCATGGGAGAAGCAAGGTTACCCAAGAGACTCATGGGTTCAGCAGTAGAGGGTAGGAGGAGTCGGGGTAGACCAAGGAGAAGGTATCTGGATTAGGTTAAGAATGATTTTGAAGTACTAGGCTTAACATCAGAAGAGGCACCAATGTTAGCACTGAATAGGGGATCATGGAGGAATTTTGTAAGGGGGACTATGCTCCAGACTGAACGCTGAAAGGCATAATCAGCCTTAAATGATGATGATGAGTCCGCTACATAGTGAAAATTTACTGATTACGAACACTGGATCATCTCATTCTCTTTTATCGATCTGAACGTGACTTGACCTTATTGCAGTTAATAATGCAGCTAAAATGCTGCGAAACCGGCCGTGCCTGCAAATATAGGTATTAGAGCTACAGCGGTCTTATCTTTCCAAATGAATAGTTTACAAAATGGTTGAAATGGCTCTGAGCACTATGGGACTTAACTTCTGAGGTCATCAGTCCCCTAGAACGTAGAACTACTTAAACCTAACTAACCTAAGGGCATCACACACATTCATGCCCGAGGCAGGATTCGAACCTGCGGCCGTAGCAGTCGCGCGGTTCCGGACTGAAGCGCCTAGAACCCCTCAGCCACAGCGGCCGGCAATAGTTTACACAGCAAATGGTGCTACAATGCTCCGAAAGCAGTATGAATAGTAAACGAGTTTTTATTAGCTGTATAGCGCATTCCATTACAGTGTAGAAAAGCCTCAAGAGGAACATTCAAGCAACTAGCTCCCCTCTGCTTACATGGAGCTGACTGTAGGTCATTTGAAGACCGTTCTCCTCCGTAAGAATCCAGATTTAGTTTGTACTGTGCTAGCACATGTATTTTCAAAAAGCATTAAGCCCTAACCAGTTATCACCCTTGAAACATCAAAATACGAGATAACGTGAAGCGAGTTAGCGCCTAAGTGAAGGGTGGGCGCGGGGGGGGGGGGGGGGGGGGGTAGAAATTTATTTCGCTATGTGCAGAATGTTGCACTGCTTCAGTGCACGTGAAACTAAAAGTGTAAATTAGATAAAAAGAGCTACAAATGACAGAATAAAAGGCAGCTGCAGGGTTCAAAATGCTTTCTAAAAAACGTCGTGGTGATGAAAATTAAATGTACTAGCGAAAGCGGCAATGCTTCGCAGTTTCTAAGTACGTACGGGAATTGGTTCTACGTCCTGAACTCCTTCTCTGTTTTCTCTGCCCTTCTCCTCCTACACCTGTCTTTGTCCATTACCTTCTCCTCTGCTTCTCTCTTTCTGCACTATCATCTCAACCTCTCTCCGTTTCCTCCTCCCCCCCCTCTGTGTCCACCTTCCCCCCCCCCCCCCCATTCTCCCTCTATCGTCTTACCCTATCTCTTACGTTGACCCTTGTTTACTGTACTGCAAATGAAAACTTCAATAGGATTTAGAAGTCGCTTGAAATCAACGAGTAAATCGGATGGGATCATTGGTGTATGGGACATGAGAAAGACCTCTCCAGCTGCTGAATCTTCTAAGGATAGTTGCTTCAACGACAGTATTTCGTATGGTTTTAATCTGTGAATGGGTAGGATTATAAAACTCTGGCAATTCAGATTCCATAGTAGTATTTTAACAGTAAACCGATAAACCGTAAATAAACCTTTCCTGTCTTCTGTACAACCAATGGCAAGGAAGTAAATAACACATTACATTGTTGTGTATACAATTCTTGTTTGAAATTGTATCAAAGGAGAACGAATGTATGTGTGAGAGAAAGTTTGTCCAATGGCTTCCATGTCTCGCTATCGTAGTTGAAATTGACCGAAAAAACGCATATTTTTCGGAATAGGACAGCATTTCTCTTTCTGACAGTTGGTTTTAACAGAAATCCTCTACGTTGTCGTTAAAAATCTATAGCTTACGTCAGTCTGAATGTTTCTTAATGTATAGTGCAAAAATTTTAACTAAACCTCTCAGGAACTTTTCCAGAGTTTTGGTAATAATATTTCTCCTGTATATTTTATATTTGTATTTACGTATTATATACATTAAAATTATGTAGCCTACTTCCGTCCGCATTTTCACTAGGATGTCGTGTAAAAATTGGAAGCAAATCGGTCAAGAAAATTTTGAGATTTTTGGTAACAACATTACCGTTTTACATATAACATATATTTATATATTGTACATGTTAAAAACATATTAGTTATGTCCATCAAAATGTTCTTTAAAGTATAATTTGAAAACCTGAAGTATATCGGTAAAGAACTTCTCAAGATTTCTCGTTCATATATTATAGGGCTATATACACACATCAAGAAATGTTTTGCATCACCCCGGTTCCCTGAACTCCTAAAGATAGACATTGACTGTGGATATTATATCACAGACACAATCTCTTTGACTTTTCAGAGATGTCACTAAACCCTTCCAAAGATGTAAACAACCATGCATGAGCGGCGCCTATTAGATGGAGGGGCTCTGACAGCCGATCAGTTCCAGTCATTCCACCAGGAAGGAGGCACACGGCTCGTGCTGTCTGTAGTTACACCATGCCTAGACTATCAATACCGCGCGGTTCGAAAGCGTCCGCGTTGTTACTTGGTGCCAGGAAGGGCTCTCAACAAGGGAAGTGCGTCTCGGAGCGAACCAAAGCGATGTTGTTCGGGCATGGAGGAGATACAGAGAGACAGGAACTGTCGATGACATGCCTCGCTCAGTCTGCCCAATGGCTACTACTGCAGTGGATGACCGCTAACTACGGATTAGGGCTCGGAGGAACCCTGACAGCAACGCCACCATGTCGAATAATGCTTTTCGTGCAACCACAGGACGTCGTGTTATGTCTCAAACTGTGCGCAATAGGCTGCATGATGCGCAACTTCACTCCCGACGTCCATGGCGAGGTCCATCTTTGCAACCACGACACCATGCAGCGCGGTATAGATGGGCCCAACAACATGCCGAATGGACCGCTCAGGATTGGCATCACGTTCTCTTCAGCGATGAGTTTCGCATATGCGTTCAACCAGAAAATCGTCGGAGACGTGTTTGGAGGCAACCCGGTCAGGCTGAACGCCTTAGACACACTGTCCAGCGAATGCCTCAAGGTGGAGGTTCCCTGCTGTTTTGGGGTGGCATTGTGTGGGGCCGACGTACGCCGCTGGTGGTCATGCAAGGCGACGTAATGAGTGTACGATACGTGTCATCCTCCGACCGATAGTGCAAGCACATCGGCAACATATTGGCGAGGCATTTGTGTTCATGGACGACAATTCGCGCCCCATTGTGCACATCTTGTGAATGACTTCCTTCAGAATAACGACTTCGCTCGACTAGAGTGGTTAGCGTATTCTCCAGACATGAACCATATCGAACATGCCTGGGATAGATTGAAAAGGGCTGTTTATGGACAACATGACCACCAACCGCTCTGAGGTTCAAAATGGTTCAAATGGCTCTCACATTGGGACCTAAATTCTGTGCTCATCAGTCCCCTAGAACTTAGAACTACTTAAGCCCAACTAACCTAAGGACATCACACACATCCATACCCGAGGCAGGATTCGAACCTGCGACCACAGCGGTCGCGCGGTTCCAGACTGTAGCGCCTAGAACCGCTCGGCCACTCCGGCCGGCCCGCTCTGAGGAATCAGCGTTGAGGAGTGGAACAATCTGGACCAACAGTGCCTTGATGAACTCGTGGATAGTATGCCACGACGAATACAGGCCTGCATCAATGTAAGAGGACGTACTACTGGGTATTAGAAGTACCGGTGTGTACAGCAATCTGGACCACCACCTCTGAAGGTCTCGATGTATGATGGTACAACATGCAATGTGTGGTTTTCATGAGCAGTAAAAAGGGCGCAAATGATGTTTATGTTGATCTCTATTCCAATTTTCTGTACATGTTCCGGAACTCTCGGAACCGACGTGGTGCACACTTTTTTTGATGTGTGTATATTACATGTATGAAAAATATATAGCCCATGTCCGCCCAGATGTTAATTAGAGTACCGTGTACAAATCTGTAGTAAATCGGTCAGGAATTTACCGAAGATTTTTAGCAACAACTTTATCCGTTTATGTTGTGTAGTTCTGGTCTTCAATCCAAAGAGTGGTTTCATGCAATTCTCCATGCTACTTTATCCTGTGCAAGCCTCCTCATCTTCGAGTGACTACTGCAACCTACATCCTTTCGAATCTGCTTACTGTCTCTTGGTGTCCCGCTACGATTTTTAGCCCCCACGCTTCCCTCCAGTACTAAATTGGTGTTCCCTTGATGCCTGAGAATGTGTCCTACCAACCGATCCCTTCTTCTAATCAGATTTTACCACAAATTTCTCTTTTACCCAATTCTGTTCAATACCTCTTCATTAGTTACGTGATCTACCCATCTAATCTTCAGTATTCTCCTGTGGCAACACTTTTCAAAAGCTTCTATTCTCTTCTTGTCTAAACTGTTTATCGTCCATGTTTCACTTCCATACATGGCTACACTCCACACAAATACTTTGAGAAAGGACTTCCTGACACTCAAATCCTCACTCGACGTTAACAAATTTCCCTTCTTCAGAAACGTTTTTCTTGCCGACTTCGACGATCATCAGATTGCGTCCCAAATAGCAAAACTCATCTACTACTTTAAGTGGCTCTTTTCCTAATCTAATTCCCTCAGCATCACCTGATTCAGTTCAACTGCATTCCATTGTCTTCGTATTGCTTTTGCTGATGTTTATCTTATATTCTCTTTTCAAGACACTATCCATTCCGTTCAACTGCTCTTCAAAGTCCTTTGCTGTCTGAGACAGAACTGCAATGTCATCGGCAAACTTCAGAGTTTTTATTTCTTCTCTTTGAACTTTAATTCCTACTCCAAATTTTTCTTTTGTTTCGTTTATTACTTGCTCAAAATACAGATTGAATATCATTGAGGATTGGCTGCAATCATGTCTCACTCCCTTGTCAACCACTGATTCCCTTTCGTGCCATCTGGTTTCTGTACAAATTGTAAATAGCCCTTCGCTTCCTGTATTTTCCCTGTCACCTTTAGAATGTGAAAGGGAGTGTTCTAGTTAACGTTGTCAAAAGTTTTTTTCAAGTCTACAAATGCTATAAACTAGGTTTGACTTTCCTTAACCTGTCTTCTATGAGAAGTCTTAGACTCAGTATTGCCTCACGTGTTCCAACATGGAATCCAAACTGATCTTCCCCGAGGTCGGCTTCTACCAGTTTTTCCATTCATCTGTAAAGAATTCGCCTTAGTATTTTGCAGCCGTGACTTATTAAACTGATAGTTGGTCATTTTCCTATCTGTCAACACATGCTTTCTTTGGAATTAGAATTATTATTTTCTTCTTTAAGTCTGAGGATATTTCGCCTATCTGATACATCTTGCTCACCAGATGGAAGAGTTTTGTAATGGCTAGCTGTCCCAAAGCTATCATTAGCTCTAACAGAATGTTGTGTACTCCCAGGGCCTTGTTTCGACTTAAGTCTTTCAGTGCTTTGTCAAATTTGTCACGCAGTATCATAAGTCCGTTCTCATCTTCATCTACGTCCTCTTCCATTCCTATAATATTGTCCTCAAGTGCATCTCCCTTGTATAGATCCTCTGTATACTCCTTCTACGTTTCTGCTTTCTCTTCTTTGCTTAGGACTGATTTTCCAACTAACCTCTTGATATTCATACAGGTGGTTTTCTTTTCTCCAAAGATCTCTTTAATTTTCCTGTTGGCAGCATCTATCTTACCCTAGTGATATATGCTTCTGCATCCTTACATTTGTCCTCTAGCCAGTGCTGCTTAGCCATTTTGCAGTTCCTGTCGATCTCATTTTTCAGACGTTTGTATTGCCTTTCGCTGGCTTCACTTATTGCATTTTTTATATTTTCTCCTTTCATCGACTGAATTCAATATCTCTTGTGTTACCGAACGATTTCTGCTAGCCCTCGTCTTTTTAGCTACTTGATCCTCTGATGCCTTCACTATTTCATCTCTGAAAGCTACCCATTCTTCGTCTACTGTGTGCCTTTCTCCTGTTCTTACCAATCGTTCACTAATGCTCCCTTTGATCTGCTCTTCAACCTCTGGTTGTTTCAGTTTATCCATTTCCCAGATCTTAAAATCCCGCCTTTTTGCAGTTTCTTCAGTTTTAATGTACAGTTCATAACCGATAACCAGAAGTCTTGTTGCTCCCGCCTCCGAACTTCATTTACTGACACTATATCTAACTTTAAGCTATCCATTTCCGTTTTTAAATTTTCCATGCTCCGATCCGTAGAAGGCCAGTTATGTTTCTGCTGATAACGACGTCCTCTTGAGTAGTCCGGCCGGCCCTAGTGGCCGTGTGGTTCTAGGCGCTGCAGTCTGGAACTGAGCGACCGCTACGGTCGCAGGTTCGAATCCTGCCTCGGGCATGGATGTGTGTGATGCCCTTAGGTTAGTTAGGTTTAATTAGTTCTAAGTTCTAGGCGACTGATGACCTCAGAAGTTAAGTCGCATAGCGCTCAGAGCCATTTGAACCTTTTTTTCTGTTTGGAGTAGTCCGCCTCCATTCCCACCCCCTCCCCTACACCACGGCGCTCGGAGATCCGAATGGGGGACTATTTTACTTCCGGAATATTTTACCCAATAGGACGGCATCATCATTTAACTATACAGTTGAGGTGCATGCCCTCGCAAAAAATTACAGCTGTAGATTCCCCTTAATTTCTGCCGTTCACAGTAGGAGCACAGCAAGGCCGTTTTGGTTGTGATACAAGCCTACATCAGTCAACCATCAAGACTGTTGCACGCGCAAGTACTGAAAATCTGCTGCGCCTCTTCAGGAATCACACGTTTGTCTGGCCTCTCAACTGATACCCCTCCGTTGTGGCTGCACCTACGGTACGGCCATCTGTATCGCTGAGGCACGCAAGTCTCCCCACCTACGGGCAGATCAGTGGTTCATTGGGGAGGGGGGGGGGAGGGGCTTCCCATTTGCATGTTAATATTGGATATATTAAAAAATATATAGCCTAACACTTTGAAAGGTCTCTGTTGGATTCCTTTCATGTTTGATTTCTTAAATCTGTTGTCATTTACGGCATAAATTCCTCTTCTAAATTTACTGTGGCGTTTCTATCTGGGAGGAGACTGAGTAGTGGAACGTGTTACTTTTACACATAAACAAGAACGATCTGTCACACTACTACACTTTAAAACACAGTTTATATGTAATACATGTCACACAGTCTCATACGGAACCTACATCCGCTTTCTTTTATATACTGTATATGATAAGATACTGTCATCCCCCTTCCCTTCTGTGTGAGAGGATGGATGAGCAAATGTATTTCTAGTTGCATGCTTGAGGGTAGCAGACAAGCCTGTCTGCTAGAGAACAGTAGGACCAACGTCGGAACAGGTAGCAACGCTTTCTAAAAGCAAAGAGGTTTCTATCCTTAGTATGGTCCTGTCCGTCTCTTGTCATGTTGGTATAGGAAGCTGCCCCTCTGGCCACTTCCGTTTGTATTTGTGAGCCACCCTCAGAAAGGGACCAGGTCAGTCGGTCCGTGGCGAGCGTCTGAAGTGGTAAGATCTCCGGCTAAGCGCGTCTCTGCTAAGTCCCTAGGATAATGGATTTCTTAAGTTCAGCCTAACTGAAAATTTAATCACCTTTATTTCAGGTTTAGCTCTAAAATATCTAATGTTATCTTAAATTGCAACGCAGTGTGATTCGAGTGTACAGTTCAGAATATATTCCGGTAGTTGCTTTGTCACTACTTTGTGAGTAAAGTGGAACCACGTGTTGATCAGTAACTCTAACTAGCATCATCAATCTTCAATGCGAATGTGCGTGAGATTATAACGTCTTGTCTTGACAATATTTTTCAATATAGGAACTTTTCTTTATGTTCAACCCACGTGGGGTGTACTTTGTGAGACCAATACCACGTACTTATACAATTGTTTGACCCATCAGGTTAATAGTAAGACGATAGTAACCAGTTCGAGGTTTTTCTTTTGTAAATTGCTTTTCGATCTAATTTATTTTAATTATCAAAATTATTGTGGAGTTAGACTCTTTGTGTAAACCAAGTTGACCACGTGAAGCATGTGGTGTAATCATCAAAGTAGCCCTCAGCTATTCTTTTCGGGAAGATTTCACAGAGAGTTAGTATGAATTTAGTATACCAGTGTGTGGTAATTACACGACGGACAGGATTGTGCTACGAATGTAACTTCTTTGGGTGAAAATTGAATCGGTTGGTTGTGGTTAATTTTCTCTTGCATATGTTTCAACGTTCTTCGTGTGTTATTTTATGAATGCAGTGTTGTACGCAGTCTCCCAATCTTGGCTCCCTATTTGATGTGTTCCGTAAGATTACAAACTCACATTTTCACAATCCTAAATAAGGCACCAGCTTAGTTATGACTCACGTTTAATATGCTGAAATTTCAATGATCAATGTTAAAATAAATTTACAAATATAAACTGATTTATTTCTTTTTGTTTAAATTCTCTTTTTATACATATATATCACTCGGTGTCGTATAACTATTAAAAGATTATAATTAATGTTAGTCTGGTTGGGAATTTGGTAAGCTAGACTGGATACCTGGTGAAACAGTTGCGCAGTAATGCAAGGTTAACTTCCCCAGACAGCTCACAGCTTTTAACCCGCTTTTATTGTCTATCAGTACCGCTTTCATAAGAAAATTAAAGCAACAACATTAAAACTTTCCGATAATAACCAACGGCTTGTTTTGAAACAGAGGTATAGAGTATGCTACCGGAAGACGGGTGATAGCCTAAAGGCCACATAGCGTAAATGAAACTATCCGAAAAGTGGCCTGTTGTTATTTCCTCAAATATCAAAATCCAGAACGATTCCAGAGCGAGCGATCGTGTGCGTCTGTACCACTGGCCACAGGCAGAGGAAGGGGCTGACGCTGACGCAAGAGTCTCGCGACAGTGCGGAAGCTGCGACCGTGCGAATGGCACGACGCTCTCGCGCCAGCCGACCGACGCGTCGGGTTTCGCGTGCCAGGCGCGGCCGGCGCTCCGCGCGGCCCAGTGCGAGCCGAGCGGCGGAGGGCTGCTTGCGTCCGTAGACCACGGCGGCCGGCAGGTGAGGCGCCGCTGCAGCGGGTGCGTCTTCCCGTCGTTGCGCCACAGCCAGTGGGTCAGTCCTCGGGAAGAGTAGGTCTCCCGCGTAGGAGGTAAGCTTAAAAACTCGCTCGAACGATACTTGATTATTGCCTCCTACCCTGTGACTATCACTATTGAACTAGCCATCACTCAATTCAACATCAGGAAGGTCAAATAACAAAAATTTACTTTCAGTATGTCGACAGTATACAATGAGATGGCAAAAATCATGGGATACCTCCTAATATCGTATCGGACCTCCTTTTGTTCCGTCTTGTTGTAGTTGGCAGAAGAGCCAACACCGTGTTATTAGAGGAGGCCGAAACGCACGCATTTTAGCTCACGCAGGCTGGCGTGACAAGGGAAGAACTATACTGACGTGGGGTCTGGAACGTGACAAGCAATTAGAATTCAGAAAGTGGACGTAATTAGTTTGATACTTAACTTTCATCCATTAATGATGAACGTCGCTCTTGACAGTACATGAGTCACAATATTATCTGTTCAGGAAACAGAGTAACTGAATATGGCGCCTTGCTAGGTCGTAGCAAATGACGTAGCCGAAGGCTATGCTAAACTGTCGTCTCGGCAAATGAGAATGTATGTAGTCAGTGAACCATAGCTAGCAAAGTCGGCTGTACAACTGGGGCGAGTGCTAGGGAGTCTCTCTAGACTAGACCTGCCGTGTGGCGGCGCTCGGTCTGCAATCACTGATAGTGGCGACACGCGGGTCCGACGTATACTAACGGACCGCGGCCGGTTTAAAGGCTACCACCTAACAAGGGTGGGGTCTGGCGGTGACACCACAGGTCTAGTGCTGCCACCCGACGTGGCATGGGCTCAACAACTCTTTGTAAGTTCCCTGCAGAAATACTGAGTCACGCTGCGTCCAAGCCATCCATAAATGCGGAAGTGTTGCCGATGCAAGATTTTCTGCACAAACTGAACTCTCGATTATGTTCCACATATATTCGATGGAATTCGTGGTGGGAGGGAACCTAGGTCGACAGATCGATCACTTGATCACTTGAGTTGTCCAGAATGGTCTAACCAATCGCGAACAATTGTGGTCCGGTGACATGGCGCATTGTCATCCATAAAAATTCCATCATCGTTTGCTGCAAATGATTTGCAAGTAGCTAAACATAACATTTCCAGTCTATGATTGGTTCAGTTGGACCAGAGAGGACAGTGCGTTCCACGTAAACACGGCCCACACCGTTATGGTGCCACCACCAGCCTGCACAGTGCCCTGTTGACAACCTGGTACCATGGCTTAGTGGGGTCTGTGCCACACTCGAACCTCCCATCAGCTTCCACCAACTGAAATCGGGATTCGTCTGACCACGCCAAAGCGTCATCTAGGGTCCGACCGATGTGGTCACGAGCCCGGCAGAGGCGTTATAGGCAATTTCGTGCTGTTATCAAAACCACTCGCGTCGCTCGTCTGCTACCACAGCCTATTATCGCCAAATTTCGCTTTACTGTCCTAACAGATACGTTCGTCATACGTTCCACACTAATTTCTGCTGTGTTGGTTGTCTGTTAGCACTGACAAATGCATCACACAGTGACGGTAGGTAATACCCATATGCTCACTATACAAGTCAGAATGAAACTCTAATTTTAGATGGCTGTGAATCAAATTCTAGTTTGATTCTGACTTCTGTAGTGAGCGTATGGATATTGTGACGTTTACCTACCGACATTGCGTCATGCAACGTATCGCCAATTTTAGATGGTCGTCGTTAAGAAAATGGTCTTTGAGTGCAGCCTCAGAAGGTCAGGTCAAAATACAATCGCCAAAATATATGTACTTCGACCATTACAGATTTCTAATAAACACTTCACCAATATTTGCCACTTAAGTTTTCATAAACACACTTTATAGATCGCTTTACTCGTACTTGGCTGAAAGTGGCGTTGTCAATCAGTCTCTGGTTTACTTTTGAAAACTCGTCCACGAAATCCACAGAGCCGTACAGAAAGAATCCCAGGTTGACACCGTGTCCGAAAAACATTGAATATAATTTCGACTGCCTAGTTACGAGTTTACCGAATATCGGACCAGATACGTGTCTTCGTTCAGCACTTAAAAAAAAAGCACGTAAAACTAAAAAAAAAAAGGTTCAAATGGCTCTGAGCACTATGGGACTTAACATCTGAGGTCATCAGTCCCCTAGAACTTAGAACTACTTAAACCCAACGACATCACACACAGCCATGCCCAAGGCAGGATTCGAACCTGCGACCGTAGCAGTCGCGCGCTTCCGGACTGAAGCACCTAGAACCGCTCGGCCACCGCGGCCGTTGGTAAAACTCAACAAGCGTTCTTAACATTTCGAAATCGACAGATGTAAATGTAATCTATGGAGAACCCCAAGACACTGTAATAGGGTCATTAGTATACGACGTAGTGCTTAACGGCGGAATCTCCATGGGGCTGTTCGCAGGTGATGCTGTTGTCAGATAGGAACGACTGCAGCCTAGGAGTTACCGTCCGGAAGGACCTAACGTGCAACGACCACGTAAAACTAACAGTACAAAAAAGCAGATTCACTGGAAGAATCTTGTTGTTGTAGTTGTGGTTTTCAGTCCAGAGACTGGTCTGATGCAGCTCTCCATGCTACTCTATCCTATGCAAGCTTCTTCATTTCCCAGTACCTACTGCAGCCTACATCCTTCTGAATCTGTTTAGTGTATTCATCAGAATCTTAAAGAAGCATAATTCACTCATCAACGAAGCGGATTACGAACCGCGGGCGCTAACCGCTGTTGATTGCTGCGCATGAGTTATGGATCTTTACGAGACTAGATTATAGAAGAGTTAGAAAAGAGCCAACGAAAAGCGGCAGGTTTCATCACGTGGTCGCTTAATAAGCGCGACAGCATTACGGAAATGCTAAGCAAACTGCAGTGGCAGAAGTCACAAGGGAAGCGTTGTGTTTCACGGCGAGGTCTGTGGCTTAAGTTCCAAGAAGAGCCGGGCAAGGTATTACTTCGTAGTACATACGCCTCGCGAAATGACCAGCAAGAGAAAATCAGAGAAATTAGAGATCATACAGAGGTTTATCGACTCTCAGCCACCCTTGCCGTATGTAAGAGTGACGGGGGGAGGGGGGGGGCGACAGCGAGGGATGGGGCGGGGGCGGGGGGGGGGGGGAATGAGAGTGTATCAGAAGTAGCCTCTATCACACACCTTAACGGAGCATGCGAGGTACTGATGTAGAAGTAAATGAGAAATTCCGTAGAGCCCCTCCACACCCACAGCAACGTGGTGACCATCTCAGAAGATCTACTGTTACCGCCGTATTTTTCGTTACTAACCGAGGACTCCACGAGGTGGTGGGGCCGTGATGCTACCCGTATGTCTGAAAAGGGTTACCCACTAATGCGGTCGCATAAAGGAGACAGATTGTGGAAGAAAGGCGAGCGAAGAGTAGCGGTTTCAAGGGCACAGGGGAAAGAGTGTCACGGCAAGCGCCAAGGGAAAAATCCTCTGCGATGGCCTGGTCAGGTAGTAAGAGCAGTAGCGGTTTTCTTTCTGTTTGCAACAATGCAAGGATAAGGTTGTTGTTAGTTTTGGGCCGGCCGCGATGGCCGAGCGGTTCTAGGCGTTTCAGTCTGGAACCGCGCGACTGCTACGGTCGTAGGTTCGAATCCTGCCTCGGGTATGGATGTGTGTGATGTTCTTCGGTTACTTAAGTTTAAGTACTTCTAAGTTCTAAGGAACTGATGACTTCAGATGCTAAGTCCCATTGTGCTCAGAGCCATTTGAACCATTTGTTAGTTTTGGATATCGTGCAATACTCAGTATCGTTGTCATAGCTTAGGCCATCATAAAGACTATTATTCTTTCGGAAGATGAATACTGCTGGGCTGGGCACCTGTGAGTCTCCTGGGCCAGCTGCAGCGTCTGTACCTATCCTGCAACAAGCCAGGGTCGTTATATGAGTGCCCGATTGGTACTAAATCGATCGTAGTGTGTAAGCGTTTTGGTTGGGTCTTTTTGCGTTCTGGGTGCTATACGGATTCCCTGCCGTATTGCACACTAAACGCAAACAAACCCAACCAATGCGACTGATTTACGATCAATCGACCGTTCACATAACGACCTTGGCTTGTTACAGGTACAGACACTAGACGAATGAACAACATATTGCTTCATCCAACATATATCTCGTGAAAAGATTCTGAACGTACGAGTTGTTGTTGTTGTTGTTGTTGTTGTTGTTGTTTTTGTGGTCTTCGGTCCTGAGATGCAGCTCTCCATGCTACTCTATCCTGTGCAAGCTTCTTCGTCTCCCAGTACTTACTGCAACTACATCCTTCTGAATCTGCTTAGTGTATTCATATCTTGGTCTCCCTCTACGATTTTTACACTCCACGCTGCCCTCCAATGCTAAATTTGTGTTCCCTTGATGCCTCAGAACATGTCCTACCAACCGGTCCCTTCTTCTGGTCAAGTTGTGCCACAAACTCCTCTTCTCCCCTTTTCTGTTCAATACTTCCTCATTAGTTATGTGATCTACCCGTCTAATCTTCAGCATTCTTCTGTAGCACAAGATTTCGAAAACTTCTATTCTCTTCTTGTCCAAACTATTTATGGTCCATGTTTCACTTACATACATGGCTACACTCCATACAAATACTTTCAGAAACGACTTCCTGATATTTAAATCTACACTCGATGTTAACCAATTTTTCTTCTTCAGAAACGCTTTCCTTGCCATTGCCAGTCTACATTTTATATCCTCTCTACTTCGACCATCATCTGTTATTTTGCTCCCCAAATGGCAAAACTGCTTTACTACTTTACGTGTCTCATTTCCTAGTCTAATTCCCTTAGCATCACCCGAGTTAACTCGACTACATTCCATTATCCTCGTTTTGCTTTTGTTGATGTTCATCTTATATCCTCCTTTCAAGACACTGTCCATTCCGTTCAACTGCTCTTCCAGGTCCTTTGCTGTCTCTGACGGAATTACAATGTCATCGGCGAACCTCAAAGTTTTTATTTCTTCTCCATCTGGTTTCTGTACAAATTGTAAATAGCCTTTCGCTCCCTGCATTTTACCCCTGACACCTTTAGAATTTGAAAGAGAGTATTCCAGTCAACATTGTCAAAAGCATTCTCTAAGTCTACAAATGCTAGAAACGTAGGTCTGCCTTTCCTTAATCTTTCTTCTAAGATAAGTCGTGAGGATCCTGAAAAGTTATGCCTCAGATTTTTTTATGTCAGTACTCATATGCTGTTATTAACATTCTACACCTTTGTTCTTCATGTCTACGTATTTGCAGCCCTCTGCCGCTAGAGGGCTCCGAATTATATCGTGTACCGTAGCGGCGTATAAAATAAATATGTCTGTGCGTGAGAAACAGCATGCTGTAATCGACTTTCGAATTCGAAGAGTTCGTCCATGCATGGAGCGCGCTCTCCTTCAAAATGACGATGCCAGACCACACACGAGCGCTGCGACATCTGCAACAATCTGACATCTTTGGTTCACAGTCATCGATCACCCTTCCTTACATTCCCGACTTGTCCCCATCCGATTTTCATCTGTTTGCAAAACTTAAAGAACACACTTCACTTCGGTAGTGATGAAACGCAAGGAGAGATGGGGCTGAGGTTCCATCAACAAAGTTAAACATTCTACAGCGACGATGTGAACGAACTGGCCGGGTTGACCATGTTGAGAAATAAATACGTAAACATGAACAATAAAGATGTAGAATACTAACACTGTTTGTTTTATTTGAAAATCTTTAAAAGTCTTCACCTAAAAAATTTATAGTCATTACTTTTAACCTCGCCCTCGTAAAATTAGAAATATGCAGGCTTAACAACAGGCGTTGTTCCAGCACGTCGTACGCGACTGGAACAGGGTAGCATGTAAAGAGAGATGGAGAGGGTGGATTGGTATACAAAAATTGAGAGAGAATTAAAATTCATAAAATAAGACAAATGTTCAGTCATTTGCTGCAGTTCTGTTGTAGAAAGGTAAACATCTAAAAATAAGTAAAAATAAAAAAAACATTCAAACAAGCCTATGTAAAATTTTCATAGCCAGTCTTAAAACAGGACAAAATTTGAAGTGACTTAATTGCCAAAACGCTCGGAAAATTTACGGCTAAAGTATTTGTGGTTGAAAACGCCAATTACGTCACGGGTTGCAAAGTCCATGGTCGGGAAGCGCACAACACCGCGTCCTTGCGCAGGAAAGAAGTGAATATCAGCGGCTGGTGTTGTCAACTGTACGCCTTCACTAAGTTACCCGCCGGCAAGGAAGGATAAAACTTTAACCTATCAATCACATGTTCTGAAAACGTCGGGAAAAGGAACAACCGTCGGCAGAAGAACTGCAGAAGGGCAACTGGCAGCACATCAGTAAGGTGGCCACGAAAGTCTCAACAACATCTTACTGCGGAACAGTTGAGCGTTTTGTCGGCAGAGAGGTCATTTGATGCGGATAACTTATTTATTTCGACGACAATGGGAAATGGATAATGACCAACGCCATTCAAGCGAAAAATCCCGGCATTGGATTGAAGTAATTCAGGGGAGCGAGTGTTAGACATCATAAGCATCGGGAATCCGTCTCCA
Source organism: Schistocerca cancellata (assembly GCF_023864275.1). Classification (NCBI taxonomy): domain Eukaryota; kingdom Metazoa; phylum Arthropoda; class Insecta; order Orthoptera; family Acrididae; genus Schistocerca; species Schistocerca cancellata. The sequence continues at coordinate 991,640,452 of NC_064627.1, read as the reverse complement.
TGACTGAGTTCTGTGCAGTGCAGTTTTATGTTCATGTTGCTACTGACGCGTGTGTGTTGAAAAGAAGAAGATGAAATAGTGTAGTGTCTTAGCCTGCTTCTCTGACTGAACAAAAGCGTCGCTGTGTCCAGAAAAACATTCCACCGAACTGTTCACGAATAACGGCGCCACGTGCTCTCACGCCATGGAACACTTCGGAGAAGTTTTATATTTTAACCCAGCATACCGAACAACAGTCTCTAGTTCGGAAAGTGCATGCCACTTACTCTCTGCCTGTTTCCGAGTATAGTCGAGGGAAGCTAGTTCTGACACCAGAATTCGAGGTGGCTCCCCTGACTCAGACCACACGCACTACTTCTGTAAACAGGAAAACCACACAAGACATAAATCAGGAAAGCGGAACGCGGATTTGAGTCCCATCCTGTCCAAATGAGTTTTCTCACTGATAGCAAAAAACGAATAATTAAAAGAAGGAACATTCGGGTTTAACATCCTTTAGAGGGCCAGGTCATCAAAAACAGAGCGCTGGCATGGATTGCACACATGTAGAAGAGGAAACCAGATGGGACCGGTTGAGGGTAACCGTGACAGTATTGCCTGTGGTCTTAGGAAAAATGCGGAAATTTGAATCTCCGCAAAGGTCCCAAGTTCGAGTCTCGGTCCGGCACACAGTTTTAATCTGCCAGGAAGTTTCTTGAATCTCCGTGCCCGTATGTGAGTTTGAATCCATAATGCGAGTACAGAGCGACTATCGGGAGTTACTGTTCGTTTGCGCTACGTGCGAAAAGTTTAGTCTATGTAGCGACGTCTCGTACTAGAGCCTGACACTTGCAGATAGAGCCCACAGTCGCAATGAGAGAATGCCGGTATCCAGAATTGCTACATGTATTGAAATAACGGACTTACAAGATTAGTAACTGATTGAATGACACCGTGTGACAGGTCAGAGCAGCAAGCTACAGTTTCCCTGAAGATACCCAGTTTGTTGTTCCTTTCTTAACAGTGAACTGGAAATACGATGAAGTGCCGGTAACTCAAACCGATCCTCGACTCCAAAACTGTGTTGTCTGGATATCACCGAATGATTAAAACATCGTTCCAGTAAATCAACGTCTGTACCTTCACTTCAGAAGACTCTACACTGTGACGATATCTTCTGCTACAATCGTGAGAGTTCACTACACTGGGAAAAATAGAGATGGGTCCCCTCCACGCCCGCACCAACGTGGTAACCAGACCAAAAGTTCTACTGTCACCTCCGTCAACATGTTAGTTATCTAATAGGTGGATGACAGGATGCTGGGCTGTGATGTTATCCGTGCGTCTGGGTAAGACTACGCATTAACACGTAGTGGACGGAACGCTAATGAGGGTAGCAATTTGAAGAGCAGAGGGAAAAAAGTGCCAAGGCTCGTGCCGTGAGAAAAAAACCACTGCGACAGTGGGATGGGTAGTAAGAGCAGTAGTGGCTTACTAGCTGCGATAGTTCATGCAAGGTTGGGTTTGTTAGTATGGGTATCATGCATCACTACCGTGGCAAGCGTTGGCGATGTATCCCAGTTTCCTGCAGCCGCTGTATTCCTGGAACAATCAAGATCGTTATACAGTAGTGGGAGATCGGCCATAGATCATCTCACTGTGTGGGGGGTGTGTGAAGCTTGTTTGCATGCAGTGTACGGTACGGCTTCCCTGCGTGGTGCCAGTTATTCGGCAAGTGTGTTCCAGCTGGATATCCAGTAATGGCATCTGATTAACCGGGGCTCACCTGTACCGTTGTGTTTGCGTGTACTTGGCCATAGATGTTAGGTCCTTACAAGTATGTCTTTTGGTCTTTTATGTTTCCATCTATGGTTGTGGTCGTAGTTCCCCAGATTCAGAATAAATGGGTTCTGCGAATGTCTGGAGTTTCTGTATAGTCTTGTGGTGAGTTTGTGGATTACCTCCGTGTGAGTCTCAAGTCGGTATTCCCGGTGAAGGTCCGCGGTGCGTGTGTATCGTGGAGCATTGCTTATGATTTTGAGTACTTTGTTTTGTATGATCTGCAGACGGCGCAGGCGTGTGGGCGCAGCGTATCCCCAGACAGGAGCTGCGTACGTCATCAGGGGTCGAATAAGTGTCATGTACATGGAACTCGACACCCTTCTGTTCAGAGTGCTACACCTGTGGAGCATAGGGTAGAGCTGTTTGAGCCTCGCGCTTGCTCGGTGGGTCATGTGTTGTATGTGGTCCCCCCCAGAGTAATTTCCAGTCCAGCCAGACACCGAGGTGTTTGACTTTGTCACGGAAACGTATTGGGCGTGCATGTAGAGTTATTGGTCTGCAGTACCGGTGTTTGCGCAGTTGCTTCGGTCTTCTAGTGAACAGAACGGCTTCGCACTTGTCAACGTTTACTCTAACACGCCATTTCTCCAACCAAGGCTCAGCCGCTCTGAGTGCAGTCTGTAAGCGTGACATAATGTTTGATGGTTTCCAATCTTGCGCGAGGATGGCGTAGATTGCCATCGTTGTGTTGTGTGGTTGGGAGAGTGAAACTTTCTACGGTCGAGTAGCTGTTTAAGCGCCACGCTTCATGCTGAAGAATCCTAGACGCTGGTGTACGGAACCATGCTGGGATGTTCAACGACGCTACAGAGCTTTGGATCAGAGGGATGACATATCACGCAGTGAAATGAGATGATCGTATGACATTACTGGTCGGAGACACCATCTTGGGTTGAAAATTCCTGGCAGATTAAAACTGTGTGTCGGACCGAGACTCGAGACCTCTGCCTCTCACGGGCAAGTGCTCTATCGACTGAGCTACCCCCTCACAACTCACGACCCGCCCCCACAGCTTTACTTCCGCCAGTACCTCGTCTCCTACCTTACAAGCTTCACAGAAAGTCTCCTGCGAAACATGGCAGGACTAGCACTCATGGAAGACAGGATATTAGCCACAGCCTGGGGAATGTTTCCAGAATGAAATTTTCACCCTGCAGCGGAGACTGCGCTGATGTGCAACATCCTGGCAAATTAAAACTGTGTGCCCGACCGCGACCTGAAATCGGGACCTTTGCCATTCGCAGGAGAGTGCTCTATCGACTGACCTATCCAAGCACCGCTCACGACCTGTCCTCACAGCCACGTCACCGCAGTATCCTTTCTTCCAGGAGCGGAAGTCCTGCAAGTTTCACAGGGGATCTTCTGAAGTTAGGAAGGTAGGAGAAGAGGTACCTGCCTCGAGATGACTGGGTGTTTGTGTTGTCCTCATCATTTCATCATCATCCAGGAAAGTGGCGAAATTGGACTGAGCAAAGGATGGGAAATTGTACGGGCGCTGACAACCACGCAGTTCAGCGCCCCACAAACCAAACATCATCATCATCATCATCATCATCAGGAGAAGAGGTACTGGCGGAAGTAAAGCTGTGAGGACCGGTTGTGAGTCGTGTTTGGTTAGCTCCGTCATGCCAACACGGTAGCTCAGCTTGTTCGGTCAGAGGACCGGCTGCTCTCTGTAATAAAAACATTGAGTGAAGGAAATTTAAATTAAAATAAAACCTTCTTTCTTAAGAACAAACCGAAATTTCTACTTGGAAAGTGAAAAGTCGTCTTCAGTGACAAAACCGCCAGACTAAGTTGCGATAAACCTTCTCAAAATAGTTAATATGGATGGAGAGATGAGAGCTGACGAATTAATGAAAGATAAAAGAACGTTCGCCCACTACATTACGTTGCGTCTTCTCCAGGTGGACAGCAGTTTCCCTTCTGTTCCTGAGTCGTAGGCTTAATATATATTGTATGTTATGATTAAATTAAGGTGAAGGAAGAAAGGAAATCCATTTGCAAGTAGAGTGAAGTTTCGTCACTTTATGACTCTCTTCATGACTGTCTCGTTATATTTAGTTTTTGAGTTCTTAAGAAAATTGTAGGATAATTGCCATAAACGTCAATTTCCATATAAACTCAAAACCATCAGAGCACGAGCTGTTGACGTATCACATCTTAATAAATCACTATGCATGCTATGAGGTTCCTATGGGAACGGCTGGCGAACTGCATTTACCGGCCTGCATGGTGTTTGGAGGAAACCTGCACATATGAAAATCAAATTTCGATCCTGTTTCTTGTGGAAAAGGTCTCGGGCTCTTGCTACGTCATATGCCAGTAATCACGGGTACAAGGGTATCTGACCGCTTATGGACGTTGGTCGTCGAAGATTACGAGGTGCATTCAAGTTCTACGGCCTCCGATTTTTTTTCTCCGGACTGGAAAGAGATAGAAACATGCGCATTGTTTTAAAATGAGGCCGCGTTCATTGTCAATACGTCCCAGAGATGGCAGCATCGTACGGCAGATGGAATTTTACCGCCAGCGACGAGAATGAGAACTGTTTTAAATACTTAAAATGGCGACGTTTTCCTTCCTTGAACAGCGTGCAATCATTCATTTTCTGAATTTGCGTGGTGTGAAATCAATTGAAATTCATCAACAGTTGAAGGAGACATATGGTGATGGAGTTATGGATGTGTCGAAAGTGCGTTCGTGGGTGCGACATTTTAATGAAGGCAGAACATCGTGTGACAACAAACCAAAACAACCTTGGGCTCGCACAAGCCAGTCTGACGACATGATCCAGAAAGTAGAGAGAATTGTTTTGGGGGATCGCCGAATGACTGTTGAACAGATCGCCTCCAGAGTTGGCATTTCTGTGGGTTCTGTGCACACAATCCTGCATGACGACCTGAAAATGCGAAAAGTGTCATCCAGATGGGTGCCACGAATGCTGACGGACGTGTGGCATGTTGCCGAGCAATGTTGACGCGCAACGACAGCAGGAATGGGACTTTCTTTTCGTCGGTTGTGACAATGGATGAGACGTGGATGCCATTTTTCAATCCAGAAACAAAGCGCCAGTCAGCTCAATGGAAGCACACAAATTCACCGCCACGAAAAAAATTTCGGGTAACCGCCAGTGGTGAAAAAATGATGGTGTCCATGTTCTGGGACAGCGAGGGCGTAATCCTTACCCATTGCGTTCCAAAGGGCACTACGGTAACAGGTGCATCCTACGAAAATGTTTTGAAGAACAAATTCCTTCCTGCACTGCAACAAAAACGTCCGGGAAGGGCTGCGCGTGTGCTGTTTCACCAAGACGACGCACCCGCACATCGAGCTAACGTTACGCAACAGTTTCTTCGTGATAACAACTTTGAAGTGATTGCCGGCCAGAGTGGCCGAGCGGTTAAAGGCGCTACAGTCTGGAACCGCACGACCGCTACGGTCGCAGGTTCGAATCCTGCCTCGGGCTTGGATGTGTGTGATGTCCTTAGGTTAGTTAGGTTTAAGTAGTTCCAAGTTCTAGGGGACTTATGACCACAGCAGTTGAGTCCCATAGTGCTCAGAGCCATTTTTTTTTTGAAGTGATTCCTCATGCTCCCTACTCACCTGACCTGGCTCCTAGTGACTTTTGGCTTTTTCCAACAATGAAAGACACTCTCCGTGGCCGCACATTCACCAGCCGTGCTGCTATTGCCTCAGTGATTTTCCAGTGGTCAAAATAGACTCTTAAAGAAGCCTTCGCCGCTGCCATGGAATCATGGCGTCAGCGTTGTGAAAAATGTGTACGTCTGCAGGGCGATTACGTCGAGAAGTAACGCCAGTTTCATCGATTTCGGCTGAGTAGTTAATTAGAAAAAAAATCGGAGGCCTTGAATGCACCTCGTATTTCCGCGTAGGGCGTAGCGCTTGTTGTTAAGAAATGATTTGAAAGGGATTCTTTCATGACAGGAAGAGAACTGCTTATGAACTAGCTTGCTCAAAATACGGCTTACAGAAAAAATGCTGGCGCATTAGAAAGTGCTTTACAAACTCCTTCTCTTTTTAAGCGCTTTCTGATACCGTTGGAAAAAGTACGTTTCTGTTGTATAAAAGTAATACGTAGTTCAATATTTTTGTATATACAAAATCTATGAATATTAACAATAAAGCTAAACTCGTCCCTTTGCGTACTATCTACCGAAAACCTTTTTTCGACACACAACTGTTTCCTATACAGTGAATAAGGTGAGTTCATGTATTTTGAGGCAGTGACACGTTCTGCGCCGGCGCGTGATTGCACTGTTAGCGACAAACACTACTGCCTCCCTGTGTGGGCTATCAATCAGAGATGGCGCCTGCTTTTAGCGCCTACTTGCTGATTCAGTAACACCTCGGCCTACCGATCTACACCAAACGGATCATTCGCAGCCTTCACTACGCGGGTGCTGCAAAACCGTAAATGCATCTCTGAACAACAATGTCATCGACTACATGCGACATAATTGTTAATACACTATGTCCAGTATGGAAACGGCCCACTGTCAATAATACGCACTTTCGAGGCATAGAAAAATATTATTTTGTCTAAAATCAGAAAATGCTATTAAAAGTTATAATTCATTGCAAATGATCGCCCTGCACCTTTATGCCTTTTTGTGCCCTGTGGGGTTCCTTTCGATTGCTTGCACCGGGAGAGAATGAGCTACCTGCCATTTACGAGATGTTGCGTAATTCGTACCACAGGCATTCAGCACTGTACAGTTCTGAAGATAATATTTCGTCAGTTTGCAGGTTCTAGCTTCACGATCTATCGTCGAGGACTTAAGTTTTTTTTATTATTAATAGCACTTGTAATGTCAAAGGCCTTGCTGTAGTGGTAACACCAGTTCCCGTCATATCACAGAAGTTAAGCGCGGTTGGGCTGGGGCAGCAGTAAGATGGGTGACAATTCGGGTCTCCCGAGCGCTGTTGCGAAGCATTGTGCACTCAGCCATGTGAGGCCAATTGAGAAGCTACTTGACTGAAAACTACACTACGTGATCAGAAGTATCCGGACACCCCCAAAAACATACGCTCTTCATATTAGGTGCACTTTGCTGGCGCCTACTGCCAGGTACTCCATATCAACGACCTCAGCAGTTATTAGACATCGTGAGAGAGCAGAATGGGGCGCTCCGCGGAACTCACGGACTTCTAACGTGATCAGGTGATTGGGTGTCACTTGCGTCATAAGTCTGTAGGCGAGATTTCCACGCTCCTAAACATCCCTAGGTCCTCTGTTCCCGATGTGACGATGTGACAGAGACCGCCGACAGTTGAAGAGGGTCGTAATGTGTAATAGGCAGACGTCTATCCAGGCCACCACACAGGAATTACAAACTGCATCAGGTCCACTGCAAGTACTATGACAGTTAGGGGGAAGGTGAGAAAACTTGGATTTCACGGTCGAGCGGTTGCTCATAAGCCACACATCATGTCGGTAAATGCCAAACGGCAACTCGCTTGGTATAAGGAGTGTAAACACTGGACGATTGAACAGTGGAAAAACTTTGTGTGGAGTGACGAATCACGATACACAACGTGGCGATCCGATGGCAGGGTATGGGTATGGCAAATGCCCGGTGAACGTCATCTGACAGCGTGTGTAGTGCCAACAGAAAAATTCGTAGACGGTGGTGTTATGGTGTGGTCGTGTTTTTCATGGAGGGGGCTTGCATCCCTTGTTGTTTTGCGTGGCACTATCACAGCACAGAGATACATTGATGTTTTAAGCACCTTCTTGCTTCGCACTGTTGAAGAGCAATTCGGCGATGGCGATTTCATCTTTCAACACGATTTAGCTCCTGCTCATAATGCACGGCCTGTGGCGGAGTGGTTACACGACAGTAACATCCCTGTCATGGACTGTCCTGCACAGAACCCTGACCTGAATCCTATAGAACACGTTTGGCATGTTTTGGAACGCTGACTTCGTGCCAGGCCTCACCGACCGACGTCAATATCTCTCCTCAGTGCAGCACTCCGTGAAGAACGGGCTACCATTGCCCAAGAAACCTTCCAGCACCTGATTGAACGTAAGCCTACGAGAGTGGAAGCTGCCATCAAGGCTAAGGGTGGGCCAACACCGTATTGAATTCCAGCATTACTGATGGAGGGCGCCACGAACTTGTAAGTCATTTTCAACCAGGTGTCCAGACACTTTTGACCACATAGTGTAGCAGCTGCGGTCAGCGAGACTCGTGTGCTGACCACATGCCCATCTATATCTGCGGCCAGTGACACCTACCGGTTGAGAATAACACGGCGGTCGGTCGGTACCGTTGGACCTATAGAGACCTGTTCGAATGCAATTTATTTTAGTTTTAGCAATTTTAATATTTGAGGTATGAAAATTGTCTAGTCACGGTATTGTTAGGTCCTTGGGCAGTAACTTGGGTTATTATTTCATGCGAACGGCACCGCGTGAAAATAGTCAATTCACGGTATTGTGTAGTTCGTTCGTATTGCAACTAACGGATAATTATTTAAAGCGAAAGTATTTAGCTTTGAAATAATGGGTAATTAATCCTAGCAGCATTATAACCATGAACCAACTCTATCAGTCTTAGTGAATGCTTTGGCTTCTAAATATTATCGGAGTTCTTTAATGAGTACGTTGTCTTTCCACTTAAATATTGTGCTCAGCGTAACTTATAACATCTAGTGATACTAGTATTGTTGCTGGCATAAATTTCGCTTTCGTTGTAAAAGTTATCCCTGTCTCATTATTACGAACTGTCACTGGAAGGATTATTTCTCAGCTAACTTTATATTTCTTCTGATTTCTTCTCTCTAGAAGGATACAACGTTCGTTTAGCCTTGAAAAGATCGCCATCAAATCACTTTCATTCTAACTGACGCGAAATAAAGTCCACAAAAACCGCAATATCGTAATCTCAGTAGTCCAGAGATCTCCCTATCTCGTGTCATATCTTCATATGCGAAATAACTGAAAGTTCAACACCAAGAATATACAATTTGACTTAAACAGACGCCGGTCGATGTGGCCGAGCGGTTCTAGCCGCTTCAATCCGGAACCGCGCGACCGCTACGGTCACAGGCTCGAATCCTGCCTCGGGCATGGATGTGTGTGACGTCCTTAGGTTTAAGTAGTTCTATGTTCTAGGGGACTGATGACCTCAGATGTTAAGTCCCATAGTGCTCAGAGCCTTTGAACCATTTGAACTTAAACAGAACTTTCCTCCCAAATCAGTCACTCATAAAATCCGTCTTCAAATATTTCCAAAAATCTTCAGAATTGTTTACGTTCTTCTTTTAACAATTTTATTACAATAGTTATTGTACTTAGTTAATAAAGCCACTTGTCAAACAATAATAGCGTATCTCAACAGATCACAACTGCCCGTGGCTAAATCTGGACAAGAACTGAATACATATTTCAATTCATTATAATTCAAAATTACGCATTTCAGTTCTCTTCATTATTAAGGTGGGTTGGGCGAGTCCCTTCGGGATGTCTTCTTTGCAAAACAGTCGTAGCTTTTACGCCAATGTTGACCAGTAAGGAAGGTTGGCAGGCCTGGTCCTTCTGTCATTACCACGCCCCACGCTCGTAGCGAGTGACATAAGAAGAAACAAACATGCCCTACAATACAATATTGCAATACAAAATATACAAATTTTTTTCGTTTTCAATAACCTTATAAAATGTTCAATTGCTAACTGTCCACAACTTGAGTGACGGAAACTGATCGGTGGTACAGCCTACCAATCACTGTAACATCACAGCTCGTGATATCATATTCAAACCCATTTTATGCAAAACTGTAGCATCGTTTATTTCGTACTACGTTGTATGTTTCTCTTCAGCTGGTCTACCGCTTTAGGGTCACTGCCGCGCACTTTTTATTTTACACTAATGGCCATTAAAATTGCTACACCAAGAAGAAATGCAGATGATAAACGGGTATTCATTGGACAAATATATTTTACTGGAACTGACATGTGATTACATTTTCACGCAATTTGGGTGCATAGATCCTGAGAAATCAGTACGCAGAACAACCACATCTGGCCGTAATAATGGCCTTGATACGCCTGGGCATTGAGTTCAACAGAGCTTGTATGGCGTGTACAGGTACAGCTGCCCATGCAGCTTCAACACGATACCACAGTTCATCGAGAGTAGTGACTGGCGTATTGTGATGATGATGATGATGTTTGGTTTGTGGGGCGCTCAACTGCGTGGTTATCAGCGCCCGTACAATTACCCAATCTTTGCTCAGTCCAATTTCGCCACTTTCCTGGATGATGATGAAATGATGAGGACAACACAAACACCCAGTCATCTCGAGGCAGGGAAAATCCCCGACCCCGCCGGGAATCGAACCCGGGACCCCGTGCTCGGGAAGCGAGAACGCTACCGCGAGACCACGAGCGGCGGACAGGCGTATTGTGACGAGCCAGTTCCTCGGCCACCGTTGACCAGACGTTTTCAGATGGTGAGAGATCTGGAGAATGTGCTGGCCAGGGCAGCAGTCGAACATTTTCTGTATCCAGAAAGGCCCGTACAGGACCTGCAACATGCGGTCGTGCATTATCCTGCTGAAATGTATGGTTTCACAGGGATCGAATGAAGGGTAGAGCCACGGGTCGTAACACATCTGAAATGTAACGTCCACTGTTCAAAGTGCTGTCAATGCGAACAAGAGGTGACCGAGACGTGTCCCAAAGGCACCCCATACCATCACGCCGGGTGATACGCCAGTATGGCAACGACGAATACACGCTACCAATGTGCTTTCACCGCGATGTCGCCAAACACGGATGTGACCATCATGATGCCGTAAACAGAACCTGGATTCATCCGAAAAAATGACGTTTTGCCATTCGCGCACCCAGGTTCGTCGTTGAGTACACCATCGCAGGCGCTCCTGTCTGTGATGCAGCGTCAAGGGTAACCGCACCCTTGGTCTCCGAGCTGATAGCCCCTGCTGCTGCAAACGTCGTCGAACTGTTCGTGCAGATAGTTGATGTCTTGCAAACGTCCCCATCTGTTGACTCAGGGATCGAGATGTGGCTGCACGATCCATTGCAGCCATGCGGATAAGATGCCTGTCATCTCGACTGCTAGTGATACGAGGCCGTTGGGATCCAGCACGGCGTTCCGTATTACCCTCCTGAACCCACCGATTCTATATTCTGCTAACAGTCATTAGATCTTGACCAACGCGAGCAGTAATGTCGCGATACGATAAACCGCAATCACGATAGGCTACAATCCGAGCTTTATCAAAGTCGGAAACGTGATGGTGCGCATTTCTCCTCCTTACACAAGGCAACACAATAACGTTTTACCAGGCAACGCCGGTAAACTGCTGTTTGTGTATGAGAAATCGGTTGGAAACTTTCCTCATGTCAGTACGTTGTAGGTGTCGCCACCGGTGCCAACATTGTGTGAATGCTCCAAAAAGCATCTTCCGGCAGTGAGCATCTTACCGGTCAGCCATCACTCCAGGGTGAATGGCGGACAGTGGTGGGCTCGCGCGTGCCTGGCCGAAAGGCGAAGGTGGGATCTGGCCGCGTGGCAGCTGCCTTACCCCTTTCCAACAGGTACGGGGTGCTTCCTAGTGGTGATGACATCGTTTCCGAGCCACCACAGGATGCCTCGCCTGTTGGGCCAGTGGCCGATTCTCCGGCAAGGTCCCGACAGTCACAGAGGGCGGGCCTATTAGTTATAGGGAGCTCCAACGTTAGGCGGGTTATGGAGCCCCTCAGGAAAATAGCGGGTAGGTCGGGGAAGAATGCCAGTGTGCACTCGGTGTGCTTGCCGGGGGGTCTCGTCCGTAATGTGGAGGAGGCCCTTCCGGCAGCTATTGAACGCACTGGGTGTGACCGGCTGCAGATAGTAGCACATGTCGGAACGAATGACGCCTGCCGCTTGGGTTCTGAGGCCATCCTTGGTTCCTTCCGGCGGCTGGCTGATTTGGTGAAGACAACCAGCATCGCACGCGGAGTGCAAGCTGAGCTTAATATCTGCAGCATAGTGCCCAGAGTCGATCGCGGTCCTCTGGTTTGGAGCCGTGTGGAGGGTCTAAACCAGAGGCTCAGACGACTCTGCGACTATAATGGTTGCAAATTCATCGACCTCCGTTATTGGGTGGAGAACTGTAGGGCCCCCCTAGACAGGTCAGGCGTGCACTACACACCGGAAGCAGCTACTAGGGTAGCAGAGTACGTGTGGCGTGCACACGGGGGTTTTTTTAGGTTAGAGGGACCCCCCCTTGGGCGAAACGATAAAGTACCTGACGGCTTACCAGAGAGGACATTATCATCGTTGATAAAGAACGTCCGTCCTCAGAGACCAAAAACAGGAAAAGTTAACGTAATATTGGTAAACTGCAGGAGTATCCAGGGCAAGGTTCCTGAATTAGTATCTCTTATTGAAGGAAATAGTGCGCATATAGTATTAGGAACGGAAAGTTGGTTAAAACCGGAAGTGAACAGTAACGAAATCCTAGACACAGAATGGAATATATACCGCAAGGATAGGATAAACGCCAATGGTGGAGGAGTATTTATAGCAGTAAATAATTCAATAATATCCAGTGAAGTTATTAGCGAATGCGAATGTGAAATAATCTGGGTTAAGCTAAGTATCAAAGGTGGGTCAGATATGATAGTCGGATGCTTCTATAGACCACCTGCATCAGCAACCGTAGTAGTTGAGCGCCTCAGAGAGAACCTGCAGAACGTCGTGAAGAAGTTTCGTGATCATACTATTGTAATAGGGGGAGACTTCAATCTACCAGGTATAGAATGGGATAGTCACACAATCAGAACTGGAGCCAGGGACAGAGACTCTTGTGACATTATCCTGACTGCCTTGTCCGAGAATTACTTCGAGCAGATAGTTAGAGAACCAACTCGTGAAGCTAACGTTTTAGACCTCATAGCAACAAATAGACCGGAACTTTTCGACTCCGTGAATGTAGAAGAGGGTATCAGTGATCATAAGTCAGTGGTTGCATCAATGACTACAAGTGTAATAAGAAATGCCAAGAAAGGAAGGAAAATATATTTGCTTAACAAGAGTGATAGGGCACAAATCGCAGAATATCTGAGTGACCACCATCAAACGTTCATTTCTGAGGAAGGGGATGTGGAACAAAAATGGAAAAAATTCAGAAACATCGTCCAGTACGCCTTAGATAAGTTCGTACCGACTAAGGTCCAAAGCGAGGGGAAAGATCCACCGTGGTATAACAATCATGTACGAAAGGTACTACGGAAACAAAGAAAGCTTCATCATAGGTTTAAGAGTAGTCGAATCATAGCTGATAAGGAAAAGCTGAACGAAGCGAAAAAGAGAGCAATGAGAGAAGCATTCAACGAATTCGAACATAAAACATTGGCAAACAATCTAAACAAGAACCCTAAAAAGTTTTGGTCATATGTAAAATCGGTAAGCGGATCTAAATCCCCTATTCAGTCACTCGTTGACCACGATGGCACCGAAACAGAGGACGACCGAAGAAAGGCAGAAATACTGAATTCAGTGTTCCGAAACTGTTTCACTGCGGAAAATCGTAACACGGTCCCTGACTTCAGCCGTCGCACGGACGCCAAAATGGAAAATATTGAAATAAACGATATCGGAATTGAAAAACAACTGCTATCACTTAGTAGCGGAAAAGCATCCGGACCAGACGAGATACCCTTAAGATTCTACAGTGATTATGCTAAAGAACTTGCCCCCTTTCTATCAGCAATTTATCGTAGATCGCTGGAAGAACGTAAAGTACCTAGCGACTGGAAGAAAGCGCAGGTCGTTCCCATTTTCAAGAAGGGTCATAAATCAGATGCGAATAATTATAGGCCTATTTCGCTTACGTCAATCTGTTGTAGAATAATGGAACATGTTTTGTGTTCTCGTATTATGACGTTCTTAGATAATACAAATCTCCTTCATCATAACCAACATGGATTCCGCAAACAGAGATCATGTGAAACTCAGCTCGCCCTATTTGCCCAAGAAATTCACAGTGCCGTAGACACTGGCGAGCAGATTGATGCCGTATTCCTGGACTTCAGGAAGGCATTTGATACGGTTCCGCACTTACGTTTAGTGAAAAAAATACGAGCTTACGGAATATCGGACCAGGTTTGTGATTGGATTCAGGATTTCCTAGAAGAAAGAACACAACATGTCATTCTTAACGGTTCAAAATCTGCAGATGTAGAGGTAATTTCGGGAGTACCGCAAGGAAGCGTGATAGGACCTTTATTGTTTACAATATACATAAATGACTTAGTTGACAACATCGGTAGCTCCGTGAGGCTATTTGCAGATGACACGGTTGTCTACAAGAAAGTAGCAACATCAGAAGACTCGTACGTACTCCAGGAAGACCTGCAGAGGATTAATGCATGGTGCGACAGCTGGCAGCTTTCCCTAAACGTAGATAAATGTAATATAATGCGCATACATAGGGGCAGAAATCCATTCCAGTAAATCATTGGAAGCGGTAACGACCGTAAAATACTTAGGAGTTACTATCCGGAGCGATCTGAAGTGGAATGATCACATAAAACAAATAGTGGGAAAAGCAGGCGCCAGGTTGAGATTCATAGGAAGAATTCTAAGAAAATGTGACTCATCGACGAAAGAAGTAGCTTACAAAACGCTTGTTCGTCCGATTCTTGAGTATTGCTCATCAGTATGGGACCCTTACCAGGTTGGATTAATAGAAGAGATAGACATGATCCAGCGAAAAGCAGCGCGATTCGTCATGGGGACATTTAGTCAGCGCGAGAGCGTTACGGAGATGCTGAACAAGCTCCAGTGGCGGACACTTCAAGAAAGGCGTTACGCAATACGGAGAGGTTTATTATCGAAATTACGAGAGAGCACATTCCGGGAAGAGATGGGCAACATATTACTACCGCCCACATATATCTCGCGTAATGATCACAACGAAAAGATCCGAGAAATTAGAGCAATAACGGAGACTTACAAGCAGTCGTTCTTCCCACGCACAATTCGTGAATGGAACAGGGAAGGGGGGATCAGATAGTGGTACAATAAGTACCCTCCGCCACACACCGTAAGGTGGCTCGCGGAGTATAGATGTAGATGTAGATGTAGATGTAGATTTGCATATCACAGCATCTTCTTCCTGTCGGTTAAATTTCGCGTTTGTAGCACGTCATCTTCGTGGTGTAGCAATTTTAATGACCAGTAGTGTAAATGTCCCCATAGGTGAAAATGACAAGTAGGTAAGTCGGGCGAACGAGGCGGTCACAGAACTTTGCTTACCGTTCTCTTGTGAAGATTTCTGAAAGTGAGACTTTGAAATTTTGCTCACCGCCTGTTTGTCATTCGTTAGCCTTCCCTCCTCCCGTCCTCCCCCCTTCCCCTCCATGATTGTCTTTGTAATGCGAATTCATGAACCCGTGTTACCTACCTGTGTAGTTTTCGCTGCTGCTGGTGATAGGTACGAGGCGCTTAAGTCCGTGAGCTGTCAGCACTGAAAGACAAACAAGAAAACATTCACCCTCTCACGTCTTCGCACTCCGGAATGCAACGCTGCTTTCCCTCTGAGATAATCCATCAACTTTTCGCGCGCTGTTATGTAAGGCAGAGAGCAATAGAGGGCCACAAAATACATAATATAAACATATATTTTGATGACCGGAGGGGGGGGGACGCGAAGAAAATTATGATTGAAAGGTGGATCACGAATACTGAAAGAACGAGGAACGCTGGTGTGGGCGGCACCTGTGTGAACCAAACAACTGTTACTGCATAAACAATGGTAGCGATAGAGATCTGTTTGGTAACAGTCGTCTCTTTATGTTGCTACTTGGACGGAATGACACAGACAACAACGTGCGTTTGCAGGCACAGGGGAAAGTTTTTCTCGTAACCAGAAGATAGGAACACGAGGGGTAGGAGAACTCCCGTACGGCTCGTGATTAAATCTCAAACCGTCTATTACTCCCACAAACGAAGTTGACACTCGGCGCGGTGGCCGATTGGAGCGGCTGTAAATGGAAAATGCCTTTACAGTCGCTCCCATCAGCCACCGCGCAGAGTGTCAACTTTGTTTGCGCGTGTAATACTCTCCTTGTTCTTTTTATGGTCAGTTTTGCGCCTCCTCTGTGACCGCACCATGTCGGGCACTCTCGGTACGGCTCTGGCTTAGGCCCGAATTACACTGTAACTATCTTTGACTAGGATCTTAAATCAAATATCTTTGGTTAGTTAGTTAGCTAGTTGCGTGTTCCATTGATCAGTCTCACGGTAACCGTTAAGATGTGGAACGTGTTAAGTGCATAAGAAATGCATACATGAATCAAGGTCTTTTTTCCCTTAAATGACACAAAATGCATATATTATACCTACAGATTTATTTTTTCTTATTCAAGAATTCACCTGTGATATAGAAACAGTTGTCAAGGAGATATGATTTCAAATTATTTTTGAAACTATTACTGCTGTCTGTCAGACATTTTATTTCATCTGGTAATTTATTGAAAAGTTTCATAGCAGCATATTTTACCCCTTTCTGTGCCAAAGATAGGTTAATTAGAGTATAGTGTACGTACGTCCCTTTTTCTCGTATTTAACTGGTCAATGTTGTTCAGAACAAATTTCATTACTGACTTAGGCTGTTGTAAGAACTCCTAACCTTTTAAACAGATGCCTACAAGATGTGCGTCTATGAGCCCCACACATTATTCAAACCACTTTCTTTTGAACAGTGAATACTTTTTGCCTAACTGTTGAGTTACCCCAAAATATTATTCCGTATGGCATCAGAGAGTGAAAGTATGCAAAGTATGTCACCTTGCTAATTTCTATATTATTAAAATTAGCAATTGTTCTGATTGCAAAAGTTGCTGAACCTAGTCGCTTTAGAAGATCCAAAATAAGAATTTTCCAATTAAGATTATCCTGTAAATGTACACCCAAAAACTTTGTATGCTCTACCCTGGCTACTGACTTCTGTTGATGTGTTATATTTATTGAAGGAACTGCACTCCTTGAAGTAGAAAATTGGATGTACTGTGTTTTTCCAAAGTTCAGAGCAAGCCCATTCGCAGAAAACCAATCAATAACTTTTCCAGAGACGTTATTTGTATCATTGTCTATTGGAGTTTCTTTTACTGGATTAATAATGATACTTGAATCATCAGCAAATAGTGTCACTTTAGCTTCTTGTTTCAGATAAGAAGGGGGGACATACATCATGAACAGAAGGGGACCCATGATCGAACCCTGTGGAACACCTAATGTAATTTCACCCCAGTTAGATGAAGTGAGAAACTTCCTTAAATCACTTAAATCATAACAGAGGTATTTTGCGTTGTATTTGTATATGTGTTGTTCTGCATTGACAGTGTGCTAGGTAGCTTTTATCAGATATCTTTCATCGAAGACCTCTGATGAAAGTTAGAGCGAGAGCTTAGCTTTGATCAAAGTTCGCTATTGTAAACGTAATGCTTCCCTTGCTTTCATGGTTTTAAGCCATAAAATGACGTCGAAGTACGTTTGGCGCGTGGCTAGCACCACAATGATAGTTGCAAAGTGAGAAGAATACGAAATCCTACAAAACACGAGGTGCGCTGACTAACATAATCACAATAAGCGCTTACAATCTTATAAGGGAATAGCTCGAGCAATCAGCTGCTTTAGAAGTGGCTGATATTAAGCTTTCATATAGAAAGAGAGGATGTGGAAAGATATGGAGATTTGGAAAGCCAAGTGTTGCCAAATTCCACATAAGTGGTGTAAATGTATTTTTTTTTTGTGCTGTAAATAGCCTTACCTCATTTTCATACATTCCTCCGTAAGTTATTTATATATTGGTTCACATGTTTCTGAAAAAATACTTGAAATGGTACATTGTGGGATTCGAGTGCTATGTTACAATCTGGAATAGCTTCCGCCTGTTGCTAAAAATCTTAACCTAACCATGAGACCATCCTTAGCAAAAATCACAAACTCTACACCTGCTACGTGTTTTTTCACGCATAGCACGATGCTTTCCGAGAATGCATTCTCATTAACAGGGGCAAATATTTACATAGGTATGTTATGTAATGTTTCGGAAAATGGAAGAAAAGAAACCTGTGCAACTGCAGTAAACCATTTGAACACAACGCAGGGCAAGAGAGGCAGAACAACACACATACAAATACAACACAAAATACCTACGTAAATATTTGCTGCTGGTAATGACAGCAAATTCTCGAAACATGCGATATTAACCACGACAAGTGTTTTGTTACTTAAGTTGTGAATAACACAGCTGCAGGCTTACTGAAAACGTCGATTAAGACGAACGAATTTAAAAACTGGCACTTCTTAAATGAGTCTCTTGTATGCAAATATGAGGAGCTACTTTCATGAGAACAAAATGATATCTTTGTTTGCCCTTTCTCAAATAATTTTCATTGTTCTTTATGTCCCTTCGGTGTAGCTCATGAAGCAAATTCTTGTGAACATTTCGAGGTCCCCTTCTCATTACCAACGGTTTCATCCAAATGCACTGGCCACCAGCATATCACAGCCCGGCGAGAACGTTGACACAACTCGAAACTTCAGTACTTCAGAAAAATCGACTTAAAGATTCTATAAAATTTATGCTGAAATTTTATGTTTAAATTTCAAGTAAGTATTTTTCTCAGTAAATTGCATTGTACTCTATACAACAATAATACGGAATGTTGTTCTGTTCTGGTCGAATATTACCAGGTAATTCCCGTATTAGAAAAATAGAAAAGGCAAAATTATTTATAAAAATTAGTGAAATTTAGTAAACAACATTAATTAGGTACAATGTCAGGAACAGAAATTTCGAATTCATAAATGGGCTCATATTCTATATTAACTTTCTTTATAGCAGTAATTGCCATTTTTTCTTGTATTCTGCAAATTTCGTAGTACTTACAACAGCTGAAATCGTCAGAACAGTGTTTCTGTCTTCAAACATACATGCATGTCTGAGGGGCATTGTCGCTTAAGATACAGACACTGCACAAACACAGATATTGTAATATTGAATAACGATATAAAAATTACATTCAACGTACCTTATAAATGAAAAGAGTCAGAACTCAGAATGTGCCGCTCTTCCTGAATTACCCACGCACACTTGCCAATAGCAATGCTAAAGCGACAATGTTCTTGCCGTGGCAAATCACGAAGCCTAAAAAAAAAAATAAAAATAAATTAAAAGAAAACTATCCCGAAGTG
Source organism: Schistocerca cancellata (assembly GCF_023864275.1). NCBI lineage: Eukaryota > Metazoa > Arthropoda > Insecta > Orthoptera > Acrididae > Schistocerca > Schistocerca cancellata. The sequence continues at coordinate 991,621,389 of NC_064627.1, read as the reverse complement.
GACAAAATGGGAGATAGAGGCGTTTTTGTGCACGTTTGGGCACTTCTCACGTACAGCAGAGTCCCGCTAATCCGAACCCCGGTAATCCGAACGTTCGGTTCATCCGAAGATGAAAAATGTTAGTCTAAGTATGGAAAACTGTGCGGTGAACTGCTGTACATACACACTGTTTTCATTTACACAGTACAGTAAACATGTATTAGAAAAATTGGCAAGAAAACATTAGGTTTTAACAATGCATAACAATGAAAGAAAAGCTGTCATACTTACTAAAATACAGCGGACATTTATCCCTACTTTTTAGATGACAAAAGTTCAGTCCTGTTTTTTGGCGTAATGAAGACAGTCTGTTATATGGCGCACAGTTGGCGCCATCGTCTCATAAACATCAAACCAGCAGGTGTAGCAGCAGGCTGTTGCTCCAAACAACGTACCGCGAGGTCAAGGGCTTGTGCAGCGTCGCTGTGGGGCACCAGCTCTCCTTTGTCGCTTTCAGGCTCATTGTCACTTCCGTCACAGCAGTCCACTTCTTCCTGGTCTTGAGTCACAGCAGCAGTTAAATCAGCGTCTGTAAGGTTCTTCACACATGCCCCATCCGCTGCCATCCGCTCATCTACGTCTCCTTCACTAGCTTCTTCACATCCAGGGATTGTCTGTATCATTTGTCTTCATTTTCAACTAAATTGTCCTGAAATTCAAGATATGTTCACAGAGTTCTCCACGATTTTCTCAGAGTATTTTCTGAAAATTTTCTCAGCGGCCCAATAAACAATTTCCTTCACATTGGTCTTTTTTGTTTTGTCCACTTAAGGAATGCTATCAGCTCGGATCATCATTCTTAAAAATTGTTTTCTGTACATCAGTTTTAATGTTTGCCATACGCCCTGGTCCATTGGCTGTAGAAGTGGTGTAACATTCGGCGGCAAAAAAATTCGCTACAATTTCTCCATCACATAATTCCTCAGTGCTGGGGTGAGATGGCGCGTTATCAATCAAAAGGAATGCAGAGGGAGACAAATGATTTTTCTTAGAGAACCGTCGAACAGAGAGAACAAACTGCCTGTGAAACCATTCTTTGAACAGCTTACCATCCATCCATTCTTTTTTCTAGTTGCTATAATAGAGGGTGTTTCAAAAATGATCGGTATATTGGAAACGGCAATAAAAACTAAACGAGCAGCGATAGAAATACACCGTTTGTTGCAATATGCTTGGGACAACAGTACATTTTCAGGCAGACAAACTTTCGAAATTACAGTAGTTACAATTTTCAACAACATACGGCGCTGCGGTCTGGGAAACTCTATAGTACGATATTTTCCACATATCCACCATGCGTAGCAATAATATGGCGTAGTCTCTGAATGAAATTACCCGAAACCTTTGACAACGTGTCTGGCGGAATGGCTTCACATGCAGATGAGATGTACTGCTTCAGCTGTTCAATTGTTTCTGGATTCTGGCGGTACACCTGGTCTTTCAAGTGTCCCCACAGAAAGAAGTCACGGGGGTTCATGTCTGGCGAATAGGGAGGCCAATCCACGCCGCCTCCTGTATGTTTCAGATAGCCCAAAGCAATCACATGATCATCGAAATATTCATTCAGGAAATTAAAGACGTCGGCCGTGCGATGTGGCCGGGCACCATCTTGCATAAACCACGAGGTGTTCGCAGTGTCGTCTAAGGCAGTTTGTACCGCCACAAATTCACGAAGAATGTCCAGATAGCGTGATGCAGTAATCGTTTCGGATCTGAAAAATGGGCCAATGATTCCTTTGGAAGAAATGGCGGCCCAGACCAGTACTTTTTGAGGATGCAGGGACGATGGGACTGCAACATGGGGCTTTTCGGTTTCCCATATGGGCCAGTTCTGTTTATTGACGAAGCCGTCCAGGTAAAAATAAGCTTCGTCAGTAAACCAAATGCTGCCCACATGCATATCGCCGTCATCAATCCTGTGCACTATATCGTTAGCGAATGTCTCTCGTGCAGCAATGGTAGTGGCGCTGAGGGGTTGCCGCGTTTGAATTTTGTATGGATAGAGGTGTAAACTCTGGCGCATGAGACGATACGTGGACGTTGGCGTCACTTGGACCGCAGCTGCAACACGGCGAACGGAAACCCGAGGCCGCTGTTGGATCACCTGCTGCACTAGCTGCGCGTTGCCCTCTGTGGTTGCCGTACGCGGTCGCCCTACCTTTCCAGCACGTTCATCCGTCACGTTCCCAGTCCGTTGAAATTTTTCAAACAGATCCTTTATTGTATCGCTTTTCGGTCCTTTGGTTACATTAAACCTCCGTTGAAAACTTCGTCTTGTTGCAACAACACTATGATCTAGGCGGTGGAATTCCAACACCAGAAAAATCCTCTGTTCTAAGGAATAAACCATGTTGTCTACAGCACACTTGCACGTTGTGAACAGCACACGCTTACAGCAGAAAGACGACGTACAGAATGGCGCACCCACAGACTGCGTTGTCTTCTATATCTTTCACATCACTTGCAGCGCCATCTGTTGTTGAAAATTGTAACTACTGTAATTTCGAAAGTTTGTCCGCCTGAAAATGTACTGTTGTCCCAAGCATATTGCAACAAACGGTGTATTTCTATCGCTGCTCGTTTAGTTTTTATTGCCGTTTCAAATATACCGGTCATTTTTGAAACACCCTGTATAAGGGCAGGGACTTCATGTTGCAGTTTTTAAAAGCTCTGGGCCTAGCAGATTTGCCGATCAGCATTAAAGGCAGCTTGTGATTACCAGCAGCGTTGCTGCACGCTGATAATGTCATACGATCTTTGCACATTTTAAAACCAGGAGCATGGTGTTCTGCTTTTGATGCCAGACGTTTTGTTGGTAATGCCCTGAAATCAAGGCCAGTCTCGTAAGTGTTATAAATTTGTTGGGGAGAATACTTTCCCTCTCTTATTTTTTCAAACTCAGCCAAGTATTCCTTCGCTGCATCACAGTCAGAAGAAAGCTTCTCTCCAGTAATTGATAGCTGACGGATTCCATGACGTTTTTTGAATCTGTCCAACCAACCCGTACTGGCACTAAAAGACTCATCACAATTCATCAACCAGCCTCCTCCTCAACCAGTGCTCCACTCAAAGGCTTTCCCCTTTCTCTTTCCTGAGTAAACCAGAGGAAAGGAGCTTCATCTACTTTATCGTAGTGGGACTGTTTCAAAGTCTGCCGAATTTCGAGTGTTTTTCCCGAAGACGTTGTACAGGACAGTTCAAGATTCACTCGGTTCTTCATCCAATCACAAAGGGTTGCTTTACCAACACCTAGTTCCGCTGCCAGTTTAGATACTTTCTCACCATTGTCTATCCGCTTCAAAGCATTCAGTTTTTCTTTGAGAGTTAACGTTGTATGTTTCCGTTTACTCATGACGAAAATACGTACACCACTACACCTAAACGAATACAGTAGAGCAGTTACGCGTGCCAGCGATGGATAACAAACTTAACCAAGCGCTTTGCGAGCCAACTGGCAGTGCGCTGACCTCTAAGGTCTCATAAATGCACAACAACAAGGGCAGGGAGTGAGAGTGAGCCATTGTTCCCACACTTGTTCCCATTTGTTACCATGGTGTACCTACTTATCTGTTTGGTATACTTCGTTCTAGAAACTCGTCACCGTAATTCCGGCTAATCCGAACAAATCGGTAATCCGAACAAGGTCCGGTCCTAATTAGTTCGGATTTACGGGACTCTACTGTATTTTTTAGCATCATCAACTAAAAATTGCTGTTTTTTGAAAAATGGCTCTGAGCACTGTTGTTGTTGTTGTGGTCTTCAGTCCTGAGACTGGTTTGATGCAGCTCTCCATGCTACTCTATCCTGTGCAAGTTTCTTCATCTCCCAGTACCTACTGCAACCTACATCCTTCTGAATCTGCTTAGTGTATTCATCTCTTGGTCTCCCCCTACGATTTTTACCCTCCACGCTGCCCTCCAATACTAAATTGGTGATCCCTTGATGTCTCAGAACATGTCCTACCAACCGATCCCTTCTTCTGGTCAAGTTTTGCCACAAACTTCTCTTCTCCCCAATCCTACTCAATACTTCCTCATTAGTTATGTGATCAACCCATCTAATCTTCAGCATTCCTCTGTAGCACCACATTTCGAAAGCTTCTATTCTCTTCTTGTCCAAACTATTTACCGTCCATGTTTCACTTCCATACATGGCTACACTCCATACAAATACTTTCAGAAATGACTTCCTGACACTTAAATCTATACTCGATGTTAACAAATTTCTCTTCTTCAGAAACGCTTTCCTTGCCATTGCCAGTCTACATTTTATATCCTCTCTACTTCGACCATCATCAGTTATTTTGCTCCCCAAATAGCAAAACTCCTTTACTACTTTAAGTGTCTCATTTCATAATCTAATACCCTCAACATCACCCGACTTAATTCGACTACATTCCATTATCCTCGTTTTGCTTTTGTTGATGTTCATCTTATATCCTCCTTTCAAGACACCATCCATTCCGTTCAACTGCTCTTCCAAGTCCTTTGCTGTCTCTGACAGAATTACAATGTCATCGGCGAACCTCAAAGTTTTTATTTCTTCTCCATGGATTTTAATACCTACTCCGAATTTTTCTTTTGTTTCCTTTACTGCTTGCTCAATATACAGATTGAATAACATCGGGGAGAGGCTACAACCCTGTCTTACTCCCTTCCCAACCACTGCTTCTCTTACATGTCCCTCGACTCTTATAACTGCCATCTGGTTTCTGTACAAATTGTAAATAGCCTTTCGCTCCCTGTATTTTACCCCTGCCACCTTTAGAATTTGAAAGCCTTCTCCAAGTCTACAAATGCTAGAAACGTAGGTTTGCCTTTCCTTAATCTTTCTTCTAAGATAAGTCGTAAGGTCAGTATTGCCTCACGTGTTCCCATTTTTCTACGGAATCCAAACTGATCTTCCCCGAGGTCGGCTTCTACTAGTTTTTCCATTCGTCTGTAAAGAATTCGTGTTAGTATTTTGCAGCTTTGGCTTATTAAACTGATTGTTCGGTAATTTTCACATCTGTCAACACCCGCTTTCTTTGGGATTGGAATTATTATATTCTTCCTGAAGTCTGAGGGTACCTCGCCTGTTTCATACATCTTACTCACCAGATGGTAGAGTTTTGTCAGGACTGGCTCTCCCAAGGCCGTCAGTAGTTCCAATGGAATGTTGTCTACTCCGGGGGCCTTGTTTCGACTCAGGTCTTTCAGTGCTCTGTCAAACTCTTCACGCAGTATCGTATCTCCCATTTCATCTTCATCTACATCCTCTTCCATTTCCATAATATTGTCCTCAAGTACATCACCCTTGTATAGACCCTCTATATACTCCTTCCACCTTTCTGCTTTCCCTTCTTTGCTTAGAACTGGGTTTCCATCTGAGCTCTTGATGTTCTTGCAAGTGGTTCTCTTATCTCCAAAGGTCCCTTTAATTTTCCTGTAGGCAGTATCTATCTTACCTCTAGTGAGATAAGCCTCTACATCCTTACATTTGTCCTCTAGCCATCCCTGCTTAGCCATTTTGCACTTCCTGTCGATCTCATTTTTGAGACGTTTGTATTCCTTTTTGCCTGCTTCATTTACTGCATTTTTATATTTTCTCCTTTCATCAATTAAATTCAATATTTCTTCTGTTACCCAAGAATTTCTACTAGCCCTCGTCTTTTTACCTACTTGAACCTCTGCTGCCTTCACTACTTCATCCCTCAAAGCTACCCATTCTTCTTCTACTGTATTTCTTTCCCCCATTCCTGTCAATTGTTCCCTTATGCTCTCCCTGAAACTCTGTACAACCTCTGGTTCTTTCAGTTTATCCAGGTTCCATCTCCTTAAATTCCCACCTTTTTGCAGTTTCTTCAGTTTTAATCTACAGGTCATAACCAATAGATTGTGGTCAGAGGCCACATCTGCCCCTGGAAATGTCTTACAATTTAAAACCTGGTTCCTAAATCTCTGTCTTACCATTATATAATCTATCTGATACCTTTTAGTATCTCCAGGGTTCTTCCATGTATACAACCTTCTATCGTGATTCTTAAACCAAGTGTTAGCTATGATTAAGTTGTGCTCTGTGCAAAATTCTACCAGGCGGCTTCCTCTTTCATTTCTTAGCCCCAATCCATATTCACCTACTACGTTTCCTTCTCTCCCTTTTGCTACACTCGAATTCCAGTCACCCATGACTATTAAATTTTCGTCTCCCTTCACTATCTGAATAATTTCTTTTATTTCATCATACATTTCTTCAATTTCTTCGTCATCTGCAGAGCTAGTTGGCATATAAACTTGTACTACTGTAGTAGGTGTGGGCTTCGTATCTATCTTGGCCACAATAATGCGTTCACTATGCTGTTTTTAGTAGCTTACCCGCATTCCTATTTTCCTATTCATTATTAAACCTACTCCTGCATTACCCCTATTTGACTTTGTATTTATAACCCTGTATTCGCCTGACCAGAAGTCTTGTTCCTCCTGCCACCGAACTTCACTAATTCCCACTATATCTAACTTTAACCTATCCATTTCCCTTTTTAAATGTTCTAACCTACCTGCCCGATTAAGTGATCGGACATTCCACGCTCCGATCCGTAGAACGCCAGTTTTCTTTCTCCTGATAACGACGTCCTCCTGAGTTGGTTCGAGAACTGTGCCCGCCGCCTTTCTCGGTGAGGTATTGTGGGATAAGGATAAAGTATGAGATGACATGCACTCAGCAAAACGAATAAATAAACCTATGAAAAGCGAGACCTTAGTGGGACATATTATAATACAGAGTGTACATTAAGTCCGGGAACACCTTCAATTATTTATTGCACAAGAACTAAACATTGTACAGATATCATACATGTTACATTTTGAAGAGAATCTCTGAAAGTTTTTTTTTTTTTTACAAACATTCGATATGCGAACCTTGAGTGACCCGGCAGACGTTAATAAGGTAATCGAATTCTTGGCATACCCGTCCTAGCACTACATTTTGGAAGCCGCTCCCGAAAACGCTCTTGACTTGTGGGTCCACCTGACAACGACTCATGAGGCGTTCCGCCACCATGCATTGTACTGCACACGACTATCAAACTATTTAGGCGCATTATTCGAGGATCCTCCTGCCCACTGGGGCGTTCCGAGTACTAGAAGGCATACTTAATAATGATTCACGGCACACGACTGATCCTCAGAGCAGACGGTTTAAAGGGAGTCCCCCTTACGAATTTGATCCAATAAATTTCTCTAGATCCTAAAAAACAGTCCCCACAGAAAAACGTCACACGGAGTGAGATCTGGTGATCAGGGTGGCCATTTCATGAAACAGCTCGCTCCGCACCCGAACTCGCCATGTTTTCGACTAGCGCTGACTATCGGCAAATTATCAAACTACGCTGTGGCCGTATAGATGAAAAAAAAAAACTTTCAGGGTTTCTCTTCAAAAAACATATGTATGATATCTGTACAATGTTTCGCTCTTGTACAATAAATAATCGAAAGTGTTCCCGGACTTTATGTGCACCCTGCATATGTACAACATCTTAATTCGACACTGGACAGCCAAACAAAAGTGATAAATGATTTTAGGCGACAAGTATTGGGACCTGTGCGTATCAAATACCAGGTATTCATTGATGAAAAAGCTGTACAGAAACCTATGAAAAGCGAGACCTTAGTGGGACATATTATAATATAGAGTGTACATTAAGTCCGGGAACACTTCCAATTATTTATTGCACAAGAACTAAACATTGTACCGATATCATACATGTTACATTTTGAAGAGAAACTCTGAAAGTTTTTTTTTTTTTTTACAAACATTCGATATGCAAACCTTGAGTGACCCGGCAGACGTTAATAAGGTAATCGAATTCTTGGCATACCCGTCCTAGCACTACATTTTGCAAGCCGCTCCCGAAAACGCTCTTGACTTGTGGGTCCACCTGACAACGACTCATGAGGCGTTCCGCCACCATGCATTGTACTGCACACGACTATCAAACTATTTAGGCGCATTATTCGAGGATCCTCCTGCCCACTGGGGCGTTCCGAGTACTAGAAGGCACACTTAATAATGATTCACGGCACACGACTGATCCTCAGAGCAGACGGTTTAAAGGGAGTCCCCCTTACGAATTTGATCCAATAAATTTCTCTAGATCCTAAAAAACAGTCCCCGTAGAAAAACGTCACACGGAGTGAGATCTGGCGATCAGGGTGGCCAGTTCATGAAACAGCTCGCTCCGCACCCGAACTCGCCATGTTTTCGACTAGCGCTGACTATCGGCAAATTATCAAACTACGCTGTGGCGGTATAGATGAAAAAAAACTTTCAGGCTTTTTCTTCAAAAAACATATGTCTGATATCTGTACAATGTTTCGCTCTTGTACAATAAATAATCGAAAGTGTTCCCGGACTTTATGTGCACCCTGCATATGTACAACATCTTAATTCGACACTGGACAGCCAAACAAAAGTGATAAATGATTTTAGGCGACAAGTATTGGGACCTGTGCGTATCAAATACCAGGTATTCATTGATGAAAAAGCTGTACAGAAACCTATGAAAAGCGAGACCTTAGTGGGACATATTATAATATAGAGTGTACATTAAGTCCGGGAACACTTCCAATTATTTATTGCACAAGAACTAAACATTGTACCGATATCATACATGTTACATTTTGAAGAGAAACTCTGAAAGTTTTTTTTTTTTTTTTTACAAACATTCGATATGCAAACCTTGAGTGACCCGGCAGACGTTAATAAGGTAATCGAATTCTTGGCATACCCGTCCTAGCACTACATTTTGCAAGCCGCTCCCGAAAACGCTCTTGACTTGTGGGTCCACCTGACAACGACTCATGAGGCGTTCCACCACCATGCATTGTACTGCACACGACTATCAAACTATTTAGGCGCATTATTCGAGGATCCTCCTGCCCACTGGGGCGTTCCGAGTACTAGAAGGCACACTTAATAATGATTCACGGCACACGACTGATCCTCAGAGCAGACGGTTTAAAGGGAGTCCCCCTTACGAATTTGATCCAATAAATTTCTCTAGATCCTAAAAAACAGTCCCCGTAGAAAAACGTCACACGGAGTGAGATCTGGCGATCAGGGTGGCCAGTTCATGAAACAGCTCGCTCCGCACCCGAACTCGCCATGTTTTCGACTAGCGCTGACTATCGGCAAATTATCAAACTACGCTGTGGCGGTATAGATGAAAAAAAACTTTCAGGCTTTTTCTTCAAAAAACATATGTCTGATATCTGTACAATGTTTCGCTCTTGTACAATAAATAATCGAAAGTGTTCCCGGACTTTATGTGCACCCTGCATATGTACAACATCTTAATTCGACACTGGACAGCCAAACAAAAGTGATAAATGATTTTAGGCGACAAGTATTGGGACCTGTGCGTATCAAATACCAGGTATTCATTGATGAAAAAGCTGTACAGAAACCTATGAAAAGCGAGACCTTAGTGGGACATATTATAATATAGAGTGTACATTAAGTCCGGGAACACTTCCAATTATTTATTGCACAAGAACTAAACATTGTACCGATATCATACATGTTACATTTTGAAGAGAAACTCTGAAAGTTTTTTTTTTTTTTTTACAAACATTCGATATGCAAACCTTGAGTGACCCGGCAGACGTTAATAAGGTAATCGAATTCTTGGCATACCCGTCCTAGCACTACATTTTGCAAGCCGCTCCCGAAAACGCTCTTGACTTGTGGGTCCACCTGACAACGACTCATGAGGCGTTCCGCCACCATGCATTGTACTGCACACGACTATCAAACTATTTAGGCGCATTATTCGAGGATCCTCCTGCCCACTGGGGCGTTCCGAGTACTAGAAGGCACACTTAATAATGATTCACGGCACACGACTGATCCTCAGAGCAGACGGTTTAAAGGGAGTCCCCCTTACGAATTTGATCCAATAAATTTCTTAAATTTCTCTAGATCCTAAAAAAACAGTCCCCACAGAAACGTCACACGGAGTGAGATCTGGTGATCAGGGTGGCCATTTCATGAAACAGCTCGCTCCGTACCCGAACTCGCCATGTTTTCGACTAGCGCTGACTATCGGAAAATTATCAAACTACGCTGTGGCGGTATAGATGAAAAAAAAAGCTTTCAGGGTTTCTCTTCAAAAAACATACGTATGATATCTGTACAATGTTTGGCTCTTGTACAATAAATAATTGAAAGTGTTCCCGGACTTTATGTGCACCCTGCATATGCAGGACATCTTAATTCGACACTGGACAGCCAAACAAAAGTGATAAATCATTTTAGTCGACAAGTATTGGGACCTGTGCGTATCAAATACCAGGTATTCATTGATGAAAAAGCTGTACAGAATAAAAAAATTTAAATGACATAAATAAACAAGAGAACGCTCTATATAGGTTAAGTTTATATAATATTCTGTAAGAAGAATGTATGGAGCAAAAAACACGAAACTTTACGAGAAACAATAAAAACTACAAAATCAAAATTAAAATGCAAGGCAGAAATAGCAGCTTTCTGACTCTTTAGTTTCTCCCGATGTAATGGATGACAAAATAATTCACGGGTGTGCCGGTGCGGTTGCATTTCGTTCTCTAACGGACACAATATTTTGGCAACGAAGTGCACTGTCGTAGGGGCTCTACTCTGTCTCAAACTTCCGTCGCCAGTGTTGTTTCCAGGTATGATTTCCGATCACTGCTAGGAGAGGTTCTCCCACGGTGTACGTAGGAATAATGTCAACTGGAGACGGAGGGGGGGGGGGGGGGGGACTCACCGAGGTAGAGGAATATTTCCATTGCAGTCAACTGCGATTGAAAACGAAACGAGACTTGTGTAGCAGGTTTTCCATCGACTCGGACCTCTCCCCCGCTGTTGTGCCATTCGCTACAAACGGCGTGGGGAAACCTCTGGTAGGACTGATCGGAAATCGTAGGTGGAAACATCAGGGACAATGGAAGTTTGAGTAAGGCCTCAAGGTGTGCTAAATCAGTTTTCAGTACCAGCCTGGCACAAATTTCTAACTGTACCGACATATCGCTGTTAATGTCCTATGACTCTTAGAACTGCAGTCTGGATTCTGTGGAGGTAGTCGGTAAATACTGTCGCTTCCCCTTTCCCTGCTCCAGTCGTGAATGGTGTGAGAGAAAACCACTGTTGGGATGTCTCGGTCTGACCTCTTATTTTTGTAGTTCTTTCGCGACATGTATGTGGGAAGAACCAATAGATCGGTTAACTCTTCTTGCAATTTATGCTCTCGGTATTTGAACAGTTAACTCATACTGCGATGCACAAGCCTCTCTTGTAGTGTCTGCCACTGAAGTAGGGTGGACGTCTCTGTGAAACTTTCGTACATACTAGACGAACCCGTAACGAAACGCGTTAGTATTCTTTGAATTTTCTCCATTTCTTAGGTCAGTCCCTCCTAATAAGGGAGGTGCATTGAGGAGCAATATTCGAGTATAGACCGAATGAGGATTTTGTAATCTACCTCCTTCGTAGATGGGCTATACTTCCTGAGGATTCTTCCAATAAATCCTCAGTCTGGCATTTCCATTTCCTACTATTAGTTTTATGTAGTCGTTCTACTTTATATCGCTCTTTGCACAGAATTCCACGCATTTAATGGGTGTGGATGTTTCCAGTGACTGTTTGTCAGTCGCGTAATCATACAGTAATGAGTATTTCCACCTGTTTATGAACAGTACAGTATTTATGTATATTCGGGGCCAAATGTCAAATAATGGTTCAAATGAGTCTGAGCACTATGGAACTTAACATCTGAGGTCATCAGTCCCCTAGAACTTAGAACTACTTCAACCTAACTAACCTAGGGACATCACACACATCCATGCCCGAGGCAGGATTCGAACCTGCGACCGTAGCGCCTAGAACCGCTCGACCACAGAGGCCGGCGGGCCAAATGTCAATTCTGTCACCAACTGTCGAGCCTCTGCATGTCCTCAACTTCGCAAAAATTTTCTAGCAGTACGACTTCTCTATTCACAACAGCATCAACTGCGAACAGCACCAAGCAGTTTCCACGTTATCCATTAGGTCATTTATATATACCGTATTTTGAGCAGTAGTTGTACAACACTCCAGTAATGTGCTTTGCATCTGTCGACTTTGTTACGTTAAGAACACGTACTTCAAGCATTAACAATGACGTGCTATGATCTGTTTACTGGTAAATATTCAACCCAGTCAGGAAAGTGGTATCATATGCCGCAAGCTCGTATTTTCTTCAGTACAGGTCACTGCAAAAGTCAAGGAACACAGCAAGAAGGAGTCGTGCGACGGAAACGAAAGTTGGTAAACGTGTTTCTACATCTGAAAGAGGACGTCTATTAAAATTTCGCTCCGGTGGCGTAAGAGTGCCGCTAGCAGTGCCACTACGAAGATGTTAATCGAGTTTGCTTTAAATACACGCTGTAACGGTCGTGAGCGTTAGTTACCTTTGAGACTGGACGCGGTGAATTGATGTTAGTCAAGAATGCCTTTACGGCGACAAAGACGCCATTATCAACACCTCACTGAGTTTGAACGGGACCGTGTAACAGGGCTACGAGAAGCTGCATGTTCCTTCTGCAATAGTGCAGAAAGACTTGGCAGGAACGTAGCCACTGAAGCCTACATGACTGCTGGCAGCGGTGGTCATGGGAATGTACGGTCGCAAGAACGGGCTCCGGACGGCTACCTTGCGTTACCGAGAGGGAAGCCCGTCGTGCTCGACGTATGGCTCTGGCATACCGCACTGCACCTGCAGCAGCAATGTGAGCAGCAGCTAGCACTACAGTGACACAACGAACTATTACAAACCGGTTACTTCGAGGCCAGCTCACAGCCAGACGCCCTGTAGCGAGCATTCCACAGACCCCAAACCACCGCCATTTGCAACTTCAGTGGAGTCAAGCGACAGCCCATTAGAGGGCACGATCGAGGTCTGCTGCGTTTTCTTATGAAAGCTAGTTCTGCATCGGTGTCAATGTTACCCGTGTGTTACACTACTGGCCATTAAAATTGCTACACCAAGAAGAAATGCAGATAATAAACGGGTATTCATTAGACAAATATATTATACTAGGACTGACATGTGATTACATTTTCACGCAACTTGGGTGCATAGATCCTGGGAAATCAGTACCCAGAACAACCACCTCTGGCCGTAATAACGGCCTTGATACGCCTGGGCATTGAGTCAAACAGAGCTTGGATGGCGTGTACAGGTACAGCTGCCCATGCAGCTTCAACACGATACCACAGTTCATCAAGAGTAGTGACTGGCGTATTGAGACGAGCCAGTTGTTCGGCCTCCATTGACCAAACGTTTTCAATTGGTGAGAGATCTGGAGAATGTGCTGGCCAGGGCAGCTGTCGAACATTTTCTGTATCCAGAAAGGCCCGCACAGGACCTGCAACATGCGGTCGTGCATTGTCCTGCTTAAATGTAGGGTTTCGCAGGGATCGACTGAAGGGTAGAGCCACGGGTCGTAACACCTGAAATGTAACGTCCACTGTTCAAAGTTCCGTCAATGCGAACAAGAGGTGACCGAGACGTGTAACCAATGGCACCCCATACCATCACGCCGGGTGATACGCCAGTATGGCGACGACGAATAAACGGTTCCAATGTGCGTTCACCCCGATGTCGCCAAACACGGATGCGACCATCATGACGCTGTAAACAGAACCTGGATTCATCCGAAAAAATGACGTTTTGCCATTCTTGCACCCAGGTTCGTCGTTGAGTACGCCATCGCAGGCGGTCCTGTCTGTGATGCAGCGTCAAGGGTAACCGCAGCCATGGTCTCCGAGCTCATAGTCCATGGTGCCGCAAACGTCCTCGAACTGTTCGTGCAGATGGTTGTTATCTTGCAAACGTCCCCATCTGTTGACTCAGGGATCGAGACGTGGCTGCACGATCCGTTACAGCCACGCGGGTAAGATGCCTGTCATCTCGGCTGCTAGTGATACGAGGCTGTTGGGATCCAGCACGGCGTTCCGTACTACCCTCGTGAACCCACCGATTCCATGTTCTGCTAACAGTCATTGGATCTCGATCATTTCTCCTCCTTACACGAGGCATCCAAACAACGTTTCACGAGGCAACGCCGGTCAGCTGCTGTTTGTGTATGAGAAATCGGTTGGAAACTTTCCTCATGTCAGCACATTGTAGGTCTTGCCACCGGCGCCAACCTTGTGTGAATGCTGTGAAAAACTAATCATTTGCATATCACAGCATCTTCTTCCTGTCGGTTAAATTTCGCGTCTGTAGCACGTCATCTTCGTGGTGTAGCAATTTTAATGGCTAGTAGTGTTGTTAGTTGAGGGCCTGCTACCAAGCTGGAGTTATGGTCTGGGATGTGATTTGATATGAGAGCAGGAGCACTCTCGTTATTATCCCACGCACCTTGACCGCAAATTTGTATATCAATCTGGTGATTCGACTCGTCGTGCTGCCATTCATGAACAGCGTTCCAGGGTTTTTTTCCAACAAGATAACGCTCAGCCACATACCTCTATTGGAACCCAACATGTTCTACAGAGTGTCGACGTGTTGCCTTGGACCACTCGATCACCAGATCTGTATCCAGTCGAGCACGTATAAGACATCATCGAACGACTACTCAAGTTTCATCGACAAACAACATCAACCGTCCCTGTATTGACCAAGTGCATCAGACATGGAACTCCATCCCACAAACTGACATCTGGCACTATCCAACATCATGCATGCACGTTTTACATGCTTGCAGTCAACATTCTACGAGGTGCAGTCAAGTTCTAAGGCCTCCGATTTTTTTTTCTCCGGACTGGAAAGAGATAGAAACATGCGCATTGTTTTAAAATGAGGCCACGCTCATTGTCAATACGTCCCAGACATAGCAGCATCGAACGGCAGATGGAATTTTACCGCCAGCGACGAGAATGAGAACTGTTTTAAATACTTAAAATGGCGACGTTTTCCTTCTTTGAACAGCGTGCAATCATTCGTTTTCTGAATTTGCGTGGTGTGAAACCAATTGAAATTCGTCGACAGTTGAAGGAGACACGTGGTGATGGAGTTATGGATGTGTCGAAAGTGCGTTCGTGGGTGCGACAGTTTAATGAAGGCAGAACATCGTGTGACAACAAACCGAAACAACCTCGGGCTCGCACAAGCCGGTCTGACGACATAATCTAGAAAGTGGAGAGAATTGTTTTGGGGGATCGCCGAATGACTGTTGAACAGATCGCCTCCAGAGTTGGCATTTCTGTGGGTTCTGTGCACACAATCCTGCATGACGACCTGAAAATGCGAAAAGTGTAATCCAGGTGGGTGCCACGAATGCTGATGGACGACCACATGGCTGCCCGTGTGGCATGTTGCCAAGCAATGTTGACGCGCAACGACAGCATGAATGGGACTTTCTTTTCGTCGGTTGTGACAATGGATGAGATGTGGATGCCATTTTTCAATCCAGAAACAAAGCGCCAGTCAGCTCAATGGAAGCACACAGATTCACCGCCACCAAAAAAATTTCGGGTAACCGCCAGTGGTGAAAAAATGATGGTGTCCATGTTCTGGGACAGTGAGGGCGTAATCCTTACCCATTGCGTTCCAAAGGGCACTACGGTAACAGGTGCATCCTACGAAAATGTTTTGAAGAACAAATTCCTTCCTGCACTGCAACAAAAACGTCCGGGAAGGGCTGCGCGTGTGCTGTTTCACCGAGACAACGCACCCGCACATCGAGCTAACGTTACGCAACAGTTTCTTCGTGATAACAACTTTGAAGTGTTTCCTCATGCTCCCTACTCACCTGACCTGGCTCCTAGTGACTTTTGGCTTTTTCCAACAATGAAAGACACTCTCCGTGGCCGCACATTCACCAGCCGTGCTGCTATTGCCTCAGCGATTTTCCAGTGGTCAAAACAGACTCCTAAAGAAGCCTTCGCCGCTGCCATGGAATCATGGCATCAGCGTTGTGAAAAATGTGTACGTCTGCAGGGCGATTACGTCGAGAAGTAACGCCAGTTTCATCGATTTCGGCTGAGTAGTTAATTAGAAAAAAATCGGAGGCCTTAGAACTTGAATGCACCTCGTATCGCTTTCACCGTGCTTGTACCAGCATTTCACATTTGGAATACACTCAGTCGCAAAAGTATTCGGACAGTGGGAAGTTTCACAATGAGTACTCGAGAAACACTATGAAACCCAAACATATTTATTAGCAACATAAATGCGTAACAACATTAATTACAAAAGAATTATTGTATTATTTCGTTTCTAAAACATAAATAACAGAAAAATTAACAACAAAAATGAAACATCCTGCACGCCCTGCTGCTACAAATGTATTCGGACACTGTCCAATAAATGTTCGTAAGTTGTACGACGAAAATATCAATACCTTGTGGGTCCATCTTTCACTTTCAATACCTCCTCCAATGTACTAGGCATACTTTCCACGAGTTTTTTCGTGAAATCTGGGCCTATATTTGCCCATTCTTGGCGCAGTTTCTCTTTCAAGGTGTCCTTCGTATAGATGTCCGCGCGGAGGGTCCGTTTCAATTTATCCTACAAATATTCGATTGGGTTAATGTCTGGTGATTGGTGAGGGGGGTGCAATACTTTCGGGCAATTGAAGAGCAACCACATTTGTACAATATGCGCGGTATGCTTGGGATCATTATCCTGATAAAAATGAAAGTTGTTCGCAATACCTAGATGTCGTGCACTCTACTTCAAATGTCCTCGCAGTATATTCAAATACGCTTCCTTGTTCATCGTATCATCAATGAACACTAAATCTCCCACACCATTGCCGGACATGCATCCCCACACCATGATGCTCCCACCTCCAAACTTTACTGTTGGTTTGAGGTTCCTGAGATTCAGCTCTTCGTTGGTTTTTTGCCACACGTTTACCGTTCCGTCGCTTTGCCATAATGTAAAGTTACATTCGTCGCAAAATATCACCTGATTCCACCAAGCCTGATCGTATTCGGCGTATTCGTTCGAAAACTGCATACGTTTCTTCTGGTTCACTGCATTTATGAATGGCTTTCGCCGTGCCACTCGACCATGGTACTGCGATCGTCGTAGTACTCTCCACACGGTTTCGGGATGAACTTTTATACCAAGGTCTCCCTCCACCTCACTTGCAATTCGTGTGGCAGATATTTTCGGATTCTGTCGTACCTTTCGCACAATCACACATTCATCTCTCTGTGAAAATGTCCGTGGCCGTCCTGCACTGCAACGGAGTTCCAATCGGTCTTCTTTCTCGAACCGTTTTATAATGTCGTGAACTGTACTTTTCTTCATGTTCACTACTGCGGCAATTTCCCTGTAGGTTTTCCCCTTCGCGTGATGATAAACGACAAGCTGCCTTTGCTCGGACGTAGAACACTTCCCTCTGCGTCCCATCGTCGACCTGCACAGGCCCGCGATACGTGTTTACTAGCATCGCTATCGTCTCGGGGAAATGTCGGACACAATGCAGTCGCTTCACCCTCTGTGCGTCTCGGAATGAACTATTCTCTCTCGTTGTCCACCTTTGTCCGAATACTTTTGTTGCACCTTCCCATGCCGTTTTCAGGGAATATTACGTAACAGACACATGTCCAACAACAATTCTTCGTATTTGACGAGTGTTTCACTTTGCGACATCGTACCCAGAGTCTCAAATACATTACAAAATGCAATTTCTGTATTTGCTCATGCGGCAAACTGTAACCTTATGCGCCGTTACGTGCTGTCCGAATACTTTCGCGACTGAGTGTAGCTTACATTAACTTGTGATAGTGCAATGTTAATCACGTAAAATGTCAGCTAGACAAATGTATTCCAGAAATTTCATTACTCCACATTAATAACTCTTTGGTGTCGTGAATTTTTTCTGTCAGTACAGTAAGAATAAAGATGGAGTTTGAAGCACAAGCAGACAGCGCCCTCGCGTCGCTTTTTTTCCTCGGAAGGCCGGGCGAAGTAGGCGCGCGCGTAGACAGTGTAACCGGAAGGCGAGCGGCCCGAGCGGTGGGAACTGGGAAGGGCGCAGCGGTCGTTCAACTCTGTCTGCGGCCGAGGGCGCCGCGCCCGCTTTGGCGGGAAACGAGGCCGTGGGCAACAGGTGGCAACAGGGGTGGTCCGCGCGCAGGCGCACACTGCACGCAGTCTAGGTGGTAGCTGCGGGGACTTTAGCCGGCGCACAGGCGTGTGGCAAGCATTAGGGGAGGGAGCTCATGTCGTCTTAACAGCCCCACCCCCCTTTACTCAAAAAACGTTTTACATAATTCTATCAATTTCCAATATTTTCAGCAAACTTTCAGACAATAATTTTCTCGTTGTGGTCTTCAGTCCGAATGCTCGTTCGATGCAGCTCTCTGAAAAATAACTAAAAAATGGTTCAAATGGCTCTGAGCACTATGGGACTTAACATCTATGGTCAACAGTCCCCTAGAACTTAGAACTACTTAAACCTAACTAACCTAAGGACAGCACACAAAACCCAGCCATCACGATGCAGAGAAAATCCTTGACCCCGCCGGGAATCGAACCCGGGAACCCGGGCGTGGGAAGCGAGAACGCTACCGCACGACCACGAGATGCGGGCTGAAAAATAACTGCAACCTATATCCATTTGAATATGCTTATTGCATCAAGACTTGATCACCCTCAATCACACTTCTCCTTCCACTACCAAACTGTGAAGATTCATTGATGCCTCACAATGAGGCATAGCAACCTATTCCTTCTTTTAGTCAGGTTGTGCACTTTTTTTTTTGTCAATGCGATTCAGTACTTTGGCATTAGATATCCATATACGCCTCCAATCTTTGTTCTACACCACAACACTTCGAAAACTTCTGTTCTCTTCTCGTCTGAACCGTCCACGTTTCACTTGCGCCCGAATTATGTGATTGACCCGAAAGCTTCTTAAGTAACAGAACCCAGTATGTTGTCCTCTACGGCGAATGTCCATCAGGTTCAAGGGTATCGTCAGGAGTGCCCCAGAGAAAAGTGATAGGATCACTATTACTTTCTATGTAGTTAAATGATTTGGCGAACACGGTGGGCAGCAGTCTGCGGGTTTTTTACTGATGATGCTTTGATGTACGGGAAGGTGTCGAAGTTGAGGTGACTTACACAGCCTGGGGGATGTTTCCAAAATGATATTTTCACTCTGCAGCGGATTTTGGAAGGTAGGAGACGAGGTACTGCCAGAAGTGAGGCTGTGAGGACGGGGCGTGAGTCGTGCTTGGGTAGCTCAGTTGGTAGAAAACTTGTCCCCGAAAGGCAAAGGTCCCGAGTTCGAGTCTCGATCCGGCACACAGTTTTAATCTGCCAGGAAGTTTCACTATAGCTGTTGTTTTCATAAAACAGCTTTAGGAGTACAGTCCTCTTCACCTTGTCCAAGACTGTTGACTGCCTGCAACTGTAATGCGCACTGATGCACGTGTTTCAACCCTTCGTCGCCGAACCAGTATCTGCGCTTAACAGCAAGTCGTGACACTTGACACTATTAAAGACGCAAATCTTGCAGCATAGTCTGAACATCATACCTATATAAGTTGCGTATCCATACAGGAGATAGTTTCCCATCTACACTGCGTCGAGTACCGAAAGTTTAATGAAAACCACCAAATATTACTCTTAGTGTCGCATTTTGTAAACTAATTTCCTCTGCATCGCCTAATTTAATTCGACTACATTTCACTACCCTTGTTTTGCTTCAGTTGGTGCTCATCTTATAATTTTTTCTTTCGATATTACTCCTTCCGTTCAACCGCTGTTACAAGTCCTAACAGAATTAGAGTGTCACTGGAAAATCTCAAAGTTTGTTTTTTCTTCTCCCTGGACATTAATTCACTTTCCAGTTTCTTCTTGTGTTCTTTTACTCTTTGCTCACAGTTGAGATTGAACAGCATTAGGGATATGCTACAACCTTGTCTCACTTACTTCTCAACTACTGCTTCTCTGTTACGTCCTGTACTTATAACTGTAGTCTCATTTCTGAACGAGTTGTATATAACATTTCGCCTCCTGTGTTTTATCCCCGTTACCCTCAGAATATCAAAGCGTGTTTTCCTAGAAACATTGTCAAAAGCTTTTTCTAAATCGACAACTGTGGGTTTGTCTTTCAGAAACTTCAGAGCCTCAAAAACGACTATAAATTCTGGAATACTGCAGTCTATGTTTTACACAGGAAACTTTCTTTTGCTAGTGGGTGTGCTTGTGAAACTCTACAAAGACATTGCAGCCCATTCAGAATCTGATAGTACTTGCAGCCAACAATAGGCAACACGGGAAGTTGAATACAGCAAGATAGAAAGGGAAGACCCTCCACTAAGAAAAAAACAAATAGAAAAACTGACTTTCTGAAACGGAAGCGGAAACGCCTGAAAGAAACACCATACGCTCACATAGCTATAGTCTGCACAGCTGTGTTCACAATCGCAATGCTAAGTGAAATACTCGTTATGGTGAGTACACACTTCGATTTTATGTATTGTAAATTGTAAAGTAGTAAAGGAGTTTTGCTATTTGGGGAGCAAAATAACTGATGATGGTCGAAGTAGAGAGGATATAAAATGTAGACTGGCAATGGCAAGGAAAGCGTTTCTGAAGAAGAGAAATTTATTAACATCGAGTATAGATTTAAGTGTCAGGAAGTCGTTTCTGAAAGTATTCGTATGGAGTGTAGCCATGTATGGAAGTGAAACGTGGACGATAAATAGTTTAGACAAGAAGAGAATATAAGCTTTTGAAATGGGGTGCTACAGAAGAATGCTGAAGATTAGATGGGTAGATCACATAACTAATGAGGAGGTATTGAATAGAATTAGGAAGAACAGAAATTTGTGGCACAACTTGACTAGAAGAAGGGATCGGTTGGTAGGACATGTTCTGAGACATCGAGGGATCACCAATTTAGTATTGGAGGGCAGCGTGGAGGGTAAAAATCGTAGAGGGAGACCAAGATATGAATACACTAAGCAGATTCAGAAGGATGTAGGTTGCAGTAAGTACTGGGAGATGAAGAAGCTTGCACAGGATAGAGTAGCATGGAGAGCTGCATCAAACCAGTCTCAGGACTGAAGACCACAACAACAACAAGAATTGTGAGAATGGCAAAGTTGTGTGAGTTTGTTGCTATTACCGTCCATAGATCTACATCTACATACACACTCCGAAGGCATCGTGTAGTGTGTGGTGGAGGGTACCTCGTGCCACTACTTTTTTTTTAGTCGTTTCTTTCCTGTTCCACTCGCAAATGGAGAGAGGGAGAAACGACTGCCTATGTCTCCATAAAAGTCCTAATTACTCTTATATTTTCATGGCGTTCCTTACATGAAATGTACGTTGGAGGCAGTAGAATCGTTCCACAGTCAGCTGCAAACGTGAGTTCTCCAAATTTTCTCAATAGCGTTCCGAAAAGATGTCGTCTTGCCTTCAGGAAATCCCATTTGAGTTCTCGAAGCATCTTCTCAACACTCGCCATGTTGATCTAACCTACCGCTAACAAGTCTAGCAGCACGCCTCTCAACTGCTTCCATGTCTTCCTTTATGTATTCCTTTAAGCCGATCGCCGGCCGCGGTGGCTGTGCGGTTCTAGGCGCTCCAGTCCGGAGCCGCGCTGCTGCTACGGTCGCAGATTCGAATCTTGCTTCGGGCGTGGGTGTGTGTGATGTCCTTAGGTTAGTTAGGTTTAAGTAGTTCTAAGTTCTAGGGGACTGATGACCCCATAGTGCTCAGAACCATTTGAACCATTTTCTTTTTAAGCCGATCACGTGGGGATGCCAAACGTTCGAGCATTACCAAGAGTGGGTCGCACAAGTCTTCTATATGATGTCTCCGTTTCTAAAAAGTCGATCATTGGTCTTCCCTGCTACCATCCTTACGTGCTCGTTACGCATACTTATTAAATTTCCGGACGAATGTTTTTAAAATCATGTGATTTTCTGAACTGCAACATCTTGCAAGTTATAAAACAGAATGAACTGGGCACAAATGTGAATAAATTATTAATTTACAGCGAGGTGACAAACGTCGTGGGACAGCGATATGCACACATACAGATGGCGGTAGTATCGCATGCACAAGGTAGTACATTGGCAGAGATGTCATTTGTTCTCAGGCGACTCATGTGGAGAGGTTTCCGACGTGATTATGGCCGCATGATGGGCATTAATAGACTTTGAACACGGATTGGTAGTTAGAGCTACAGACATGGGACATACCATTTCGGAAATCGTTAGGAATTGAATATCCGAGATTCATACATTCAAGTGTGCAAGGAATATAAAATTTCAGGCATTACCTCTCACCACGGATAACACAGTGGCCGGGGCCTTCACTTAACGGCCGGGAGCAGCGGCGTTTGTGTAGAGTTGTCAGTGATAACAGACAAGGGACACTGCGTAAAATATCCGCAGAAATCAATGTGGGGCGTACAACGAAGGTATCCATTAGGTCAGTGCGGTGAAATTTGCTGTTACTGGGCTATGGTAGCACACGACCGACGTGAGTGCCTTTGCTGACAGCTCGACATCGCCTGCACCGCCTCTCCTGGGCTCGCGACCACATCGGCTGGGTTCTAAACGACTGCAAAATCGTACCCCGGTCAGAGGAGTCCAGATTTCAGATGGTAACATCTTAGGGTAGGGTTCGAGTGCGGTGCAGACTCCACATTGTCAATAAGACACTGTGCACGCTGGTGGTGGCTCCATAATGGTGTTGACTGTGTTTACATGGAATGGAGTAAGTCCTCTGATCCAACTGGACCGATCATTGATGGAAATGGTCTGTGTACGGCTACATGGAGACCATTTGCAGCCATTCATATACTTAAAGTTTCCAGACAACGGCGGAATTTTTGTGGATGACAATGCGCCATATCATCTGGCCACAATTGGTTTGAAGAACATTCTGGACAATTCGAGCGAATGAAATGGCTGCCCATCGAACATTTATAGGACACAATCGAGAGGTCAGTTTGTGCGGAAAATCCTGCACCAGCAATACTTCCGCGATTACGGATGGCTATAGAGGCACCATGTCTCATTGTTTCTGCAGGGGACTTGCAACGACCTGTTGAGTCCATGCCACGTCGAACTGCTGCACTTCACCGGGAAAAAGGAGGTTCGACACGATATTAGGAGGTATCCCATGACTTTTGTCACCTCAGTGTATTAAAATATCGTATGTACTTTATTGTCATTATTGTTAATTACCGAACAATCAGTTTAATAAGTCACAGCTGCAAAATACTAACGCGAATTCTGTACAGACGAATGGAAAAACTGGTAGAAGCCGACCTCGGGGAAGATCAGTTTGGATTCCGTAGAAATGTTGGAACACGTGAGGCAATACTGACCTTACGACTTATCTTAGAAGAAAGATTAAGAAAAGGCAAACCTACGTTTCTAGCATTTGTAGACTTAGAGAAAGCTTTTGACAATGTTAACTGGAATACTCTCTTTCAAATTCTAAAGGTGTCAGGGGTAAAATACAGGGAGCGAAAGGCTATTTACAGTTTGTACAGAAACCAGATGGCAGTTATAAGAGTCGAGGGGCATGAAAGGGATGCAGTGGTTGGGAAAGGAGTAAGACAGGGTTGTAGCCTCTCCCCGATGTTATTCAATCTGTATATTGAGCAAGCAGTAAAGGAAACAAAAGAAAAATTCCGAGTAGGTATTAAAATCCATGGAGAAGAAATAAAAACTTTGAGGTTCGCCGATGACATTGTAATTCTGTCAGAGACAGCAAAGGACTTGGAAGAGCAGTTGAACGGAATGGACAGTGTCTTGAAAGGAGGATATAAGATGAACATCAACAAAAGCAAAACGAGGATAATGGAATGTAGTCGAATTAAGTCGGGTGATGTTGAGGGTATTAGATTAGGAAATGAGACACTTAAAGTAGTAAAGGAGTTTTGCTATTTGGAGAGCAAAATAACTGATGATGGTCGAAGTAGAGAAGATATAAAATGTAGACTGGCAATGGCAAGGAAAGCGTTTCTGAAGAAGAGAAATTTGTTAACATCGAGTATAGATTTAAGTGTCAGAAAGTCGTTTCTGAAAGTATTTGTATGGAGTGTAGCCATGTATGGAAGTGAAACATGGACGATAACTAGTTTGGAAAGGAAGAGAATAGAAGCTTTCGAAATGTGGTGCTACAGAAGAATGCTGAAGATAAGGTGGGTAGATCACGTAACTAATGAGGAGGTATTGAATAGGATTGGGGAGAAGAGAAGTTTGTGGCACAACTTGACTAGAAGAAGGGATCGGTTGGTAGGACATGTTTTGAGGCATCAACGGATCGCAAATTTAGCACTGGAGGGCAGTGTGGAGGGTAAAAATCGTAGAGGGAGACCAAGAGATGACTACACTAAGCAGATTCAGAAGGATGTAGGTTGCAGTAGATACTGGGAGATGAAGAAGCTTGCACAGGATAGTGTAGCATGGAGAGCTGCATCAAACCAGTCTCAGGACTGAAGACCACAACAACAACAAACAATTGTTAAAATCCAGGCATCTGTGGCATGTTAAAATTAGAGGTGACAGAAAGTTATACGAGGGTCGCTCCAAAAGAAATGCACACAACTTTTTTTTTAAATCCACCTTTTATTCTACATGTTTGAAAGTTTTACAGTGCGTAGATACATCCCTTAGGAACAATATTTTCATTCCTCCACATAATTTACATCCCTCTCAACTGCCTTACGCCATCTTGGAACCAGCTCCTGTATACCCGCACGGTAAAATTCTGGACCAACCTGTTGGAGCCACTGTTTGGCAGCGTGCACAAGCGAGTCATCATCGTCAAACCTTGTTCCACGAAGAGAGTCTTTCAGTTTCCCAAAGAGATGATAGTCACGTGGAGCCAGGTCAGGACTGTAAGGCGGGTGTTTCAGTGTTGTCCATCTAAGTTTTGTGATTGCTTCCATGGTTTTCTGACTGACATGCGGCTGTGCATTGTCGTGCAACATCAAAACATCCTGCTTCTGCCGATGTGGTCGAACACGACTCAGTCGAGCTTGAAGGTTCTTCAGTGTCGTCACATATGCATCAGAATTTATGGTGGTTCCACTTGGCTTGATGTCCACAAGCAAGAGTCCTTCGGAATCGAAAAACACCGTAGCTCAATATTGCTGTGCCCACTTTCATCACGTAACCTGCCTGCCCACCGACTAACTGTACTGCGATTGACAGCAGCATCTCCATACACGTTTTTCAACCTCTTGTGGATGTTTCCCACTGTCTCGTTTTCACAGCACAGGAATTCTATGACAGCACGTTGATTCTGACGAACGTCAAGTGTAGCAGCCATCTTGAAGACATGCTGTGACGGCACCACTCACGGGAACAGGTTGAACTAAGTTTGAAAACAAGCGGGAAGGATGTATCTACACACTGTAAAAGTTTCACACATGCAGAATGAAAACTGTATTTTTACAAAAATAGTGTGCATTTCTTTTGGAGTGACCGTCGTATTTAGGGGAGGGGAGTAACAAACTGTGAGCCCAAACACAGTCTGCAACCCTGCGTATCCACCTGCAAACAATGCGTGTACATTCTCACTCCTTAAATACCCTGTGCGTGCTATGATTAGTCTAATCTCCTCCTTATGTTCTTATGGGAGTATATTGCCAGGTTTTACGACTGATACTAGTTCTTGGAACTACACTCCTGGAAAATGAAATAAGAACACCGTGAATTCATTGTCCCAGGAAGGGGAAACTTTATTGACACATTCCTGGGGTCAGATACATCACATGATCACACTGACAGAACCACAGGCACATAGACACAGGCAACAGAGCATGCACAATGTCGGCACTAGTACAGTGTATATCCACCTTTCGCAGCAATGCAGGCTGCTATTCTCCCATGGAGACGATCGTAGAGATGCTGGATGTAGTCCTGTGGAACGGCTTGCCATGCCATTTCCACCTGGCGCCTCAGTTGGACCAGCGTTCGTGCTGGACGTGCAGACCGCGTGAGACGACGCTTCATCCAGTCCCAAACATGCTCAATGGGGGACAGATCCGGAGATCTTGCTGGCCAGGGTAGTTGACTTACACCTTCTAGAGCACGTTGGGTGGCACGGGATACATGCGGACGTGCGTTGTCCTGTTGGAACAGCAAGTTCCCTTGCCGGTCTAGGAATGGTAGAACGATGGGTTCGATGACGGTTTGGATGTACCGTGCACTATTCAGTGTCCCCTCGACGATCAGCAGTGGTGTACGGCCAGTGTAGGAGATCGCTCCCCACACCATGATGCCGGGTGTTGGCCCTGTGTGCCTCGGTCGTATGCAGTCCTGATTGTGGCGCTCACCTGCACGGCGCCAAACACGCATACGACCATCATTGGCACCGAGGCAGAAGCGACTCTCATCGCTGAAGACGACACGTCTCCATTCGTCCCTCCATTCACGCCTGTCGCGACACCACTGGAGGCGGGCTGCACGATGTTGGGGCGTGAGCGGAAGACGGCCTAACGGTGTGCGGGACCGTAGCCCAGCTTCATGGAGACGGTTGCGAATGGTCCTCGCCGATACCCCAGGAGCAACAGTGTCCCTAATTTGCTGGGAAGTGGCGGTGCGGTCCCCTACGGCACTGCGTAGGATCCTACGGTCTTGGCGTGCATCCGTGCGTCACTGCGGTCCGGTCCCAGGTCGACGGGCACGTGCGCCTTCCGCCGACCACTGGCGACAACATCGATGTACTGTGGAGACCTCACGCCCCACGTGTTGAGCAATTCGGCGGTACGTCCACCCGGCCTCCCGCATGCCCACTATACGCCCTCGCTCAAAGTCCGTCAACTGCACATACGGTTCACGTCCACGCTGTCGCGGCATGCTACCAGTGTTAAAGACTGCGATGGAGCTCCGTATGCCACGGCAAACTGGCTGACACTGACGGCGGCGGTGCACAAATGCTGCGCAGCTAGCGCCATTCGACGGCCAACACCGCGGTTCCTGGTGTGTCCGCTGTGCCGTGCGTGTGATCATTGCTTGTACAGCCCTCTCGCAGTGTCCGGAGCAAGTTTGGTGGGTCTGACACACCGGTGTCAATGTGTTCTTTTTTCCATTTCCAGGAGTGTATTTTTTGTGGGCAGCTCTGCTTAGCTTCAATATACAAGGTGGTTGTAGTTGAACTTTCAGTGCCTGAGCCAGAGTAGACGGAAAACCATTAACCGTATGGTTACCCAACTTTATAGGAATGATATTCGGACTGTCTGCAGCAGGATTTGCGTTGTTAGTAGTGTTACTGCCTCGACTCGTCGATAGGCGCCGGTGCTGGTATGACGATATAGAATCGAATTACAGCTGCAGACAGCCAACTTGGTCAAGGTGAGCAGGACTTCATTTGCAAAGCTGTTTTATCAAAACAACAGCAATAGTGCCGCTGCTTTTCGCGACGGAGAGGTCCTCTTTCCGCTCCGGGGTTGAAGGACCTAATTCGGAAGTTCGAATTAGCTGGCGATTTGGGAATTACTCCCACGAGAGGACGACGGCCACCTGCGCCACAAATTTTTGAAGAACTTACTGTTGCCGTGGCTGAGAATGCTGGACGTGGAGCGCGATCTTAAAGCAGCGCACGAGCTGTGGCACGACGTCTGAACGTTCCGTGATCCACTGTTCGAAAAGTGCAGCAAACAGCTGTCAAATGGTATTCGTACAGCCTTCACATTACTGACGTTTGCTCCATTTTTCTTTGTGGATCTCGGACCCCGAGAGCCAAGAACAAGCAGCGTGAACGTCACACG
Organism: Schistocerca cancellata; assembly: GCF_023864275.1. Taxonomy (NCBI): domain Eukaryota; kingdom Metazoa; phylum Arthropoda; class Insecta; order Orthoptera; family Acrididae; genus Schistocerca; species Schistocerca cancellata. Next base: position 991,593,580 of record NC_064627.1, on the reverse strand, counting down.
TTACTGTGATCTGCTTCGCTAATATGTGATCCCTGCTCTGTCGGAGAGAGGTGCCTTGAACTGTTTTGATGCACGATGGTCTCCATTTCACGTTGTTCGTGAGATAATTCAGTTACTCTGTAGCTCATTTGGAGAAAACTGAATCACTGGCCGATCGTTCTAAATTATGTGGGCACAAAGATCACCTGATTTGAACCAGCGTAATTTCTAGCTGTGTGGTTACCGTAAGAACAAGGTTTATCAGAAGGACACATGCGGCTACAGATGAGCATAGCGAGGAAGGTAGCCAACATCTCACCTGAGATGTTTCGGGCAGCAGTAGAGCAATCTGTAGTGCAGTTCCAGGCCGTCGTGGAAGCAGATGGTCGTCATATTGAGTAACTTGGTAACCTGGACCTTAAACAAGGTACACAGTTAACAAATGTTACCACCTCATGTGGAAATTAAAAAGCGTTTCTTTCAATCATTTATTCATTATTTCTCCTTCGCATGTCCTTATAAATGTTCCCACAACTTTTCGTTGTCCTAAGATCAGTCGTTTCTCATGGGGGCCTTCTCAAGTACCGAAAGTTTAATTATAACCACCCTGTATTTAAACGACAACGGCCTTGCTGCAGTAGTAACACCGGCTCCCGTCCGATCACCGAAGTTCAGCGCTGTTGGGTTCGGCTAGACCATATGGGTCTGCCGAGCACTGTTGGCAAGTTGGGTGCACTTAGTCCTTGCGAGACCAGCTGAGGAGCTACTCGATGGTCCATCAGGGGCTCCGGCAACGACAACTGACAACGAACGGGAGAGCGGAGTGCTGCCGCATGACCCTCCATATCGGCATATAGTGATGACTGTCTGGAGAGGGTGACACGGCGGTCGGTCGGTATTGTTGGGCCTTCCGAGGCCTGTTCGCACGGAAAGTTGTATTTAAAGGTTGGCCTTGCGCTATCACCAACGGTTGCAGTGTATATTTACAGGTTAGCTGTTTTCGGTCAGGTGTATTAATATGCTAATACCGTTTAAGGACGTTTCCTTAGCGTTCTCGTAAATAATTAGAAATATGAACATTTTGTGACTCGATCGCAAACTGTTTTCTATTAATATCCGACATGGTTTCAGTACCTTATTAATCTTGCCCACCAGGCTAGTCGCGCGGTCTAGCGCAGTGCTTCCAGAGCGGGAAGGTGTGCCAGTCTCCGGTACGAATCTGCCCGGCAGATTAGTGCCGAGCCAGCCCGTGGAAGGTTTTTAAGGCGGTTTTCCATCTGTTGTTGTTGTTGTGGTCTTCAGTCCTGAGACTGGTTTGATGCAGCTCTCCACGCTACTCTATCCTGTGCAAGCTTCTTCATCTCCCAGTACCTACTGCAGCCTACATCCAGATCGGGTTGACGGAGGAGATGGAGAAGATCCAAAGAAGAGCGGCGCGTTTCGTCACAGGGTTATTTGGTAACCGTGATAGCGTTACGGAGATGTTTAGCAAACTCAAGTGGCAGACTCTGCAAGAGAGGCGCTCTGCATCGCGGTATAGCTTGCTCGCCAGGTTTCAAGAGGGTGCGTTTCTGGATGAGGTATCGAATATATTGCTTCCCCCTACTTATACCTCCCGAGGAGATCACGAATGTAAAATTAGAGAGATTCGAGCGCGCACGGAGGCTTTCGGACAGTCGTTCTTCCCGAGAACCATACGCAACTGGAACAGAAAATGGAGGTAATGACAGTGGCACGTAAAGTGCCCTCCGCCATACACCGTTGGGTGGCTTGCGGAGTATAAATGTAGATGTAGAATCTGTTTATTGTATTCATCTCTTGGTCTCCCTCTACGATTTTTACCCTCCACGCTGCCCTCCAGTACTAAATTCGTGATCCCTTGAAGCCTCAGAACATGTCCTACCAACAGCTCCCTTCTAGTCAAGTTGTGCCACAAACTCCTCTTCTCCGCAATTCTATTCAACACCTCCTCATTAGTTATGTGATCTACCCATCTATTCTTCAGCATTCTTCTGTAGCACCACATTTCGAAAGCTTCTATTCTCTTCTTGTGTAAACTATTTATCGTCCACGTTTCACTTTCATACATGGCTACACTCCATAAAAATACTTTCAGAAGCGACTTCCTGACACTTAAATCAATACTCGATGTTAACAAATTTCTCTTCTTCAGAAACGCTTTCCTTGCCATTGCCAGTCTACATTTTATATCCTCTCTACTTCGACCATCATCAGTTATTTTGCTCCCCAAATAGCAAAACTCCTTCACTACTTTAAGTGTCTCATTTCCTAATCTAATTCCCTCAGCATCACCCGACTTAATTCGCCTACAGTCCATTATCCTCGTTTTGCTTTTGTTGATGTTCATCTTATACCCTCCCTTCAAGACACCGTCCATTCCGTTCAACTGCTCTTCCAAGTCCTTTGCTGTCTCTGACAGAATTACAATGTCATTGGCGAACCTCAAAGTTTTTATTTCTTCTCCATGGGTTTTAATACCTACTCTGAATTTTTCTTTTGTTTGCTTTACTGCTTGCTCAATATACAGATTGAAAAGTATCAGGGAGAGGCTACAACCCTGTCTCACTCCCTTCCCAACCACTGCTTCCCTTTCATGTCCCTCGACTCTTATAACTGCCATCTGCTTTCTGTACAAATTGTAAATAGCCTTTCGCTCCCCTGCCACCTCCAGAATTTGAAAGAGATATTCCAGTCAACATTGTCAAAAGCTTTCTCTAAGTCTACAAATGCTAGAAACGTAGGTTTGCCTTTCCCTAATCTTTCTTCTAAGACAAGTTGTAGGGTCAGTATTGCCTCACGTGTTCCAACATTTCTACGGAAACCAAACTGATCTTCCCCGAGGTCGGCTTCTACCAGTTTTTCCATTCGTCTGTAAAGAATTCGCGTTAGTATTTTGCAGCTGTGACTTATTAAACTGATAGTTCGGTTTCCATCTACCTCGGCGAATACAGGCTGGTTCCCCTTATTCCGCCTCAGTTACACTATGTCGGCGATTGCTGCGCAGGTACTGTCTCCACGTACGCGTACACCATAATTACTCTACAACACAAACATTTGGGGTTACACTCGTCTAGTATGAGACGTTCCCTGGAGGGGGGTGGGGGGAGGGGACCCACTGGGGGCCGAACCGCACAAAAACTCTGGGTTCGGCGTGTGGCGGAGGTAAGGTGGGTGACTGCTGTGGTCTGTTGTTGGGTTGTGAACCACTCAGGGCTAGGGCGGGACGAAGCTTCTCCGTCGTTTCTAGGTCCCCAGTTCAATACACAATACACACCTTATCAACCTTCATCAAGTACGAAACGCTTGGCTACGAACAGCACGTCAATGAGTTGGCTGATTCCAGTTGCGTCTGATTAATACTTCAGCAATGGGGCGTCCGCAATGGATGGAAGAAGGTGCCGGGGACTGGGGAGGGGTGAGGGAGGAGAGTGGCAATTGCTCCACCCTGGAATTTGGGGAATTTTTACTCATAATTCTGGCGCATTTCGAGGAATAACTGAGACTCCAAGAAACTGCCGATTTAGCGTAACCGAGCGCGACAGGAAATACTCTGGCCGTAGAAATCGCTACTTAACTTGTACTTGGTTGGTTTCAAGCTGTTGACGAGAAATCATGTAGTTTGCTTGACAGAGAGGCTGTCCTGTAGTTAGGGCGTATGTGAACCTTTACAGAACTGAGCCCAAGGAATCCTCAAACTTTCCCAGTCGCTTGCTCGTACAGCTCTCGTCAAGCTGCACAGAAACACTGGTTCGACACCCAACGCAGAGTACGATGCCAGTTGACAAGATACAGTCTCCTTTCTCACCAGCGGTACATCAACTTCGTTGTTACATTGTATAAGGCTGGCCTCCGTCCCCATTCCCAAGAGCACAATAGTATTTTACTCCTTGTCCCATGGCGAACAAAAGCTGTGATCGCTTGCACAGACTAAATTCAATTTCACATGGCAGAACGATTGGCGTGGACCCTAAAGCAAATAGTCAACTCATATTGTAAATGTGAGTATTTATGCTTAACATGTGGATCTAAATCGAACAGTCATAATAACAAACATGCCATTTTTTGTGCGAGACAAGAGGAAAAGCCTGAAATTTCAAGCTCAAAAAGATATCCTCTCCAGAAGTTGGAACCATATCGATCTCTGTGGGAAGCAACCGAACAGAGAATTCTATAAGCAACTTAGCATCGTTACTTAATGTGTCAGTGTGAGAGAGAGAGAGAGAGAGAGAGAGAGAGAGAGAGAGAGAGAGAGAGAGTGTGTGTGTGTGAGAGAGAGAGAGAGAGAGAGAGAGAGAGAGAAGGTGAGGAGAGGGGGGGTGAGGGGGGCTGAAGAGTCTAGATTTAATCACAGGTTGTTAAGTGTCGAACCTACCGGTCAATTAGATGGTGGTTTAGGCAGATTTACCACATTTATCTTGTCGAATGTTGGGAGTGGGATACAATGTACTTTGTACAAAGAGAAAAAATACTATTCTATTTCTATAACATACATGGTGCAAAACTTTACTCATGCCAGCTGATATTAAAAATATAAGGCACGAAAATAATTCAAGAAATTCGTTAATGTTGTGAGATGTGAAGCTATGTAAGCAAAAATATTGCCCATGGTTGAAAAGTGGAGTTTTGTTATTTCGTGTTTGTCTGAGAAGTATTAATGATATAGTATTCTAGATTTTCTTATTGATATCCCATTGGCTGTCGTCAGATATTCTGGTTCGTTTTCCTCTTTCAGTTTTCTAATTTCAGGGTCGACTCAGATTATTGTTATATGAGTAAAAATAACTTTTTTTAATGTTCTCTTCCTTTATATCCTAAATCGTTGGATGGCCTGCATTTTATTATATAGAAATGTAATTTCGCACCCTTAACTTAGGAAATCTACACTGCAGAGCGAAAGAAACTGGTACACCGGCCTAATATCGTGTAGGGCCCCCTACGAGCAGGCAGAAGTGCCACAACACGACATGGCATGGACTCTACTAATGACTGAAGGGAATTGACAGCATGAATCCTGCAGCGCTGTCCGTAAATGCGTAAGAGTACAAGGGGGTGGAGATCTCTTCTGAACAGGACGTTGCAAGGCATCCCGGATATGCTCATTAATGTTCATGTCTGGGGAGTTTGGTGGCCAGCGGAGGTGGTTAAACTCAGAAGAGTGTGCAGGAGCCACTCTGTAGCAATTCTGGGGGATGTCGCATTGTCCTGCTGGAATTGCTGAAGTCCGTCGGAATGCACAATGAACATGAATGGATGCGGGTGATCATACAGGATACTTACGTACGTGTCATCTATCAGAGTCGTATCCAGACGTATCGGGAGTCCCATATCACACCAACTGCACGCGCCCCACACCATTACAGAGCCTCCACCAGCTTGAACAGTCCCCTGCTGACATGCAGGGTCAATGGATTCATGAGATTATCTCCATACCCGTACACGTCCATCCGCTCGATACAATTTGAAGCGAGACTCGTCCGACCAGGCAGCATGTTTCCAGTTATCAACAGTCCAATGTCGGTGTTGACGAGCCAGAGGAGACGTAAAGCTTTGTTTTGTGCAGTTATCATGGATACATGAGTGGGCCTTCGGCACCGAAAGCCCATATCAATAATGTTTTGTTGAATGGCTCCGTGGCTCGGACGCTGACAGTTGTTGATGGCCGACCACTGAAATTGGCAACAATCTGCGGAAGGGTTGCGCTTCTGTCACGATGAACGATTATCTTCAATCATCGTTGGTCACGTTCTTGCAGGACCTTTTTCCGGCCGCAGCGATGTCGCGGATTTGATGTTTTACTCGGTTACTGATATTGGTTCAAATGGCTCTGAGCACTATGCGACTTAACTTCTGAGGTCATCAGTCGCCTAGAACTTAGAACTAATGAAACCTAACTAACCTAAGGACGTCACACACATCCATGCCCGAGGCAGGATTCGAACCTGCGACCGTAGCAGTCGCTCGGCTCCAGACTGTAGCACCTAGAACCGCACGGCCACTCCGGCCGGCGATTACTGATATTCATGGTACACTCGTGAAATGATCGTACGAGAAAATCCCCACTTCATCGCTACCTCGGAGATGCTGTGTCCCATCGCTCGTGCGCCGAATATAACACCACGTTCAAACTCACTTACATCTTGATAAGCTGCCATTGCAGCAGCAGTTACCTATATAACGGCGCCGGTCACTTGTCTTATATAGGCGTTGCCGACCGCAGCGCCGTATTATGCCTGTTTACATATCTCTGTATTTGTTATACTAGTTTCTTTAGCGCAGTCAGAAGTGAGCGTGTTTTGTACAACATAGCAATGTTATTTTCTGGATTTTTTAATCATTAAGATGTAAATTACTCAAACCTGTTCCTCCTCACACGTCACCTTACTCTAGAAATACCAGTGTCATCAAAGGCAGACCAGTGGTGTTTCGTGTTTCCATGATGGAGCTTGTGTAACCCATAAATAAATTAATTCCCAAAAAATGACAACTCGTTTTCCATCATATTTAAATTTTTTCTCTTCCCTGTTTCATAAAGATTACTCTGGAACATTGTGTCTTCCATGCCACTAAACAAAAATAAAGACACATGTAGCTGAGAGGCAATTTGAAATAATTCGTGAGGTGTGTACCGTCTATGCAACTAATTGAAGGCAGTTTCTTTATTGCTATACGCGTTTCGCTTCTTCTATTTGGGAAGCATCATCAGCGGCGATTCCCAGAGCAGTTAACCCATTTGTGTGATCCTGGAGATGTATTCGTTAGTTTTCATGCTCCAGCTGGCCGATTTCTGGCGTTCTTTCATCCACATTTGTGACATCGCATATACCACTCGCACTTTCCATTTTGTGATCAACACAAAAGTGGCTGAAAGAACTCCAGAAATCGGCCAGTTGGAGCATGAAAACTAACGAATACATCTCCAGGATCACACACACGAGTTAAGAGCGCTGGAAATCGCCACTGATGATGCTGCCCGAATAAAAGAATCGAAACGCGTATGACAATAAACAAACTGGCTTCAATTAGTTGCATAGAGGGTACACACCTCCACGAATTCAAAGAAACTAAGGAAAAGACGGAAAACAGACAAAAATAACGATCTGAAATAATTTTTCTACAAGACCTGCAATAATAAAACATGAACTGAAATATTACTACAGTTGTCATAGTCGGAACTGGCTTGTAGCCTAATCCATGAATTGAAGAAGAATAAGCCCGCATAGACTGAAAAAAGCTTTACGACCAGGAAAGTGAAAAAATGTACCTTCACTCTATCTGTACTCAGAGTTCCTTGCTTCAGTGCAATTGTTTTTCCACTCTGTATCAAAGTTAGGGTGATTTGCACGTTGAAGTGGTAGGTGCAGACGGCGCAATACTCAGAGGCATCTTTATATGAACCGGTAAGTTTATTTAACAATCTGCTTCTTGCAAATTGCACGAAAAAGCTTTGTCAAAACTTAACACTGGCGTCATCTTCATCTTTGACGTCAGTGATTTATGAAGTAAACTCCTGGAAATGGAAAAAAGAACACATTGACACCGGTGTGTCAGACCCACCATACTTGCTCCGGACACTGCGAGAGGGCTGTACAAGCAATGATTACACGCACGGCACAGCGGACACACCAGGAACCGCGGTGTTGGCCGTCGAATGGCGCTAGCTGCGCAGCATTTGTGCACCGCCGCCGTCAGTGTCAGCCAGTTTGCCGTGGCATACGGAGCTCCATCGCAGTCTTTAACACTGGTAGCATGCCGCGACAGCGTGGACGTGAACCGTATGTGCAGTTGACGGACTTTGAGCGAGGGCGTATAGTGGGCATGCGGGAGGCCGGGTGAACGTACCGCTGAATTGCTCAACACGTGGGGCGTGAGGTCTCCACAGTACATCGATGTTGTCGCCAGTGGTCGGCGGAAGGTGCACGTGCCCGTCGACCTGGGACCGGACCGCATCGACGCACGGATGCACGCCAAGACCGTAGGATCCTACGCAGTGCCGTAGGGGACCGCACCGCCACTTCCCAGCAAATTAGGGACACTGTTGCTCCTGGGGTATCGGCGAGGACCATTCGCAACCGTCTCCATGAAGCTGGGCTACGGTCCCGCACACCGTTAGGCCGTCTTCCGCTCACGCCCCAACATCGTGCAGCCCGCCTCCAGTGGTGTCGCGACAGGCGTGAATGGAGGGACGAATGGAGACGTGTCGTCTTCAGCGATGAGAGTCGCTTCTGCCTTGGTGCCAATGATGGTCGTATGCGTGTTTGGCGCCGTGCAGGTGAGCGCCACAATCAGGACTGCATACGACCGAGGCACACAGGGCCAACACCCGGCATCATGGTGTGGGGAGCGATCTCCTACACTGGCCGTACACCACTGGTGATCGTCGAGGGGACACTGAATAGTGCACGGTACATCCAAACCGTCATCGAACCCATCGTTCTACCATTCCTAGACCGGCAAGGGAACTTGCTGTTCCAACAGGACAATGCACGTCCGCATGTATCCCGTGCCACCCAACGTGCTCTAGAAGGTGTAAGTCAACTACCCTGGCCAGCAAGATCTCCGGATCTGTCCCCCATTGAGCATGTTTGGGACTGGATGAAACGTCGTCTCACGCGGTCTGCACGTCCAGCACGAACGCTGGTCCAACTGAGGCGCCAGGTGGAAATGGCATGGCAAGCCGTTCCACAGGACTACATCCAGCATCTCTACGATCGTCTCCATGGGAGAATAGCAGCCTGCATTGCTGCGAAAGGTGGATATACACTGTACTAGTGCCGACATTGTGCATGCTCTGTTGCCTGTGTCTATGTGCCTGTGGTTCTGTCAGTGTGATCATGTGATGTATCTGACCCCAGGAATGTGTCAATAAAGTTTCCCCTTCCTGGGACAATGAATTCACGGTGTTCTTATTTCAATTTCCAGGAGTGTATAATTGGGAATGACCTCATACGAAAGTTCAATTTCTGCACCAATCAAAGGTCGAAATTAACCACTAGTATCACGATTTTTTTCCAGCTGAGTGAGGTAAAGTAGATAGAACATGAAAGAGATTATATTATGCTGCTACAATAAAGCGTTCGCACAGCCTGACGGTACTCACAGGTCCACTTTCTATTTTCTGTTGCATGTCATTTACTTATAACGTAGTGCTCCAAACTATCGTTAAAAACCAAAGAGAGTAACTGCTTACAATAGATCATTGGACAGAAGCTTCAATAAACTGCACTCAAAGCTAGGCAACACTGTGAAACCAAGCACGTGCAGTCTTCTGTTTTCGCAGCAGTGTGCGAGGAAGGGTTTCCGCGCTCTGGAAAGCAGAGGTCTACCTACTACGAAGTAACATATTTAAAACTGTAGAGCGGCGATACAGTAACGTACCGATTGGGTCTCTGTATATAAAACTGAACTGTGAGACAATTATGCGAGTAAGAACTTACTGGTACTTCTGAGTACCGTCAGGCAAAAATAAAACGTGAACAGTGAGGATCCTGACACACTTCCCTGTGGCACACCTTAACTTACCTCCGTATTTATTGAAGACTCTCCATCCAAGACACCATTCTGCGTCTTCTCTGACAAGAAATCCGCGGTCCAGTCACAATTTTAGTTTGATACCTCATACTTTCGTTAGTGAGATGGGGTGTGACTCTGATTCTAAGTCTCAACACTTTTCAGAAGTCAAGAAATACTGCCTCTACTTCAATCTATAGCTTTCAGTTTATCATCATTTTGTGGCAGGCTAGTAACATCAGATAACGTAGCATCATCAGAAGAGAATGACATTTCGCATGGAAATAATGTCTTCACCTCATCCTTCGTCCTATATGTGCAAGACTAGACGTACAGGCGAAGTAACGCTCTGAGGACTGGCTGCGAGTCAAAACATGGATAGCTCATTTGGTCAGAGTACTGCTCGGCATAGGGAAGTTTATGGAATCGAGTCCTGGTCCGGAGCACACACATTTAATCCAAAACAGCGCACACTCAGCTGCAGAGAAAAAGATTCATTCTAGATCCATTCACTTACATGCACCACACAGAGACGGTTTATCCATATAGCACACGCCATGGGCTCCTCGCTGTCAGGGAACCGGCAGACTTGGGGAAAGTGGAGTATTAGCAGCTTTGACTTGAAATTAATTTAGATTTTCCGTGGTTTTCCTACATTACTTCAGCCAAATGCCAGGACGGGTCCTACCTTAACTCTACAGCCGACTGCCTGTCCCATCCTTGTCGAACTAGACCTTTAGGCACAAGTACGAAAGTGCCTGTATATATGAATTACGTTATTGTTAACACGTTTTTAGTAAGTCACTTTCTTGTCTGTTTATCTGTTCGGTACACATTTTGCAATTGATTTAAATCTACCTTCTCCATGAACTACAGCCTTGAAATTTCCAACAAACCTGAAAAGTGGATGACAATGCAATATTAACTCGCTTTCTTGTCTGGTGCATGGACGAGGGCACTTTGTTTCTCTGTCTGAAAGTGGTCAAACTTTTGCAATTGAATTAAAACTAACTTCTCGATGAGCTAGAGACTTGAAATATTGTACGTAGCTCAGAAACTGGATGATAATGTAAAATTAATTCGCTTCCTCGCCTAGTGTGTGGCGAAGGGTATTATGTGTGCCGTTGCTATTTCCCACCTCCTGTTCCCGTTGTGGAATATTGTTTGATAATAACGATTGCTTGTAAACCTCTGTGTAGTTAGGATCTCACTAATTTTTATTCTCACAGTCTTTTCGCGAGCTATACGTAAGAGGAAGCAATATATCAGTTGACTCAGTGAAAGAGAAACCGAAATAAATGAGAAATGTACCACATGCCTTGTATTCTCATCAATATATTTCATATCGATTGAAAAATTTCACACACATACAAGATTAAAAACCAGAAAATATTTTTAAAATCATTTTTTAATGTAACACGTTTTGAAAAAGTAGTGCAAATATAAAAGTAATAATTCGTCCTAGTCCCACACATTTTCCTAACCCCACGCAGATAGTCTTGAAAATGTTTGCTAATAAGTTTTTTGTAGTTATGACAATACTCTCGTAAAATTTACATCGAAAACGTGGGGCGCATGCAATAGCTAGTAGTAAGGAGTGTAGAGAGTAGCTATCGTAGAGATAATTCGTAGGGCAGTTCACAGCATTTGCAGAGCAATACTGTCAGTGACTTAGCTGAACTACTCATGCATATTGCCACAGCTATTAAAAACTCACAAGCACAAATTTTCAGTACTACCTGCAAAGGGTTAGGAATCTCTATGGGACCAGGAGAAATTATTTTATATTTTTAAGCCCGTTTTAATAGTGTTATATTTAAAATACTGTTTTTTAAACTGTCTTAAATTTTAATACCAAAGTATGTCCAATTTCTTACAAAAAGTGATCTATAAATGAATAAAAATTGTGTTATGCAGACATTCCACTTGTCCCACGCTAAAACCATTGCGCAATACGATGGTGCATTATCAGAAGAGTGTACATGTTCTGAGCTTCTGATGTGGTGGGGATAACTAGCGCTGATGCGCGTGCGGAAGTGAAATGGCCCGGCAACTGTAAACGTACTCCAAAGTTGAAGTACTTGGGGTGGTATGATTTTTGTGGGCTCAACGTTTAAAGTACACACAGAATCACCGTGAAATTATGGCGGTTTGGACCAAATGCAATGTTGCATCTAGCAGTAGTGAATTTGGTGTCAATTATTAACTGTGGAGCTATCAAGTGTGCGTTACTGCCGTTGTGTCAAGGAAACGCATGTAATATGGATTGTGTTAAGACAAACTTTTATGATAGTAATGCATATTCTCCATTTGGTTGGCTCATATTTGATGAATTTTTTTATCCATTACTGCTCAAGATACGGCTAGGAGGAGGAGATATTTCAAGGTCTGAATAGACTCAAACTGTCAAAAGGAATGCATCGCAAAATCAGAATCATGTATAACAAGTGCCTGATTTGTGTTATAACAAACTGCAAAAAAAAAAATCATAATGGTTCAGAACAGATAGTGGGGTTCGAGATAGAGGAATTCAGCAAAGAAGTGTGCCCTCACCACTGCCCTTCAGTGTACACTATGTGGTCAAAAGTATCCGGACACCTGTCTGAAAATGACTTACAAGTTTGTGGCGCCCTCCATTGGTAATGCTGGAATTCAATACGGTGTTGGCCTACCCTTAGCCTTGATGACAGCTTCCACTCTCGCAGGCATACGTTCAATATGGTGCTGGAAGGTTTCTTGGGGAAGGGCAGCCCCTTCTTCACAGAGTGCTGCACTGAGGAGATGTATTGATGTCAGTCGGTGAGGCCTGGCACAAAGTCGGTGTTCCAAAACGTCCCAATGTGTTCTATAGGATCCAGGTCAGGGCTATGTGCAGGCCAGTCCATTACAGGGATGTTATTGTCGTGTGACCACTGGGCCACAGGCCGTGGGTTATGAACAGGCGCTCGATAATGTTGAAAGATGCAATCGCCATTCCCAAATTGCTCTTCAACAGTGGGAAGCAAGAATGTGCTTAAAATATTATTGTAGGCCTATGCTGTGATAGTGCCATGCAAAACAACAAGGGGTGCAAGACCCCTCCATGACAAACACTAACACACCATAACACCACCACCTCAGAATTTTACTGTTGGCACTACACACTGTAGCGGCACCACCATTTAGGATAGGGAAAGTTAGTTTTGTGTGATATTCTGAGCCCAAGTTACAGCCAGGTGCGGGCTGGATTGGTGAGAGTTACGCATAGCAGCGGTTGCAAAGGAGAATAGTGGACACAGGGCGGTCAAACCGCTGAAAAGAGTAAGTGCTGCAGTTCGCATGTCGCACGATACAGGCAGAAGGGGCCCACTGGCGCAACCCAGGTGTTGTGAGTATGTGACTCGGAGCTGTGCATTAGCAAAACAGAAGTGCACAGCCACATATAAATAGGTGCTGTTTTCTAATGAGAATCATTCAAGTGTGGCAGCTTTCCTGGATGGCAGGGGGTATCACACCGTTGGGCTACATGCAGCAACAGATGGGGCGCCAGCGTCCCAGGCCACGGCGGGTCATTGGTTCGACCCTCTGAGGCCAATGCGGGGTCTGCAGCCAGCCAGCGGCGGGCCACACTTCGGCTCGCTACTGCAGGCAGTCGTCTCGGCTCCTGACACATGCCGGAGACATCCCGAGGCGAGGGCTGTAGATTTGGATACCGGATCACAAGCGCTTGTTTGTCACCGCGATCTCAGCCACGCTGGCGAGAAGAAGGACGCAGCTGGCCGCCCGCGGCTCACACCGATCAGTGTCGAGTTGGCAGGGACGCAGACTGCTGAGCCAACTCCTGGCATCCTTCCAACGCCGCACTCCGCTGGCGTACAAGGCCGACACACAGCACATTGCACTGGGTCGCTGGGAAGGTGGCCTCAGCATTGTGGGACCCTGTGATGCGGACTGAGGTGAACGGGGCGCTGCAGTTTCAAACAATAAATCATTTGGAAAGCTTGGACAAGTTTTAATACAGCACCTCCTGGCACCCATCCACTACATTTGGTGTCAGAATAGCGGACGTTTGAGCCCACCACCTGCTGTACAGTCAGAAGATCTGGTGAGGGCTGGCAAAATTGTTCTTTTTGAGTGTTGGTCGCTTTCGTTTTGTTCTTTCGAGTATGGCTCCTGGCAAGTCACATTTTTAGACGTTTTGCTTGGGCATATTATTTTGTTGTCAGAGTAAGTGTTAGTATGTTTAGGGAGTAACATTGTTTTTATGGCATTTAATCACTTTTGTATTGGTTTGAGTATGGTGTTACCGAGTACGATGATACTGAGGTGTAGGAAGTCTGGTTATTCTTAATTGTTTTTTTCTTTTTTTGGGACTAACTGGAAACGAAAGCAACACAATGGCAGAGTCAAGGACGCAAGGTGTGTCGGAACCAGAAGCGGTGGATTTTGATAGAAAAGGTAGCACAATTGACAGCAGACAATACGCAGTTGAGAAATGAATTAACATCTAGAAGTGAGTGCGAAACTGCATCTGATCAGTTGTTGTTGCCTAGGGAGCAGGAGATCGATCCAGCCGCCGTGAGTTTGTTTATTCCGTTTTCTGTCAAGGCATCTGAGGATGTGCACTCGTTTGTGGAGGACTTGGAAATTTCAGCTGTCATGAATGGTTGGTCTGATGAACAGTTGTTACATGTAGCCAAGATTAGATTAACGGGTGAAGCGAAGACGTATGTAAGGTGTTGTGAGGCCTTAAGGAGGGCAGGACAGTTTAAGCAGTTGAAGGAGGGGCTTTCACAAAGGTACAAGAAACAGAATAGCGCTCGGTACTTTAGGGAGAGGTTGAGTACAATGACAAAGAGACAGGGGGAGATGGTAGAGAAATTTGCAGACAGGATAAGAGAAATTAACGAGTACACTTACGAGCTGGGTCAGAGCGATGAAGCGAATAGTGTTCTGTTGCAGGAGGCCGAGAAAAGAGCACTTGATGTATTTCTGAGAGGGTTACAGGCGCATATGTCACGGAAAGTGCGTGATGGTACTCCGAAATAGGCTATTTGTATTCGGCCATTCAGCTGGCAATTCAATGTGAGGAAATAGACGTGGGAACAGGGGTACACGAGAGGCAAACAGTGTTTACAACGGGTATAAAATGCTATAAGTATTGTTGTACAGGACATGTGCAGAGGCAATGTACCCAGTCACCGAGGAATAGAGGAAGGGGTGGAAATCATCAGTGTGGAGGATGGAGAAATGGAGATAGGAGAGGTGGACAATCGTTAAACGGCAGAGGGGGCCCCAAGACCCACCTAAGGGAGCTCCCGTTTAATTTCAGTGCTACGAATATGTATGCAGAGGTGGAATGTTCAGTGGCTGGATCCATAGGAACTAAAAAGTTTAAGATTTTGTTGGACACAGGAGCGCAAGGAATATAATGGGACGAAGGGAGCTAGATCCACCACGTTATAGGTTGCGTGGAATGGGGGATAAGGAGGTCACGCCTTTGGGGTAGGTGACAGTTGACTTTCGAATAGAGACAGTCCGATTTAATGCATTCATGGAGAAAGTACCATGGGTAAGCGAGGGCTGTGACATGACCCTAGGAGTAGATTTCTTGCATCAACATCATGCCAAAATTGACCTTGTACAACGAACTGTGGAACTTGGTTGAATGTTATTTCCGCTACGGGAAACTGTTGTCAATGCAGAGCTGTTGCGAGGGGCGTTCAACGTGATGAACAAACCAATTAAGCATTAAGGCTTAATTCGCATGAGTGTGTGTCTAGTGGCACCGGGAAATCGCTTTGGGTAAGTGTGGAGTCGAATCTACCTGTGGGTACAGTTTGTGTTGCTGAACCATTGGAGGATAATGAAGATTTGGGTTCACTGGGTTGTTTTGTGAAAAATATTGTTGTACTCGTACAGGAGAGGACGACGGGCGAGTAGTTCCCGTGAACGTGGATAATTTTAGCGCTGTAGACGCGAATTTGAGAAAAGGAGTTTTAGTAGCAAATTTGGATGTGCCAGATGACGAAGACTGGTGTTCGAGAGGTAGGCGAAGCGATCAACCACTAACTGCCGATAGAACTGCATTGCGTGACAAAATTAAGCATTTGAAAGGAGGAGAAAGAGAGCATATGGAAGAATTATTGTGGTAATTTAAGGATTTGTTTTTTCCACAAGGGCCGTTACCAGCAACTCCATTAGTTCAACGTAGGATACCAACAGGGAATAAGCACCTGTTTACCGTAAACCATACAGAATACCGAGGTATTTGAGCCGATTGTGGAGGATTTCATTGATCAGAAGCTTGCGGACGGTATTATAGAGCATAGTAATAGTTGCTGGGGAGCAGGCATTGTCGTGGCGCCTAAAAGATCTGCGGATCGAACTAAGAAATACAGGTTCCGTTGTGACTACCGATACCTCAATAATAAGACAGTAACGGACGCATACCCCATTCCAAACATATCGGAGACTTTGGATCACTTAGAACAGTGCCAGTACTTTTCTACAATGGATTTGACAAGTGGTTATCATCAGTTAGAGGTGGCTCCAGAGGATCGTCCAAAAACTGCTTTCTCTACACCTGGAGGACATTACCAGTACATCAGAATGTCATTCGGTTTGAAAAACACTATGACAACGTTTCATAGATTGCTAGACAGTGTCTTGAGGGGTTTGAAACCACGGCAGTGTCTGGTCTATTTGGATGACATTATAGCGTTTTCAAGTAGTATGGCGCAACATAGACAGCAGTTAAGGGAAGTCTTTATTAGGTTAAGAGCAGCTCGTTTGACGTTGAGCCTGGAGAAGTGTCATTTTGCATTAGAAGAAGTAAAATATTTGGGTCACATTATCAGTAAGAACGGAGTGTGAACGGATCCAAGGTTGGTACAAGCTGTAAGGGATTTTCGGGAACCGAAAACAGTTAATGAAGTGCAGTCATTCATCGGAATCTGCAATTTCTATCGAAAGTTCGTGAAGGGTTTTGCAGATTTAGCACAGCCTTTGACGCGATTGTTACGGAATGGTGTGGAATTTGGACAGAAGAGTGCCAGAAAGCGTTTGAAAAACTGAAAGAAGTGTTAACATCAAGTGCGGTTCTTGTGTTTCCAGATTTTGAAAAGGAATTTATACTACCTTGCGATGCATCGAATCAAGCATTGGGATGTGTTCTTAGTCAGGAAATTGATGGGAAAGAACATCCTGTAGCCCATGCATCTAGGAAGTTGAATGCAGCAAAGAGGAATTACTCAACAAAAGAGAGGGAGATGCTTAGCGTTATCTATTGAATCACATATTTTAAATGTCATTTATATCGGAGAAGATTTCGGGTAGTGACAGATCATGCTGCGCTGAAGTGGTTGTTGGGGTTGAAGGATCCGGCCACTAGACACGCTCGATGGACTGTGAAGCTTAGTGAATTCGACTATAAGGTGGTGCACAAGCCTGGGAAGAAGCACGGTAATGCGGATGCACTAAGTAGGAAGGTGGC
Source organism: Schistocerca cancellata (assembly GCF_023864275.1). Taxonomy (NCBI): domain Eukaryota; kingdom Metazoa; phylum Arthropoda; class Insecta; order Orthoptera; family Acrididae; genus Schistocerca; species Schistocerca cancellata. The sequence goes on along the minus strand of NC_064627.1, from coordinate 991,576,599 downwards.
AAAAGTAGAAGTCATAGGTTATGACCTAGTGGTATAGCAAAAATTACAGGACGCAGATAACGATTGTAAATTGTATGGGACACAGCCACAATTTAATTTGTACGACGGTCTTCTGTGCAGGGAAACGAAGTTAGGGTCAAGGGTAGTAGTGCCAGCGAAGCTGAGGGATGAGGTTTTAAAGGAAGCACATAATCACGTGTTATCTGGTCATGGAGGGTGCAGAGCGACGAATAGGTCAGTGGCGGAGAGATAGGTAGGTAGGTAGGTAGGTAGGTAGGTAGGTAGGTAGGTAGGTTGGTTGGTTGGTTTAGATGCGGGAGAAGGGACCAAACTACGAGGTCATCGGTCGCTTGTTCCTAATAAAACTATGCCACAAGTGTGAGAACAAAACGGACGAAACATAACAAAACGGACGAAACATAACAAAACGGAAAAAAGGAAAAGCCACAAGAACGAAGGGAAGGCAACGAACACTAAAAGGAACAAAAGAGGACAAGGAAATAACAGATACACGCTAGAAACAGAAGACAGTAAAACATGAAAGTACATTATAGTGGCTGGACAACCACGAGAATAAAGAGGGAAAGCCAGTCACTCTGCAACACATTAAAACCTCCACCCTAAAAGCACTAGCGTGGAGGACGCAGAGGGACGAAGGACATGTGCTACAAGCTACATCGAAGTACAAAACCCACTCTCTCGGATAAAACGTAAAACTAAAGCTGCTGTAGAGGCATCTTCACCCAACACCGAAGGCAGGGTGCTGGGAAAGTTAAAAGTCTGCCGCAGAGCGGCTAAAAGTGGGCAGTCCAGCAAGAGGTGGACGACTGTCATTTGGGAGACACAGCGACACTGAGGGGGTCCTCGCGATGGAGTAGGTAACCATGCTTTACCCACGTATGGCCAATGCGGAGCTGGCAGAGAACAACTGATTCCCTGTGAGAGGTCTGTATGGAAGACTTCCACACATTCATAGTCACCTTAATGACACGCAGTTTGCTGTGCGTGCTGTTGTGCTATTCCATCTCCCAAAGCCGGAAAACCCTGCAGTGTAAGACAGAACGCAGGTCAGCTTCTGAGATGCCTATCTCCAGAAGCGGTTTCCATGCCGCTTGTTTGGCCAGCCTGTCGGCAAGTTAGTTGCCGGCGATTCTGACGTGTCCTGGGGTTCACACAAACACCACGGAATGACGGGATTGTTCCAGGGCATAGATGGACTCCTGAATGGACGCTACCAGAGGGTGGCGAGGGTAGCACTGGTAGATAGCTTTTAGGCTGCTCATTGAGTCAGTACACAGGAGAAATGACTGGCCAGGGCATGAGTGGATGTGCTCAAGAGCACGAGAAATGGCCGCCAGCTCTGCAGTGAAAACACTGCAGCCAACTGGCAAGGAGTGCTGCTCAATATGTCCTCCATGAACATATGCGAAGCCTACGTGACCAACAGCCATTGAGCCGTCGGTGTAAACCACTTCAGAGCCCCGGAACACGCCAAGAGTCGAGAGGAAGTGACAGCAGAGAGCGGAGGGGTTAACGGAGTCCTTAGGGCCATGCAAAAGGTCCAGACGAAGCTGTGGCCGAGGCATACGCCATGGAGGCGTACGTGAACGGACCACAAGTAGAAGTGGAGAGAAGGGACCGCAAGTGAACCGCAGTCCTTAGCCTCGATCTGCGCCGCCGATGCGGGAGATGGACCACAGCGGGCGGGAAAAGGGGACGGTAATTCGGATGCTCAGGGTAACTATGAATGTGTGCTGCATAGCTGGCGAGCACTTACGCACGTCTGATCTGCAGTGGAGGGACACCAGCCTCCATCAGTTCGCTGGTCACCAGACTCGTCCAAAAAACCTCCTGTCGCTAATCAAACCCCACAGTGGTGCACAGGGTCGAGTAAATGCAATGCTGAAGGCGCTGCCGAACCATAAACCAGACTCCCATAGTCAATTCGGGATTGGACAAGGGCTCTGTAGAGCTGCAGCAATGTACATCGATCTGCACCCCAATTGGTGTTGCTCAGGCAATGGAGGGCATTGAGGTGCTGCCAGTAGTTCTGCTTAAGCTGACGAAGATGAGGGAGCCAAGTCAATCGAGCGTCGAAAACCAGTTCTAGGAACTGATATGTCTCCACTACAGTGAGTGCTTCGTCAGTAAAGTAAAGTGCGGGTTCCGGATGAACGGTACAACGCCGACAGAAGTGCATGACGCACGACTTTGCAGCTGAAAACTGAAAGTCGTGGGCTAGAGCCCATGACTGCGCCTTGTGGGTGGCTCCCTGGAGGCGCCGCTCACCAACTACAGTACTGGAGCAGCAGTATGAAATGCAGAAGTCGTCTGCATACAGAGAAGGTGAGATGGAGGGCCCAATAGCTGCTGCTAGACCGTTAATGGCAACTAAAAATAGGGAGACACTCAATACAGAGTCCTGCGGGACTCCATTCTCCTGGATATGGATGAAACTATGGAAGTCACCAACCTGGACATGGAAAGTACAGAGTGACAAGAAGTTTTGGATAAAAATCGGGAGTGGTCCTCAGAGGCCCCACTCATAGGATATGATGTCGCCAAGTCGTGTTGTATGCTTTACATAAGTCAAAAAAGACGACAATCAGGTGCTGCCGTCTGGAAAAGGCTGTTCAGATGGAAGACTCGATGGGCACAAGATTATCAGTGGCAGAGCGACACTGGCGGAAGCCGCCCTCACATGGAGCCAGCAAGCCACGTTACTCCAGGACCCAACCCAACTGCCGACATACCATACGTTCCAGCAGCTTACAAAGAACGTTGGTGAGGCTGATGGGCCGATAGCTATCCACATCAAGCGGGTTTTTACCGGGTTTGAGCACCGGAATAATTGTGCTCTTCCGCCATTGCGATGGAAAGACGCCATCGCACCAGAGCCAGTTCAACAAGTCGAGATGTTGTCGCTTGTAGTCAGATGAGAGATCTAGTTGTGGGTATGACCAGGCCCAGGAGCTGTGTCGGGGCAATGTGCAAGGGCACTGAGGAGCTCCCACTCTGTAAATGGGGCCATTATAGGATTCACTGCAGCATGTAGTGAATGAGAGGATGTTCCCTTCCAGCCGCCGTTTGAGTGTGCGAAAGGTTGGGGGGTAATTCTCCGATGCAGAAGCTCGGGCAAAGTGCTCGGCAAAGTGCTCGGCAAAGTGCTCGGCAAAGTGCTCGGCAAAGTGCTCGGCAAAGTGCTCGGCAAAGTGCTCGGCAAAGTGCTCGGCAAAGTGCTCGGCAAAGTGCTCGGCAAAGTGCTCGGCAAAGTGCTCGGCAAAGTGCTCGGCAAAGTGCTCGGCAAAGTGCTCGGCAAAGTGCTCGGCAAAGTGCTCGGCAAAGTGCTCGGCAAAGTGCTCGGCAAAGTGCTCGGCAAAGTGCTCGGCAAAGTGCTCGGCAAAGTGCTCGGCAAAGTGCTCGGCAAAGTGCTCGGCAAAGTGCTCGGCAAAGTGCTCGGCAAAGTGCTCGGCAAAGTGCTCGGCAAAGTGCTCGGCAAAGTGCTCGGCAAAGTGCTCGGCAAAGTGCTCGGCAAAGTGCTCGGCAATCGCGATTGCGCCGCTACATAACTCGCCATTTATGGTAACAACAAGGACAGCTTTTGGGGCCTGGTACCCAAAAAAACATTTGATCTCTGCCCAGACTTGGGAAGGTAACGTGTGGCACCCAATGGTGGAGACTTATCTCTCCCAACACTCCTTCTTCCGTTGACTGATAAGATAGCGAACACGGGCACGGAGCCAGTTAAAGGCTATGAGGTGCTCCAGGCAAGGGTGCCACTCATGCCACTGTAGAGCTTGCCGACGCTCCTTAATTGCTTCAGCGATTTTCGGCGACCACCAAGGGAGTGCCTTACACCTCAAACACCCTAAAGAGCGAGGGATCGCGTTTTCAGCTGCAGAAACAATTATGATGGTCACCTGCTCAACCGTCACATCGATGTTACCATCTGGGGGAGATTCAGCAGTGACAGCAGAGGTGAAAGTTCCCCAGTCTGCCTTGTTCAAAGCCCATCTGGGCAGGCGTCCGTGTCCCTGACGCTGGGGCAGTGACAGGAAGATGGGGAAGTGGTCACTACCACACAGGTCGTCATGTGCTCTCCAGTGGATAGATGGGAGAATTCTGGGCTGCAAATTGATAAATCAATGGCCGAGTAACTACCAAGAGCCACACTGAAATGTGTGGCGGCCCCAGTATTTAAGATGCAGAGGTCGAATTGCGACAATAAAGTTTCGAAATCTCTGCCTCGGACAGTAAGCAATGTACCACCCCACAAGGGGTTACGGGCATTAAAATCTCCCAGAAGTAGGAAAGGTTTAGGTAGTTGATCAATCAATGCATCAAATACATTCAGGAGTACTGCACCATCTGGAGGAATATATACATTGCAAACAGTTATTTCCTGCGTCTTTCTTATTCTGACGGCCACAGCTTCAAGAGGGTTTTGAAGGGGCACACGTTCACTACAGACCAAGTTTAGGACACGAACGCAAACTCCACCTGACACTCGATTATAGTCGCTACAGTTCCTGTAATATCCCTTATAGCCGCAGAGGGCAGAGGTCCGCATTGCTGGGAACCGGGTTTCCTGGAGGGCAATGCAGATAGCAAGCTTAGCAGTTGCCGTAGCTAAGACACGCGGTGGAAAAAACCACCGCAGTTCCACTGGATGATGACATCGTGGGACTGGCAAGGCATGGAACATTCAATGAGGCAGTTTACGCCTCAGAGGCACCTGCTGCCACCGATTTATTGCCTGAGCAGTCTATATCCGTTGTGTGAGTGTCTGGCGAGATCTACGTCCTCAGCCGACGCCGAAATCTCCACCTGATCCTCAGATGCAGAGGTCGTAGGTAGTGGTGGTGTGGGTGCCACCGCAATTTCCTTGATCTTCGGAGTTTTCTTTTTGGATTTCTCTCGCTGCTCCTTGGGTTTCCCTGGCTGGGAGGACTTCACTGGCTCGATCTCCGGGACTGAGGATGGGTGTGAAACCCTATGACCAGCTGCTTTTGGGCTCTTCAGACACTGGCGGGTGTCATCTTTCCCACTAGAAGAAACCTGGGAAGGGAGTGACCCAAAGGACCCCTTCCTAGCGAGAGAAGCTGAAGAAGACTTAGGCTTCTCTGGCTTAAAAGTGGGGACGGATGTCCCCGATGGTTGGGGAGGTGTTGCTCCCAAAGTAGGTGGTGCAGGAGCAACAGGGAGGGAGTTGCCCCCACCATCAAGGGGGCAGGTGTAGTCTTCTGGCTCTGAGAGGTAACCTGGGTTTGGGAGCTGATGGCACCAGAACTGTTGTAGTGGTGGCATAAGACGATGTCATACACCCGGGATGCAGGCATTCAAATTTTCTCTTTGCCTCAGTGTAGGTCAGTCGGTCCAGGTTCTTGTACTCCATGATTTTCCTTTCTTTCTGGAGAATCCTGCAGTCAGGTGGGCAAGGCAAATGGTGATCTCCGCAGTTGACACAGATGAGGGGCAGGGCACATGGAGTATTGGGATATGATGGACACCCGCAATCTCGGCGTGTGATGCTGGAAGTACAGCAGGAAGACATAAGGCCAAACTTCCAGCACTTAAAGCACCGCATATGGGGAGGGATATAGGGCTTTACGTCACAATGGTAGACCATCACCTTGACCTTCTTGGGCAATGTATCACCCTCAAAGGCCAAGACGAAGGCACCAGTGGCAACCTGATTATCCTTTGGACCCCAGTGGACACGCCGGACAAAATGTACACCTTGCCACTCTAAATTGGCATGTAGCTCATCATCGGATTGCAAAAGAAGGTCTCTGTGAAATATTATACCCTGGACCATATTTAAGCGCTTATGGGGTGTGATGGTTACAGACACATCCCCTAGCTTGTCACAAGCGAGTAACCCCCATGACTGGGCAGAGGATGCTGTTTTGATCAAGACTGACCCAGATCTCTTTTTGGACAAGCCCTCCACCTCCCTGCACTTGTCCTCTAACTGCTCAACAAAAAACTGAGGCTTCATCGTCATGAAAGATTTCCCATCAGCTCTCGAACATACAATATCAGAGTGAATAAGATCCGCTGCCATCCTTAGCCTGACATTCCTCCCATGGTGTGGGCAGGGAGGGGAACGATTTGGGGTCGTACTTCTCTGCATTGACTTGAGCTCATGATTGCTTAGAGACTGCTGGTGTTTCACCACCAGAAGAAATGATGGACTGCGCTTCAGCACGTTTTATCCGCCCTGATGCCACCCACTCCAACCAGGGGCCCTCTCCAGCGCCCCCCCCCCCCCCCCCAGCCGCAGCAAAGGCCACCTGGCAGGATGGCCATTGCTGGGATTCCCGATGACCCAGGGGCATGGGCATCTACCTCTTGGCATACGTGGGGAGTTAATGGTGCAGGCATCAGCAGAGCGATCCCTGTGTGGTCAGGGGGCTACAACCAACAGGGTACATGGCGGCCCCACCACAATGGACTGGCTACTGTACTGGATATCAGGTGCAAAGAAGTCCATGTTCATCGTCGACACAGAAATCGACACTGCATATTGCATGATGGAAAACGCACCCAGGAAGGTGTACTCACCCAAGAGATGGAGAATAGGCAGAACTACAATGTGATGATGAGAAAGTGGGCTAAAGATCTCAATGTATGATGGACACAATGCACCTTGTAAGGCACCCTTCCCCAATTGGCTCGCTCTTCGCGAAAATTTTGAAGAATGGACGTCAAACCCTACAGGGGACCATCACATAAAGGCCAAAACGTGTGAAACTCCTTTTAGTAGCCTTGTACGACAGGCAGGAATACCTCAGGCCTATTTTAACGCCAGACGCGAAGGGGGCGGAGAGGTATTGGTGGAGAGGTAGAAAATTATATGTGGATCAGTATGTCAAGAATTGTGTACCATGTGGGCAGAGAACAGATTTGAGTCAGAAACAGATACAGCTACAACAATTATCAGAAGCAAATGTCCATTCTCTTTGCTGGGGATTTATGTCTTAGGACCTTTTAGGCGAACACCATCGTGGAACAAATTCATTCTCACAATAATAGATCATTTTTCGTGGTACATGGAGATGGTGGCTATGCCAAATCAACAGGCAGCAATGGTCGCGCAAGCGTTAATAAACAACTGGATTTTGAAGTTTGGTGTACCAGAGACAATAATTACTGACCAAGAGACCAACTTCATGTTGGATTTAATGAAGGAACTGTGTAAATTGTTTAACGTAAAGAGGTTGAGGACGAGCGCGTTGCATCCACAGGCCAACGGATGAACAGAACGGGTACGCAGAACAATCGGGAAGATGCCGAGTTTTTATGTGGATTCTCATCACCATCACTGGGATGAGTATTTGAAGCATATTCTATGCACATACAATGCAAAAGTCCATACAAATACCGGTCTGTCTCCATATGAGGTAGTGTATGAACGAAAAATGCCGTCGCCATTTGATTTAGTGAAGCACAGAAAGGAAGGACGGGTGAATCTGTACGTCAATTCGCAAGCACAATGCAGGATGTTTGGAAATGGGTACAAATGGCGAATACAAAGGCTCTGGAAAGGCAGAAAGACACAGTGAAGCGGAAAGGAAGTTTCCCGCAGTATAGATTGGGGCAATGGGTAATGCTGTCCAGCCCCTAAACGCAAAAAGTGAAAACGAAGAAGTTCCTCACGAGGTATCAAGGGCCATACCAAGTTGTTGAAACCACATCTCTCACTAATGTTAAGCTTCAGCTGCCAACTAGAATAACGATAGTACACATTGGGCGGTTACGGATGTGATTCCAGGCGTGTCACAGGAAGGAAAGAGGAAGAAAGAGAGAGTGAAGAGAGGTGCTAAGCACAGAGAAAACCAGGAAGATAGAGTGCAGCATTAAGTACCGTATGCTTTGCGATCGAGACAGTAGTAGAGTATTTGTAGTTTTTTTGTTTTTTTGTCATGTATCATTGGGTTTACATAGATTAATTAGGCATTGTATTTTATATGTGTTGTCGAGTATTGTGAGTCTGATGCGACAGCAATCCTTTTGAAGAGGGAGGAAGGATGAATGTGATCCCTATCCTAAGGTCACTGAAAAGGGAAGTGTATCGTCTGACATATGTGGAGTGTTGTGGGAGGAGAAATCAAACGCAGTTCTGGAGAAATAAGTACATCAGAGTAAATTTTGCGGCAAAGCCGTAATAAACATGTGTTGAACAATGTCAGAGTCGCACAATTTCCTGTTTAAATTTTTAGTTATCGACAGTGCTCGGTCAGGAAAGTCGTGTTTATTGCACCAGTTCATATAATGTAAATTTAAGGATGAAAGTAGCCACACAATCGGTGTTGAGTTTGGATCAAGAATAGTGAATGTTGGAGGAAAATCTGTGAAGCTACAAATATGGGACACATGCACGGTGCAGTTATTTTTGGCCAGGGGGGGGGGGGGGGGAAGGAATGGACTGTCCAAGGGACGTCGTGGAAGCAAAATTGAGCTTGCAACAGGTTGGGATGCATTGGATCTCCTCCACCTATGAGAATTTGATAGTAGTAGCAAGTTGTTCTGAGATGGGATTATTTTCAGAAGCGAAACGTATAGAGCTCGAGGGTAGCAGAATTTTAATCAATGGAACTAAGTGTAGCATAATAGGACCAACCTTCCACCTGCCAGCGTCAATTTCAGGAGTCACATAATTGAATGTTACGCAGCCACAGCTGTACTGGCCAGAAACCACTTTAGAGTTTTGCCAAGGCAGAATCTGACTTTGTTAAATCAAATTCTGAGGCCAGATCTGTTGAGATCCATGAACCAGTTCATTTTAGAGTAGGAGGGACGCGTATCAGCCAAACAGCTTGTGCAATATGTCGCTCAGTATAGGGAAAGGCATCAGCAAATAACGATCATTTTGAGAACCTCTGTGCCAAGTTTCATAGCAGTCTTAACTATGTTGTGTGTTGTTTTCTTTCTGATCGGGCAGAGAGCTAATTCCAAGAGCGAACCAAGGGTAGTCCAAGTCCCAGTAGATTGGATACCGAGGGTGTGAGATGAGTAGGTAAGGGGTTGATCGAGCAGTGGTCATCCAGTAAGGAATTTTTACGTTTTGTTTCACGTCATGGTTTTAAGAGGGAACTAGACCACATTAAGTTTTCTAGTAGTAAGGAAATATGCCATAGGTGCCGACCCGAACAAGTCAAGGGTTACTTAAAGGTCGACCTGGAACCGGGTCTTTCCAAAGAGGGGAATAATGTAGCGGTACCGTTTAGCATAGGGAAAGTTAGTTTTGTGCGATGTTCTGAGCACAAGTTACAGCCAGGTGTGGGCCAGATTGCAGTGAGTTATGCATACCAGCAGTTGCAAAGTAGAACGGAGGACATAGGGCCATCGAACTGCTGAAAAGAATAAATGCAGCAGTTTGCATGTCGCAAGTTACAGGCAGAAGGGGCCCACTGGCGCAACCAAGGTGTTGTGAGTATGTGACTCTGAGCAGCGCATTAGCAGGAAAGAGGCGCACAGCCACATATAAATATGTGCCTTTTCTAACGATTCATTCAAGTGTGGCAGCTCTCCTGGACGGTGGGGCATATCACACCACTGGGCTACATGCAGCAACAGATGGGGCGCCAGCATCCCAGTCCATGGTGGGTCATTGGTTCGACCCTCTGAGGCCGACACGGGGTTCGCAGCCAGCCAGTGGCGGGCCACTCTTTGGCTCACTACCGCGAGCAGTGCTCTCGGCTCCCGACACATGCCGGAGACTTCCCGAGGCAAGGGCCACAGATTCGGACACTAGATCACAGGCACTTGTTCGTCACCACAATCTCAGCCACACCGGCGAGAAGGACGCAGCTGGCCACCCGCGGCTCATACCGAGCAGCACTGAGTCGGCAGGGACACAGACCACTGAGCCAATACCTGGCATCCTTCCGACGCTCCACTCTGCTGGCGTACAAGGCCGACACACAGCACATTGCACTGGGTCGCTGGGGCGGTGGCCTCAGCATTGCAGGACCCTGTGACACTGACTGAGTTGAACGGGGCGCTGTAACTCCAAACAATAAATCAAGGAAGAGTTTTAATGCGGCACCTCCTGGCACCCATCCACTACATTTGGTGTCTTTCCGCTTGATTTGGTCATCCTGATACATTCAGTGGCAGGTGACATTCACCGGGCATTCGCCATACCCACACCCTGCCATCGGATCATCACTTTGTGTATCATGATTCGTCACTCCACACAACGTTTTTCAACTGTTCAATCATCCAATGTTTTTGCTCCTTAATTCAAGCGAGGCGTCATTTGGCATTTACTGGAATGATGTGTGGTTTATGGGCAGCCGCTAGACCATAATATGCAAGTTTTCTCACCTCACGTCTAACATTCATAGTACTTGTAGTATATCCTGATGCAGTTTGAAATTCCAGTGTGATGGTCTGGATAGATGTCTGCCTATTACACATTACAAACCTCTTTAACTGTCTGCGACCTCTGTCAGGGAACAGACGAGGTCGGCCTGTATGCTTTTGTGCTGTACGTGTCCCTTCATGTTTCCACTTCACTATCACATCGCAAGCAGTGGACCTAGGGACGTTTACGAGTGTTGAAATCACGCTTACAGACGTATGGCAAGTGACACTAATCACCTGACCACGTTCGAAGTCCGCGAGTTCTGCAGAGTGCCCCTTTCTGCTCTCACACAATGCCAAATGACTACTGAAGTCGCTGTATGGATTACCTGGCGGTAGGTGGCAGCACAATGTACCTAATATGAAAAACGTATGTTTTGGGGGTGTCCAGATACTTTTGATCACATAGTGTAATTTGTGACTGGATTGAGGGTATCTTGGTAGGGAGGACGTAGCATTCATGGAGAGTCATCGACAGAAGTAGAGGTAACTTCAGGTGTTTGCAGGGCAGTGTAGTGGGTCTTTTTCTGTTTGTTTTGTATATTAATGATCTTGCTGTCATTATTAATTGTAACCCCAGGCTTTTTGCAAATGATGCAGTTTTCTATAATGAAAAACTGCACAAATATCGATTCAGATGTCGATAAGGTTTCAAAGTGGTGCAAAGATTGGTAACTTGCCTTTAATGATCAGAAATTTAAAACTCTACACTTCATAAAACGCAAATAAGTAATATCCTATAAATACCAAGGAGTCACATTGGAATCACTTGATTCAAACAGTTATCTGGATGTAATAGTCTATGGACTTACAAAATGGAATGATCAAGCAGGCTCAGTCAAAAGTGAATCAGTTGTTAGATTTTGGTTAATTGGTATGAAACAGAACTGCGGAAATGAATTCAATCTACCAAGCAACCTGCATACAAAATACTCATGCTACTCTTTCTAGAATAGGGATAAAATGTGTGGAACTCATGCTAAATAGAAATAACACGAGATATTGAGCATACACATAGAATAGCAGCATCCATTTCTCCTACTGAGTTTTTGCACGTTTTTCTCTAAATCCACGCTGTTACTTTTACTTTATTACAACAGTTATTGTACACACCTAATACCGAGCGAGGTGGCACAGTGGTTTGCACACTGGACTCGCATTCAGGACAACGATGGTTCAATCCCACGTCCAGCCATCCTGATTTAGGTTTTCTGTGATTTCCCTAAATCGCTTCAGGCAAATGGTTCCTTTGAAAGGGCACAGCTGACTTCCTTCCGCATCCTTCCCTAATCTGATGAGACCGATGACCTCACAAAATTAGCCCAACCCACGCCTATTATTGCTATGACTCTCTTATGACAAAAGTACTTTTAATGTGCATGTAGACGTTTAGTATGAAAATAGTTCTTTTTTGATAAGATGTTGGGAAAGCTCTTGTAGGACAGCAAGATGTGCAGCACTAGGCTTTTGCTTAGAAATACACTCTTGGAAATGGAAAAAAGAACACATTGACACCGGTGTGTCAGACCCACCATACTTGCTCCGGACACTGCGAGAGGGCTGTACAAGCAATGATCACACGCACGGCACAGCGGACACACCAGGAACCGCGGTGTTGGCCGTCGAATGGCGCTAGCTGCACAGCATTTGTGCACCGCCGCCGACAGTGTCAGCCAGTTTGCCGTGGCATACGGAGCTCCATCGCAGTCTTTAACACTGGTACAATGCCGCGACAGCGTGGACGTGAACCGTATGTGCAGTTGACGGACTTTGAGCGAGGGCGTATAGTGGGCATGCGGGAGGCCGGGTGGACGTACCGCCGAATTGCTCAACACGTGGGGCGTGAGGTCTCCACAGTACATCGATGTTGTCGCCAGTGGGCGGCGGAAGGTGCACGTGCCCGTCGACCTGGGACCGGACCGCAGCGACGCACGGATGCACGCCAAGACCGTAGGATCCTACGCAGTGCCGTAGGGGACCGCACCGCCACTTCCCAGCAAATTAGGGACACTGTTGCTCCTGGGGTATCGGCGAGGACCATTCGCAACCGTCTCCATGAAGCTGGGCTACGGTCCCGCACACCGTTAGGCCGTCTTCCGCTCACGCCCCAACATCGTGCAGCCCGCCTCCAGTGGTGTCGCGACAGGCGTGAATGGAGGGACGAATGGAGACGTGTCGTCTTCAGCGATGAGAGTCGCTTCTGCCTTGGTGCCAATGATGGTCGTATGCGTGTTTGGCGCCGTGCAGGTGAGCGCCACAATCAGGACTGCATACGACCGAGGCACACAGGGCCAACACCCGGCATCATGGTGTGGGGAGCGATCTCCTACACTGGCCGTACACCACTGGTGATCGCCGAGGGGACACTGAATAGTGCACAGTACATCCAAACCGTCATCGAACCCATCGTTCTACCATTCCTAGACCGGCAAGGGAACTTGCTGTTCCAACAGGACAATGCACGTCCGCATGTATCCCGTGCCACCCAACGTGCTCTAGAAGGTGTAAGTCAACTACCCTGGCCAGCAAGATCTCCGGATCTGTCCCCCATTGAGCATGTTTGGGACTGGATGAAGCGTCGTCTCACGCGGTCTGCACGTCCAGCACGAACGCTGGTCCAACTGAGGCGCCAGGTGGAAATGGCATGGCAAGCCGTTCCACAGGACTACATCCAGCATCTCTACGATCGTCTCCATGGGAGAATAGTAGCCTGCATTGCTGCGAAAGGTGGATATACACTGTACTTGTGCCGACATTGTGCATGCTCTGTTGCCTGTGTCTATGTGCCTGTGGTTCTGTCAGTGTGATCATGTGATGTATCTGACCTCAGGAATGTGTCAATAAAGTTTCCCCTTCCTGGGACAATGAATTCACGGTGTTCTTATTTCAATTTCCAGGAGTGTAAATACTCTTCTACGATATTGGCCAGGAGAGTACATTGCTAAAAATATAAGCTTTTAAATTCACTTTTGTCAAAAGCAGAAGCAGAAGCTTGTAACTCGTTGAAAATCGTCCAATCAACCAAGGCGTGTTCTTTTTTTCCATGACAGGTTATTGCACCTAGCTGAAAACATTAAAATTAGCATTTTCTGGAACATTGTTATGAAGAAATAAACTGTGATGTTTCTTGATCACATTCAAATAATATTATCAGATCCTAAGCACCAAGAGGAAGCCATTGTTCTGTGAACAACTACCCAACAGGTTTTCGTGGAATGGTTGGATACCACACTTCCCCTACTGCAAACACAAAAACATTACGCTATCATGAAATGCCTGCTCCTAGATTAACAAAATTGATTCGAATATTTAAGTTAAAGTTAGATTTCTCTGCACTTTAGTGAGCTAGTTCACTCTCTTGACTGATAATACATCTTTCGTAATGGATGAAACGCCAGGGAAACCTTGAAATCTCTGCTAACAGTGATTTTGATGATATTTTCAAATGGTTTAACTGGAGTGGACTCTTATTCAATGTCAATAAAACTCGTTATGTACAATTCCATGTGCACAGAAAGAAGAGGATATAAAGTGTAAGGACAACATATACAGCAAGCGAACTCTAAAGTTTTTTGAATGTGTACCTAGACAGCAAATTAAAATGGTCTAACCATACGTCAGATTAGAATGGGGGGGGGAGGGGGGGGGAGGGGGAGAAAAAGAAACAGCATTTTGCTCCTTTTGCTTTACACGTAATTGCATCAGCTACACATAAGGATGGCCGTCAGAGTTGATTACTTTGGATATTGCCATGCACTGGAAAAAAAATTAACTGTTCAGAAGAGAACTATACGGATCATAAGCGGTGTGTATCCGAGCACTTGTGCAGGAATCTGTTCAGAAACAATGTTTTTGCAAGGACATCTCAGTATATCTTCTCTCTTGCCTGTTTCATTAACACATTCTCTTCAAAGCCAATAGTGAATATCATAGCAACAATAAAAGTTCAAAAGAGGACTTACATGGTAACCAGTCAAGCTTTACCCTTTTATAGAAAGAAGGAAACTATTCAGGCTACAAAGTTTACTATGCTCTACCTAGAAACATGAAAAGTCTTGCTTGAAACACCTAAATTCAAGATCAAATTGAAGGGGTACCTGACACAAAATTCATTCTGTTCAATTAATGATATTTTTTAGTGCAAATGAGCAAGCATTTTTGTGTAGTTGAGTGAGTTATTTAATGCTAGCATAAATGTAGACTATTTTTAATATGAATGACATTCAATGTGTGTATAAAAATTATTTCTGTTCATGTATTATGATGTAGCATTAGTTGCTATTATTTTATCATGAGTGAACCACATTGTGCTCTACTGTATTGTAAATATTGTGATAATACTGACATTCCATATCCTAGCAAAGCAACTCTTTGCTATTGGGGTCAATGGAACTTGCAATAAATAATTAATAAAAAGCTCCTGTACAAATTGTACCGTTATTGTACTGTGAGGTGCCACTTATGGAATGTCCGGCATTGTTGTCAGCATGAAACTCCATATCGCAAAATTCGATATTTGCTCAGAAAACTGTCTGGTAATATAATGTGGTCTTGGAAAGTTAAATGAATATCAGACTCCGGTAGACTTCATGATTTGGGCCAGTTTGAAGTCACTTGGGAACTTAATGCTGAGTGTTCAACAATATGTAGTCCCACTTACATTTATTTGACTACATTAAGCACTAAAAGTTGCTACACACTTTGATTTTTTAATCATTATTTGACTGACACAGTAAAGCATACACATTAGTCAAAACACAAACAGCATGTCACAACTGACTTATTAGTTGCATTCATGTAACAATGGAAAATAATTGTTTAGAAAAGTAAATAATTAAACCCTATTCCATGTTCTGTCTTTTTCTAGGAGTGTTAAGATTGTCACACATTTGAGGCAACTGCTGCCTCCATTCATTCAAGCCGAAGTGTTACGAGTTGATGCTACTAGTCAGCCTCAATGTAGTTTCCAAATGGCTACCAGCATTCGTCTGGCCACTGGTAGACTGGAAATGTGCTTGACACTTTATACACTGACTTACATAGAGCAAAATGCCAGTAAGGCCTATGGATTTTGAAAGCTAGAAAAATCTTTAAGCCTTTCACAACTGAAGTAATAATTTCCAGATCCTTATACCTACATCAAAGGTTTCCACAATTCTTTACAGGTGACTTAACATTCATCAAAATATTCTGTTGTTTTTGATGCTCCGTAAGAATGATTACTTTTTTAAGTATCTTAAGTTCACAGAACATCATTTATTGATTTGGTTAAACAGCTCCACATACAAGGCATATGTTTCATCTCTATGCCACATAAAATCCTTTTGCAAATATATTATTCAAACTGAAGAAAGCAATCTGAAAACATTACACATGCATCAAGACAATTACACTCTGATTAATGAAAATTTGTGCCATACACAGGTTTCAACAAAGATACCTTGCTTTAAGCGAGTGATCATTTTTACCATTTCCTCAGTTCAACAACATTCCATGCTCAAAAATGTGATTTTGTATGATAAGACTAATGGTTATTCCATACATATTTCAATCACTTCTTCATGTCAAACTTGATCATATAGGTCACCATTTCCTTTCTTACTGATGGTGACTGGTGTACAAATTTCTCTGCCTGGTAGCAAGTTATTTAAACTATCAACATCATATATTAGACTACCTTAGGAGTCCTAATACCACCTTCTTCGAAGTTTGTAATCTATATTGGTGGTGTGTGAAATTCATATCATGCTAGACTAACAGGGGACACATGGTACAAAATTATGCATAGGAATGCATTGCATATTGTTACTGGCCTGTTCAGATTTAAGGTACCGGTACCGTAACATGAATCTTTAAATGCTGCAGTCACACAGACTGAAGGAAAGGCTCGATATATCACAAAAACATACATACAGAATTTGAAGAACCAGTTTTGAGAGTCCTTATGCATCCTAGATATGACTTTCAGGACTTACGATTAATAACAGTGGACAAAGAGCTTGCAGTAACTTTTTCCCCAACTGTGTACTTTGAGTGTAACAGTAAGATACCTTAATATATGCTTCAACAAAATAATTTATCACACAGCTGTCAGAATATTTTACTTACTAGAAACAAGTAATCATGTAGTCATCTTTTTACAATTTCAGTAGATTTTTTATGTTTGTTTAACTTGTCACATCACATTTAATTGTGCCCGCACTTAGAGTGTTTGATTTATAACTTTTGCCTTGACTGAAACAGAACACCTAGCAAAACTATCTTCACATTCCTTTTCATTCCTCTAATTCTCTCTCAGCAAAGATAATTACTGATTGTTCCAATGACTGGTTCAGGCTGAAAATTTTTAATCATATAAGGGAGTATTATTATTTTCAAAATGGTACTTAAAGACAATGGTACTTCCATATCTTGTTCACAAACAAATGGCATTCACGTTGCTCAAAATGAAGTTTAAACCAATGCAGATCACTCACTCATAAATTAATAATATGTAGTTTTTAATTTTCAGTGCCCCTGTAGACACCCAGATCCTTAAAAGATGCAAGGTCACTACATTTCTTACCAGTAAAAAGATTCATGAGGCCTGAACATGGAGGTAGGGGGGGGGGGGGGGCAGGGGGCAGGAGGAGAGAATGAAATAATAGGTCCTATGCGAATGGTACAATTTACTGATGACATTGATATCCCTAGTGGAAGTGAGAAAGAAATGCAAAACCTATTCAATGGAATGAGCAGTCTAATGAGCACATAGTATGAGTTGACAGTAAAATAAAGAAAGATAAAAATAAAGAGATCAAAACAGATGAGATTACCGATAAACTTAACAGAAAAACTGGATAGTTGAAGTGTAGGACTTATGGTGCCATGAAAGCAATGCATGATGCACTAAGTGAAGAGGAGATAAGAAGCAGACCACCACAGGCAAAGAGGGCTTTGTTACTGGCAATTCTTATGGGTTGTATGGGTGTGATACAAGAAACTTTTTGGTTCCTGAAATTTTGTCCAGAGCTGTGATGGACATCTGCAGAGGTGCTCATGGCACCTACAAATACGTCCAGTACAACTCTGTACAAAATGTCAGGAACCAAAAGTTTCTTGGACCACTGCCATACAACCTGGAGGACTCGTCAAAATAACTAAGCCATCTGGATGGGAAAGCCTTCATTGCATGGAAAGCAAGCTTTCCTTGCTAAAAAGAGGTCTACTAGCATTATACATAAACATTAACTCAAGGAAAAAGTTTCTGAGAATGTATGTTTGGTGGAATACATCATTATACAGAAGTGAATCATAGACTATGGGAAAGCAGAAAAAGAAAAAGAGTCAAAGATTTTGAGATGTGGTGTTACAAAACAGTGGGAAATATAAGATTTCATTAGTAAGAGAGAAATTGTGGCTTATGAAGTATACAATGATCACTAAGGCATGTCTAATAGTTCAAGTTGAACAAGGTCATTAAAAAAAAAATAAAAAAATAAAAAAAAGGGGGGTCTCTCCTAAAAGGACACCCACCTGTAATACAATTACAAAAGCTAAATAATTTTTTTAAGAAAAAGGAGGGATGGGTGTATGATTATACACAGAGTGCTTGTGTTTTATTTAGGCAATGAAAATAAAAGTAGGCTCAGGAAACATAAACCAAAAAGTTCAAACATTTACGCAACTGATTGACTATTTTATGTACCTTTACATTAATTAAAAAACTAAAGAAATACATCAGCAATAGAAAATGAAATTTATATGTACAGATAAAAAAAAAATCTACATGCTACACCATGGTAGGAGAAAACACATAAAAGAGTGTAAACTCTCAGAGCCGATGGCTCCTCCTGCTGGTGGAGAGGCTGGAAGGGAAAGGAAGAAGGATGGAGGAAAATAACTGGTGAGGTTTAGAAAATGGTTTGAGTTATGGAAAAGCCACCCAGAACCTCAAGTCAGAGGAATGAGATGGAAAGACTGAAGGTAGTTGAGCCACCCCGAACCCAGGGTTCTGGACAACTTTTCAATAGCTCTTCCCATTTCCTAGACCTCACCAGCCCTTTTCCTACACCTCTCTTTCCTTTCTGACAGAAAACACCACTGACTCTGAAAGCTCCAGAGATCCTCCTACCACCGCTTGGTGAGTAGATTTATTTTTGGATATTATATTTTCGAACACTGAACTATGGAAAATCGAAGATGGAAATTAACAATATTATGAAAAGGGTAGTAGCTACTCCATCCCTTTCATAATATTGTTAGAACTCCTTAAAGCAGCACAGTCAAAACTCCGAGATATTGGTAGTGATTTTTGACAAATTTGTACTTTGTGGCAACTAGTCAAGGAGTATTTTAGAGAATTGGTTTAAAAAGTTTATTTCAAAGACCCAGTCAAATCTTCACAAGTTCTCTCCCAGAGTAACTTACTCTGTGCCTACGTGACACAGGCTGTCTGTCTTTCAAAACTGAGGCAGTTCTGTACAGTTAAAGCTGCTGACAAGAGACACCCTGAAACCTCTGCTGAAACTGCTAGTGAATTCACTCCATTGGTTTTAGCCAATAGCGTGCATGGGATACAGGTCACATGTGTGGACACTGGAGTGTTCTGTGGTGAGGAACACAGTTACCTACCTACCTACCTACCTCTCCCCCCTCCCTCTCTCTCTCCCTCCCTCCCTCTCCCTCCCCCTCCCCCTCTTGTAATCCAGACCTCGAGCAGAATGGATGTCTTTTCGGAAGGTAGAGCCTCTGGCTCTGCTTTTCACGACTGGCCACCAACGTAAGTTAATATGAACCGCTTCCCCTTCCGTTGCCCATTCCAATTAATTGTTCAACCTCCTAGACTGGTCTAAACCTGCTAACTTCCAACCCTAGGTGCGCCCCTTGTACACCATACATTGAAATATATCCTCCTTATTGTACCTAATTTCCTGTTTTGTCATTTAACGGCAACCCTGGATGGCCCACTCTCAAGTCCTGACCACTCAACCTCCTGCACACTGTCGTCACAAGGCATATATAACAACCTCCTCCCCCTTCCCTGCTCGTATACATTAACAAATGCCTTAGAGGTGACAAAGCCCTAAAGGGGTGGAAAAAGGCAACAATTACATCAATATTTAAGAAGGGCAACAGGAGAAATTGTGCAAACTATTGTGATGCCATCCGTGGTGAGAGTCTATGGCCGTAACCTAAAAAAGAGGATAGAAGAAGAAATAACTGAATCTAAAGAACAAAATGAATTCAGATCTGGTCGCTCCTGTACTGATGGAGTATTTACCCTCAAAAACCTAGTGGAGGAAAGGGCAGCAAGGGGCCTTACGAACCACCTCATCTTTGTAGACCTCCAGAAAGCTTATGACACAGTTCCACAGAACAAGCTATGGACAAATCTAATTGATAATGGCGTGTCACCGAGCTATGTGAAAGCTGTCACTCTCCTCAATCAAGGTTGCACGGCAATGGTAAAAGTGAGAAATCAACTATCTCAAGAGTCTGAAGTGACAAAGGGACTACGCTAGGGATGCACACTCAAGCCTACACTCTAAGATCTACCATGGGGAGGCACTAAAATCCTGGGACAGGAAATGTGGAGGAATGGGTATCCCCATAGACAATGAACCATTGTTCACTTCATTTTTTGCTGACGACCAAGCATTAGTAGCTGGAGATGAGGAAGATGCAAATTACACATTCCGCCAATTAAAAGAATAATATGAAAAATGGGGTCATGTCATAAACGTATCTAAAACAGAATATCTAAAAGTGGGAGAAAATGCTGTTAATGATTTACAACTCAGTACTAATACTGTTAAAGGGTGTCATAATTTTAAGTGCCTG
Source organism: Schistocerca cancellata (assembly GCF_023864275.1). Taxonomy (NCBI): domain Eukaryota; kingdom Metazoa; phylum Arthropoda; class Insecta; order Orthoptera; family Acrididae; genus Schistocerca; species Schistocerca cancellata. The sequence goes on along the minus strand of NC_064627.1, from coordinate 991,556,403 downwards.
GGAGTGACACTGTCATCCAATGGTAGAAGTATGGATGATATAAACAATAAAATTGGCCAGGGCAAGCGAGTCATAAAACAACTAAATGGTATTATCTAGAACAAAAACATAACACGCAGAACAAAACATACCATCTACCACACAATTATTGAAAGTATCACAACATATGGTGCAGAGTTGTGGGAACTAACTCAGAGGCTGAAAGATGGCCTGCTGGCTGTCTAGACAGATTTGTGGATATTCCAGGCTTGATCATATTAGAAATGATAGGATCTGTGAGATTGTGAATGTTGAAAGCACAATCCTAGACAACATAGAAAGGAAGCACCTACTTTGGTATTGTCACTTACAGCATATGCCAGACACAAGATGGCCAAAACGTGTACGGCAATGGACTCCACATCAAAGAAGAAAGCATGGTAGACCTGCGAGATTCTGGAAAGATGAAGTCAGCGAAGCGATGGTAGTGAATGCTTTGGGTTCGAACACTTTAAATGTTGCATAGCTAATAATAACAATGCTGCACTTGTCACTGTGACACCTATGATGGTCTGCCATGTACTATCAGTTTGTTTGTTTGTTGAAAAGTCATTAGCAGATGTTGGGCCCATTATGGATACAAGCTGTGACTCTTTGAATGTCTTACTTTTGTATGTCACTGCTACTTTCATACCAGTACCCACTAAAGAAACAAGTATAGTTGAAGCACTTTATGAGTGAGATGACAATAATTCCCCATGCATTGCTCCCCTCCGTGTGGTATTCTGTGTATTGGATGAAGTTTCTATTTTGAGCCCATTTCTGTTAGTCATTAAGATAACAGACAAATAGCAACCTAAAGCTTAAAAAATAATGATGAAGTACTAAAGTATGTGGCACATTAATTTGTTGGAATTAAAAATAAACACAAAGTAGTGGGTTGTACAATCACATGAACAAGGCACAGGAAACAGATCTGTTTCCAGTTATTGCACTTTATTCCTGTTCTACCAAAAAGAAGTACACACACACAATAAAAATAGCTTCACAGCATGTTCAATCTTTACTGGGTATGATTTTAGTTTATGTTTTATGACACCCTATATTAAACTGTGGATCATTTCACCACCACTTGATACGTATGGGAAAACCATAGAAGACAGAGTAAGATGAAAAGTTGTGGGTTTGAATCCCATACCTTCACACAGCTTCACTGGTTCTACATAAAATCTTTCACCCTTTAATCATGTACGAGTATAAGATTACTTCTCATAACTATTCTGACACAGTTCTGAGAACAAAGCTTCAAACACATCACATTCAGTATGGCACACAATTCTTTTAAATGCAAATGCAGCATGTGTTGTTCTGCCTATTTGTTTCTTTCCTATATGCTGGGTAATGCTTTTAGTACCACTCATGACCAAATGAATTACGCACCTGCCTAGACGTGTGTAGCATTTGTTTACACTTGGTGACGGCAATATCATGTGGAACATGGAATCCAAAAAATGCCAAAAGTATTTGGAAGCCATCCTGATCCATGACATTCAACTGCTACCAAAACTCTGAGGATCAGGTCCTGTGTCCAAATTATGCACACCTAATTCTCTGCAGCACACAGTACAAACCCATTCTAGCAATTCATAAATGATACACTAGTGTATTGTCCTACAGATGGTACAGGTCACCAGTGCAGTACCGTAGGTGAACAAACAGATGCCCATGATCAGACAATAAATTCTTTTTTGTTTGCTAATGAGATGCATCATGCCAATCTTATGAAAACACTGCCATATGGGAATACCTCCACTGTCTGCCAGTAAAATGCCCTGTTGCAAAAGGGGGTACATTGGTGCAGTAGTTTTGAAATACCCACACTCTATAGTTAGCATGTATCAACATGTACTGCAAATCATCGGTGTAGCCAACTTTTTCAAGCTTTTAGTAGCAATGTGCTGTTCATATGGCCACATGTAGGGCACTGCTTTCTGCACTCCAATGGCTAGCTGGGTCTCTGGACACTAGAGAAGCTCATCAATTGCTGCTGTGCTGCATTCAGCTAGGAAGCAGTTTGTTGAACAATCTCCCTACGCAATCCTTCCCCCTGCCCCAAACTGCTGTTGCACTCCAGGACAGTAAATGGCAACTGCTGCTATCAGTATGTCATTGTCTCAGGGTAACTGTTTATGGTCAAATTTAATTAATCATACTATGCCATTCACACATCAACAACCAAGTTCCTGCATTACATCAGATGTCAGGTGTCTCGTGCATCATGCACTCAAGTTTTACTGTAATGAAACACTCATATATGCCATACTGCCCTAATACGCTTAATTATGATGCTTCTGGACAGAAAAAGGTCCAATGACACTCCAGCCCTATGGCAGTCTTAACTACTCTAGTTGGCGTAGTGACAGGAGCTCACTCTCTCCACAATACAGTACCTACCTCTAATGTTCTTATGGCTGTATGTTTTTGGTTAATTATGGATGGTATGTTGATTATAAAGAAAATGGGAATTCAAATCCTTGAGTAAGATGTACAGTTCTTTACTTGAAGCCTATTTAACTTTCTTTTTATGCAATTTCTTCTTATCAGTTCAAAATCCTCTTTTGATGTCTCTTTCCCTAAGTGCTTATAAGGGCAGTATCTAATTCATTGTAATAAATGTCTTTCCTCTGTCATGTACTTCTCATTTTTTCTGCATTCACCTTGAAAGAAAAACTAATTCATTCAATAATATTATTGTTCAGCATTGTCTTTCGCATATTGCTGTTACTTATACCGTGCCTGTAAAATTCTTAAGCAAGTATCCAGTCCTGAAATTTTCATAAAATATAAAGCCTGAAAGTAAGGAAACGCCAGCCCATAACATACCCATCATGATAATATTACCTCTTTAAATTTTATACATCTACATATCTACTCTGCAAAGCACCTTGAGGTGCATGGCAGAGGGTACGTCCCGTTGTACCAGTTATCAGGATTTCTTCCTGTTCCATTCACATATGGAGTGTGGGAAAAATGATTGACTGAATGCTTCTGTGTGAGCAGTAGTTACTCTAATCTTATCCTCATAATCCCTGTTTGAGCAATATGTAGGGGGTTATAGTATATCCCTACAGTAATCATTTAAAGCCAGCTCATGGAACTTTGTTAATAGACTTTCTCGGGATAGTTTCCTCCAGTATCTGTGTGATGGATGCTCTCCCATGAATTAAGCGAATCTGACAATTCATGCTGCCTTTCTCTGTATATGTTCAACATCCCCTATTAGTGCTATCTGGTACGGGTCCCACACACTTGAGCAATATACTAGGATGGGTCGCATAGGTGATTTGTAAGCAATCTCTTTTGTAGACACTTCCTCCGTATTCTGCCAATAAAACTTTCTGCATATATTGGAGAGCATCTAATGAATTCAAGTATTAGAAAGTAACCATTAGGATAAGTACAAGTACACTGGCAAGATTCTTAATGTACAGATGTTGACGTTTAATTTTTATGATGCAGGAAATGCTTGCAGCAAAATTCTGTGAGTAACAGTGGGGTGGGGGAGAATGATAGGTCCAGTACAAAATGCTTGTGGAAAATATCCTCAGTTAAATAACTGAATGTACAACTCAATTATCAAATACAATGAAAGCACAGTTACAGAAATGTAAGTCAAGGGAAGTTTTATATGGGATTTAACCCCTTTTCTAACATCAGGAGGCATGGTGTCCAGCTTCAGGTTTAATGACAATAGGGAATGTACACCCTTTGGTCCTTTTAAAGCAATCATTTTGCCATTCAGAGTCTTTTCAATAAACATAGATGTCTGATTTGGGGTGGAAATCTAACAAGCACCACATTACTCTGTCACAAAGGGAATGTTATGATCTCTGTCAGTCCTTGAGAGGCAAATACTGATGGCATCATACATAAATCACAACAGTTATTGTCATACTAATGAAGAAAATGCAATAATGCACAGAAATCATGTATGTTTTGACATGTGCATTTGTAGTAATATTTGTTAATTCAGAAAGACAGTAAAAGAGCCTGAAACAGTGAAAGGCATGTACAACAAATATTTGAATCAAAAACATTAATTACATGACAAATCAAAGAAATCTTAGGAGAATCTGTATATTATGAAAAGTTGCTGTAAAAACTGAACAAGTGGTTGCCGAGACATGAAAACATTAACAAAGAAGAATTAATATCACTAAATGCAAAACAGGATAAGAAACCTCTAATTGATATATAGTCTATGGGAGCAATAATAATTATCAGAGAAGAATGTTATGTACATTAGTTAGAAACTGAACTGCTACAACAAACTCAGCAGATCATTAATCAAAACTGAGTAATGAACTGTTACTATGACTACTTAAGATTAGCATATAATTTGACACTTCTATGAGTTCTATGAGAAGTTCTTATTCATGTGAATTATTTATTTTGAGTTCCATAGATCCATATGTGAACAGATCAGTGGATATAGGAGAAGTCAATTTTTACAGATTGTAAGTACACTGAACATATAACAGTTCAGAATATAAGTATAAATTTGATTACACTGTACATAAACAACAGCTGACAAATCAACTATGTAGGAAAAAAAACCACAGGTTTAAGCATACTAAGGATGTGATATGCAGTGTGGCTAAGAATGTCATCTATACTACCAAAAAGTCCCTCTAGAAGGAAGTGCCTTTGTTTTTCTTTACACTTGGGCAGTCTCCCAACAAGATCTTTCATTTATGATGGGAGGGCATTAAAAATTAAGGTACCACGGTATGGAATTCCTTCTGGACTAGGATCTTCTTTTTAGAGAATAGTAAATATTCAATTTCTCCATATGTTCTAATTGTTATGAACTATTGATTTTCAGTAGGTTGCTATTTTTAGTAGCAAGCACATCAGGGACAAAAAACTGAGCAGTTGTTAAGCTTTGAAGTTCTTTAAACGAGTACCTAGAATGCGCTTCCTGCACAATTCTTACAGCTCACTTCTGTACCCACAACACTTTTTTTAGCTAGTGGTTGACCTCAACAGAATATTATACCATAGACTACAAGCGGATGAAAATAGTATAATTTGGCTATTTATGTTGTGTTCATTTACCTACTGTCAGGTAAGATTCTTAAAGAAAACCTTGCTGCGCTTAACATTTTTTCATAGATCTTGAATGTGATAGCGCCACTTTAGCTTGCTGTCTATACACAGACACAAAATCTTTGGATGACGCAGCCTGTAAACTCTCATGCTTACGCTTGTTTAGATTATTTCAGCTGTAACACGATTATTGGAATGTCACAATATTTAGTGGCTAAAGTTATGTATTGCCCCCTAACCCTCTGCATTTTTCAATATGGCACAAGTGAAAACATTAGGCTTCACTACTGCTTTCTTTGTTACCAGAACCACATTTTCTGCTTTCACATTCATTAGCTTTGCCAATTCACAACCAAACTGTCACCTTCCAACTTATGCTACACCTCTGGCTGTACCACAGACCAGGTAAGTAGTGGAGATTTAACTGACAAAGAACACACATTTTACATGAACCTAGTAAGGACACTGGCATTGTATTAGTGATGTAAGAAAATTAAAAATTTACACATAATATAGTTCTAAAGAAAACTGCCACATCCACCCCAACAGGTTCAACCACTATGCTTTGGCAAGTAAAAATATGGATTACATTTTTTTTTAAATATCTAAGTTTCAGACTTAATAATGCCATCTCAATAATGTTACTGCTTTGAAAGTAATACTTCATATTTTTCTAGGCTATAACAACAACCTGTTATCTTAAGTGGAAAATGCTTCCCGAATCATCAACAGTCATTGACCACTGACTGAACGTATATTTATTCTTGGTTATAAGTCAGTAGGTGTTCAGCTTTTAAATATTAGTGCACTTCTATGTACTAGTACAGTTATATGTATTGTCTTCTTTGATCAGAGAGGAATTCACTTACCAGCAATTCTTGCACAGCTTTCAATGTACTGGTGCTCTATTAACATCTAGTGATCACGTCACCTCCGACTAGATATACATGATCATGCACTGTATATATTCCGTGATGATCCACTTGTGCTTTCAAACTTTAATTTATTTTTTATTACCTATTTCAGTCAGAAATGGAGCTCAGCATTTTCCAAATAGCTTATCAAGACCAGTTGTCTTTACCAACGGGTGACTGTTTCCTGTTTCTGTGTTGGAAACAATACTTGGAATATCATGCTTTATGAGCTGGTAATGTGTTAAAATGTAGTTTTCCATTAACACAATGTGTTGTCTTTGACAGACACTGGCATCCTGAAGACATGATGTTACAGCAAAAAAGGTCAAGAAGTACCATAGCAAATTAAAGCTTTGGAAGAGTAAAGAAAGAGGCAGAAAGGGGGGGGGGGGGGGTACTTGGCCCGTTACAAACCGTAACAACCACTTCAACGAAAAATACTCGATTGCAATAGCTACATCAGACTATACTTTACACATAGGCCAATCAAGTTTTATCCTAAGCAGTATACTAACCTTTTTTTTTAACTTAATGTCCTTGTAGCCATTAAATCTTGTTTTACTTCATGGCATGTCATTCTACAACTACTGGAAATACTACTATCATTCCATACAACTCAGCATGTACTGGAAATAATACTATCATTCTGTACAACTCAGCATGTTCTGGAAATACTGCAATGTCACAAGGTGTTTACACACATACTCAACAAATCACTGTGCCATAGGAAAGCAATGTTATGCCAACTGACATCCTGATTCACAATTTCTCAAAACAATGGACCCAAACTGTTACACACACTTTTAACACATTACTGTACAGATACTGACAGCATGAAGTTTCCTCACAAAATGGTAATGTTAATATACACAATCAACAGTGCAACTTTATTAAAATCCCCCCTCCCCCTACCATGTCAAATACTATATATTCCATAAAGTGGCTGTATCAATTACTAAATCTCCAAAGCCACCAGTGCCGTAACACGTTGGCTGCCACAAGGCTGCAGCAAAGCCTCACGCCTAACATTATGCACCCAGCCTAGTGGTTAAACAGCCATCACTATGCGTGCAGCAATCAAATTGTTTAACTCTGATTTACATACAATTTTATGAGTATTAAGACTATTAATGTCTTTTCTTTAACCCCCTCTATGTTATAGCATTTGTTTTCTCTAGTGCAATGGCAGTGGGAAGCCTATTCAGACTTTTGCTGTAAAATTTTCAACATCCTGTCCAGTCCTGTGAAAAATTACTAGACATACACAAATATATATTCATATTAATATATTTTAGTGATAGTCTATTTATGGTGCAGTTGAAAGCAAAGTACTATCACAAGCTCTTTACTTAACTATCCTGCATCACTGTTAGCCCGTCTAATGCACATCACAATTTACAATTATTAATGACTAATAAACTGAAAGGCTGGAATATATTCACTGTGGAGGGTGCCTGGTTCACTGAAAAGGCTGCTATTTGCTTTCAGGAAAAAGTTTTGCTACTCTTTTGAAGAATATATGGATGGCAGTTCCACAGTTTGAACAATGCAATTATTTAAGTGTGTGTGTTTTGGATACCCATTTTTGTAGACTGAGTATTGTGCAGCCTATATCAGAAGAGCCTAATGTATGTAACAATGTAAAACTCTGGACTTACTCTTGTTAAAATTTCATAGTAAACCCTGTACAACGAATTAAAATTATCTGAATATCATATGAACTGACAAGAATAAACCACATTTCACAGGAAGTTACACACAGCCATATCATTTACATATGAACCCAAAAACATCATCTGCAAAGGATATACAATACAAGAATGTACTGTAATATTTATTCATCTCTAAATCAGTCTTTAAACACACACAATGACTTTTTAAAAAAGCTGACAAGCTTAGAACCAATGCCATGTCCACTTAGAATACAAAATAAACAATAGTACATAAACAAAATACAGGACATAAAAAATGCAGCAACTCAAGCACCTGAGATAACCCCATTTAAATAAATGCTGTTGGGATAAAAACATCAACATACATATGATGGACTTATAACCAATGCACTGATATAAAATGCGAATTTACAGTTTATTATAGAGTCATAATGCAACTTTCTTCTTCAGATTTTCCGCCAGCTTGTCCATGAATTCAAATGTGTCCAAATAATCAGATCTCTTGACATTCGCCATACCTTTTATACATATAGCCAGATCCTTTGTCATGAATCCTGATTCAATTGTTTCTATACAAACCTCTTCAAGGGTTTGAGCAAAGTTCTTCAAGGCCTCATTGTTATCTAGTTTGGCACGATGAATGAGACCACGGGTCCATGCAAATATTGATGCAATTGGGTTGGTAGAAGTTTCTTTGCCTTGTTGATAGAAACGGAAATGTCTTGTTACTGTACCATGGGCTGCCTCAGCTTCAACCGTTTTTCCGTCAGGGCAAATGAGCACTGATGTCATTAGTCCCAGGGAACCATAGCCCTGTGCTACAGAATCTGACTGCACATCACCATCATAGTTCTTGCAAGCCCAAACAAAGCCACCTTCTGATTTCATTGCATATGCAACCATATCATCAATAAGTCTATGTTCGTACCAAATACCTTTGGCTTCAAATTTTGATTTGTATTCCTTGTCATATATTTCCTGGAAGATATCTTTGAACCGTCCATCATACTTCTTCAGTATAGTATTCTTTGTACTTAAATACAGAGGGTATCCACGATCCAGCGCATACTTGAAAGAGGAATGAGCGAAAGCTATAATTGATTCGTCGGTGTTAAACATACCTAACGCAACGCCGGCGCCTTTAAAATCATGCACAACATGGGTTATTGTATTGTCACCTTCTCCAGAGCTCGGAACCCACTTCAGTTCGAGCTTTCCTGGACCGGGGACGACAAAGTCTGTTGCTTTGTACTGATCTGCATGGGCATGACGCCCAATAATTATTGGTTTCTCCCAGCCGGTAACAAGGCGCGGAATGTTCTTGCAAATTATGGCCTCACGGAAAACAGTACCACCCAGAATATTTCGAATTGTTCCATTAGGGGATTTCCACATTTTCTTTAGCTTGAATTCTTCTACCCGCTTTTCATCCGGTGTGATGGTTGCACACTTAATACCTACATTATATTTTTTAATTGCATTAGCACAGTCAACTGTCACTTGGTCGTTCGTCTTGTCACGATTTTCAATACCAAGATCGTACGTATGCAGTTCAATATCTAGGAAAGGGAGAATGAGTTTGTCTTTTATAAGGTCCCAAATGATCCTCGTCATTTCATCGCCCAGGATGTCAACTACTGGCCCGGCTGGTATCTTACCCATTGTCACTGTTACTGGAACACTCACAATTAAACTCTACACAACACTTCACACAGCCCACAAACTGACTACAACTTCGCTTTCTGCTACTCAGCAGACAAGGTGCCCAATACGTCAGTACATGACGTGAACCAAAGACTATAGCATCACATATCTTGTACCTTGTACCCACTGTACGACAGACATAAAAATAAATGTAAGCTGCTTAATAAACTATTTGGTAATACTGTAACCTTTATACTAGCACGATATAAACTGAAAAATTAAATTTTAATACACATTACTGCATTCCTGAAAAGGGAAGACACTGTGGTTCCTAAGCTCTTCTTCAACGAACGATGTATAAATAGATCCCAGTCATAGGTTGAAATTCAGCATTAAAGTTATCCGGCAACATTATCATTGGCTACTAAAATTTAATTGTAACATAAAGTAAAAACATTTAAGGAATCACAAAAATTGACCACCAAAGTGGGCTTTAAAAAAGGTTTATTTTTTTATATATGTTAAAATTTGTGTGAAACTTCTAGCTGATGAGCGGTTTTATCCGCCACCAACCTACTCTTTCGTGGGCAATTGAAACGAAGGGTGAATATCCGATGACTTGAAGCAAAAACTGATTAGAAAAGACGTGGTACGCAAGAATAATGTTGGTATATAAAATTCAAAGCGTTGCATTTGTATATCTTATTGGATATTTGTTACAATAACAGCTGAAATAATGTAAAAAATACAAGAAATATTCGGTACTTGTTACACGATCGAAACTCACATTAACACCTGTAGCTCAGTCAACCATATTCTTCCGACGTTTATCACATTTTTTTTTATCGTTTTTACCACTTTTATGGTAGTAAAGTTGCTACTATTGGCTCCAATTGCCAGTAGATATTTTATTTAGCATTGTAGTAAAGCGTCGGATTGTTGGTAGCCTTTTCTTTTCTTTTTTTTTTTTTAAAAAAAGGAGGAAGCAGCTCTAAGTTCAGCGATATGAAATTCAAGGAATGTGTTACTGCTATAGCAGTAATTGTTTTCAACTTTTCAAAGATAATTTATTTGGTAGATACAATGGTATTGTTTATCGTTGCCATGGCGCCCATATGAAACTGTGCGCAAGCAGAAGCTGGGTATATGTATTTGCGTTAAACCATGGTGAAACATATTGATGACATTTTAGCACAGATTGGATGGGCTGAAGGATTTAGAGTACCAGGAGCAAATGAAGAGAATAAAGCTCTCGAAGAGGAGGTCAGCATTTCAAATTAATAACTAAGTCTTCGTAGAACTGGCACAGTCGGCTGCTCATCACAGTTTATTTTAACAGTGGCCTACATTTCAGAAATGAATGTTAGTGATATATCATATTTTTACAGGTTGAAAAGAAGCTAAAGGAAAAAGCTAAGCTTTCAGCCTGCTCTGATGAACTGAACGACAAAATAAACTCTTTGAAGAAACAGGTCCAAACACTAAATGACGCTTATAATCAGAATCAGGTAGGCCCATATGTAGAGAGTACTGCCACACATTCATATACACGGAACTCAGTGACAGTATTGTCGTTCATATTCCTTCCCAAGATTTAAAGCTGTTAATGGGGTAAAGGAAACTATTTGTATAATAAGGACATTGATATCTGATGCCTTAATTTCATGAAATTGCAAGTACTTAGTTTAAATTATGTTTTAGTGTTAGTTTTGGATAACACTACATCAATTGCAAAAGATACAGCCTGAAATTATTATAACTTAATGTAGAATTAGCAGTAGATATATGTGTCACACTGTTTAATATGAATGCATTATATGCTAATGATTAAAAAACTGAAAACCTATTGTTTAGTTTAGAAGCCCCAAACAGTACAATAAATCAGTGGCCCTTTTGGGCTTCCATACTGACCAAATACATTGGTTATTCAGTCAACTTCAGACTATGAGGGTCAGTTTGAGAACCTGTTTTCCACACAAGCAATGTAAAATTTGCCTTTCCATTTTCCCAAAGACATTAACTGTCATAACTTTGTATAAATCTAATTGCAAATCACTGATTTCATATTACAATAAATATTATACAGACATTTATCAGAAAATAATTTGATTCTTATTCTAGTGCTAAATATTATAAGAAGAAACAATGCATTTATTCCTGAGATCTTCAAAAGCTTTTAGTAACAACAGAACGAACCATCAACCGGAGTGATTCTGACCCTCTGGTGGTAACATTGACCCTCTCGTCAGTTTCATCCTTTTCTTCCCAGTTCTGGATAAGCTAATATATCTTCTTGAAATTAAAAATTACTTTGTAATGTAGTGGAATTTGTTGATTTGAATTCACATACTTTAAAATAAAATTTAAAAAATATTGTAGATGAAAAAAATTAAGCGTGCCCTACATATCTGCTTGTAAATTCAGTTGGGGAAAACTGTCTTGGCTCATGAACCATGGACCTTGCCATTGGTGGGTGGGCTTGCATGCCTCATGATACAGGTAGCTGTAGGTCCTACCATAGGTGCAGTCACAATGGAGGGGCTATCTGTTGAGAGGCTAGACAAATGTGTGGTTCTTGAAGAGGGGCAGTAGCCTTTCCAGTGGTCGCAAGGGCAACAGTCTCTATGGTTGACTGATCTAGCCTTGTAACATCGACCAAAACGGCCTTGCTGTGTTGATACTGTGAACAACTGAAAGCGAGGGGAAATCACAGCCATCATTTTTCCTGAGGGCATGCAGTCTGCTGTATGGTTAAATGATGATGGCATCCTCTTGGGAAAATTATTCCAGAGGTACAAAAGTCCCCCATTCAGATCTCCATGTGGGGAGGATGTCGTTACCTGGAGAGACAAAACTGTCATTCCACGGATTGGAGTGTGGAATGTCAGATCCCTTAATAGAGCAGGTAGGTTAGAAAATTTAAAAAGAGAGATGGATACGTCAAAGTTAGATGTAGTGGGAATTAGTGAAGTTCTGTGGCAGGTGGAACAGGACTTCTGGTCAGGAGAATACAGGGTTATAAAAATATAAATCAAGTAGGCTTAATAATGAATAAAAAATAGGAATATGGCTAAGCTACTATGAACAGCATAGTGAATGCATTATTGTAGCCAAGATAGACACTAATTCCACACCCACCACAGTAGTACGAGGTGCATTCAAGTTCTAAGGCCTCCGATTTTTTTTCTAATTAACTACTCACCCGAAATCGGAAACTGGCGTTACTTCTCAATGCAATCGCCCTGCAGACGTACACATTTTTCACAACACTGACGCCATGATTCCATGGCAGCGGCGAAGGCTTCTTTAGGAGTTTGTTTTGACCACTGGAAAATCGCTGAGACAATAGCAGCACGGCTGGTGAATGTGTGGCCACGGAGAGTGTCTTTCATTGTTGGAAAAAGCCAAAAGTCACTAGGAGCCAGGTCAGGTGAGTAGGGAGCATGAGGAATCACTTCAAAGTTGTTATCACGAAGAAACTGTTGCGTAACGTTAGCTTGATGTGAGGGTGTGTTGTCTTTGTGAAACAGCACACGCGCAGCCCTTCCCGGACGTTTTTGTTGCAGTGCAGGAAGGAATTTGTTCTTCAAAACATTTTCGTAGGATGCACCTGTTACCGTAGTGCCCTTTGGAACGCAATGGGTAAGGATTACACCCTCGCTGTCCCAGAACATGGACACCATCATTTTTTCAGCACTGGCAGTTACCCGAAATTTTTTTGGTGGAGGTGAATCTGTGTGCTTCCATTGAGCTGACTGGCATTTTGTTTCTGGATTGAAAAATGGCATCCACATCTCATCCATTGTCACAACCGACTAAAAGAAAGTCCCATTCATGCTGTCATTGCGTGTCAACATTGCTTGGCAACATGCCACACAGGCAGCCATGTGGTCGTCCGTCAGCATTCGTGGCACCCACCTGGATGACACTTTTCGCATTTTCAGGTCGTCATGCAGGATTGTGTGCACAGAACCCACAGAAATGCCAACTCTGGAGGCGATCTGTTCAACAGTCATTCGGCGATCCCCCAAAACAATTCTCTCCACTTTCTGGATCATGTCGTCAGACCGGCTTGTGCGAGCCCGATGTTGTTTCGGTTTGTTGTCACACGATGTTCTGCCTTCATTAAAATGTCGCACCCACGAACGCAGTTTCGACACATCCATAACTCCATCACCACATGTCTCCTTCAACTGTCGATGAATTTCAATTGGTTTCACACCATGCAAATTCAGAAAACAAATGATTGCACGTTGTTCAAGTAAGGAAAACGTCGCCTTTTAAGTATTTAAAACAGTTCTCATTCTTGCCGCTGGCGGTAAAATTCCATCTGCCGTACGGTGCTGCCATCTCTGGGACATATTGACAATGAACGCGGCCTCATTTTAAAACAATGCACATGTTTCTATCTCTTTCCAGTCCGGAGAAAAAAAATTGGAGGCCTTAGAACTTGAATGCACCTCGTACAAGTTGATATGCCAACTAGCTTCACAGATGAGAAAGCGATTGAAGAAATGTATGATGAGATAGAAGAAATTATTCAGATAGATGAGACAAGGTTGTTCGTGTGGAAGAGACCTGGAGACATCAGAAGGTTTCAGTTTCATTATATAATGGTATGACAGAGATATTGGAACCGGGTTTTATATAGCAAGACATTTCCAGGGACAAATGTAAACTCTAACCCCAATTTATTGCTTATGAACTGTAGGTTAAAGCTGAAGAAACAGCAAAACGGTAGGAATTTAAGGAGATATCACCTGGATAAACTGAAAGAATCAGAGGTTGTAGAGAGGTTTTAGAGACAAGAACAGTGGAAAGGAATATAGTAGAAGAAGAATGGATAGCTTTGAGAGATGAAATAGTCAAGGTAGCAGAGGATCAAGAATTTGATTGATGGAGGGAGAAAGTATAAAAAAATGCAGTGAAAGAAGCATGTGAAAGGGAATACAAACATCTAAAAAATGAGATCAACAGAAAGTGCGAAATGTCTAAGCAGAAATGGCTAGTGCTCAAAATGTAAGGATGTAGAAAGTGTATATGACTAGGGGTAAGATAGATGCCACCTGCAGGAAAATTAGACACCTTTGGAGTAAAGAGATTTACCTGTATGAATATTAAAAGTTTGGATTCCATAGAAATGTATGAACACGCAAGGCAATACTGATCCTATGATTTCTCATAGAAGATAGGTTAAGGAAAGGCAAAACTACATTTTAGCATTTATAGATTTAGAGAAAGGTTTTAACAACCTTGACTGAAATACTCTCTTTCAAATTCTAAATGTGGCAGGGCTAAAATACAGGGAGTGAAAAGCTATGTACAATTTGTACAGAAAGCAGATGGCAGTTACAAGAGTTGAGGGGCATGAAGGGGAAGCAGTGGTTGAGAAGAGAGTGAGGCATGTTGTAGCCTGTCCCTGAAGTTATTCTGTCTGTATCTTGACCAAGCAGTAAAGGACACAAAACAAAAATTTGGAGTAGGAATTAAAGTCCAGGGAGAAGAAATATTAGGTTCACCATGACATTGTAATCATGTCACAGACAAAAAAGAACTTGGAAGAGCAGTTGAACGGAATGGACAGTGTCATGAAAGGCAGATATAAGTTGAACATTAACAAAAAGCAAAACAAGGATAATGGAACGTAGTTGAATTAAATCAGGTGATGCTGGGGGAATTAGATTAGGAAATGAGACACTTAAAGTAGTACATGAGTTTTGCCATTTTGGCAGCAAAATAACTTATGATGATGATGGTCGAAGTAGGGAAGAGCTTCTGTGAACTTTGGAAAGTAGGAGACGAGGTACTGGCAGAACTGAAGCTGAGAGGACGGGTTGTGAGTCATGCTCGGGTAGCTCAGTTGGTAAAACTCTTGCCCGCAAAAGCAAAGGTCCTGAGTTCAAGTCTCAGTCCAGCACACAGTTTTAACCTGCCAGGAAGTTTCATATCAGCACCCACTCTGCTGCACAGTGAAAATTTCATTGTGGAATGATCCCCCAGGCTGTGGCTAAGTCATGTCTCCGCAATATCCTTTCCTCCAGGAATGCTAGTTCTGCAAGGTTCACAGGAGACCTTTTCTGAAGTTTGGAAGGTAGGAGATGAGGTACTGGCAGAATTGAACCTGTGAGGATGGGTCATGAGTCATGCTTGGGTAGCTCAGTTGGTAGAGCACTTGCCCACAAAAGGCAAAGGTCTCAAGTTTGAGCATCAGTCCGTCACACAGTTATAATTTGCCAGGAAGTTTCATCAAGGGATCACCAACATAGTATTGGAGGGACATGTGGAGGATAAAAATCATAGAGGAAGACCAAGAGATGAATATAGTAAGCAGATTCTTAAAGATGTAGGTTGCAGTAAGTACTCAGAGACAAAGGGGCTTGCACAGGACAGAGTAACATGGAGAGCTGCATCAAACCAGTCTTTAGACTGAAGACCATAACAACAATAACATCTTGGTGTAGCAGAAATTATTAACCCTATCATCGTCATTCTTATATGTTGAAATTTGCCCATTTTAATGGAGTTGTCTGACTGTGTTAACAGTACAAACAATTAAAATTCACATATTATAAGAAAGGTAACATTGACCCATAACTTTTTTCTCTCAGAGGTAACATTGATCCTCTAAATATTATCACCAGAGTTTGCCTAAATATAGTGTAAAACAAAACTGCAGTTTATAATCACTGTTTACAAATGAAGATTCCCTGTTATTACAAGTGTTCTGTTTACTGCAGAAGTTTTAGATTGAGATTCATGTTCTGTTTTAACTGTAAAGAATGGGTGCAGTAGGTTATAAATGCAATGTCTAGAATTTACCAAAGGTCTCCAGGTGAAAGATGGTACCTAGATGTGGATAAGGAAGAAGTGAGCTTATTAATTAAAGTGACGTTGTACTCTCTAAACTTCCAGGTGAACAGCATAGGAAGAGAAAAAGGAAGCTGCTGAATATCTGGTTCCTTATTTAAAGTCTCTATGTGAAAAAAGGAAACCAATAGCCCTTCCAAATACAAAAAGAAATAAAATTTATGTGAGCCCTGGGAAAGTTGTTTTACCTGTTCATTCATTGAACACTCAGGTCCAAAATCATTTAAAAGGTCATCAAATGAAATTGTGTCTGCACTACATAAAAAGTTCAGGTTGTGTTGTGACTCGCCGATCTTTCAAAGTGCCACCGCGCAGTTACGCACATCCTCTACATGCGGCGCTGTCTGCCAGCCATGCAGCAGCCGCGCCACCTAAGTGGCCAGCCAGCCAGCGGCCGCTAGACTCGGACTCAGTGCTGATTTGACTGTTACCGTGTACACACGTCTTACTTTGTTTACTTGATCTGTGACTTACATGTATTGTGTCATCCTTGAAATATATGTGTTCAACTTGATGTCATAACAGATTGTCTGCAGGTACTAATGATACAAACTATCATCAGTCTAGTTGTTCCAAGTCATCCACAGTTAATGAAGAACTCTTAAACGCCAAGAAAAATCTGTTCAGAAGTGTGATAATTCTTTGTCAGAAGGCGAGCTTGATGTAATGAAATTGTCGGAGACCCTGGAAAATGATGAAAGTAATTTTGATCAGTCAGACAGCCCTGTTGTTGAAGATTTGCTGCTCACTAAGTGAGAGTGTAATGACCTTTTTCAGAAAAACTTTGTTTTGGCGAAAGTAGTTGCAGGTAGAAGGGGAAAGCAAACTTTTCACTATGTTTTATTATTTGAAAAGTTGTAACAAAGGAAGTTGAAGTAATGGGGCTTCACTGACCCAATGAAAACTACATTTGTTGCAAAATAACATGATATATTCACTGCCCCATTCTGTTAAATGATTGGCAGGCTGCCTTTACCAGAGCTACAGGCTATTCGAGGGAGGATTTTAGTAAAATGAGTTTAATGTTTTTTGTCAGTAAAAATTTTTTTTAGTGTGTTTAGTGTGTTTCACCTATACCTAACTTATCAACATTTTACAAAAATCCATTTTTCATTGGGGATCGTTGAGATCTTTTTACAGGGTCAGAAACATATTGCACTACACTAACTTTAATCCCAGGACCATTGTGCATATGTTTATGATTAAACAGATTTGAGGGGTCAGTGTAATCCCATGTCATAGGGTAACATTGACCACTTTCAGTTATTTTTTTCCTACTAACCTATGAAAAATGTAACACACACAGTGCACTATGGGTGTTTGTATAGAAATAATGAACAATAATAGAAATCACTATGAACAAAAATTGATATATGCAAGAGATATTGTACAAAAATATCAAAAGAAGGGGCCAGTCTTACCCTAGGTGATGGAAAACTAGGTCATTAGTATTGTTCTAGCTTCAGTAAAATGTGCTGTAGATTAAAATGGGTGGATAGAATAACAATATAAAAATTTTTGTTTAGTAATGGAACTTTTTAATTCTGTAATTTATAAATTATTTCACTTTCATTTCCAAAAAGTGGGCTGGAAATACTAAAAAAATATCATATAATTTTGTGTTGACATGTGAAACACACGCTGTTTAATTATGTAAGTTGTATGTTACATGTAAGGAAAACTCACCAATAAATTCAATTTTAAGAACTTTGCTGTGAAAGCAGTCTACAATTGATAAACAAGATCAAATTTTTGGATGAAGAGCATATCCAATACGAGTCGTTGGCTTTAATCAGTGACAGAGGAAACATGCGACAAACACCATAACAGCGTGCTGAAACATGGTATCAGTGGCAATTTTTTTCAAATTGTCTAAGCTACAGACCAGTCTGCCACCATAACCAGGTTATTTTAGTTTCAGCTGGGTTAGTTTCACATTCATTGGCTTCACCAACTCACAATATTGTACATGTACATGTACTGGTTAACCCAAGATCAAATAAATATATTTTTTCCTCAAGGGTACGTTGTTGCAGACATGATGTGTAGAAAACAGTCAAAGAATGATAGGGTTGAAATTTTTTTTGTGATTTTAGCTTATAAAAGGTACACACAGAGGGGCAAATCATAAAGACATTTCTGAATATGCTAAGATCAGTGGATCTATATTGTAGAAGTAACTGTGCTACATGTAAGAATGCCTGCACAGTTAATATTATTGTGAATTTCAATAGGGAAAATTTTACAGACAGATTTGCTGGAGGAGGCCTGGCAGATCATGAGCCTTTACTCCGTACACTATATATGAGGCAACAAATTAAAACTGAAGAACCTAAAGTGATGCTGATAAGAGGGCAAAAGGAATAGACATTAGTGTGTTTATCGATAGACTAGATAGTGCAAATTAGGACTTTGTATGTAACTGTCAATCGGGCTAATGTGGAGCTGAAAAGGCTTTTGATAACTTAAAAAAATACAGATTTATGGTATTTTTATTCACCAGTAAACAAAAATTAGACCTTCAAGTGCACTGAAAAATAAATGGCTGAACTTGTTCTCTGAAGAAATTAGACAACATTCTCATACCATACCAGACACATAAGCTTGCCTATACCCCAAGGACACAGCAGAGAAAAAATATTTATAGGTCATATCTTAAATGCAAAAAGTTCCACAAAGCTGGCAAAAAGCTAGCAATGGAAAACTCTATAGAAAGGACTCCCAATACTTGCAAGACAGCATGGCAAATAATAAAACAAGGTGACAGAACAAAATGCACATGAACAACTGTGCTCAATCCTGAGGCATTAAATCATTGCTTTCTAAATGTGGTTAAAGAAATAGGAAACAGTATTAAAGCAAAAAGCTCATCTGGAATAGACCTGATTGGAGCCTCACTGTCAGGTGACAAAGCATTTCAACAGATTACTATCACATCTACTGATATTACAAAAGCTATTTCCAAAGTTTCAAATTCTAAGAGCATGGACAGCTATTGGTTGTCAGATTTGTTGTTAAAAAGACAAACACTCAGTCTCTATACTATTAGCTTTAATTTATCATAAATGTGTAGAATTTGGAGCTTTTGCAGATTCACTCAACATGTCAAAGTTATCCACGTTTTCAAAAAAGGAATAAACAACTTCCTCAGATCTACAGAGGAGTCTCAGTTGTACCATTATTTTCAAAGATATTTATGGCCCTGCTACAAACACAAATTAACAGCTACTTTAAAAACCACACTCTTCTGTGTAACAGTCAGTTTGATTTCTGCAGGAGGATAAACACAACGGTGGCTTTTTTGAAAATTATGGATCAGACTTTAACAGCTCTTAAAGACATAAACATGGTATCAGTTATTGTGTGAGCTGTAGTGAAACATTTGATTACATTCTTGTTGACATTCTACCAAAGAAACTGGTGTTTTATGCGGTGCGTGGGAACATATACGCTGTGATGAGTTCTCATTTAACCAACAGAAAACAATTTCTATTGGTCAAAAATGTAAATTCCTCCTTAATGGAAATTTGATGTTCTTGAGCCCTTCTTCATTACAGCGGTCAATGATTTGACTAATAACATATCTCATTCTATCATATGTTTTGCTGATGATACAATACTACTTACCAAACATCACAGAATTTCAGATCTGAGTAGGATAACAAAATAAATTCTTGATACACCCTTGGACTGGTTTGAAGCTAATAAACTCATGTGGGAACCCAAGAATGCCTAAGGGCAGTGTCAAATGAAGTAGAAACAAGTCACTAAAACTTTTAGATATTCACATTGACACCAAACTCTGCAGAGATGAACATATCAATCACATATGTGAAAAAATATCTTGAGTGTCATTTGCCATTTTGAAACTTAGAGATGTAAGGAACTTGGATTACGTTAGGGTGACATACTTTGGATTATTCCAGTCATAAATCTTGCAGGTCGTATGACGTATTGGAGAGTCCAGGTTGTAATAAGAACAACTGAAAGGATAGACTGCTACTTACCATAAAGATGACATGTTGAGTTGCAGACGGGCACAACAGTAGGAACGTTACACATTAAACTTTTGGCCAATGTCTTCATCAGATAACACACACACACACACACAAAAAGCAAGTACACCTCAGACACGCATGACCACAATGTCTGTTCAGGCTTGGGGCAATGCCATTTGCTTTCTTTCTGTTTTTTTTTCAGGCTAAGAATGGTCAAAATTATAAATATATGCATAATGTGTCTGTGCTCTATGTTAATAATATTATTTCAGAATATTCTACTAGGGAAGAAATTCATGAACACAACACCAGCCCTAAGGCTAATTTAGATAGGCATAGGTTAGCAAGGAGTGGAAATTCCCACAAAGTGAACCTCTCAGAATTTTCAACAAATTGTCAATCTCTGTTTGTTATAGGGATTTAAACATTTTTAAAATTAAGTGGCACATCTGGCTATCAGATAATCCATTTTATCATATTAAAGAATTCTTTGACATGCCTGAGGAGAATATTGCTATTTAACAAATTTTCCTATAGTTTATTGTATTATTATTATGTGCTGTGGTTATGTGTTGTATAATTATGTCCTACATACTGTATCCAGTTATTATGCACAGGGTTTACACAATATTATATTATAGTACAGCTTATTGACACTAGCTCTTAGAAATTTTCCTGTGGTGCATTTTATTATTGCTGTGCTTAATATGCATGCTATAATTTATTGACATTACTTATTTTATTATTATGTATGTATCACTATGTCCTCCATTATATTCCAATCACAAAACTTAGTTCATTGTAAAATGATCGGTGGTCAATAAAAATTCTAGATTCTTATAACCTAGACTCGAGCAAAGCTACAGATCAGTCTTTTCACCACAACCAGTTTTTTTTTATTTTCACAGTCATTGTATCTGCCAACCCACAACCAAACTGTAATCTACCAAGCTTACCGAGACCTCGGGCTAAACTGCAGGACTGTCTGTCACTACAATCATGTCTATTTACTTTCACATTCATTGACTTTGCCAGCTAACAACAAAACTGTGAATATACACACCAAATGGTGATGTTACACCAGTCATTAGCATTACATCAGTGGTCAAGGCTGAGGACTTGTATCGAATATTCCTCTTGACCTAAATATTGTATGTATGTAGCTGCAAAGGGTAACACCACTTAATGGTGATACAAAAGATAAATAGTGCAGTGGAGTTCACTACTGATGACATTGTTAATGTAAACCATCATGCCCAACACTGAAATGATGTGAGATAAAAATATTTGTCCCTATTTCTGAGCCACACAAGATTTGTTATATATTGATCTATTACGAGTTTTATTATTGAGTAAAATAAGGGAATGGCAACCTCTCACCTATAGGGGAACAATGTGTGAATCATAGAGACATATAACAGAAAGCAGCATCCACACCAGCTTTCAAGCTCTTGTCCTTTTCCTAGCAAAAGTACAAACATTTCTGTGGCCACAGGAGAACATGCTTGAGTGTCTGTGTGGTTCTGTGTGAGAATGGGTGTTCTTTTCCTAGGAAAAGAGAAAGTGCTTGAACAATAATGTGTATTTTGTTCCCTGTTAGTGTCTCTGTGCTCCTCGCATCAGTGTGCTGTAGGTGAGTGGTTGCCTTCGTCTTATTTTACGTATTGCTCCATTCAGAAATTTCCATTAGTGTTATATTGTTTAATTGTTATATATACAGGATGGATCAGACTCGATAGTGAAAACTCACATGTGTGAAAGTCTATGATTACAAAAGCATAAACATTCCAGTAAACATAGCTCTGGAAACAAATCATTTGTTACATACCATTGAATTAAGTATAAAATATTGTACTAGCCAGTATAAATGTATTCGAAATGTAAACTATTCTGTTAAGTCTCTAACTGGACTCAAATTCCAACTAGTACAATGTTTGATGCTGAAGTCAATGGCAATTTGTAACAACACATTCACAGTTATCTCACATAGGGGTCATTTGCAATTCCAGTTGCTCAGAACGTGTGTCATTTTCACTGCTAATTCTGACATCCTGTATAGATATTTTGCACTTGGCATTTCTGGTGACCCTCACAGCCTGGTTCCTCAAAGTAACCACTCGTGTTGCTTGGACTTTAAGGAGCTCTGATTAATAAATTTATTGTAAATATAAGAAGGCCCTATTACTACTAGCACCCCTCTGATTTTTATACAGCACATAACTAGGCCTACTGTTACAAATACTAATACCTCTACTATGTTTACTTGTAAGAAAATTGGGGTTGCTGACCCTCGCAGCACAGTTAATTAGTATATCTACCTACACACGCACACACAATGATATTATTGGTAGGCTCTGCTGTCAGGGCCCAGCAATATCTCGCTGGTTCCAGACCACATGGTAATGAATCAGTATGCATCACTTATCTTTAACTGGTTCTTCCCGTTTTTCTTAGGTATGCTTTTACCCACCTTCCTTCACTGTCCCATTACTGTGCCAAGTGACCATAGAGTTATTGGGTGTGGTTCTTGTTCACTAGGCTCATTTACTGGCCTTATTTGTCTCTACTGTGGTGTCGGTTGACCATGTTTACACCTTACTTTTTTCTGAGACATCAATGGTTAGAAGATTTAGAATATCAAAGTCCTCTTTAATTATGTTATGAACAGCTTTATCTCTTAAGGCATGCTTAGCAGTCCTTGATAAATATTCAACTAGGGGAAGTTCCCAATGGACATAACCTGTTGTGCTGAATTCACCAGTCACAGCTAGTAACTACCCTGTAAGTGCTGCTGTCAATCACATCATCCAGGATGTGAAATCTATTCCTCCTCCTCCACCTCCTCTTCCCTTTCATATGACCCTCTGTGACTGTTTTTATATGCCTCTCATTTGTCAGTCCCCGACTTGGCTCAAAATGTGCTAGCTGAAGCCTTTCTTTTGCCTCAGGAAGAAACTGAAAAATTCTCATTTGGGTATTGCATCTTTGTTGCTCCTCTGTAAATATTGAATTATTTGTTACTTATGGATATATTCCTGGTTCCCTAAGAATTTCATATATATATTCGATATTTTTTCTCTTCACCTAATAAATGACAGTCATTTTTGTTATTTTTACACCCAAAAAGCACATGCCCATTACCATAGGTAAGGCGTCTTAGATGTGATGCTGAAGGCTATGCAGCAGCTGAGCAAAATTCTTCACTATACTTTTCTCACCACAGTAGCAGGTTTGACCAGCCATAACCTGTGTCCTCCTGCGTTGGCACCATAGCCCACAATTGTGGTTAAGGTAGACTTCTGGTACAGTCTAATTGCATTCAGGGGCAAACAAAAACTCAATATTACCATATTAATAATTTTATTTGTTATACAACTACCTTTCCTTCCTGCATATTCTGTGTGTACCAGGGATGTTGAGTGTTCATTTACGTTAAGTCTAACTTGTGAGCACCATTCACGCAAAATTTCAAGAAGTTTGCTACAATTATTTTCTTGAAGATCTTGACTATTGTCATGTGCTAATAGTAGCAATTCATAAGTGTACACTACAACTAACAATTACTGACTGTATTGTGACCTATCCAGAAATGTTTCTAAGTTAACATCCCAGAACTCAGCACTGCAAACATATCCCTGAGGACATCCTTCCATAATACAATTGGTAATTGTTGATATAGGATATAGGTCTCAACTCTGTCCATTAGACAATAGTATAACATTCTTGGACATCCCTTTTTCTTTGATCTTCCAAAGATTATAGGTTACTATAAATTATCAAATGCCCCCAGAATTATCTGTCATCATATTACCTAATTTTATTCAGTAGCATATTTTCTGACCTTATTAATTGTGTCTCAGTACATTTACCCTTCCTGAATCCAAGTTGCTGTTGTCATTGTGGTCTCCAGGTTCAAGAATGGTTTGCTGCAGCTCTCCTCGCTAGTGCGTTGTGTACAAATCTCTTCATCTTTGCATTTTATATCTTCATGATTTTGACCCTCATTAGTTATTTTTCTGTTCAAATAACAAAAGTCATCTACTACTCTTAGTGTCTCATATTCTAATCTAATTCCCTTAGCATTGTCTGATTTAATTTAACTGCATTCCATTACTCTTGTTTTACGTTTATTATTGTTCATATTACAATCTCTTTTCGAGACACCGTCCATTCCATTCAGCTGCTCTTTCAAGTCCCTAGCCATCTCTGACAGAACTGCAATGACATCAGCAAACTGCAAAGGTCTTATTTCTTCTCCCTGAACTTCAATTCCCTTTCCAAATTTCTTCTTGGTTTCCTTCACAGCCTGCTCAGTGTACAGAGTGGAATAACACTGAGGACAGGCAACAGCACTGTCTTGCTTCCTTATCAACTATGGCTTCTCTTTCAGGTCCCTTGATCCTCATATCTGCAGTTTGGTTTCTGTAAAAGCTGTACATAACCTTTCAGGCACTGTATTTTATCCCTGATATCTTCAAAATTTCAAAGAATGTTCTCCAGTCAGCATTGTCAAAAGCTTTATCTAAATCTACTGCTGCCATACACATAGGTTTTCCCCTTTCTTCAGCCTGTCTTCCCAGACAAGTCATAAGTTACTAATGTCTCACTAGTTTTTGCATTTCTCTGGAATCCAGACTGATCTTTCCCCGACTGACAGCTTTTACCAGTTTTACATTCTTCTGTAAATAAGTAGTGTAAGTATTTTAAATGTCTTATTAAACTGATTGTTCAGTAGTATTCCCATCTATTAGCACCTGCCTTCTTTGGAATTGGAATTATTACTTCTTCTTGAAGTCTGATGATATTTCATTTGTTGTTGTTGTTGTCGTGGTCTTCAGTCCTGAGACTGGTTTGATGCAGCTCTCCATGCTAATCTATCCTGTGCAAGCTCCTTCATCTCCCAGTACCTACTGCAACCTACATCCTTCTGAATCTGCTTAGTGTATTCATCTCTTGGTCTCCCTCTACGATTTTTACCCTCCACGCTGCCCTCCAATGCTAAATTTGTGATCCTTTGATGCCTCAGGACATGTCCTACCAACCGATCCCTTCTTCTAGTCAAATTGTGCCACAAACTCCTCTTCTCCCCAATCCTATTCAATACCTCCTCATTCGTTACGTGACCTACCCACCTAATCTTCAACATTCTTCTGTAGCACCACATTTCGAAAGCTTCTATTCTCTTCTTGTCCAAACTATTTATTGTCCATGTTTCACTTCCATACACGGCTGCACTCCATACAAATACTTTCAGAAAGGACTTCCTGACACTTAAATCTATACTCGATGTTAACAAATTTCTCTCCTTCAGAAACGCTTTCCTTGCCATTGCCAGTCTACATTTTGTATCCTCTCTACTTCGACCATCATCAGTTATTTTGCTCCCCAAATAGCAAAACTCCTTTACTACTTTAAGTGTCTCATTTCCTAATCTAATTCCCTCAGCATCACCCGACTTAATTCGACTACATTCCATTATCCTCATTTTGCTTTTGTTGATGTTCATCTTATATCCTCCTTTCAAGACACTGTCCATTCTGTTCAACTGCTCTTCCAAGTCCTTTGCTGCCTCTGACAGAATTACAATGTCATCGGCGAACCTCAAAGTTTTTATTTCTTCTCCATGGATTTTAATTCCTACTCCGAACTTTTCTTTTGTTTCCTTTACTGCTTGCTCAATATACAGTTTGAATAAAATTGGGGAGAGGCTACAACCCTGTCTCACTCCCTTCCCAACCACTGCTTCCCTTTCATGCCCCTCAACTCTTATAACTGCCATCCGGTTTCTGTACAAATTGTAAATAGCCTTTCGCTCCCTGTATTTTACCCCTGCCACCTTTAGAATTTGAAAGAGAGTATTCCAGTCAACATTGTCAAAAGCTTTCTCTAAGTCTACAAATGCTAGAAACGTAGGTTTGCCTTTCCTTAATCTTTCTTCTAAGATAAGTCGTAAGGTCAGTATTGCCTCACGTGTTCCAACATATCTACGGAATCCAAACTGATCTTCCCCGAGATCGACTTCTACCAGTTTTTCCATTCATCTGTAAATAATTCGCGTTAGTATTTTGCAGCTGTGACTTATTAAACTGATAGTTCGGTAATTTTCACATCCGTCAACACCTGCTTTCTTTGGGATTGGAATTATTATATTCTTCTTGAAGTCTGAGGATATTTCACCTGTCTCGTACATCTTGCTCACCAGATGATAGAGTTTTGTCAGGACAGTCTCTCCCAAGGCCGTCAATAATTCTAATGGAATGTTGTCTACTCCCGGGGCCTTGTTTCAACTCAGGTCTTTCAGTGCTCTGTCAAACTCTTCATGCAGTATCGCATCTCCCATTCATCTTCATCTACATCCTCTTCCATTTCCATAATATTGTCCTCGAGTACATCGCCCTTGTATAGACCCTCTATATACTCCTTCCACCTTTCTGCTTTCCCCTCTTTGCTTAGAACTGGGTTTCCATCTGAGATCTTGATATTCATACAAGTGGCTCTCTTTTCTCCAAAGGTCTCTTTAATTTTCCTGTAGGCAGTATCTATCTTACCCCTAGTGAGATAAGCCTCTACATTCTTACATTTGTCCTCTAGCCATGCCTGCTTAGCCATTTTGCACTTCCTGTCGATCTCATTTTTGAGACGTTTGTATTCGTTTTTGCCTGCTTTGTTTACTGCATTTTTATATTTTCTCCTTTCATCAATTAAATTCAATATTTCTTCTGTTACCCAAGGATTTCTACTAGCCCTCGTCTTTTTACCTACTTGATCCTCTACTGCCTTCACTACTTCATCCCTCAGAGCTACCCATTCATCTTCTACTGTATTTCTTTCCCCCAGTCCTGTCAATTGTTCCTTTACGCTGTTCCTGAAACTCTGTACAACCTCTGGTTTAGTCAGTTTATCCAGGTCCCATCTCCTTAAATTCCCACCTTTTTGCAGTTTCTTCAGTTTCAATCTACAGTTCATAACCAATAGATTGTGGTCAGAGTCCACATCTGCCTCTGGAAATGTCCTACAATTTAAAACCTGGTTCCTAAATCTCTGTCTTACCATTATATAATCTATTTGATACCTTTTAGTATCTGCAGGATTCTTTCATGTATACAACCTTCTTTTATGATTCTTGAACCAAGTGTTAGCTATGATTAAGTTATACTCTGTGCAAAATTCTAACAGACGGCATCCTCTTTCATTTCTTAGCCCCAATCCATATTCACCTACTATGTTTCCTTCTCTCCCTTTTCCTACTGTCGAATTCCAGTCACCCATGACTATTAAATTTTCATCTCCCTTCACTACCTGAATAATTTCTTTTATCTCATCATACATTTCTTCAATTTCTTCGTCATCTGCAGAGCTAGTTGGCATATAAACTTGTACTACTGTAGTAGGCATGGGCTTCGTGTCCATCTTGGCCACTATAATACGTTCATTATGCTGTTTGTAGTAGCTTACCCGCACTCCCATTTTTTTATTCATTATTAAACCTACACCTGCATTACCCCTATTTGATTTTGTATTTATAACCCTGTATTCACCTGACCAGAAGTCTTGTTCCTCCTGTCACCGAACTTCACTAATTCCCACTATATCTAACTTTAACCTATCCATTTCCCTTTTTAAATTTTCTAACCTACCTGCCCGATTAAGGGATCTGACATTCCATGCTGTGATCCGTAGAATGCCAGTTTTCTTTCTCCTGATAACGACGTCCTCTTGAGTAGTCTCCGCCCGGAGATCTGAATGGGGACTATTTTACCTCCGGAATATTTTACTCAAGAGGACGCCATCATCATTTAACCATACAGTAAAGCTGCATGCCCTCGGGAAAAATTACGGCTGTAGTTTCCCCTTGCTTTCAGCCGTTCGCAGTACCACAACAGCAAGGCCGTTTTGGTTAATTTTACAAGGCCAGATCAGTCAATCATCCAGACTGTTGCCCCTGCAACTACTGAAAAGGCTGCTGCCCCTCTTCAGGAACCACACGTTTGTCTGGCCTCTCAACAGATACCCCTCCGTTGTGGTTGCACCTACGGTACGGCTATCTGTATCGTTGAGGCACGCAAGCCTCCCCACCAACGGCAAAGTCCATGGTTCATGGGGGGAGGATATTTCATTTATCTTGTATAAATTGTGCACCAGGTGGAATAATTTTGTTGTGGCTCCCCCAAAGTTCCCAATAATGCTAAGGGAATGTTGTGTACTCCAGTGGCCTTGTTTCTGTTTATGCCATTCAGTGCTCTATCAGATTCTTCTCAAAGTATCATATCTCCCATCTCATCATTACTCACTGCTTTGTCTCTTTCTATAATATTATCATCTTTCCACTTTTCAGCTTTCCCTGTAATACTAGCTTACCATCTGCGCTATTGCTATTCCTACCATTGCTTCTATTTTTGTGGAAAGTCTCTTAATTTTCCTGTAGGTGCATCTGTCTTTCCCCTAGTTATGTATGCTTCTGCTGATGTACATTTGTCCTTTAGCCACTCCCACTTACTTAACTTCATTAATCATAATCAATGCTTTTGAAAGCCTGCAACCATGTCATTAATGATTTAAATAATTATTTAATTGGATAGAAAATATACACACCAAGTGGCAGCAGAACACACACGCACACACACACATAAAACCGTTGTGATTGGCAAGCTTTTGAAGCCAGTGGCTTCTTCTTCAGGCAGATGGGTTGAAGGCGAAGGAAGAAGGGTGAAGGAAAAGGACTGGAGAGGTATAGGAAAAGGAATAGATTTTGGGAAGGTCACCCAGAACTGCGGGTAGTAATCTCTGCCTTCCATATTACCCTGTCTTCCAACTTTAAGCTCTCAGGTTTTCAAATCTCCTCTGATGCAGTCCCCAACAATCAGTCTTTCCTTCTCTTCCTATATGGTAAATCTCCCCTGACCCACAGTTCTGGGTGACTTTTCCAAAATCTACCCCTTTTCCTAGACCTGTCCAGTCCTTTTCCTTTGCCCTTCTTCCATCGTGTTCAACCGTTCTGCCTGAAGAAGGAGCCACTGGCTCTGAAAGATTGCCAGTCACAATAGCTTTGTGTGTGTGTGTGTGTGTGTGTGTGTGTGTGTGTGTGTGTGTGTGTTCTGCCGCTGCTTGGTCAGTAGACTTTATATCGCCAATCACAATAGCTTTTTATATGTGTGTGTGTGTGTGTGTGTGTGTGTGTGTGTGTGTGCGTGTGTGTGTGTGTGTGTGTGTGTGTGTGTGTGTTTTCTGCCACTGCTTGGTCAGTAGATTTTATATCTATCCAATTAAATCTCCCGGGATTGGAAGGACTCCTTACTCCTTACCCTCTCCCTTAAAACCCACGTCCTTTTGTCTTTCCTTCTCCTTCCCTCTTTCCTGACGAAGCAAGTGTTGGTTGCGAAAGCTTGAATTTTGTGTGTGTGTTTGTGTTTGTTTGTGTGTGTATCAACATGCCAACGCTTTCGTTTGGTAAGTTACATCATCTTTGTTTTTAGATATATTTTTCCCACTTGGAATGTTTCCTTCTATTATATTCATACAATTAAATAATTTTATCAGTAATTGTCTGTTTTCATCGTTATGGTTTAAATAATGAAACACAGCACGAGTTATGTATTCTTTCATGCTTATCACAATGCATATCATGAATTTATTCTCTTTGACAAGTACAAATATTTACATAAGTATTTTTTTTTCTCTGTAGCAATCTTTTTGAGGTTGCACTGCATAAAAAAACCAAACAAAAATAAATCTTTGGATATTTTTTACGTGTTAATGATAGAAACAGAATTTTTGTCTGTCACAACAGACAAAAAGCATCGTTGAGGCACGTATGCCACACCAATTCAGCAAGGTCCATGGTTTATGGGGTCCTGAATCCATTACGTCCTCAGTTTATATTAGGTATTGTTTAGCCCTTTAGAATCGTCTGATATTTTAATCTATTGATTCGTATTTTTCTAAAACCTTACCGAGTACATTTTTTTGTCAGATAGCTATGTATGATTTGGTGACTATGGGATCTGTATTTTTTTATAATGGCTAGTTACACCATTTTCTGACATTTTGGAAAACTTTTCTGGATCATGTATTCATCAATAAATCTGCCCATATAAAGAAGTACGTATGAACTTACTGATTGTACCACTTCCTCTGATATGCTATCAGGACCTGGAGCTCCATTCTTTTTCATTTTGAACATTATTTCAGCGACCATATAGGACTAATGTGGAGTATTGAGAGTGTCACAAAATGGTGAAAAACCTGAACTTGAAGATACTATCCTGCGAAAAACTACAAAATTTAAATATGAGAAGGAAAGTTGCTACTCACCATATAGTGGAGATGCTGAGTCGCAGATAGGCACAAAAAAAAGACTCTCACAATTAAAGCTTTCAGCCATTAAAGCCTTCATCAACAAAACACACACACACACACACACACACACACACACACACACACACACACACACACACACGCGCGCGCGCCCGTAATCGCAATCGCAACTCACACACATGAGTGCAGTTTCACGTAACTGAAATCACAGGTTTCCTTCTCATATTGTTACATTCGACCCTGTATTTTCCATTGCTTGAATACAGGAATATATTATAGTCCCCTACCTGTCACTCCAGTATGGACCATGAAACAAGAGTAGACTAACTGCATCATGCACAGAGGTGTTTAAGCAAATGAAATGGGAAGAAACCCTTGTATGTGGTACTTTAGGAAGTATCCTCTCCCATGCATTTCCCAGTGGTTTACAGAATGTGGATGTAGATGTAGGTATATTTATAGCTGCTTAGCCTACACTAAAAAAAAATTAAATAACTTTAAACTTGGAAAGTCAGTACATCACCATAACACAATAAATCCACATGCAGTTGGCATGCTATATACAAGATTACCAAAGTTCTACCATAGCTATTAACATCACGGCCTCATGTTTCTGAACAGGCTCTTATCAAGTGCTCAATTAGAACCTATAAATAAATTCTACAGTAACCTTAATAAACTGATCAAAAGCACATCCTTAGAAATTCCTTTCTTGTCTGTGCTAGTCTGTTTTGTACGGCCTCCTTACATTGTCCCTCATGTGCTATTTTGCTTCCAAGGCAGCAGAATTTCTTCACCTCGTTTACTCGAGTGGTATCCAGTTTTGACGTTAAGTGTATAGCTAATGTAATTTGTGCTGCTCCTCACTGCTAGCTTTCTTTGGTATTCTCTTTATATGTGTCCTGTGCTCTGTAGACTTTTCGTTACATTCAACAATTCAACAGGTTCTTTAGTTCTTCCTAACTTTTACAGAGGACAGCAGTGTCATCAGCATACCAAATCATTGATATCCTCTTACCCTGAGTTTTAATCCCACTTCTGAACATTTCCTTCAGTATATCCTTCAGTGCTTCTTTGATATATAGTTTGAACAGTAGAGGGAAAATTCACTCCTACATTATAATCTTTTTAATCTGAGCTCTTCTCCACTGCCATGTGCTGTTGCCATTTTTCGGGGTGCACTCAGCCTCGTGATGCCAATTAAGGAGCTACTCGACCGAATAGTGGCTGCTCCGGTCAAAGAAAACCATCATAACGACCGGGAGAGCGGTGTGCTGACCACATGCCCCTCCTATCCGCATCCTCATCTGAGGATGACACGGCGGTCGGATGGTCCCGATGGGCCACTTGTGGCCTGAAGATGGAGTGCCTTTCTTCTCCACTCATTTGTTCCTCCTTAATCTGAGCTCTCCTCCACTCATTTTTTTCTCCTTGGTTGTTGTATGTATTGTACATTTTCTGGGTACCCTTCTTTGCTCAGGGAGCAGGGTAGTTGGAATAAAAGGATAAACTTTAAAGTCCAAGAGGTAAAAATTTTTTACTAAAACATATTCTAACTATTTACAATATTTGTTTATAAACAACAGTTCTCATTTTGTTATCTGGGGTATATATTTAGAAATTTTTGGATTTCCCACTCAAGAACAAGCTACGTATGGTTTGACTGTGAGAGAAGCAGGAGTCTTTGAGATTGTATTGTATATTGTATTTTATTGGTCCTGTTGTCTATATAGCAGCTTATGCATAAGACATTGGACAAGTCAAGTTATAAATATACAGGCTGAAAGTAATTTCAAGTCATACATATTTAAGCTTATAATAATACACTTTACACGTAAGTATTTGTATAACACATTTCATAAATTTAAATATTCTTCAATGGAGTAAAAGCAGTGATGCTGTAAATATGACTTTAGAGATTTTCCAAATGTATTGACCTCAGTGATAGCTTTTATGTTTTCAGGAAGTTTGTTATAAAGCTTAACTCCCATGTGAAAAGTACCTTTTTGGCACAGTGCTGTGCTGATTTGAGTCATATGTAAGTTTTTGTTTTGTCTGGTAAAGTGCTCATGTAAATTATTATTATTATTATTATTATTATTATATTTTTTTTTTGTCTCTGGTCCTTGCCTATTACATTTAATTTAAAGAACAAAAGGGTTTCCATAATGTATACACACGGTAATGGGGGAATACCAGATTTCTTAAACAGGGGTTTACAAGAGTCTCTAGGCTTGCACCCAAACAAGATTCTAATGGCCCTTTTTTGTAGTTTAAAAGTGCTATTAGCTATTTTAGAGTTTCCCCAGAAGGTGACCCCATATCTAAGACGAGAATGAAAGTACGCATGATATGCATTCAATACTGTTTTCTCACTACAGCATGATTTTAATGAACAAAGAAGATGACATGTTTTGCTCAGTTCTGCATTCAAATATTCAATATGCTTATTCCATCTGATGTTACTCTGCAGCCAAAGTCCTAAGAATTTGGTTTCAGTACTGTTACCAACTGGTTCGTCATTGATATAGACTGATGGGATAAACATGTCCTTGTTAGGAACATTGTGGAATTTTAGAGCAACGGTTTTCTTACTGTTTATTACAAGCTGATTACTCTGTGCCCAGCTGCTAAGTTGTTTCGTGACCGTGTTTACTGTCTGCTGTAACTGTTCATCGTCGTCTCCTTTTAGTAGAATCGTGGTGTCATCTGCAAATATGATTGTTTTGTGTGCTTCAATATTTATGCTTAGATCATTTATGTACAGAAGAAACAGAAGGGGTCCCAATACGGATCATTGGGGTACACCACATTTTATTTGTTTATAGTCAGATAAGTGATTAGATACAGTTTTTAGTTCAATATTTGTGTGCTTCACGCACACTGCCTCCATACGATTTGTCAGGAAGGAACTGATCCACTTGTTGGACAGACGTCGAATACCATATCTTTCTAGCTTTGATAGCAGAATTTTATGGTCCACCATGTCAAAAGCTTTTGACAAGTCAATAAAGACTCCTATTGTTTCCTGTTTTTTGTCCATCAGGTTTAGGATGGAATTGATGCACTCATAGACAGCAGTTGTCGTTGACATCTTATTTCTGAATCCATGTTGTTCATTACATAGGATGTTGTTTTTATTTATAAATTTCATAAGTTTCTCATACATAACTTTTTCCAGTACTTTAGAGATGCAGGAGGAAATTGTGATGGGTCTGTAGTATTTACATTGTCTTTATCCCCTTTTTTATATACAGGAATAACTTTTGATGCTGCTGTATTTTAAAGTTTGTCCTTGTGCTGTGTTAATTGTAAAACTGTAGGCCAATTTGATTGGAAATTGCAGTCTTTTAAATTGGAATGGAAGTTCAGTAGAGATCAGTGGTATTCTGATGATAAATAGTGTGTGTCCTTTATACTTCCCAGTCATAAGTTCGATAGCTGTTTGACGATTATCCTTGTTCCATTGCATAGTTTTGATGAGTTGATAGAACCAATTTTAAGTTGAAGGCAATGATGGCATTCCTGGTACTTGCAAAGAGTTTAGAAATTCTGTAGGTAAGTTCACCCTTTCTTCAACATTTACCATCACGTCAATCGATTTGTATATTCTCTCTTCATAGGGAATTTTCTTTTGAATATTAAAGTTGGTATTGTCGGCAATATTGTTTTTGGTTGCCAAAATTGCCGTTTCAAATTGCCATTCCAGATTGGTATAATTGTGAACAATGTTTGGATAAATTTGGTTGATGAGTTCAATTTCCTCAGTGGCTGTGTTGCAGAAATCACTGTTGAGTTTAATGAGACCTGTTGTCTGGTCAGTAGGACATGTGCCTTCACCTGTATGTAAAAGTTGTTGAGCAAAATGTGCTATTGTTTTGTCTTTTGACAGTTCAACTCCCATATGTTTTGTTAGTTGCAGTATTTGTATGTGTGGCCAGAGATGTTATTTTTGTAAGCAGGCATTGATCTCATCTGCTGGTGTTGACTTGGGGATAACTGGAAGTGTTTGTCAAAAATCTCCTGAGAGTATGAGTAGAGCTCCTCCCATAACTTCAGAGTTTCCTCGCAAGTCTTGTAATGATCTATCCATGGCTTTGAGTGGCTTTTTAACGTGAAATTGTGCATTCGCTCCAGATGACAATTTTAGATTCCTTTAGAAGTTCACCCCATCCAGATGCTCTTGAGATTTTACATCCCAGGAATTGGCCTTGGGCTATATTTAACGGTAGTTGTAGGGCAGAATGGACAGTTTGTTCTCCTTCTAAAAATGTGGCTACAAGTGCGATGTGTTGTTTAGCATATATTTCTGCCAGCAATAGATTTATTAGAAACATTTTCTTGGTTCCACCTGGTGCATCCAAGTAAATAATTTTGTGTGTTGTTGTCGATCTGGTCCACGATAACACTGTAAATTTATTTTTGATTGTCATTGTGGAGTGGTTTGTTGTGAGCAATGCATTGAAGTAGTTCAATTATGTAGCTTTTTTACTTTGTAGTTTCAAAGTTTAGCACACTGATACATCTTTTTGTGGTGATTGCATCCCAAGTTGTACTAAGGTCTGGTTGTTTATTGCTAAACTTTTATCTTCTAGGCAAATGAGTGTTTCATTGAAGATGTCGTCGTTGAACTTGATGGTCAGTTCAGGATAGCTTGCCAGATTTGGTACAGTATGTCATCACTCATACTTTCTTTGAAGGAGTCCCATAGCTGTTTTGGATTTGATGGGTTAAATGTTGTTAGAATTATGGCGAATAAGTCTCTCATTTGTTCAGCTAAGGCCATGAGTGAGGCTTCTTGTAGTGTTAATTCCCAGTGGTTGTTGTTTTCCAGTAGTTCAAGTGTTGGCATGCTTCGCTCTCCGCCTGGCATAGGTAACCATCAACAGTCTTGAGATTTCTGAAACTTGTTGGTCCCCGTATTTCATGTAGCAACATCCAGAGATAGAAACGTTTGGTGTTGTTTGGTGTGTACTTGGTCTAGTGCACCAGTTTTCATGATTCCTGGATAATCTTCTAATGGAATTCCTTGTTTTCATTGTTGGAAGATTCTCCTTGTTGTGTTCCACATATAATAAGTAGGGATGTAGACATTTGGGAGGTTCGATTGCAGTTTTTCCTCATTCTCTGTCCATTCTCCAAATGTACTGCTAGATGTTGCACAGTTGGTTCCAGTTCATATCTGGAAAAACTGAAAATCTCCCATACTGCTTCGTTACTGTTGATGTATCTTCACATTTGGTACATGAGGATCTTGTCATTTCTGTTTTGTTGTTTGCTGTCTTTTGCTATTTGAAATACTGCTATGTCACTGTGTTTGTTCACATACAGGCATATTTTATGGATCTCACCGGATTGCAGTATTATACGTTTATATGTGCTTGGAACATTTTGGAAAGTAGTGTGTTTTGTATGCTACTACCCGTTAATTATCTGTTCCCAGTTCATTGCTGGCTCGTGTATGTATTGTTACTGTGAAGCCACCATTTTTATATGATCATCTTCTGTATTTAGGATAGTGGATGAATTCTGTTGTGCAGCCATATCAGATTGTGTGTGTGTGTGTGTGTGTGTGTGTGTGTGTGTGTGTGTGTGTGTGTGTGTGTGTGCGCGCGCGCGCGCGTGTGTGTGTGTGCAGTCCTTGTTTTTCCATTTGATTGTTTGTGCATCCAGCATCTAATGGTTCCAAAGATGTGGTATTTTCTACATCTACATCTACATTTATACTCCGCAAGCCACCCAACGGTGTGTGGCGGAGGGCACTTTACGTGCCTCTGTCATTACCTCCCTTTCCTGTTCCAGTCGTGTATGGTTTGTGGGAAGAATGACTGCCGGAAAACCTCCGTGCGTGCTTGAATCTCTCTAATTTTACGTTTGTGATCTCCTCAGGAGGTATAAGTAGGGGGAAGCAATATATTCGATACCTCATCGAGAAATGCACCCTCTCAAAACCTGGACAGGAAGATACACCGTGATGCAGAGTGCCTCTCTTGCAGAGTCTGCCACCTGAGTTTGCTAAACATCTCTGTGATGCTATCACGCTTACCAAATAACCGTGTGACAAAACACGCCGCTCTTCTTTGGATCTCCTCTGTCAACCCGACCTGGTACGGATCCCACACTGATGAGCAATACTCAAGTATAGATCGAATGAGTGTTTTTTAAGCCACCTCCTTTGTTGATGGACTACATTTTCTAAGGCCTCTCCCAATGAATCTCAACCTGGCACCCACCTTACCAACAATTAATTTTATATGATCATTCCACTTGCGATGACTTCAATAAATCCCATTGTTTTTGTTGGAAAACTTGGGCTATAATGTTGTGTCAGTGCTTGGGGACTTGTCCATATCATAATTGTTCTTTGATTTCTGGCCATGGCGAGCTGCATGTGAATGTTATGAAGAGATTAGTCATTCATATTTTCTTATGTGGGTCGTGGCATCTTGAATGTATTTGTGCATGTATCACAGACTTCCTGTGTATGATGAGGGTAAGATTACCATTGTTCCAATGTTGTCAATGTTTCCATCATTTATGATTATCTCTCAAAGGTGAATATATTTCTCTGTGCATAGTTTCTTCTGATTCAGTCTTATGCAAAGCATCTGTTCCATTTCTGTTTTTGCACACCTATCTACTAGGAATTGTTGGAATAAAGGGCAGGTGTTGATAATGTGAATGTATGTTTCTTTGTCTCTGATAATTAAGCAGTTAGCATAGAACTCCTTGGAAATGACATTTTTGTTTCTACACTTGTTTGAGGTTGGATTTGTTTTGTGTCAAAGTGATATCCATCCTCTCTGTGCAGAAATATTAATGGATGCAGCCATATCAGTGTGTCTTTGCAATATGCTGTAGTCCTTTTCTTCTTTGCTGTACAGTTATGTCACAGCTTGCATTTTCATTGTCCACAATTATGATGGCAACTTAGTCTACCTGAGGTGCATTAAATCTATGTTCATGTTCTCCATATGGTCTTTCATTGGCTTGAATTATAACTTTATAGTCATCAGAAATCATTGGGTCTAGTGCTGTTTCGAATATGTGAATCGGTTGACTATATTCATGTTAGATTCACCATACATCTCGGACTACTTCTCATCTCAATCCACCGATATTTGTGCAACATTGATCAATTTCTCTTTCTTCATTTTCGATGAAGTATACTTGCAGAAATTTATGGTCTTCATTGGGTAATGGTAGTAACGATCACATGTTGTAATTGATTTGGCCTTCAGTTGGGGGGGGGGGGGGGCGGGGCAAAATCAATTTCATCTCTATTAGTGTTGACTGAACTGACATCAAAAGAAGTAATTTGGAAACGGGCGTTGTATACTTTTATATTTTGAAGAAAGTGTTTTGATTCTGAAGTTTCTCCAGTCATGTAATGTAAAAATTTGCAGAGGTGCTTTCACTGGTGATAAAAGGATTTTTCCATTCATGCTCCAAGATCCTGAATTTGTTTGTGTTACAAAATTGGCAGATGTTATCCATTTTTCCGATCACAACATGTTTTTGTTTGTGTTATATATTCCTTTGTCGGGTCATGGTGGAATGCTCCACTTGTTAGGTTGTACTGTTTACTTGTCCTCATCTGTACTTCTTGTAGGGTGATATTTTCGTGGCTGCTTGAGTTTGCAATCTTTTATTATAAGATTGTGTCACAATTACTGATTCTTCAAGCCATTCATTTCGTTTTTCTTCAGTTTCTCTGCTTCTCATGTGCTCATTGTTGTTCGTGGGGAACTTAAACGTGCTTTGTGCTCTTCTTCTGTTTCATTTTTTGACTGTTCTTTCTGTTTCTGCAATTTTGTTTCAAAACGGCAAGATCTTTTACGTTTGGGCCTTGTCTAAAACATAAATCAAATCAACTTTTTATTAACAAATATACTAAGTATACTTTACACATTTTATATTCAATTTATACTCAGTCACTGTATCACTTTGACTACTCACACTTCACTGTTTGTTTTATTCACTCACTGCACTACTTTTTCAGCTCCTCACTTGTCACTGATAAGAAACTGAGATTCAAACCCATGATGTACCCCTACCAAAGAGTAGGCCCACCAGTGGCGAATTCCAGAACATACCAAAAAGGCTTCGAATGGTCCACAACATTCCAGAACATTCCACAGCATTTGAGAGTGTTCTTGAATGTTCCACAATGATCTAGGATGTTCCAGAACATTCTGGAATCTTCCCCGATGTTCCAGACCATTCCCAAGCATTCCAGAACATTCTGAATCATTGTGGAACACTCTGGAATGCTCTAGAAAGCTCTAGAAATTTCTAGAGGGTGAAACTTCCCAGTCCTCATATCTCCAAACACGTGCCCTTAATATAAAAATGGGAACCGTGTTCATGGATAGGGGATAGAGAGCTACTATACCATACAACTCCTGTGATCATACTGGGACTCATTTCTAAGTTTTTGTGGCGCACACAGTGTACACTTACTTTTATAATTGATTACCCATCTTACTGTATAGCATATACTTGTGCTTCAAAGAATTTCAATGTCATGCACCACTTCAAATCCTATGAAAGTTTCTTAATTTTCCTAAAGTTTTGCTTCCAGTGTCAAATGCAATCTTGGAAATGTCTCTGGTGCCCTTATGTTTCCTACAATTGAATTAATCATCATCTAAAAGATCCAGGTTTTCCTTTTCCACATGTTATTGTGGTCATTGCCTTGGATGAAGAAATGTATATGATGAGAGAAAAGCAATTATTTAGAGAGTTAATGGAGAGGAAAACTTAATAGTCATGGGGGACTGGAATTCAATAGTAGGAACAGGAAGGCCAGGAAGCATATGAGGTGGATAAGGACTGGGGGAAAGGAATGAAAGAGGAAGCCACCTTGTAGAATTTTGCAAAGTGCATAATTTAATAAAAGCTAAAACTTGGTTTAAGAATCATGAGACAAGGTTGTATACATGGAAGAGACCTGGAGACACCATAAGGTTTCAGATTGATTATATAATGGTAAGACAGAGATTTCAAAACCAAGTTTTAAATTGAGAGACATTTCAGGGGCAGATGTGGACCCTGACCAAAATTTATTAGTTATGAACTGTAGATTAAAATTGAAAAAACTGCAAAAAGGTAGGGATTCAAGGAGACAGGACCTGGATAAACTGAAAGAACCAGAGGTTGTAGAGACTTTCAGAGGTAGCATTAGGGAGCATTTACAAGAACCGAGGAAAGGAATGGGTAGCTTTGAGAGATGAAATAGTGAAGGCAACGTAGGATCAAGAGAGTTAGTAGAAACGCTTGGGTAACATAAGAGATATTGAATTTAACTTATGAAAGGAGAAAGCATAAAAATGAAGTGAATGAAACAGGTAAAAAATGTTGTGTGACTGGGGCCTACCATCGGGTAGACCGTTTGCCGGGTGCAAGTTTTTTGATTTGACACCACTTCGGCAACTTACGCATCGATGGGGATGAAGTGATGATGATTAGGACAACACAACACCCAGTCCCTGAGCAGAGAAAATCTCTGACCCAGCTGGAAATCGAACCCGGTCTCTTAGGACTGACATTCTGTCATGAAACAGGTGAAAGAGAATACAAACGTCTAAAAAATGAGATTGACAGGAAGTGCAAAATGGCTAAGCAGGAATGGCTAGAGCACAAATATAAGGATGTAGAAGCATATATGATTAGGGATAAGGTAGATGCCGCCTGCAGGAAAATTAGAGAGGCCTTTGGAGAAATATCAAGAACTCAGATGGAAAACCAATCCTAAGCAAAGAAGGGAAAGCAGGAAGGGGAAAGGAGTACATAGAGGCTCTATACAAGGAAGATGTACTTGAGGGCAGTACTGTGGAAATGGAAGAGGATGCACATGAAGATTAGATAGGAAATATGATAGTGCATGAAGACTGATAGAGCAGTAAAAGACCTAAGTCAAAACAAGGTCCCAGGAGTAGACAACATTCCATTAGAACTACTGATAGCCTTGGGAGTGCCAGCCATGACAGAACTCTTCCATCCGATGAACAAGATGTATGAGACAGGCAAAATACGCTCAGGCTTAAAGAAGAATATAATAATTCCAATTCCAAAGAAAGCATATGCTGACAGGTGTGAAAATTACCAAACTATCAGTTTAATAAGCCACAGCTGCAAAATACTAACACGAATTCTTTACAGATGAATGGAAAAACTGGTGTAAGCTGACCTTGAGGAAGATCAGTTTGGGTTCCGTAGAAATGTTGGAATATGTGAGGCAATCTGACCCTACAATTTCTCATAGAAGGTAGGTTAAGGAAATGCAAAACTACGTTTATAGCATTTGTAGATTTAGAGAAAGGTTTTGACAGTGTCGACTGAAATACTCTCTTTGAAATTCTAAAGGTGGCAGGGGTAAAATACAGGGAGCGAAAGGCTATTTACAATTCGTACAGAAAGCAGATGGCAGTTACAAGAGTTGAGGGGTATGAAAGGGAAGCAGTGGTTGAGAAGAGAGAGAGGCAGGTTGTAGCCTATCCCTGATGTTATTCTGTCTGTCTCTTGACCAAGCAGTAAAGGAAACAAACAAAAATTTGGAGTAGGAATTGAAGTCCAGGGAGAAGAAATATTAGGTTCGCCGATGACATTGTAATTCTATCAGAGAGAGCAAAGGACTTGAAGAGCAGTTGAACCGAATGGACACTGCCTTGAAGGGAGGATATCAACAAAAGTAAAATGAGAATAATGGAATTTAGTGGAATTGAATAGGTGATGCCGAAGGAATTAGATTAGGAAATCAGTAGATGGTTTTGCTATTTTGACAGCAGAATAACTGATAATGGTTGAAGAAGAGAGGATATAAAATACAGACTGGCAATGGAGGTGTTTCTGAGGAAGAGAAATTTGTTAACATCAAGTATAGATTTAAGTGTCAGGAAGTCTTTTCTGAAAGTATTTGTGTGGAATGTAGCCATGTATGAACGTGAAACATAGTTGGTAAACAGTTTAGACAAAAAGAGAATAGAAGCTTTTGAAATGTGGTGCTACAGAAGAATGCTGGAGATTAGATGGGTAGATCATGTAACTAATGAGGAGGTACTGTTTGTTTGTTTTGTTTGATTTTAGGGTGAAAAAACAACTACAGTCATACGCGCCCATATCAAAACTGTAGAACACAAAAACAAAGAGAGGAGTTAAAAACGACTATGCGTCAACCCCTCAAGAGAAGACAACTAAAAACAAAGACTAGGAGGAAGATCTATAAAATACACCATTGAGAAACAGAGGTCATGAACTAAAAATTAAATAGCCTCCATGGTCGACAGCCCACATGTTGTTCACTAAAACAGCCAATAACTCAGATGGCAAACACAAACAGGAATGTAAGCAGTTAGAAAAGGGCACTCCATCAGGAAATGACAGACAGTCAGAAGTTGGGCGCAATGTGCACAAAGTGGTGGGGGAGCACCACTTAACATATGGTGATGGCTAAAGAGACAGTGCCCAATATGCAACCTAGTTAAAATGATCTCCTCGTGGTGAGAGGGCCAAGAGAAGGTCGTCCAAGCTGCTGGGAGAGGCTTAATAACCAGGAGCTTGTTCCCATGAAGGGAGGACCAGTGATGATGCCAAAGTGACACCACCTGTTGACAGATGGCAACACATATCAGCGGAGGGAATATAAGACTAGCAGGTTGAGGTACGAGGACTGCAGCCTTGGCAGCTGCATCAGCTGCCTCATTTCCTGTTACAACGACGTGACCAGGAACCCTCATAAACATCACTGTGGCTCCATCAAGAGTGAGCAAGTGACGGCTTTCCTGGACCCACTGCACTAAGGGATGGATGATGTGCAGCATACAGAGGCTTTAAAGGGAGCTTCCTGAGTGAGTCTGAGCAGATGCTGCAATTGAAAAGCCTGTGTCACCAGATGTACTGTGAAGCCTGATACAGGATGAAGAGCTCTGCTGTAAATATTGAGCTGTGTTCCAGAAGCCAATACCAAAACAGATTGGTGCCAATGATGAAGGCTTACTTGACACCACGGACAGTCTGAGAGCCATCAGTGTACACAAAGATACTATCGTGAAATTCCGTGCAAGGTCATGAAACTAAAGGCAATAGAGAGGCTGGAGTAGTATCCTTAGGAAGTGAGTGAAGGGCAAGGTGCCACATGAAGTGAAGGTGGTGAAAGGATTCACACTCACTGGGAAAGTTGCAGGTGGCATGAAGTTAAGCTACCAGAGCAAGAGTGAACTCCAGGAGGTAACAGAGAAGAGGGATGTGCCCCATACTGGCGATCAAAGGAGTCATCAAAGAAGGAGGCATAGGATGTGTGGTCATGCATGGCAGACAGATGACATGCATATCTGCTGAGGAGAAAGTCACGGCGGTAGGACAGTGACCGGGAAGAAATACGAGAGCTCAAAGTGGTCGTGAGGATGCAATTTTGTTTCCTGAAGGCAGAGAACAAGTTTATGCTGTGATTCTAAGAGCAGCCAGAAATCCTCTTTGTTGGATAAAAGTCCTCGAGTGTTCCATTGGAAGAGAGTCATGACGAGGAAAAAATGAAGGGATGCCACCTCGGCAGATGCCAAGTGCCAGCCCTTGAAGACCCATTGCTACAGGGCGCAGAGGCAGGAGTATCCTGCTCCATGAGGTCTACAAAAGTGTCAGCATTCTTCTGCTGTCGGCCTGTGGGGTCCAGGGCAAGAAACAGTTCGTGGTGTGCACTGGTGACATGGAGGTCGGCCGGGCGATGGTATTACGTGGTGACACTGTCGAAGAGGATGCCTTTGACTTCTTCGAGCCTGTCCAGTTAGCAGGGGAAGACTCAGGTGTTGGTTAACTGGAGGGGCGTAAGAAGTCTTCATGGGAGTATTCCTTCTGTCCTTTCCGTCCTGCAGGTTGTGTATCTGGTGGCTTCGCCCCTGAGATGTGTGTTTGGTGGTGTGTTGCACAGCTGAAGGAGGAGACAGGGACACTACCATAATGCTGGGTGATTTCACAAACACAGTGCTAAATTTGAGGTCACATGTCTGCGTAGCCATGTCCTTCATGGAGTGAGATGTAACAAGAACAATACTGTAGGTGCCAGATGGTAGAACACAAGGTTTCCGACATGCCAACAGCTCGCAAACAACCAGGTAAGGCACTTTTTTCTTTCACACAGATATCATGGACAGCCTGCTCATAGAGATGCATGGGACAATCACAGGAGGAGGCGGCATGGTTGTCATTGCAGTTGATGCAGTGGGGAGAAGGAGGCAGACAATTACCCTTGTGAGCATCCCTACCACAGGACTCTTTGAGTGTGGTTATAATGATGACACTGGTAGCAGCACACTGGGTTCAGAATATACCGTCTGACTGTGATAATTTCATAACACGCTTTGATCTTTGATGGTAGAACCATACTATCAAAACTGAGAAAGAGTGTGCGTGGGGGTACTAAGAAGGCATCTACTTTTTTCATCACTTGATGGACAGCAATAACCCCCTTGTCAGAGAGGAACGTTTGGATTCCTGCTTTGGTCAGACCATTGAGCATCCTCGTGTAAACAACACCACAGGAATAATTCAGCGTTTAATGGGCCTCAATGCAAACAGGATAGCCATCAAGGAGTGAAGCTGCAAGCAATTGTTGTCCTTGAAAATCAGACGTAGTCTCCAAAAGCAAAGTGCCATTGCATAAACAAGAGCAAGATTGCACAGGGCCAGCAATTGAATCAACACCTATCTGAATAGGTTTGTAGTTGAGGACTGACCACTGTCTTTGTTATGTTAAACTACGAGGAACCTTGGTGCAGCTGGGAAGGTCTTTGAATCATTAACCTCATTCTGTTTACGTTTTGTAGCCATTGGCTGTGAAGCTGATTGGCTCATTGTGAGAAAATCCCCCATGAATGCCAGCATCTCCGA
The DNA here is from genome assembly GCF_023864275.1 of Schistocerca cancellata. Classification (NCBI taxonomy): domain Eukaryota; kingdom Metazoa; phylum Arthropoda; class Insecta; order Orthoptera; family Acrididae; genus Schistocerca; species Schistocerca cancellata. The sequence continues at coordinate 991,512,021 of NC_064627.1, read as the reverse complement.
TGGCGCGTTCCTCCAAACTGGGGACCCCTTCCGAAAGTGGCGCACCTGCCTTAGGTAATGGTTCACACCTCAGGTCAGACCTCCTGAATTCCTGACTGGGACCAATAGGTAATTTGGGAAGGTAGCAGCTTGAGGAATCAACCCTCCCTGGGACTGGCCTGTACCAGGGGTGCATGTGAACCCTACTTGTCGACCTGGGGTTGGGAATTACGTGTTACCCAGTCACCTGTTACTTGTCAGATGCATAGGCTGGCCTTCAGGAGCACACAGGAGGAAGAAAAAGAGGAACCTCAAACACTGAAGCAGAGGAAGGATAAGAGAAAGCGAATGAAGAAAGAAAAAAGGCACAGTGGGGAGTATTCTGATATTGACTACAAAAAAAGCAGAACACATTTCCAAAAACAACCCAGACATGTTCCCCAAGGGAGGGAAAAAGCCAAAGAGTGGCAAGCCCCCTGGGATGGGAAGAGGTACTGAATAGAATAGCGGAGAAGAGGGATTTGTGGCACAACCTGACTAGAAAAAGGGATCAGTTGGTAGAACTCATTCTGAGGCCCAAGGGATCACCAATTTAGTATTGGAGGGAAGTGTGGTGGGTAAAAATTTTAGAGGCAGACTAAGAAATGAATACAGTAAGGAGATTCAGAGGGATGTAGGTTTCAGTAGTTACTCAGAGATGAAGAGGCTTGCAGAGGATAGAGTAGCATGGAGAGCTGCATCAAACCGGTCTTTGGACTGAAGACAACAACAACAACAACATCAAAATCAAGCAGTTTGTCGCACTCACAGAAGTCCTCAGTGTAGTCTCTCCAGCTATTCGCTCTCTCCTCTACATTTTGACTTTGCTAACTGCTGTCTATATGTATTTCAATTTGAAGCACCACAGGGCTCTGCCTGCCTGACTTCTAGCATAGCTAAATGAGTGATTGAGGTTAGCTTTATTTTTTTGTCGAAGTGATTGTTTGTATACATGACTGGTATGTCTGTATCTGTTATTCCCTAAATGGTCTGGTTATTGTGGATATTGGTCTATTATTTGAAGTGTTGGGATATTGTGTGCCTAGCTGGTGAATTAGTTGGTAGGGCAAAGTTGAAGTCTTTTAATATAAAGTTATGTTAGTGTGGATGGTTCATCTAATAATTCTTTGATGTGTGTGTTGGGTGTATATCTATTGGCATCTGCTGTGGTATGGAGGATACGGTTTGGAGATTTTGAAGTTTGTGCAGATGGGTGTCTGGCGCCATTGACCAAACTTCTGATCCATATAATATAGTAGGGAGGATAACAGCTCTGCACAGTCGCAGCTTCATTTCTACTGTCAGCCCCCCCCCCCCCCCCCCGCACCCTTTAGGAGTGGGTACAGGCAATTAAATGCTGTACTGCCTTTGTTATGAGCCCTTTTTATTTGTTTTCCAAATATCAGCTTTTTATCTGACTCTAATTCTAGGTAGGTTGCCGAGCCGCTCCAGTCGATGTCTCTGCCTGCAACCGAAACCTGCATGCTTGGGTGGGGGGTAACTTTCTGATGATGAATATTATTGCTTTGACATTGGAATGCCTTTTGCACTTTTAATGTTGACACTTATTCTTTTAATTTGACTGAAAATTATTGTAACATTCCTGTATGCTGGGTCATCCTTGTGCCATTTTGCATCAGCTTCCTTCCATTTCCTAGTGATTTTATTTCTAAGTGTTATCCTGTTGTAGTATTCATTTCTTTTTCTGAACATTTTGTGTTTCTTCCGTCACCCAAGGATTCCTCGCAGTTACTTTCCCCTTACCTATATTTGTGTGTCCATCTTCTGTGATTTCCCTTTTTGGGTACATCAGTTTCTCTGCAACTGAATTGCCTACAGTGCTATTTACTATCGTGATCCCTAAGGCCCCAGAAAACCTTAAATGTAAATATCCTCAATACTTAAGTATTTCCTTTCCTTATTTGTTGATTCTTCCTGGTGAGAAATAAACTTTGGCTTACTCTTCATCATTACTGAACTGTGAACTGAGTTTGCTCCTAGGTATGACTTACAATCTTGTTTCTGGTTTATGAATCTGTGTCACATTGATGTAATCCTTTTGGAAATTTCTTTTCTCTTTTATGAATTTCTAACTTTCTTGTCACATTTGACTTCTGACAGTCCACATGTCAACTTGTGGAATGTTATCCTATTATTCATCTTCAATCTCTTTCTCATAGTCACTACTCCTCTGGCAGTCCTCCAGTCTGCGATGACTCACCTGAAGATGACTGGCAGGTGCCCAGTTGAAATATCGTGCAAAGTATTGAACGACGACCGGCTACAAGCCCGAAATTTGCTTGAACAGTCAATTCGCTGAGAAAATTTTAAAATTCACATCAGTCCTCCTGTAAGTTCAGAGAGGGACTAATCCAAAACACTGGTACTTTTTCAATGCCTGTCCGCAAGTCCTGTGGATACACAACGTGTCTTACTGAAGTATTATGATTGTTGATAAGTATATATGTGCAACATCATTTTGCTAAGCTGCTATTTGAAATTGTTGTAGAGCCTTAAACAGTATTTTATATGTTAGTTATTGTCAATGTGCATCTGTAATAGTACAAGGCAACAGAAGTATGAATTTAGAATTATGTCATATTGTAAGATTACCTGAGTTTTGTAGAATGTTTAATGGATGAAATATTTTATGAAATTGTTATGCATTGTTTCCAAATAAATTTCGCTGCAATGTATAAGATTATGATAAGACATTTAATTCTTGTAACTATATTTTCTGTTTTTATTAATTTGAGTATTTAGTTTTTATTCATTCTAAAATATGAACGATTTTCAGGCTCTTATAACAGCGAATCAAAGACAGTTACAGACAGAAGAAGACTTATATAGGCTAGCAAAATCAGAAGATGAGAGACTGCAACTTTTGATGAAGGACATTAACAAAAACCTCGAGGATTTAGAAGATCGTATAAATTCTATGCAAGTAAGTTTGTCCTTGTTTCTTTGGCAAAATGAGATGCAAACCCCATCAGAGAAACGGATAAGATACGTTGCTCTGCCATTTATTATGTGCTCATATGAAATATTTGAGATGATTTGTTCGTCTGCTTCAGTCTTTTAAGAAAATTCTTTATGGAGATCTCAGTATTTTGTAGTTTCGTTGATAACTGTTCAGAAATATGTGTGGCTGGACACACTTTTTCAGATATTATGACTCTAAATGAAAATTTCTTACAGAACTAATATAGTGACATGAACAAGACAATACTACAACTTGATATTTTGAGTCGCAGCAAGTTAGTACACATTCAGTTGGAAGATTAATTTTATGTCACTTTCGTGACAAGGCTTACAGAGATGAGATTGCATGTGAAGTCCTTTAATAGAAGCAATATTAGTTCACATTATTTAGTTAGATTTTGTTGTACCAGTCATAATTTACAGAATTTATTACACTATTACCAGTCACTTTGTTAATAATTTACATTGTTGAATTATATAGTTCTTCTCAATGTTTCTCAGCTTGAGATCCTGCCAGCCACACTTCCTGGATGAAAGATTGTAGGGTTTTCTTCATGTGCATGATTTTAATTAGACTGACTGAAACTATTGTAAAAGTGCATTAATTGCTCAGTGCATCCTTTCTCCAGAAAAACTGAACTTCTGCAAAATTAAATCATGCTCAGTTCTTTTGATTATAATCAATAATTAAATTGGGATATAATAATTCATTTCATTTTGTTTTTTTATTTAGATTCCATGTACGAAATTCAGTGAAGTTTAACTGATGCAATGTACTATCTGTGGCATAAAACCTGACTCAACGCAGAATCTTCAGTATAAGTTGTTCACTTAAGTTACCAATAAAATTGGCCTTCCCTCATATTTCTTGAGTCCAGCCAGCTGAATGATTTGGCAACAAAGTACAATATGGAGGTTTCTTCAGGAAGTATTGTCTTCTGCTGAAGCTGGTAAAATACTGTATCTTCTCTTGGTACAGCCATAAATGTCACACAATGTGGACACTAAGTCACAAGTTCGAGTCTATTCCTTCCTTACTTTTTTTAAACCACATTCCGTCAGTCTTCTGAAGGTATTAATACGGAACCTCAAAGACAATTTACTTTACCGTCTAACCCTCTAGTAATAGCAGAACTTTCCAGAAACATTCCTGCAAAAGAGCTCATGAGTTTGTCACAACCAGAACAGTTTTTGCTTGAGAGTTTCCTTGCCGTGCAGCAGGCACCTGCTGCCAGCAACTGGCTGCCTGACACCAGCGGGCCCTGCTCAAGTGATCGCGACATGGCCCACCTTGGGCACGTATCTACTTTGGCATTGGCAAGCATAAAACTGTTTATTTATTTATTTTATTTAGCTTTATTTACCCAAGGATCATCTCACAATGATATAGGATCTGTCAAGGTAATACGGTGCAAATCAATAGGCCAAAATATGCAACACACTATGTACATAACATACCTTAATAGAATAGAACGGGTAGCCTATGAGGACTGGACAGGTGGTCCGCTGTGTCCTTGGTTAAGGAACAGTTCCAGTATATGCAATGGCAGTCTAAGAAAACCACAGAAAAACAAAATCAAGATAGCTGGACAGAGCAGCTCCATCCTCCTGAATGTACAGTCAGTGTCTTAACAGTTGCTTTGGCACACTTATTGTAGTTTGATTTTCCACAAAAAAATGACTGTCTGGTAGTCTGAACTGTTGAGACAAGCAGCATCAAGTTGGAACTCATTCTGACTTGTCAGTGAGCATCGAGATATGCTAGAGTGAGGTGGTGTTTACCATGTCTGTTGCACATCAAGGATTTTGAACAAACTGTGAACATTAAGTTCTGTTTCAAGTTACAAAAACGTGCCAAAAGAAACTTATGAAATGTTGAAATTAGTATGATGGTAACATAACTCTGAAGACTGTTTACAAGTGGTATGAGCAATTTAAATGTGGAAGTGATTTGGTAGAAGACATGCAACATTTGAGACACCCATTAACCTCAGAAACAGAAGAAGACATGCAAAAAGTGGCAAAAATTGCTTGTTCAAACAGGTGAGTAACTATTCAAGAGCTTACTGAAGTACTTGGCATCTTGTATGGGTCTGTGCAAAGCATTTTAAATGATAACTTGTAAGTGAGACAAGTGAGTGCAAAATTTGTTCGCAGATGAAGGAAAATCATGTGTCCGTTTGCGTGGAGTTGAAGGATCATCTTCATTCAGATCCAGACTTTGTATCCAAAAGTGTAACTGGAGGTGAAACTTGGGTCTATGGGTATGACCCTGAGATGAATTTTCAGATTTCCCAATAGAAAACCAGTGAATCTCCTCACCATAAAAAGGCATATCAGTCAAAATCAAATATCAAAGTCAAGCTCATTGTTCCCATCCCCCCCCCCTCTGCCAATGTTGAGGGCATATTGTGATCAGCGTTCATTGCAAGGGAAACAACTGCAAATACTGAATTTCACAAGGATGTACTGCAACATTTGTGAAATGGTGTACAAAGAAAGAGACCAGGAAAATGGAGCAGTGGCTTCCTTCTTCATCATGACAATGTGTCGTGCCATACCTCACTTTTGGTTAGTGAGTTTTTGGCCAGACAAAGTGTTCCTGTCTGTCCACATCTGCCTTACTCACCAGAGTTTAATAACATGCAACTTCTGGTTCTTCTGAAAAATGAAAGTAGTGCTTAAAGGGAAACATTTTGACACCATTTCTGATACTGGGAGAGCCATGACAGAACAGCAGAATGTCCTTCCAAAAGAAATTTTCCAGAAATGCTTACAGCCATTGGACTGACATTGCCAGCCAAGGACAATACTTTGAAGGAGATCGTATCAAATTCCGTGTAAGCTTATTACTTTGTTTTTAATAAAATTGTTCATTGTATTTTTTGATCACACCTTGTATGCATTGGATTTTGCATACTTGTATCTTACGAATGGTGTTAAAGTGTTATAAAGAAAGGTCTAATATTTGTGGCCCACTGTTTGCTTTGGGTTTAAGAGGAGGGTCAAGATACAGGAGGACAAGTGACATCAGACATTCAAGAGAGAAAAAGATTTTCTTGTTCCAAGGAAGACCATTCTGGCATAAATGATTTTCCACATTCAGGAAGTCTTGATAATTGATATACACTCCCGGAAATGGAAAAAAGAACACATTGACACCGGTGTGTCAGACCCACCATACTTGCTCCGGGCACTGCGAGAGGGCTGTACAAGCAATGATCACACGCACGGCACAGCGGACACACCAGGAACCGTGGTGTTGGCCGTCGAATGGCGCTAGCTGCGCAGCATTTGTGCACCGCCGCCGTCAGTGTCAGCCAGTTTGCCGTGGCATACGGAGCTCCATTGCAGTCTTTAACACTGGTAGCATGCCGCGACAGCGTGGACGTGAACCGTATGTGCAGTTGACGGACTTTGAGCGAGGGCGTATAGTGGGCATGCGGGAGGCCGGGTGGACGTACCGCCGAATTGCTCAACACGTGGGGCGTGAGGTCTCCACAGTACATCGATGTCGTCGCCAGTGGTCGGTGGAAGGTGCATGTGCCCATCGACCTGGGACCGGACCGCAGCGACGCACGGATGCACGCCAAGACCGTAGGATCCTACGCAGTGCCGTAGGGGACCGCACCGCCACTTCCCAGCAAATTAGGGACACTGTTGCTCCTGGGGTATCGGCGAGGACCATTCGCAACCGTCTCCATGAATCTGGGCTACGGTCCCGCACACCGTTAGGCCGTCTTCCGCTCACGCCCCAATATCGTGCAGCCCGCCTCCAGTGGTGTCGCGACAGGCGTGAATGGAGGGACGAATGGAGACTTGTCGTCTTCAGCGATGAGAGTCGCATCTGCCTTGGTGCCAATGATGGTCGTATGCGTGTTTGGCGCCGTGCAGGTGAGCGCCACAATCAGGACTGCATACGACCGAGGCACACAGGGCCAACACCCGGCATCATGGTGTGGGGAGCGATCTCCTACACTGGCCGTACACCACTGGTGATCGTGGAGGGGACACTGAATAGTGCACGGTACATCCAAACCGTCATCGAACCCGTCGTTCTACCATTCCTAGACCGGCAAGGGAACTTGCTGTTCCAACAAGACAATGCATGTCCGCATGTATCCCGTGCCACCCAACGTGCTTTAGAAGGTGTAAGTCAACTACCCTGGCCAGCAAGATCTCCGGATCTGTCCCCCATTGAGCATGTTTGGGACTGGATGAAGCGTCGTCTCACGCGGTCTGCACGTCCAGCACGAACGCTGGTCCAACTGAGGCGCCAGGTGGAAATGGCATGGCAAGCCGTTCCACAGGACTACATCCAGCATCTCTACGATCGTCTCCATGGGAGAATAGCAGCCTGCATTGCTGCGAAAGGTGGATATACACTGTACTAGTGCCGACATTGTGCATGCTCTGTTGCCTGTGTCTATGTGCCTGTGGTTCTGTCAGTGTGATCATGTGATGTATCTGACCCCAGGAATGTGTCAATAAAGTTTCCCCTTCCTGGGACAATGAATTCACGGTGTTCTTATTTCAATTTCCAGGAGTGTATGTGATGAATTGCGACTATTTAACCTTGTGTAACATTTGCATTCAACAGGCAAGGTTCAGAAGTCAGGTGTAGGAGTACTTCATATTCTAATTTGAAGCAACAAATATCAAAGTAGTTGCTGTTACTGCATTTTTGCTTGAAGATCCTCAGTTCATTCGTTGAGCATTCTTATGCAATATTGTTGCTGGTGACAAGTTTCTATGCCTGTATATTATGAGACCTAACAAAACACGTCTCCTTGAGCAAAGAGGAGAGTGAACAGATAATTGTTTGCATCGCCCCAGGGGTATGTCCATTGAAGCTGGCATTTGTTGCAAACAGCTGAGATGCTTTTTCGTTGCAGAGTAGGAAAAATGACCAACAAAACTGTGTCAAGATTTGCTTCTGCATGATAACATCTTCTGCACTCTGCTGATTTTACAAGAAAAGCCATTCATTAGTTTGGTGTGGCAGTCATCTGTCACACACTCATTCTTCTGATCTTGCGCCCTTTCCCATTCTTATTCAACAACTGTCAAGAAAATTCCTTTCCACATGAAAATTCACTTCAAACCTGGCTTGACTATAAACCATAAGATTTCTGCATGTGCTGAATCAATATGAGACTGAACATCATCGGACTGTTTTAAATAACATAAGAGAATATATTGTTAGTGATTAACTTAACTACTCCACAGACACCAGTATAAACATTGTGTGAAGCCTAAAACATGTTTGCTACATAGCTGCTTCTGGTCTGAATTAATAAATCTTTGTAGGATTCTCAATAAATACTGAAGACCTCCTTTAGCTTGAGATTTTCTATGTTAGTCAACACTGCACTATCGAGTAGTTTTAATTTTTCCTTTGCTTCAATGACATCATTATTTATTCAGATACTTTTGTTTATATTTTTTGTTTGTTTAACTTTTGTGGCTCAACAGGGCATGTGACATCAAAACAGTACTAGAAGTCAGTAGCAAAGTTATCATAGTGAAAACTATTATTCTCAAACCATAGTATGTGTGCTAACATGCAGTTCAGTCACTTGATGTTATCATTATGCATAATTCTTGTGCTTACATAGTTTCTTTTTAGTGACAAGAGGCATCTCATTTGCCCCCAACTGAAGTTGTACTGCATGGTGATCAGAGATGGCTCGTCTTAGAACAGATGTACTGTAGGAAAGATGGGTCATGTTTGTTATTGTGTTATCCAGATATGTTTTGCTGTTGCCAGTTTCTTAGTTGGCTCATGGATAAGTGGGGTCAATTCATTTAGCAGGAGGTGTAGCTTTTTGGAGAATGTGGCATCATTGGTTAATAAGTCTATATTTATACCACTGTTATTACAATATTTTTATGAAAAAATCAGCACAAAGGTATCTCTTTAATCAGCGTTGAGGGTAAAATCTTCTCAGGTATTGTTGAAAGGAAAGTGCGAGTATTAGTTGAGGACCAATTGGATGAAAATCAGTGTGAGTTTAGGCCTCTTAGAGGTTGTCAGGACCAGATCTTTAGCTTACGGCAAATAATGGAGAAGTGTTATGAGTGGAACAGGGAATTGTATCTATGCTTTATAGATCTAGAAAAGGCATATGACCGGGTTCCTAGGAGAAAGTTATTGTCTGTTCAACAAGATTATGGAATAGGAGGCAAACTTTTGCAAGCAATTAAATGTCTTTACATGGATAGTCAGGCAGCAGTTAGAGTTGACGGTAAATTGAGTTCATGGTTCAGAGTAGTTTCAGGGGTAAGACAAGACTGCAACCTGTCTCCACTGTTGTTCATATTATTTATGGATCATATGTTGAAAACAATGGACTGGCTGGGTGAGATTAAGATATGTGAACACAAAATAAGCAGTCTTGCATATGCGGATGACTTAGTTGTGATGGCAGATTCGATTGAAAGTTTGCAAAGTAATATTTCAGAGCTAGATCAGAAATGTAAGGACTATGGTATGAAGATTAGCATCTCCAAAACGAAAGTAATGTCAGTGGGAAAGAAATATAAACGGATTGAGTGCCAAATAGGAGGAACAAAGTTAGAACAGGTGGACGGTTTCAAGTACTTAGGATGCATATTCTCACAGGATGGCAACATAGTGAAAGAACTGGAAGCGAGGTGTAGCAAAGCTAATGCAGTGAGTGCTCAGCTACGATCTACTCTCTTCTGCAAGAAGGAAGTCAGTACCAAGACCAAGTTATCTGTGCACCGTTCAATCTTTCGACCAACTTTGTTGTATGGGAGCGAAAGCTGGGTGGATTCAGGTTACCTTATCAACAAGGTTGAGGTTACGGATTTGAAAGTAGCTAGGATGATTGCAGGTACTAGTAGATGGGAACAATGGCAGGAGGGTGTCCACAATGAGGAAATCAAAGAAAAACTGGGAATGAACTCTATAGATGTAGCAGTCAGGGTGAACAGGCTTAGATGGTGGGGTCATGTTACGCGCATGGGAGAAGCAAGGTTACCCAAGAGACTCATGGATTCAGCAGTAGAGGGTAGGGGGAGTCGGGGCAGACGGAGGAGAAGGTACCTGGATTTGGTTAAGAATGATTTTGAAGTAATAGGTTTAACATCAGAAGAGGCACCAATGTTAGCACTGAATAGGGGATCATGGAGGAACTGTATAAGGGGGGCTATGCTCCAGACTGAACGCTGAAAGGCATAATCAGTCTTAAATGATGATGATGATGATGATGATGATGATGATGATGATGATGATGATCAGCAAGTCAGATAGATTTTTGAAAAAGGTATCAATACATACCCATAGTGGCCTGTACTCACCAATAATTGCTATGATTTTTTTACCCTATTTTAGATTTACCACAACAAATTCTGTGACCCCTTCTATGCAATAACACTGACATCACTTGCTGTAGCAGTGAAGATTGATACACTGCCGTCCAGTCTTGTTTTTCCTTCTAAAGGTGGAACAAAATTTCATGGAGACTAATGTTAATTATGTTTTCAGTATACCAATGCTCTGTTATGACTAAGATGTCAGGTCTATCAACACATGTAAAGATATCCAGAGCATTGTGCTTAGTTTTAAAGACTACCAGACTTCTGATGTGTTACATTAAATCTGACTTTCACCTGCTGGGCCATACAAGTTAGCAAGCTTTACAAGTTTTCCTGGTTTGCCTGCAGTGGCTGTTCGTGTGGCAGATCCTGATTTTGTGGATCGTGCCATTCCATGGCAATGCAGTTACATACACTGCTTTGTAGAGAAGTTGACCTAATTTCCTCGGCAGTTAATTTACTGATAGTCTTTTTGCCTCTATTATTCGTGTACATACCACAAGCTGTGTGCAGGTTCTTTTCTTCAGTAGAGGAAGCTTTCAATGACAAACATAATAACCTGCAGTGTAATGTAAAGGCAATCCACATGATCATAGCATATATCTAGGTCCCACAAACTGCAAAGAAGTGATGGACATCATTAGCTCTTTAAAATCTTCCTGTTCTGCAAGGCATGGAGACCTCAGTAGTAATGTACTACAAGTGTGTGGACAAAATGTGTCTGTAGCAGTAAATAATATAGGCCTAATGGAATCAGGCATGGAGAGCTACATCAAACCAGTCTCAGGACTGAAGACCACAACAACAACAACAACAACAACAACAACAACAACAGAATCAGGCACCTTCCAGACAGACTAAAAATAGCCCAGGTAACATCGATCCTTAAAAAAAGTGACAAATAGAAAACTGAAAAATACAGACCAATCTCAATACCTCCTATCTTTTCCAGTTGAAAAAGTCATATATAACAGAATTATCAACTTTCTCAACAAGCGTAACCTAATGTTTTTAAAATCAAAATGGATTCTTAAAATCTAAATCAACTAGCACAGCAGCTGCTCAGTTAACTGAAGAAGTAATAAGTGGCATTGGGAACAAGCAACATCTTGCAGGTATATACCTCAACCTTGAGAAAGCTTTGGAATATTGCCATCAGAGGCACTGATTGTGACCTAATAAAGTCTTACATGAGTAACTGAGAACAGTTTGTACTGCTTAAAACTGAATGTGGTGTGCACAAATATGGAATCACTAATATGAAATATGAAGTGCCCCAAGGACTGGAATTGGGTCTTCTTCTGATTTCCATTTATGTAAATTGCATAAAATATTGCTCCGAAAGTTTGAATGTAGTTCTGTACAGGGGTGATAAGTCCATCATGTGTAAAAAGAAATCATTTAATGAACTAGAGACCAGTTGTAATAATGTGACAAAAGAAATTGTTCAGTACTTTAATGAAAGCCACTTAAATGTAAGCACCAGTAAAATGTGTCTCTTCAACAACAGTAGTTTTAATGATGAAATTAAACTATACATAGGCAGTGAATTAGGAAAAAAAAAAAGAGTTTAGTGTACAGTTCCTCGGTTTAACAATTCAAAGGAATATACAAGGGCTATGCTGAAAGTTTTTATCAGAATGTGTGAAAAAAAATTTATTTGCAAAAAAACATTTACAACTTTTCAAAAAACTCTCCATTAGCATGTATGCATTTTTTTCCATTATCTGAAACCACTTAGAAAATGTGTCAGTCCGAGCTTCTTTTGGGATGTCACTTAGTGCACCCTCGTACGCTGCAATGGCCTCTTCATCTGATGAAAACCGCTGCCCTCGAAATTTTTCCTTAGTCTTATGGAACAGAAATAAGTCACGGGGGCCAGATCAGGTGAATAGGGGGGATGAGGTAACACTCACACTTTTTCCTTCTCCAGAAAGTCCATCGTTCTGGCAGCCCTGTGCGCAAATGCATTGTCATGATGCATCAGAAGGTGCCCACTCTTGGACTTTGGATGCTGTGACTTCCATGTGGCGATGACGTTTGGAAGACAATCGTTCACGTACCATTCAGCATTAACTGTACGACGTGTGTCCAATGTCACAGAGGTGAGATGCCCGATCTTTGTGAAAAAGTTGCTACCACCTTTTCATCTTTTTTCCAGAGCTCCGACTTTGTCGAACTTTTGTGGGTGGTTCCTCCCCTGTAAAGCACCGCACAGAAGACTGTCTCTTTGTTTCAGGTTCAAAATGGTATACCCACGTTTCATCACCTGTGATGATATTGTAGGTGTCTTGGGACTTCCCTCAATTGAATTTTTCGAGCATGAAACAACAGCAGTCCACTCTCGTCTCCTTTTGGCTTTCTGTCAGGGAATGTGGCACCCAACGGGCACATCTCTTACTAAGGCCTAAGTGACTATGAATGATGGTCTGTGCTGCTGTTGATCCAATATTTAGGGTCCCTTCAATGTCGCAAAATGTAAGATGTGGATCTTCTTTGATCATTTTCCTCACAGCATCAATGTTTTCAGGAGTCACAGCTGTTGCCAGCCGACCGGGACGAGGTTCATCTTCAATTTACTGCAGACCCCTCGAAAACTCGCGAAACCAATTTTCAACTGTGGCCCTATAAGGGGAAGCCTCACCAAAAATACGCAGCGAAGAAGAATGGCATTCTTCGGCACTTAAACCATTTTTGTAATCTTAAAAAATCATGGCGCGAAAGTCGCGGCGCGACAGCTCCATCCTGCACCGTCTCTGACTCAGCACTGCCTGTGCTTTCTTACCGCACTGTGGGGGGATCACTGCTAGCCAGGGGCTGCGCGCACACGTCCCAAGGTAAAAAAGCATCGCTCTTTCGAATGAAAACAACCCCATTGTCCTCCGCCTTATGGTTTACCGGCTGCTAAAAACTTTCGGCATAGTCGTTGTAAAGTGGGTCACATACATTGACATTCTAACATGTAAGTTGTCTAACAATATATGAGGTGAAGTCAAAAAGTAAAGAGATTTCTGTAATTTCTTGCCATAGGGCTAGGTAACGCTGCTAGTATCCAGGGCTGAAGTATACTCATCTGCAACAATTCTGTACAACATGTCACTTTTATTCCCGTGTTAGTCGTCGTATTGTAACAAACCATGAAGCAAGGCAGCTGCACAAAGGAGGAAATGAGGACAGTGATTTGCTTTCTGTTTGCGGAAATTATTTGTCGAATGGAAGTGCTGTATGGTGATAGCTGTTTATCCTGAAATAAGATCTAAGAATGGATAGAGTACTTCAAACATGAAGAACTTCTTTATGTGACAAGGAAAGATTGGGCAGGTCATTGATGGCAACAACTGAGGACAATATGGGAGTCATTGAGGGTATGGTGATGAAAAACAGGTGAATCACAGTGGACAAAATCACCAATACTTGTGTATAAGTCATGGTTCAGTTTATTCCATCTTAACAGGCTAAATTTTTGGAAAATATGTGCAAGGTGGGTACCAAAAGAATTACCAGCCCAGAAAAGGCACAATGGATGGACATTTCTCATAAACATTTCACCTGTTATCATCGTGAGGCAGGATTTCTTTCTTCTTCTTCTTCTTCTTCTTCTTCCCTTTCTCTTTTTTTTGAATCATTACTGTAGACGAAACATGGGTGCATCATCATGAACCACAAAGTAAGGCTGCGAGCATAGTTTGGAAACCCCCATCATCATCACAAGTTAAGAAATTTAAACATCAACCGTCAGCTGTAAGATTATACTAACACTATTCTGGGACGTAGAAGGTCTAGTAGTTATTCATCTCACCGCAAGAGTCGAAACTGTGAACAGTGAGGGCTATTGTGATGTGTTGCTAACTAAACTGAAACCTGCAATCAGATGCAGACATTGATGGCTGAAATAATAAAGGAGTTGGGATTTGAATTGTTGGCAGACCTGCCACACAGTCCAGACCTGGCTCCTAATGATTTCCGTATGGTCCAAACATTTGCAGGAGGTGCTCAGAAGAAGAAGATTTGCAGCTGAAGCAGAAGTCATTGACGCCGTGCAAAATTGGTTACAGGTGCAACTAAAAACTTCTCTGACAGAATCAAAAAACTTGTGAAATTATTGGAAAAAGTGTGTTGAAGCTGTAATCTTTCTCTGCCACAAATCACTATTAAAATTTCTTAGTCTGTTCATTATTTTCAAAAGCTTCGAGAGGTGTAAGATATACAAAAGAAAACTTTTACTTATCTTCATTATCTCATAGTTGTTGGCTCCAAGTCTTGCGTCTAGGGTACATTCTTGAGGCTGTAATTTATATAACATTGCGGGTTCTTGTTGAACTGAATAACTGATGAAGAGTTTCCTGTTGCTATGAATATCTTTTTATTTTATTCCATTCTTTTATATCACACCGACTTAATGAGTCAACATATCCATAACTACTATGGTTTATGTGGCTGACTGATTCCTACTTCTGGTCTGTTCTCGCCGTTGTGAGTTTTTCAAGTCGGCTAACTTGTCGCACACTTAGGCTATGAAATTTTTTCTCTTCTCTTTTGAAGACTTTGAAGGTTTGACTGTATAGATCTTAACTTAAAATTTTGTAATTCTAGTAATTTACCTCATCTTTGTAATTATTTCTATAGCTTAGTGGTGTAATGTTATAGTTTTGATTTTGTATTATTTGTCCTGTGATAGTATGTTCCACAGATCTGAAAATTTGAATGCCATATCCTGATATATGTATAGTTAGCTGGTATGCGATTAAACATGATTTCAAATGGTGAAAAACCTGTTGAAGAATGTTGTAAACTGTTCATAATATCCTCAAAATCACTGACATAATCTATCAAACTGGTATCATTCTTACTACAGTATGTTCTACCAATCTGTCTCATATATCTTTCTGCACGATGGTACACCGATGTTAGAATATGCCTTATTTTTGCATTATCAACAAAATCTTCCCAAGCTTGTGATGTAAACTGAAAACCATCATCAGATAAAATTGTTTTAGGAATACCCACCTGATGAAAATATGTGTTTTCAAACTTAGAGATTATTGAACTTTGAAAATACATCAACCAACACAAAAACATAACAAACTACATTCTTTGACTTTAGGTAAAGGTCCTTAAACATCCACAGACACGAGATCTAGGTTACTATTAGGCAATATGTTTTGTATTTGGCCTCTATTTGTTTGACTACTTACCATCGCTCTTTGACATCTGTCACAGTTGGCAATCTTCTCCTTGACTCTTCTCCCTATGTTGTGAAAATATATGCTTTCCTGAATCTTTTGTGTGCATTTTGTTGATCTCATGTGTATAAGTAATTAAAGTATCAGTACACTGTTCTGACCAACCAACATAATTTCCAGTTTTCTGAGTCAGTCTTATGTCTCCTGAATACCATACCCTTGTGTGGGCTTATAATACTGTTCTGTCTTTTCTCCTCCTTTCTTACCCAACATGCTCTTAACCAATTTCCAATTTTGATCATGATTTTGATACATGCGGATGTCTTTGCAAATTTTCAAGATCTCTTTTTCCTCTTTCACATCTCTCAAGTACATAATTTTAAACTCTTTTCTCTTTCTGTAAAGTTGTTAGATGATTCATTTCCTAAAGGCAGCCTAGGCAAAGCATCAGAAACTACATTGCCTGTGCCCTTAATCTATCTGATTTCATAATTGCACTGCTGTAAAAACAAGGCCCTATGAGTAATTCTGTTATGGTACAGCTTACACACCTGAAGATAACATAATGCTTTGTGATCAGTATAGATGATGACTTTGTGACCTCATAAATAGTTTTTAAATTTGTTGAAGGCTCAATGTACAGCCAAAAGTTCTTTCTCAGTTACAGTGTATATCTTTTCATGTTTCTGCAATACTCTACTGACAAATGCAATAGATTTATGTTCAATAACACAATCAACTTCATCCTCCTGAAATAAATGAGCACCCAAACCAATATCACTTCTATCTGTCATAATACAAAAAGGAAGAGACAAATCTGGTCTGAAAAATATCTGACTGACACAACTGTAATTTGCTCTCATTGAAAGCGTCCTGACACACCTGATTCCAATCCCAAATGGTATTCTTCTTCAAAAGTCCACACCAGCACGCAGCATTCAAAGCTTGGCTGCTACAAAATTTTCTATAATATCCAGTTAATCTAAAAAATGATTTAAGCTCTTTTTTGTTACAAGGATTAAGAAAATTAGCAATAGCATCAAGTTTCTGTTTATCAGGTGCAATTCCTTTTTCAGATGTAACATGTCCTAAAAATTTATCTTCTTCCACACCAAATTTACACTTGCCTATTTTCAAAGTCATGCCTCCTGATTCTAATTTTGAAAACACATCTCTTAACAGATTTAAATATTGTTCCCAAGTCTTTTCAGTGACCAGAATGTCATCAACATACACAATTAATTTTGAACTCACCTCACTTCCTAAGACAGAATCCAGAGCTCTTATGAATTCAGCTACTGATACATTTAGCCCAAATTGCACCAAACAATATTGAAAACACTTACCTCCATACAAAAATGCTGTATACTTTCTAGAATTAATTTCAAGTGGATTCCGGTGAAATCCAGAGGTCAAGTCCAAACTACTCTTGTATTTTACATAACCAGATTTGTTTAACAGCTTGTCCATGTTCTCAGGGTGATCATTGTCTTACTTACCTCAACTAAAGGATTAATGTAAGCAACCCTACTTCTCTCAACTACACCCCATGTTTCAATTTTCTGAATTTATTTCTCTACATTTTTCCTTTTTGTAAATAGTATATTATATGGCTTGAGAAAAAAAGGTTGATGATCGAAGTT